>NC_072423.2:44971071-45602857 GCF_028878055.3 Symphalangus syndactylus
AGAGTGAGACACTGTCTCAAAAAAAAAAAAAAAAGATTATTTTTTATCTCACAGCTAAACTTTTGGGCTCCAACAGGTTTGATACTTTCAGTAGTCTTACAATTAGAGACAGATTATCGCAAAAAATCGCGTCCAGCAAGCAGATTTTCAGCTGCTTAAGTCAGGATAGGTTTATGATCAATTTAATGAGGACAGATGTTGTGGGATTCTCTGCCAGGGCTTTGTCTGTCTTCTACCCTCTGCTCGCATGCTGAACTGTCTCTGATGCTAGGGTTTGCTAACTACGCTCAGAGATCACCGCACATGAGCTTCGTGTGTTGGGACTATTTTTTAAAATTCCTATATAATTTTATTTTCTTTATTGTATGGTATCTGCTGATGTTAAGTTTTGTATCCTTAGAGGAATCAATATGATTTTTTACAGCTTGACTTGTAAGTGAGTTTCTATTCTTGCCCCTTGTTCTGAGAAGAAATTCCTTTGCTTGTGGGATCCACAGGTCACCACATACATGTTGATGGTGATAGTGATCAGCCTCTCCCTTAAATCCCGCTGAGTTGGCCCTGAGCCCCATTCTTGAAGAAGTATTGTATCGATCAAGGAATCTCTGCTAACAAAGCAATTTTAATCTTGGGTCTTGGTTCACAGATGGATATGATAGGACCTTAATGGATACCTGGTTCAATGCTTGAAGACAACTTCTAAAAGTCATTCTTTCTTAATTAGGTTTGCATTTTGTCATCAAATTCTTCCTCAACACTGAAATTCTGGATTCTGGAAAAATCACTGGGAATTATAGTCCTTTCGAAGAGTTACTAAGCCAGATACCTGGAAGTTTCTATATAATTTTTATTCTTTTGCTGTCCTTGGGCCTATTACCTCCCTATACTGTACTTTTAACATTTGTAGACAAAAATAAATCTACATACTTCATGGAGCTGTGATGATGTTGATGATTCTACACTGGTTATTTTTTCTCTGGCTTTTCATTTCATAAAAAATAAGGTCTTATCATCAATGCAGTGCGTTTAAAGATTTCAAAAACACAAGCTCATCCTTCATTGCCACTTCCCATCTATATTTTTCCTTATACTCTCCGGATAAGTCGTTCACCAGACTCCTCACAATTTTATAATGAGATCGTATATTTTTCAGTCTTAGTCCCATGTTATTCTCTTAGTCCAAAATATCCTTCACCAAGATTCAAAATCTTGGAAGCCTTTCTTGTCCAAAATCTCAGAAATGTTTTGCTCTCCAGGAAGCCTTTATAGAACTCACCACTGCGTTTTGCTTTTGCATTCTTCCTAGTGCTTTGGCAACCATGCCTCTAACGTTGTAAGACACATACACGTCTGTTTTCTTAGTTCGGTTATGAGGATTTTGCAGACAGAAACATACATTGCCATTTTTGTGCCATCTCTCAGGTTCCACCCCAATTGCATCTATCACATTGCTGATACAGAATACCAAATGAGTTTTGAATTGAATGGGCAAGAGAGCACCTTGAAAAACAGAAAGCAATGTGCAAATCCAAGATATTTAAAATTTCTTCACCTTCTACTCAGTAACAAACTGTTTCTAATTGGCCTTCTTTCTCTGCTGATAGTCTACCCATCTTTCAGCTGGTTTGACATTTGAAGAAAGTCCATATTTTGCTGTCTTGCTCATCCAGAGAAGAATGCCACTGTTCCTGTCCCTAACCGTGTCTTAAGAAAATTCCTTTCTTTCAGCAGATTCCACCTCACACTGCACTCACTATTCTGTAGATATTTAGGAAACTTATTAAAGGAAGAAAAAAGAAAACTTTTAGAAAAGCTTATTTTAAAAACAACCCTCTTTTTTTTTTTAACCTTTGGATATATTGACAAGCCCATCAAGCTCTATATGGCAGGAAATGAATCAAACTACAAATATTGATCCAGAAGCATGTTTGTTGCTGATCAGAGATAACATTACTTGTAAAAATGTTCATTTTGGTCAATATTTATTTCTTTCTAAAATTACACAATTATGTTTTCTTCTCTTAAACTCGATTTGTCCAATTTGCTATAATGCAATTTCCTGTACCTATATATAATTTATTTATATGATTAGTGTCTCCTCTGTGGAAACTTAAACTGATATAACTTCTTTTGAACAACATATCTGGGGCAGTTATGATGTGTTATCGTCAGCTAAGGGAAATACTTTGCCCATGACTCACAAAAACAAATGTGAGCAAACAATTGCTTACAGTGATCAACTTTCATATGGTAGTTCTAGCAAGGGCAGAGATGGACAAAATTTATGCTAATCATGTAACTAAATTATCCCAATATTAAACATAGCTAAATCTATTCTTTGGTAATAAGATAATGGTAGTTAACAAACTAAGGGATTTTAAACTATTGTTTATTATCTTTGGCGTATTACAATCATTAACTGGTTCACATAATGAATATACTGTTTTTGCAGGTGATAGGCTAAATAATAATCTAGTAACAGTGAGCATAGACAATCTTTGCTCAGTGAGCATTTATAAGGTGTCTGGGGTATGTACAATACTGTGCTTGTTGTTGAGAGAAACATAAATAAGCTAAAATATGTTTCTGTAAGGTTTATACCAATCCATATACAGAGCCTAAAATAGCCCTGTGATATGTAATGTGCTTCAATTTTCTCACCTAACTGTATGTAAAATGAATAAAAATAAGTCCTAGGTTATTTCAGATCTAAGAAATAAGGGAAGATCTTATGGAAACAGTTGAACTTGAGATCATCTGTAAAAATGAATGGTATAGGCATGTGGAGAGGTTGCGAGAGGGCATGGCTAGAGGAACAGTTGCAGCCTGAGCAAGTTCATGTTGCTGGAAACAAAAATGGTGTTAAAGTGTTAGTCACACTGATGAGAAATCAGACTTGTTCATTGGGAGAAATTAGAAATAATGCCAGAAATATAGACTGGGTCCAGTTGATGGACCATCTTGTGGTAGGGTAAAAATAATAACACTATTAGGAGTTTGGAGTTAGTAGAGATTATTTTCAATAATTTTCTGTGGATTTGAGCAAGTCATGTAGCTTTTCTGTGTCTCAATTGCCTCATCTATAATAGACATTAACTTTGAGAGATAATTTTAAATTATTTTTAAGTATAATAAAATGTATTTAGTTTATGATACTCCTATAATATATGTCAACTTACATGGGTAACATAACCCTGCAAAGTGCTCACTGGTACTTTATAAATGTACTGTAAACTCTATGCATTGTAGAAACACAAGTTAACATAATAATCATCACTGTTGTCATTATTATTAATAAAATTCATAAGTTGAGGAGGTGATTTTTTTCTGTAAGTAATAGAGAACAAATGGATTTGCTTTACAATAGGGAAGTGTCTGAAGGAAAATAACACTGTAGCAGGATTGACCCTAAAATTTATGAGGATGTCACATTAAGGAAATAGTTGTAACATATAAACAAAATAATTCGCACACGTACTACGTAAGGTCTTATCTCTCTAAAAAAAAATTGAACAAAGGACATGAACAGAAAATTCACAAACAATTTCACGTGACTCTACTGGGTGTCTACCCAGAGGAAAAGAAGTCATTATGCGAACAACATATTTGCACACGCATGTTTATAGCAGCACAATTCGCAATTGCAAAAATATGGAACCAGCCCAAATGCCCATCAATCAACGAGTAAAGAAATAAAGAAATTGTGATATATATATATGCATATATATACATACGTATATACATATATGTATACAAGTATTTATATGTATATACGTATGTATATATATCACAATTGTATATACATATGTATACATGTATTTATACACAATATGTGTGTATGTATGTGTATGTATATGTATATACACATGTATATATATATGCCATGGAATACTACTCATCAGAAGGAATGAAATATTGGCATTTACAGTGACCTGGATAGAACTGGTGACCATTACTCTAAGTGAAGTAACTCAGGAATGGAAAACCAAACATCGTATGCTCTCACTCATAAGTGAGAGCTAAGCTATGAAGATGCAAAGGCATAAGAATGATACAATGGACTTTGGGGACTCGGGGGAATGGGTGGGAGTGTGGTGAGGGATAAAAGAGTAAAAATTGAGTACAGTGTACACTGCTCGGGTGATGGGTGCACCAAAATCTCAGAAATCACCACTAAAGAACTTATTCATGTAACCAAACACCATCTGTTCCCCAAAAGCCTATGGAATTAAAAATTAAAAAATTTTAGAAAAAGAAAGAGGTACCAAAAAAAAAGAATTTCAAGTGACTGATACACTTAAAAATTTATGAGTCGTAAAAACTTGCTTAACTTATAATGTATAATAATATAGAAAGATATGTACAATATACAAATGCTGTTTCAAATTTAACTCTACTGTGTTGTCTATATCTACAGGAACATAATCACACGTAGGCATAGAAATAAATATAGGCATGAGTGAAAGTACATTATAATGTTATAGAAAATGTGTGGATGACAGGTTTATACTCCTATTTTGTTTATTTCTACTGAACTATCTTTTTCAGGTTTTCTGAACTGACTCTATGTTTTGTAATAATACAAAAAATAATAAAAACTTGGTGGCATGGATAAGATCACTGGCTGTGGCTCCCTAGGGAGAGGAAATTGGATCACCATGGTGAAGTTTTTATTCTGGCTTACTCTTAGGTGCACATGAAACTCATGACTTTTGACCTTCAGCAAACTCAGAGGTTTATCATCTATTGACCTGTATTTGATTTTCTATCCTAATGGGAGTTCATTTGAATTTGAACAATCAGTCTGTTATTTAACTACCTGACTCTGCCTCTTCAAAGACAAAATAATATCACTAAAGTTTGTTTTGCAATAATTCTCTACACGTTTCAAACTTTCATGATAACATAAAGCCTTAAAAGCACTAGAAAATATTATTGTCATTTTTTGACAATGCTGTAATAGAAATTAACTCAATGATAAAACTTATCTGTTGAATATGTACTTACTATATTTATTCGTACACTTAAATGGTCAGTTAACGCTGCCTCATGGCCAGCGTGGTCATCTGTTCAAAGAATTAGAGTTACCACAGTTCTATTCTTTCAAACAATTGACCTTGTCCCACAATTGTTAAATTGCTACAGATAAACAAAAGTATAATTTATAAAAGGCTTTGTTTAATCAGACTATGGCACCCAAGCTAAAAAAGGGATTTTAAGGTCAGTCTCCCTGTTCAGCCCCTACCCTTCCTTAATACCCCGGGAAGGGGTAAGGACAGTTTGTGGTTAAATGTTTAACAACTGGTTTTCTCCAGAGGAAATACAAGTGCTGATTTGTAGCATTTGCCTATTCTTGTGGTGTAAATATTGTCACCATAGCCAATTTCAAGATCCCACTGTCACTGAACATGGTTGAAAACAGAAATGCAGTTAGCTCTCTCAAGTCAGTATGAGCCAGCTGCACCCCTAGCTACCTGCACTGCGTGCTGCACTTACATCTTTCATTGTATAGATCACAATGTGTTCATTATGCCTGTCTCTTTCCAACATAAGGGGTTATGAAGTTATTAAAGGAAAGAACAATGTCTTGTTAATTTTTGTTTCCCTAGCACATCAAACAATGGTGGGCATATAGTAATATTTATTGAAAAAAATTCTTTGAGCAATATCACTTTTGTGGTAATTACAGAATGAATAGGAAAAACTAAAGAATTTAACAGTCTGAACTAAAAAATTTAATATACATTTAAAATATTTTTATACACGATACTTTGTTCGTAAGTACTCAGGCGTCAGCCTTGTTTACAAAAATGCAGTAGGTACCATTTGACAAGTTAAAAATATTTAGTATTGTTATTTGGGAGCATTTGGCTTAAGAACATAAAGAAAAGGAGATAAATATAAAGACATAGTGTTAGTAAAAGGGGAATATTTCTGTGGCTAAAGCTAAATGCCTGGGAAAAAAGCAATTTAGTTTCTCAATATTAATTATTGGGCCATATCCTGCTATTGATTTGAGCATGTAAAAATCAATGCTAAGATAAGCACCTTCATAATTGACAGGAGTAATTTTGAGGTATATACTCATTGACATTCAAAGAGCCAGGAGACAATGAAGACATTATGGATGGCAAACTTTGAATTCATCTGAAGTTTTAATAACTACTTCTCAAACTTTTAAAGGAAGTGGGAAAGGGAGAGGATAACAGAAGCATATTACAGTGTTTTATTCCCTATTGTTTCTTGGTTTGCAATATATATATATATATATACACACACATACATATAATACATATATATACATATATAATATAATACATATCTACATATATATTATACAAACACACACATATTTAACATTTAACAGTATCTTACATTCTTAAAGCATATTTTAATTTTAGAGAATTCTTTCACATTCATGTTTGAATCTAATTTAACCTGTAGGTTTTCAACTTATGGGTAGAGGTCAAGCAGGTATTTTTCTCATTTTCTTTTTTCTTTTTCTTTTCTTTTCTTTTTCTTTTTCTACAGAGGAGGAATGAGAGTACAACCCTGGACTCTGACTTTTATTTATTGCTTTTTACTTTTTACTAGAATGAATTTTCTCTCTCTTGTGTGTTTGTGAGTATACTGACTTCTTGCTTGGAAAGATAAAGAATTTATGGGGAAGAATTTATGAGGGAACCCTAATAAGCTTATATGTTCTGGTGAAAAAATCCTTTTTCCTCCAATTTGTTTCACTTGTGCCTTCTCTTTTGGCTCATAATGACTCTCTACTCGGCAATCCAATGGGATGCTTGCAGCAAGTAAACAGCATAGCCAACAAGAAAAGAAAATCCATTGGTTTAAGACTTTATTTTTGCCTACTTGGATTATTTATCACTTCAGCTAGGTGCAGAGCACAACAAGACTTCTTTATGTAGTTCAGGACTCATCTGACTTTATCTTACCCCATATCTAAACACTCAAATAACATCCTACTTATTTTATTTCTTTGAGGGATAACATTTACAAATCTCTCAACTTCACTTTTTTCTTTTTTCATCAGTCTCTAGATTTAAGCACTTCCATTTCCTTGTTATGCAAAAGAAATAACGTGCAACTCTCCTTCCCTATTTACTTAAGCAGTGAATAAAAAAAATTTAAAACCAAAATATTACTATTTGTATAATCTTACCCATAATTTTTGTCTTGTACAAAGTTTTCAAAGCTGTGCTGGTATAGTGTGGTTAAAAACAAGCTGGACTCAAAGAGAAATGTGATGAGAACCTACAGGTGTTTCTTAGTCAAGGAAGACTTTGCTACAAGGAACAGAAACCCACTAAAACTGACTCAAATAGAAAAGAAGTTTAATGAAAGGCCCTAATAGGCATTGTTGCAGCTAGCAAAGTTCATAAAATTAAGTCTTGCTTAGGCAT
This sequence comes from Symphalangus syndactylus, assembly GCF_028878055.3. Classification (NCBI taxonomy): domain Eukaryota; kingdom Metazoa; phylum Chordata; class Mammalia; order Primates; family Hylobatidae; genus Symphalangus; species Symphalangus syndactylus. The sequence continues at coordinate 44,978,490 of NC_072423.2, forward strand.
CCATGAAAGGATTGCAATAGGCAAGATGTGAGTAGAACCTGTTCGCTCAACTACTGGTGGAGCCATGTGATCTCTGCTTCTCTTAGGCCCTTTGCATCCCTAAACCATTCTGTTACTTGTTTCAGCTGGCTTGCAACACTAATGGCCTGCCTACTCCCCTTAACTTCCTTCTGTGCTTGCCTTCCATTTACCTTGTTGGTTACTCTTTCTTAACAACGCAATTTCCCAGTGTAAGAGCTAACTACCTTCCAACTGACTTTTGTCTAAATTCTGACAAGATACAATTTCATTGCCAGCATGATCTGGATATTCATCCCTGGGGCTAGAGTCATGAACTGCCCTTTCCAGGTTCTCAGGAGGAGGCAACTTCTCTAAGAAGTGGGTGAGAGGCCGGGCGCGGTGGCTCACGCTTGTAATCCCAGCAGTTTGGGAGGCCGAGGCGGGCGGATCATGAGGTCAGGAGATCGAGACCACGGTGAAACCCTGTCTCTACTAAAAATACAAAAAATTAGCCGGGCGTGGTGGCGGGCGCCTGTAGTCCCAGCTACTCGGAGAGGCTGAGGCAGGAGAATGGCGTGAACCCGGGAGGCGGAGCTTGCAGTGAGCCGAGATCGCGCCACTGCACTCCAGCCTGGGTGAGAGAGCGAGACTCCGTCTCAAAAAAAAAAAAAAAAAAAAAAAAAAAAGAAGTGGGTGAGGTGGGAGAAGCAATAATTTGGAAATTTTAGCACACAGGGATTAAAACGATAAATGACAAAACTGGAACCCCTTGAAATTGAAACCTTCTTCAGTGTACTATATTGAGAGTCATAAATAGGAAAATAAAGTCAGTTAAGAATGAAGGTAGTTTGAAAACGTATATTATTGTATTTTACCCCCTAATAAATTAGGACACATTGATAGGTTTTGATTTGGGGTGTATTGCATGCAAGAAATATCCTAAGAGAGTTTTATGGGATAAATTATACCCTGGGGCTGTAGATATTTAGAATCATAGAGGCGGAGGCCATTAGTATACCAAAATTGTATATATGGTATAACTTATGTAAAAGGTAATTGATAACTCTGCATGTTGTGGCTTTTTATGTTTCCTATTTGACCCCAGGTGGCAGAAGATAATTTCCGCTTCCCTCCCTCCCTCCCCTCCATTGAAGAGAAATCACATTGTCTCCCTAAATGATTGTATATAGCTTGAGTCATTTGAAAAAAATAGCATACATCACATCATTTTGCCCTATATTTACTTATATGTTAAGGGTGTTTCTGTTCCCCCAATGTAGTATAAATTTTTTGTGGATATGATATTGTATTTCTCCCATCTTTGTATCTTTGTCATCCTTGAATTTACTGCAGTGTCTGAAACATTTTCTCAATAAATGATAATTATCTCTTCTATTCAGGGAATATTTTGCTTCCACTTAAAAAAGAGATCTTCCAACTGAATTTAAAGAAGACCACATTGCAATTAAGAGGATGTTGGAGTATAATAAAGATGAGAAGACAGCAAGATATGAACCATATTTGAGGGTACTAAAACAATCTATCAGTATGGTCACAGAGCCTCTCACAGGGTGTATCTTTGGGCCTCCATGGAGAATGTGAGAGGTGGTAAAGAATGATGGCAGGTTCTCACTCATAGGTGGAATTGAACAATGAGAACACCTGGACACAGGGTGGGGATCATCACACCCTGGGGGCCTGTCGTGGGGTGGCCGGCGGGGGAGGGATAGCATTAGGAGAAACGCCTAATGTAAATGATGAGTTAATGCGTGCAGCAAACCAACGTGACACATGTATACCTATGTAACAAACCTACACGTTGTGCACATGTACCCTAGAACTTAAAGTACAATAATAAAAAAGAATTCAATTAGAAAGAATTAAATTCAAATATATAATTAAAAAAAGAATGAGGGCAGGAAGAAAATTGTTCTGGGTTGAGGAAGAGAAAAACATACATCTTTGAAACTGTGGACATCCAGCTTAGGCCAGCCCTGAGTTATGTAGAGGAGAGATGGGACTTACTTTCTGTGGTTCCAGCTGAAAAAAAAAAAAAAAAACCTAGCACTTAGGAGGATGAATTAAAGGAAGTTGATTTCAAAATTAATGAAGGAAGAAATTTCAAGAGATAGAAGTACGCTGAATAAAGTTGGCTTTCAAATGAACTTATATTAGCAAAAAGTATTCACATAGAAGCTAACTCTCTGAGAGAGGACATAGGGCTTCTTTTACTGGGTGGAAAGTTGTACTAAACTCTGAAGACCTTTCCAAATACATTTTTTTAATGGTATCATATTTGTTGAGTTGAATCGGATCCTCATGTTCCTTTAGGATATACTCTACAAATATGGTGATGTCTATATTCCTTTGGGAAAATTCACTAATTAGATTGAATAGCTACTTCTTTGACACGTTCATATGATTTTTTTTCCTTACAAAAGTCATGAACAGGAATAAAAATAACATTTTAAATCATCTTGCACCTTGAGAAAAATATTTTCAAGAGAAAGAAATGACAGGCTTGTTAAGAGTAAGGAAGGCTCCCAAGAAGATTAGCAAGTATGAATCATTCGTCAAGATCAGAAGGGTCAGTTCAATAAGGCAAGCTTTAAAAAGGTCCATTGGTCCAATCCCCAAGAGACAGGTTATGAAATGACTGATGCCAATCAAATCTCAAGTCGAAGGCTCTGTGTGTGAGTGTGAGTGAGTGTCTGTGTATTTCAACGGCTAAAATGTCAAATCAAAACCAACGTCAGTCATCATGGTGTCAGTGTGGTGGAGATGGAGTTGACATGTAGCCGGAGATTGGAGGAAGTGAAAGGTCTCTTTAAATGTTGAGAATTCATCTTATAGAGTATTGGCAAGCAAGAGACGATTTAAGACATAGTACATAATTCTCGGCATGTTTTTGACTGGGAAAGTTCTTACGTTAATCATAAAAGAATACTCATCTACCATAGTACTGAGCACCTTCCCACAGATAAGCTCTAATTGGAGGCTTCTCATTTCTCCTTCATTTAAGCCAAGTATTATTCTCATCCTTTTATTTTCTCCCTCACAACTCTTTACTATTGAACGTAGTCAGCCCTTTTCAAAGTTCTCCACAGACACAGATATCATGTCTTAATGTATTGTTTCTTCCATTTATAAATGTCCTTATACCTCATTTCTAGTTATTTATTAAAACTTAAGATTTCAGAAAACTCAAAACGTACCATATTTTTAAAGTGTTGAAGTATCACAGCATATCATATCATGGTATATCATTCGTTTCCAGCTATCTAGGCTTATTCCACTTCCTACCCCGAGCTGTCCCAAACATTCTTGTCTAAAACTCCCTCTGTTCACTTACTTGCTCCTGAGAGACAAGCTGGCACCTTCAAGAGGAATAACAAACAGCATAATTATTAATTTTTTCAGCATTTGTGTTGCAATATTGGTAATTTTTGAGCCTAGTACATTTCTTACAATTCTCCCATATTTCCCTCTAACATGGCACTTTTGCAAAACACCACATTAAATTTCAGCTCAATCATACCAATATTTCAAAGTTAACAACAATGCTGTTGAATTTAAAATATGTGGTGTGAGGTAATAATTTAAAACATCCACTCAATGTCTTTATTTTATTCACAAGGCTTTGCCTGTTTCATTGGGACTTGATGGAGTGGGAGTTTATCAAAAAGCAGAAGCTATGTAGTAGCCAGCATGTAAAAAGTACTCATACGTTCATTTATTCTGTAAATATTTTTGAGCCTTATTAGCACTGTGCTAGGCTCTGGGGGAGCATGGGTAAAGAATAGGACAGCCTGATTGCTGCTATCCAAGGCAGGCAATCTAGTATATTGTTCAAAACAAGTGAATTTGAATACTAGTTCTACCATTTAGAATCTGTGTAACCTGAGAAAATTACTTGAGCCCCAACTTTTTAAAATCAGAAGAGAGGGGAATCTTATTGGTGGGGAGAATTTATTGAATTCATGCAAAGTGCTTTGACCCCTGTCTGACCCACTACATATTAATGATTTTATGACTATCTTTATGACAATTATTTTATGACAATGGGGTCTGTACATTCTAGCCAAAGGATCAATAATTTAAAAATAACCACACAAAAGTGTGACAAAGGTTATGAGAAATATAGTATGGAGTATTATGGAAGAATCCCACAGAAGCACCTGACCTAGTCTAAGGGTCAAAATTCCTCCTATCTGTAGAAAATCAAGTTTGCTATGAGTCCTCATCAATTAATGCCACTGAATGAATCCCAATAGCAAGCTTCCATTCCTTGTGGGAAAACTTTCCAGGTTTTTCCCATTTGCTTCTCTTAATTCTTTCCCTGTTAGCAATGGTGGCCATTCTGACCTTCCATACTCTTCAGAAGTTTCTGCTTCATGGATCATGGGTACCGCCTCCTGCACATGTGTATTGTTTAATTGCTGTGTGCTTCTCTCAGTTCATTTTAATTGATAGTTTGAGTGGTTTTAACGAAGCATGAGAGATGCTGCATTACATTCCACATGCGATGAAGGAAAGGCTGGAAACCAGATACGGACAGCCTAAGTGTTCCAGATTAGAACAGGGCTAAAGCAAAATTATAGAATACATTTATCTCCAGTGCTCTTAGTCCTCCCTTTCCAGAACTTCATAGTAGCCAAAGACCCATGGTCCTTGTGTTTCCCTAGAGTCTCTACTGTTACTGAGAAGAACAAACTAACAGACTGTTTGAAAATATAGATTTTATTGAAAATATGGTTTTCATAGGGTGAGTATATAATTTGTTATTTAATATAACTTTCACGAATAAAATGAATTCCTATTAGCTATTATAGGACAATAGACAAACAGAGAGTGTCTGGAGCCAGGCAGGGTGTTTGGTCATCCTAAATTTTAAAGATTAAATATATAGCCTTTTAGAGACACTTCAGTGTGCATTTAATAAGAGCTACCTCCAGATTTGAGCCCTTTTAACTCACAAATAAAAAGACCAAATGAGAAGACAATGATTCACCCAAATTGACACATCTCTAGTGATAGAATTTTAGATATTTTACTCTAGGATGTAGAAAATATTTATAGGTAGATCATATTACCAGTGCCTGTTGAATTATACACTTCATAAGTGAATCTAAACTTGGCATATGGATAACCTTTCAGGAACACTGGGGTATGTGTGTGTCCATGGGAATATACAGCCAGAAAAGTTGGCAACTTCTTTTTATTTCAGTTCATACACACCAAGACAACCCCACAATTAGGACTAGGATCAAAGCTAGACTATATCCAGTGGTAAATAATTCATAACACACTTCCCTTTCTCATCTCCCTTGCTTAACCCAAACTGAGACCCATTTTGTGTTCCATTGCTCCTTTGAGAAATAATCACTCACCACCTCAGCCCTTTTCCCAATTTCTGTCTTTCTGACAATGTCCGCTGTTTCAAAATACCTCATTATCTCCACTCTCCCACTGAGCCTGCAATGTGATGGCATTTGCCTTGCCTGAGGAATGAAGAGACAGTTTTTTCTCTCTCAACAATCCTGCACGTTGAGATCTGACCAGAGCATTCTCAAGCTGATTCCAAATGCATTCCCTGGAAAGGGGATAGCAGACTTGCTCATCCCCACTGTCATCGAGTGGGGGAATGTTCTGCCAGGTCTCCTGACAGATTTCCTAGTCAAAGAGAAAAGCTCTGTAGTGCTTAGAAAACAAAGCTATTTCAGGTTGCTTGGCTGTGAGCTGATAAACAAGGCCTGGGGTGAGAGATGCAAAACACACATACACACTCACACAGACTCTGGTCAGTTGAAGGCAGAACTGACATACTTAGCAGTCAAGCCACATTGCTTTCTTTCTGACCTGTTGGCTACATACTCAGTTGATAGCTTCCTGTTACCTATTACAAAACAATAAAAATCTTTTAAGAAGACAGCCCAAATTGCTCTAATACCTTCTTTAAAGAGAACAAAAATGCATAAAGTTAGCCTGTAGGGACTTCATTTTTCATAGATATGCAATTTGTGGTGTTTAAATATAAGCTTTTGATTTTAGGTTGAAACGATCTTGTCAAAAATGTACATGAAAGACATTTATGCTGGGCTCTTTTCTACTTAGGGTTATAGCTGATCCTTTTCTCATCTTTTATCTGCAGAACACTTGACTGGCACCTGACTTCACTTTAGTAGCTGATTCAGGGAAGGATGTTTTCTGTTTTTTTCCTTCTTTCTTCCCTTCTGTCCTTTATTTCTTTTTTGGTCATGAAGAAAAATGGATTTAGGGCTGGAACTAGAGTGAGATGAATGAGGGACACTTGCCTCAGACACATTTAAGGGATCACCCCAAACCCTAATAATCAAAAATAATGTTTTAATGCAATATTTTAACAAAAATCAATGCCAAAATCCAAGATGAATAAAATATCAAAAATTTAAAGTAAGACAGGATCAGTATGACTGATTTTTCCTTTTACCTCACGGTCCAGTATGGCTCTGTGTGGCACTGGATGGATTGCAGTGACAAACTGGAGAATGGGGTAACATTTCTGAGGCAAGTACACATCTATTTCTCCATCCTTTCTGGGAAGTGATTGGCCAAGGGCATCATGGATCAAAGTCAACTGAATCACGGGCATTCATTAAGCAAGAACTCTCTTTAGCTCTCAGATACCACAATCACATAAAATGGCCCTGAAGGTACAGTTTCGACTTAAGTCTGAAGGGAGACATGAGAAAAGGCAAACTGATTAGACAAAAGATTACACATCTGAATGGATCTACTCACTGGATGGGTAGGAAGGGAGGAAGGAATGGGCAGTTAGACTAGGGAGGAGATTGTGCTGTTGTGGAGGGTGTCATGGTATGACATAGACATGGACTAATGTTTGTGCCCAATACCCTTGGCAGTGCTTCTATTGGTTTCCCAGGTAGGATACTGGAAAGGAATCATAAATTATATTAGACCTTAGACAAGTTACTTAGCCTGCCTGTGGTTCAGTGTTGTTATCTGAAAAACGGGATTTACAATGTCTGCTAATCACAAGGAAGTGACACAATGTTCCCATGATAAATGATTATAGTTTTTATCTTCAGGCTTCCTATCAAAATACCAGAATTGACTCATAATTTAGGCCTGTGAGTCTCTCTCCTAATCTCCCTCAACTTTTAAAAAAATTCTTGTAAAATATACATAATATGATATTTACCACTTAACAATTTTTAAACTTATGGTTCTGTAGTATTAAGCACATTTGCATTATTGTACAGCCATCACCACCATCTATATCAGAAAATTTTCATCTTCACAAAATGAAACTCTGTTCTCATTGAATGCTAACTCCCCATTTTCTTGAACACTACATCCCCATTTTCCCTTTCCCCCAACCCCTTGGAAACCACCATTATACTTTCTGTCTCCATGAATTTGATGACCCCAGTACCGCATATAAGTGGAATCATACAATAATTCTCCTTTTGCGTCTGGCTTATGTCGCCTAGCATAACATCTTCAAGGTTCATCCATGTGTAGAATGTGTCAGAATTTAATTCCTTTTTAAGACTGAATAATATTCCATTGTGTATCCATTCATCTGTGGATGGACACTTGGGTTGCTTTCCCTTTTTGGCTGTTGTGAATAATGCTGATAAAAACAGTATCAAAGGAACTATCCAAGGAGGATTTAACTTATTATCCTGTCAAATAAAAAGATTTAGCACTGGAATGTCTGGTAAAGCTGAGCAAACTGAGACAGACCTGCTTGGTGGCTTCATAACTAAAAGAATACATAGGGGTATTCATCACAGTCTGCTCTTTATATCTTACTTATCCTACATGAAAACTATAGGTGTAGACAAAATGAGAACATTTCAGAATTTACATATGGAGTCTTCTATACATATAGGAAACAGCATCAGATACAGAGTCAGGACACATACATTGACCTAAAGTGAAGGATTTGGGAAAAGCCATATTATTTTGTGTGTAGTTTCAAATTATCCAGTTTTAGCAGGACCTCCAGACATACTTTAATGTCAGATTATGTGATGCATACCATATAGAGCACAGACTTATACAAGAAAAGGAATATGACTGTCTGCCTGCCCAGGCTACAAGCTCAGGGTCTTCCTTACTGTTTGGTCACCTGCCCACCTCGCCGTCTGGCCTCTTGAGCTGGTTTTGCCTATATTGGCACCCCCTTTCCCTACCTTGTGCTGCATTTTACTGGAGCCTGGCTTCCTTGATTTTTTTTTCTTTTGGGATAAAAACTATATTTTTCCTTTGTTTTGCTGGGTAACAAAATCCTCTCTGAAAATTTATTCTGAGCCAAAGCATTCAAAGGACACTACTTTATAGATTATTATACCCATAAAAATTGTCTTTGATCAGGGCCATTTAAGGTCTTGTTCTAAAATAGTTAATTTTATGATGCAAATGCTAACACCTGTGACAGGGGAGCTTGTGTGTGGGACATCTCTTGAGATGGATGATGATTTGGGTTTCTTTTCTCCTATCAGGAAGTGAGTATTCACAGTAAGAAGGGATGGCTAGGGTAATCAGTGGGCCAAGGATCCAGCTGAACTGGACTTTGCTTTCTTTCCTGGGGGATGAAACTGGGGAGGGATGGGAGGGGAGGGAGTTGGGATTGCTTTGGATGTTTGAACTGATTCCCCCTTGCTAGTTAAGAAATCACTCTGGCATAGCTGTTTGCCGCGGTATTTTTCACACTTTATCTAGCATTCTGTGTCTCTGTTGCCTGAGAACTGTATTTATATTTACACTGTGAAGCGTGAATATGCTGCTGTCCTTTGGGGAAAGGGATTCATCAAATAATCCTTTTGCTTGAGTATTATTAAGTGGACCATGGCACTTCCTCTGCTTGTTTTTGCTTGGAGCCCTTGGGACATGTGAGGTGGCCTTGTCCATTTCAATGTGTTTCAGCAGGGTGAGCCAGATTTAAAGAAACATAAATTCAGTTGAGAGAGAAGGTAACATGGCATAGCTGAATAATGGGCTTTAATAGGCAAACCAAATAGTTAAATGCAAGATGTTCATTGCATGCTAAAACTTAAGGAATGCATATTCAATGCAATGCATTATTAAATACAACATTGAGCATATGGGTACCCACAATTAATGTATATAAATAGCTGATAAAATTGCTCAGTATTAGAAAGCTAGCGGCAAAAATGACCTCATATGTCAAGCAGACAAGTAGGCAGCTACCATTTTCTTTGTACACCTTACAGATGATAAATTAGTTTTATGGTCTGCATGGGGTTCTTATCACACTACAGCACCAAGTGCATGATAAAGAAAAAAAATGCCTTGGCTCAAAAATCGAACTGGAATTTGGAATCCCAGCAGAGCTCATTTTTTAAATTTAAAGAATTTTAGCCTGCTTCCTTTGGGGAAGATTTATTGAGGCCAAGAGAAATGTAGATCTTGGTTATGTGTTTTGATTAAAACTTGATTTTTGTTTTTATTGACACCGGCTAGAATGTGAATCCGTCATAACTGGCTGCCTATTGATTGAGAGCAGTTTGGTCCAATGGACACAGGACAGGAAAAAGAAGGGGAGTCCTGGCTTTTATTTCCAGCTCTACTACTAACAGGCGAAGCTGACCTTGGATAAAAGTTTGTAACTCTTTGCTAGCTCTGCTTGCTCTATTTAAAACCCCTCAAGGCTGGTGAACAAACTCTCTGTTTTATCCTAAATCCATAGGATATAGGAGAGCAGTTACCTCCTATATAATTAAAGGGAATGAACTAATTTGCTCTAGCATTATATGGAGCAAGCAATGCCTTAAAAATGGCATTATTGTACAGTGTGTTTGTGTGTGTGTGTGTGAGTGTGTGTATGTATGTGTACGTGTTGTACTGGGGAGCCATTGATGTCTATTTAAAAATCTTCCATGGAAAGAAACCCAGAAAGATACCAGGCTTATTGCATGATTTGTGTGTGGTTTCTCAGCCTTTATAAGACTCCGCCTCTTTTTGATAAATACAAAAATCTTATGCACTACTTTCCTACAATTTGAAATTCAAAAGAAGCTAAACTCAATCACTGTGAGGGGACAGAGAGCTGCTTTGCTTTCAAATGGCACGAGACCCTGTCTCCAAACCCTGCTTCCCTGGAGTCACTGCTTTGCCAGCCAAGGGTCTCGTTAGCATTATTTTCATATCAAACCACATCAGTGATCAGTTGTTTCATATCCGAGGCAAGCAGCAGTGTGTATCTGTGATAGGATGTGTTCCTGTGCCTCTGGGGTGTGGCTGAGACTTCAGAGGTGATTAAATTCCTTGTTTTAGGACTAGCATCATTCAGAGAGCTGTGGTGTAAGAAACAGTCTATTAGAGATACATAGAGGGGTAGCCTGAAGAAGTGAGAAATTCTTTTCTTTTTCTTTTCTGTGATTTTCTACCCTTGTGGTTTTTTAAAATTCTTTTTCTCAAGTCTTCTGGGAAAATGCTCTTCCCTTAAGTTATAAAATAAAAAAGTTTTAAAAAATTATCTTTAATTTCTATATATAATTAGAAACAATTAGAAATAGTGTTTATCTTATCTGTTTTAACTTCCCACGTGGTAATCAGAAATGATGCATTTGGACACTCTGTGAGTAAGTAGCTGGATCCTTACAGGAAGAAGCTGCACTCTAGGATGTGCTAGGGGCAAGTCAGAGGCAAAGCCTTTGAGCCCCATTTCCATTAAGGCATTGTCTCTGTGGTCTCAGCAAAGCTTCATAGTGCAGTTTGATGTCTGATCTCCACTGAGATCTCTGGTGTAAATGCATGCTTTGCCTCACAGGATTAGTTTTGGTCCCTTTTAAGAATCATGGGAATGGTGTGTAGGGGAGCTGATTATCTCCCTAAACCCTGAACAAAGTAAGCATTTCTTCCTGGTCATTATTATTCCTAGGATCTCATGTATGTCCTGATATTTTATTCATCCATGCACACATTCATTTGATGCATAGTTATTGAGCAATCACTCCGTGAAGAGCCAGTGATGCAACCCGATACTCCTCATGAACCAACCTGTTACCTCCTCACCCCCATTTTCATCCCCACCAGCACCACCATTTCCCCATGCCCATGCTATGTTTCAGCTCTACCAACATCATCCAGTTCTTGAATGGGTCACATGCTTTCTCGTATCTGAGCCTCTGTACGTGATGTTTCTCTGCCAGAATAATCTTTTGTCCCTCCTCTCCTCTCAACTCACATGTAGTCATTCTTTAGGTGCCCACAGAATGGACACTTTCTCCAGGAAGGCTTAACCTAGACCTCTTTGAATAGATTGGATTTTCTTCTGCTACAGTCGGTCCTTGTTAAGCTTTACTGCTACGGCTGTTCAATTGTGTTTCATCCCTGCTGGTTCCGTGAAAGCAGAGGCCATCCTCACCATTATATTCCCAGCATTTACAAAAACATTGGTACATAGAGGACACTTAACAAATACTTCTAAATAAATGAATGAAGCTGCATTGGTCTCTGTCTCATACGCTGAAGAAGGGTCTGAGACTAGAGTTTTAAATTCTCAGAGGGGCAGGTTCTACCTCCTCCTGGCTGTTACAGCCTAGGAGTGCCTAAATGTGCTGTTTGAGATGACAGAGAGATTGAGAGGACCAAGAATCATGGAGAGGCTTTTAATTAACTAAATATTTAAAACACTGTTACTATTTGTAGGGCTCTGCCTGGAATTGATCCTAATGTATATTTACGGTATGTATAATTTCATGCCAATATCATTGGCTATATAAATAACGTTTTGCACAGGTTTATTAGTCAGGGTACACACTGTGAAATTCCTGAGGATGATAAGGAAGAAAGGGCTGTCTAGCTACTCTTCTTGAACTGTCAGATCTGGGAAATGCTATATGACACCATGTGGGCACTCTTATCTATACTGTTTACGTAACTGCTCATGTAGTGCCACATGGCAGTTGTCATTCTCCTTGGCTGGCAATAAACTTATCATTACATAGAGAAAACTAGTCTGGATAGGTGATGACAGGGATGAATAAAGTCACTTTGTAGCTGAGCAACGATGGCCATTAAAAATAAAGTAAGACCCTTCTCAGGGGGCTGTTAACCTTGCCAGCTACTTGGCATTGTTTAGATCAGAGGACACTTAGCATTGTGTCTGAACAGAGAAGAAAAACAGCAGGATTTCCCAACATGCTTTTTAAAAAAAGTTTTACTTGAATTTATTAACTGCAGTGGAGCTGATTTAGAATAAAAATGAAGTGGTGCCCACAAGTGGGGTCCACCCTGACCATTGTTAGCATTATAGTGTGGGACAATTGTCAGACATATGTGTGCAGATAACCTTTATCTCAGCTTAGCTCATGAGTCTGTCCTCTCCCATCCCAGGAAATATTTGGACTCTAGAGATGCTTACAAAGGGACAAAATGCTTTGTCCTTGTTTTTTTTGGTAAAGTCACTCTGGAAAGTGTGACAAAAGGGTTAGGGATTGGTTTCTTTTCACAGAGATTCTAAATGAGTACATAGACATACACGAAAAAAGTAGGATTTATGCTTCTGAATATGGCTTGCAAGGAGGGAGTAAACCTCCTGAATTTAGCAATCAAATTTGTTAAGGCTTCTCTAAAGCCTAAACTTCCAATTAACAAGCAAATCATCATCAGACAGCCAGTGAATGGCAAATTCATTCCATTCAACATCTTTTCAAAAGTGGATTTTGTGCACTTATCTCCATGAAAACCCAGCAGGAAGATTTTCCCTGGGAGTGCTCCTACATCTGCCTGTTTTTAATGACGGTAATGGCAAGCAATATTGTACAATTACTTTGGCGATCTCATTTCAAGCATGCAAATCATATTATTGAAGAGCCCAGCAAAAGCCATTTGTTCCTTGGAACCACCAGATGAGTTTTTTGGGGTGAGCAAATGCTACTTGAAGAAGGCCAGGCCCTCTGTCTCATAACCTCAACTTCACAGTGGTAGAATTTGCCAAGCATATTTAGAAAAGGCAAACTAAATAGAGACATCAAAGGAGAAATGAAATAAAATTTTATACCTAATATAAAGAAGTTCTTTTGGTTTTATTCATAAAATATTAGTTTTGTGACTTACTTATTAATTAAAGATAATGCCATTAACAAAAAACAACAAGAAACAGAAAGAAAAAACACACTGCTGATAAAGTCGATGAAGTCAAAGGTACACAATTTTCAGTGCACCTGACTCAAAAGTGAGAACTTCTTTAGATAACACAATGGGCCTAAAGCCCTTTCCATTTCCTTTCTTTATATCTTACTCATTTGGATCATTAATACAGTCAGGAAACAGTTTTATTATACATATATTTACAGGCAGTGTAAATGGGGCAATCTTATAGTGCTACTGCATAAAGATCCTTCTACCTACCTCCTTTTTCCAACCCCAAGATATTTGATAACTCTTTTTGGATGTGATGGAAGTCATGATGTCCAGATGCCCCTTCCAGAATAAAGGATTGCTTATTCCAGCTGGTAAGAGTGCTGTTGAAAGACAATATTCACTTGTCAGCCCCTCTGGAGATTGTCTCAACCTCTGCTTACTGGGTTGTCAATGACCGATCAATAAGGGACATAAAGTCTGGTCTTTTCACACCAACTTCAGCAACCTCTGGAAGGGCATCACATCTTCATAACTCCCTAATAGACAGTCTGAGGTTTGTATTGAGACCTCATCAAGGCTCAACTTCTCCCTTTGCCCAAACCTGCTTCCTTCTCATCTCTTTCATACATGCGGTTCCCAGGAGCACTGCCTCCTCAACCCCAGGCACACTAATGTCTATCTCAGAGTCAGTGCAGCACGCGTCTTTGGGAGAGTCTGGTGTTCCACCGTAAACACTTCACTCTTCTAATGCAAGACCTCTGCTCTGTTTTAAAATGCCAATACTTGGTGTTATTTTTAAGCCAATACTTGGTGCTGTTTTTATGCCATTTATACTTTTTTTTTTTTTTTTGAGATGGAGTTTCACTCCTGTCGCCCAGGCTGGAATGCAATGGTGCTTTTTGGACTCACAGCAACCTCGACCTCCTGTTTTCAGGTTATTCTCTGCCTCAGCCTCCTGGGTAGCTGGGATTACAGGCAGCTGCCATCACGCCTAGCTAATGTTTTTGTATTTTTAGTAGAGACAGGGTTTCACCATGTTGTCTAGGTTGGTCTCAAACTCCTGACCTCAAGTGATCCGCTAGCCTCAGCCTCTCAAAAGTGCTGGGATTACAGGCATGAGCCACCATGCCTGGCCCTAAGCCATTTATACTTTAGTGTGAAAGAGTTTAAGATTTTTTTCTATGGGAAATTTCTTGGCTATAAAGAGTAGGAAACAATAGCCATGGAAGACAGAGAATAAGTTTGCATTAGGACAAAGGCAAAGAAGCAGACATCCGGGGACACAACAGACAATTTCTAACAGCCTTGTGTTTTTTCCAGGAATTTTAGCTAAGCTTTTTGGCAACAAATGATGCCTTCTTTGAAGAATGTGGCAGGGAAGTTTGCCATTTAAAGAGTCTTTGGGGGCTCCAAGGGATATGTTGTTTCATAGACATCCAAGAAGATCCATTCAGGGCAGCACCTCTCTGAGTTTGGAGCTCGCAGATAGTTACAGGAATTAGGTAGCAGGAGTTTTCAAATTGCTAAGTTACCACTCTGCTGTTAATGGGATGTGGGTCCTCACTGTGTAATCCCTCTGTTCTCCTGTTGCTGTCGACTGAGCTTTTCTTCATAACACCTGCTTTCCCAGTTTATGCTTCTGTATAACTTCAGCTGGATCACAACTTCACATGGGCCCTATTTTACTTTACAAATTCTCTCTAGGCAAACTTTCAGTTTTATTTCTTCCTATTAACTGCCTGATTCTCTCTCAAAGGCTCCTGAGAAAGAGAGTCTGAACCCCAGCTCAGGAATTTTTCCACTGGTTGCTGGTAAGTTCATGAACTGGCTGCTCTGTGGTCCAGTCCCTACCCCAGGGCAGCCAATTGTCTATAACTTCAGGGCTTGAGAAGCAGTAATGAATTAACAGGAGATGTGCCAGTTTCAGGTGATTTATTCCAAGAGGTTGGGGTTGAATTTCCCCTTAGGCAGGGCTATAGGTGCAGAAAGTACAACAGCCTACTTATCTAACACCTCACCCTTGACCTTGCCCTTCAAGATTTTGGCCCCAGGAAATCTTTCTTATATAAACATGTAAGCTTTATTAAACGTCACATTTGTCATGAGATGGCTTGTCTTTCACTGCTCTATTTTGGCTTAAGCATTTCTGAGAACTATCAACAAAGTAACCTAATGAAAACCCAACTGAACCGAAGACTGAACTGTTGCAAAAATCTTAAGTAATGGTTCTTGTTCTCAAAGAGCTTACATATTTCTGGCAAAATGAGATATACATACATGCAAAAAAAAAAAAAAGATCACAATGTAGTAGCATTTGTATAACTTCAGCTGGTTCACAACTTCACATGGGCTCTATTTTAGTTAACAAATTCTCTCTAGGGAAACTTTCAGTTTTTAATTTTAAAGATTAACAAACATCATTATGCAAGGTTTGGTGGGGAAACGGCAAAGATAAACTAGTACGGTGACTTCTCTTAACTGGCTCACAATTGTTAGAGGATGAGAGAAACTTTAGACTGGGATGATCAAGAAAGATGTTATGCAAAGGTAGGAGTTAGGTACCAATGGAGAGAGAATATTTCAATAAGTGATAAAGACTATGGGAGGATATTCCAGGCCTGAGAAATTTTGACGTAAGCCACAGAGGGGAACTAAGCTTATTTTTATAGAATCTATGAGGATAGTAGAGAGGAATAGTGGCAGATAATACTGCAGAAAGAAAATAAAGGCCTCCGTGGAAGTCCCTTGTTAGTGCTCCCACAGTGTTAAGGGAACATTTTGTAGTCAGTGCTTTTTACATATTTTTATCCATTTTGAATACCAAGATCTTGGCCCCAGTCTTAAGGAAGCATCCTATTGTTTCAGATGGCTTCTTTAACACTCCTTGAGAAGGTTCTGTAACTTGGAACTTCCTAAGAACACACATAAGTTAATCTGAGATTAACAAAATTTACAACATAGTATTTGAACGCTCTTAATGTATTACTCATTTAAGTTAAGCAGAGAGAATGCCGTAATCTATACATAGGATATAGCACAACTCTAATGTTAATTTCTGATTTCCTCTCCAAGAAAAAAACTGTGAGAAGTTTTAGCCTATTATAATTAAGACATTTTGTTTTTCTGTTTAGATTTGGTCTGAAATTTTCAATGTTCAAATTCTGCTAATCCTTTTCTGTGCCCTTGTCCCATGGCACTTTATATTGAGTATAATTTCTTGATATTGGGGTCCTTTTCCCATAGGCAGGAAAAATCAATTGCAGCATAAGTAAAAATGCCCAAAGTTGTTTGCAGGTAAAGCAAGGCTTCAGGGGGTTTGGCGTCTTTGTGACATTGTGACATGTTCTACAAATGCCTGACAGGAGAATGCATCTTTTTTGTTTGTTTGTTTGTTTGTAGGTGCTGTGGTTCACTGTTGATCCCTCTGTTGCAGGTACCCTACATTTCTAGGCAGATGCCCATCTATTTTGTCCATATGTGCAAATGAAAGTCAGGGGTGCTTATATTTTGTCTTCCTATAAAAAGAATAACTCAAAAATTGAGTTTTGCACAGCTAAGATTTCAAGTGTGGATAATATCCTCCCTCCTGTAAAAACTCCACTAGAAACTTCCTTGACTGCAGCAGCTCAGAATCATTTGTGTTCATTTCTTTCAATTCCTCTTTCTTGAACAAAAGAGATCTTCAGTAATGTTTGTTGACTTGAATACAATTTTCTTCTAAGGACTAGGAGTTTTTTTTAAAATGGAAAGGTTGTTTAAGGTTTCTGAGCAGAGTGTTTTGTGAGGATTTATCTGGAAGCAACCAGCAGGATATAATAATAACAATAATATTCATAGCTAACACTTAATAGAGTTATCATATTCCAGGCCCTGCTTTGAGCATTTTACTCATATTATCTCATTTAATCCTTAAAACAATCTTGTGAAATAGATATTGTTATTATCCTCATTTTACAGATGAGGAAATAAAGATGCAAAAAGATTATCACACATATATTTAAATGCAGGTATCTGGCTCCAAAAGATATGCTTTTTAGTGTACAGAGGACATATAAGAAGTCATCAAAATAGTAATAATATGAAGTAAAAATGAATCACATATTGTATTTTTCCTTGTGACTCTATCTACTATAGCCAAATAACCCAATAATTTGTTGTAGAGGCTTTGATTTTAGGAGACAGGGGCTGTCGGTGTTATAAGGCACTATGTCAGCATATCAACCATGCTGAGAGCCTGGCCCCAGAGATATTCCCAAACATATCAGAGTATCTTACAGCATCTGTCTTCCTGGTCTTTGAGCACCTGAGTTACATTCTGGGTTGTCATAGAGCAAGTCCTTCAGTCATCACCCGTAACTGATTACTTGAGAGGTACAGTTAGGAAAGTGTTGATTCCATTCTCCTAAAAGCAACTTCGGTGAACCCACTGGTTTTTCATTCCTTGCCCTCCTACTCCTTGTGAGCATTGCCATAGCAATTTTCTAAAGTCCTTGAGGATTAAGAGTAACAACATTTGGTTATAGAAGAAAGGTAACTGAAGGTATAAATGTTCTCATTTCACTTCTCTTCTCAAGACTTAGAGCCAAAGGCACAGTTACTTTCATTAGAAGCTACAACTTACTAAGAAGACCAGAATATCTACAGTGCCTAAGAACTCTGCTGTGCTCTAGGAGCCACTTCATTCTGTCTTTAATGGGAACCAATAAATAATCTGAGTTAAAATCACAAAGGCAGAGAATGCAGCAAGCTGAAGACCATAGACACTGTGTCCATTAACTAAGGCATGGGCTAATTAGACATAGATTAAATGAAGCAGGGGTAGGTGGATGAGCGACAAAGCCCTGGGAACTAACTCAACAAATACTCATTGACCAGCATTAAATGACTTTAAAAGGAATTTCATGACAGTGACTTAGAGCTTCTTCTCACTGGCTGTTTTTGGAAATTATCAAGTTGGGGAAAAATCATCCTCTCCATTTCTAACTCCAAAACTTGACCGCTTGATATTGACTTTAGTTTGGCCATCCTGTGCCTTGACACATTGTGCACATATTAATTGTTCTTTTATTTTTATTCTCTCACTCCTTTTGTTTGCCAGGGGTGGTCAGTAGCTGACCTTGCTTTTAGACTCCCTTAGTCTGGAAAATGGTAGTATCTTATCTGAAGATATAAAAGATAGGGAACTCAGGGGGGAGTGAAGAATAGAAAGTCAAGAAGGCAACAATTTCACTAAAGCAGAGAGGAGAATTTGAACAAGTTGCCCAACTAGGGAGGTAGAAATAGATATTGATAGGCAGCTTATCAGGCTAAAGAGGCAAGCAATCTGAGAACAAACCTGGGCAATAATCAGTAAATGAATTTCAATCTATAGTTGGTCTTTGTCTGACTGCTGTGCAGGAAAGGGACAAGATGTGCTGGCAATTTTAAAGGGCTAGATACAGGAGAGCTATTTCTCCCAAACTGGCCCTTTTCCTCACTTTACTATATTTGGTATTATTCACTCAGCCTTTATTATTTACTACATTTGAGGCAGGAGAATAGGGTCTGGAGGCAAGGAACCTAAGGGCAATTCATGCTGACTTCCTGGAACTAAATCAAAAGGAAAATGCTAACTTTCCACACCTAAATTACAAAATGACCAGAGGCTACTCCCTTTGCAACGTCCCCACTCCCCCTCCCCACCCCTTTTTCTGTGTGGCAGATGGAGAATTGAAAGTATCTCTGACTGGTTGCTTTCTGTAACCAATCAGACCTTAGCATAGGAGTGTAATTTTGTAACTTCACTTCAGCCTCTGATTGGTTGCTTTCTGCAACCAATCAGACTGATTGCAGGCCACTACTTTATCTACATAGGGTGTACACCAAGTAACCAATGGGAAACCACTAAAGGGCATTTAAACCCCAGAAAATTCTGTAAAGGTGCCCTTAAGCCCCTATGCTCAGGCAGCTCCCACACTGTGGAGTGTACTTTCAATTTCAATAAATCTCTTCTTTAGTTTCTTCATTCTTTCCTTGCTTTGTTTGTGCGTTTTTTCCAATTATTTGTTTAAGATGCCAAGAACCTGGACACCCTCCACCAGTAACACATTGTATATAATTAGCTAGCTTTCATGTACACATATCTTATTTTCCTATTTTATTGTAAGCTCCTGAGGGCAGGGGTCTTGACGAAATCTTCTTTGCATTCCACACAACTTATAAAGATTGTCTTATACATCCCAAGGTGGATACTTGTGATGGATTGATCGAGACAGGTCGTTACGACTCACTGCTGTGAGCTGAATGTAACTGCTTTGAACAGATGGTAGTGGTTTTGCTCACTTCATGTGGACATAGTATGAGAACAGAAACTATCCCAGGCATGGCTGAAAGGTAAGCCAGTGGAACTTGGACTCCGCATTATGGTCACCTCTGATCACAGTGACTCATTCACAAAAGGGAACTGTATCTCTTATTTAGGTAGCACTGAGAAGGCATTCTAGTAAAGGCCCTCTTGGTCCATTAACATTATAATATTATGAAATGTCTTAAAACTTAAACCCATCTCATTAATAGTGGTTTTTGCTACTACCTGAAATCTATCAGCAAATATCTCATTTTTGTGATCAAATCACCTTTATAAAGTAGATAATTCAGTCCAAAAAGTTTATTAATTATTTAGGGTAAGTTTTCTGACTTATCTATTCTTATGCTATTAACTAGATTACTGTTTTATCTCTATAGAGTTTCTGAAATCTTTATTAATACTTCAGCCCATACTGGTATCACTCTGATTTGATCTCATGTAATACATATTACTTGAACCATTCATTTTGACATTTAGTTATATGTGATTGTATTTGTAGTATATTATAATCTTGTACATTACAGTAGATGGCACATACTAAATCTTGTGTCTATTTTATATCCCCAGAATCATTCAGCACAGATTAAATGCAGTAAGTGTTCAATGTTTCATTTTTGAATTAAAATAAATAGCAAACGGACTAAGTTGTGAGAGTCTTTACATTTGTTTTGAAGCCTGCACTAAATTAATTGTCCCCTCTCACTTGATGGCAAGCTTCTCAAGGGCTCTCCCTCTGTTCAGAATATAATTTTTCATAATTCCAAAGCAATAACCTCAAAGCATTGTTGGTTTACTAAATATTTATGGCCTATGAAGACCATAGTTTTTAAGATGAGGGACTATCTAGAGACAGCACATTGAATCTAATAAATACAGAAATAACACATTAAGCTAAAAAAAATGGGAGCTGCAGAGCACAGGAAATGGAAATGGGCTGAGGGGGTCTCTTGCTAGTTGGTTGAAAATTCGCCAGTATCGAGTCATTACCTTCTGACAACCACAGTTCTAATCTTGGCTTCTATGAGTTCAACTTTTTTAGAAGTGGGAAAAATGGGGAGATACTGGTCAAAGTGCACACTTTTCAGTTATAATATGAACATGTTCTGGGGATTTAATGAACAAAATAGGTGGTGATGGATGTGTTAATTATTTTGATTTTGATCACTATTATATTATATATATACATATCAAATCATCACACTGAACATTTTAAATCTTGGTCAATTAATTTTTTTTTACTAAAGCTAAAAACAAATAAATACTATGAAGGAGATTTTATCAAAGATCCTTTACATGCATTGTGAGTGGCACTTGTCCAGTATCAAATGGATTTTTAAAAAATAATAAAATGTGATTGTTCTTCTAACCCCTTAACATACTCTTTAGGTCATAATAAAAAAATTATCCATAAAAACAAAACAACAACAACAACAATAAAGCATCTTTATCTTTTGATGGCTGCTTCATTGTCTGAAAAGAAGGCTTTAGTCTAACTCTTAGCTAAGGGGTTTGTGTGTGTGTACAGGGTGGGGGTGGGACATCTCATAGCCATATTTTTAAAGCTAACTTCTTAAATATCACTATCTAATTGGTTGCCATTTCTCTGAACCCGGTTAACATTTCTGTGGAACTTCTATTATATCTTGAAGATATAGTGGAAGTATGTATGTTATACATTTCTACTTATTGACAAGTTGCTCTTAAATTTCATACGTGAAATCCCTGAGGAAAGAGCCATTCACAGTGGTCTCTCTCTTCTTCTTACCTAGGGTAAGTTTTGTGTTCAATCAATATTAATACCTTTCTGACTCCTTCATCCCCAAATGTCTGTTTCAGCAGAAATCACTGGTCCATGAAAGAGTCCATACAGAAATTAAAGTGTTAATACAATCGGAACTCTTCTGTCCTTTAATTTCTACTTAGCTCTCTCATGCAGTTGTAGACTACTTGACTAGTTCTCTCTCTCTCCCTAAAGCATTTTGAGGCTGACCTTAAAGCAAACAGATTATTCTTGAAATTCCAACTGCTCTGCATCTCCCAGAACTTGTTCAGTGAGGTCAGTGCTAGGGCATCAAGGCCCAGCTCCTCCCAAATATGGCCATTGTGTCTCTCAGTTTCCCTAGAGTGAGGACCGTCAACTCCTTAAAGTTGTAAACCTGATAGTTTTTAACAACATTGATGAAAGCCACCGAGCAACAATGACAAGCCCCTAAAATAGATTCACAGGGTTTGTGGTGGCTAAGAGCTGAGTTTGCTAAAAATAAAGCTGCTTCTGCTCCCTCCATCATCTTTTTTCTGCCTGACTATAATTAAAGTCCACATCTGAAATTCTTATTGAGCAGCAAAGTCCCATGAGTGATTGGCATCTGGCATCCAAAAATATTCTGCAAAGAATAGTGTTCTCAGTGGCACATCTGACAGGCTTGGCTCACTTTCAGTGCTCCTGGCTTCCTGATGAGTGGCAAACCAATGGATGAACAGGAAGATTGTTTCAGCCCAATATCAATCAATCAGTTGGTTCTTCCATCAATGACTTGAAGCAATTTCCCATGCCTACCCTCACTTACCCCATACAGGCACATGAGAGAAGAATGATAGGGAAAAATCAGCCTCACTAATTGGAACACTTTGTGCCTCTGCCAGTGCTAGGAAAGAGGGACCCAGCTTGGTTGGGAAAATGCGGTCCCCTGGTGAGAAGGAGGATTGCACTTGCCTGCTAGTCCAAATAGCATTAGTTTTTGCACAGAAATTCTACCCAATTAAAGGACTTTTATCTGAACCTGAGATTTGTTGTCCTCCTGGAATGAAGAGATTAATTTTGGAGAGGAGGAAAATAAGCCTTTCCCATCATCTTGTTTTTCATGCTTGTGTCATTTGCATGAGGACTAGACATTGTGTGATTGCACATGGGTTACTCCTCATAGCATCCTAAATAAGAAGATGTTGGACAATGAGAGGCATTTTTTTTTTTAATCTGAGCAGTCAAATAAACCTAATCATATGAATATACAATGAGATAAAACACCAATCTTGCACCAAAAGGTTTTATGATTTTAAGTAGACTTGTGCTAAACTCTTATCATGATTGTAATTAGAAAGAGCAGGCCAGTTTCCTGCTGCTTGTGCTCACATTTGACATGTGAACAGTATGAGGGTAGTTGCCTGAGCTGAGTTATTGATTTGCATTAGTCTAAAGTTGCTGTTTGTTATGTGGCAAGTAAAGAGGTCATATAAAGTGATACTAACTCTGCTAAAAACAAATAATCTTTCTATATTTGCTAGAGACAGCCAGTATTTCAAACCTTTTATTGTGTAAAAAAAACCCCTATTAGTATACATTATATTAAATAATAGAATTATCCGACAAAGGAGACCCAGGTATATAAGAAATATAAACTTAGGATAGAGGTAATGATCCAAATGTTTTGAGATCCATGTGACTCATCTCATGGAATGGGGGCTGGTGGCATGGATTCCTGCAATTGATTAAGCCCATTTCCTAGATCTTGCTTTATCACTGAGAGTCAAAGTGGGAGAAACAAAACAACAGCCCTGACTGGGAATGAGTCATGGAAATGACTGCAGAAGTGAGCAGAAAGAGAGTGGAATGCCAGTTAGAAATGTTTTCTACAGAATAAATTGATGAACCAATATATATTGACAATTTGTACTTCAATTGAGTCTTTTGATGAGTTTCAAATAGCCTTTGAAGATATTATAGGTGGCAATACTTGACACAAATGCCAAAGGCAGTTACTTGCTTGCTGTTGCACAGCTCATTTCTCTATCCTTAGACTACTAGAAAAATGGACATTGGAGCTGGAAAAGCACCTCAGATATGCTATAGTTCTTTGTCCTCAGATGAAGAAGCTGTTAACAAAGAAGGTTAAGGGATGAACATAAAGTCCTATAGCTAATCATGGGCGATCTTGAAGACTGGAATTTTGGACACTTGAATGTAACCCAAATGCACCTTAAAATTTGGCCAATGATCAAAGGTATGGCCTGAATGGAATATGAGAAATGAAGCAATGCTTCACTCATTTTGCCATGAGTACCACCATAGATACGCTTAGGTCAGTAATGTGGTGAAATTGGCTTGTTTTTGTCTTAGAGTCTCAGCTCACGAGAATCAGTTCACGTATTTTCAGAAATTTTGTTAGCTAGTTGATGTCATGTTGGAAGCTTGAAATTGGCCATGGTGGAGGAATTTTCAGTAAGTAGGACTAATACATGGAATGAAAAATGCAGTGTTTGCTTGTGCAAATGTACCAGGCTAAAACTATATGCCAAACATCTATTCAACGTAAAAGAGACACTTAGTGAATTCTACTCCTTTAACAGATGCTCATAAAAATGGCACCATCTATTAGGGACCTAATAGAGGAACGTTATGATTGTAGAGACGAGTTCTGATCTGGAGATGAAGAGAGATAATTCCTGTTCTTCATGATGAAGAAGGAACCTGTCAATCTCTCTTAAAGAAACCTAGGAAGGAATTCCAAAGACGAATTTCCTAAAGTGGAAAGTTCAAATTTGTCCCTGATGGTTCTTGTGTATATTTGTCAATTTGAATGATATTTACAAAATAAATCTATTTTAGGGCTCCCTGGAGAGACAGGATTGTACAATATCTTAAAACAGAAAAAAAAATCACCCATAGTAAAGATAGAAGTATATTCAGTAGTGAGCTGGAGTTGCCACACACTGGCTCAAGGGGCTACGTGTGCACATCTCTTCTCTTTGTGCTTTATACTATCACTTTGGAAGCTTGAAATCAGTCATGATGGAACAATTTACACCATGGAAGCTGGCAAACATTACAAATCAGGTTTTGATAGTTTTTGTTTTGTTTTCTACAGAAAGATGGCTGTTAAACATTTACCAGATATCACTGGACATTATAGTGCCATAACATTAAAGCCACAGACAATAACAGTCATTTTATATAGAAGGTGTTTTTTTCTTTCTTTTTTCCCTTTTTTTTTTTTTTTTTTTTTTTTTTTTTTTTTGATTCAGAGTCTCTCTCTGTAGCCCAGACTGGACCAGGTCTGGAGTACAGTGTTGCAATCTCTACTCACTGCAACCTCTGCCTCCCAGGTTCAAGCGATTTTCCTGCCTCAGCCTCCTGAGTAGCGGGGATAACAGGCGCCTGCCACCACTACTGCCTAATTTTTCTATTTGTAGTAGAGACAGGGTTTTGCCATGTTGACTGGTCTCAAACTCCTGACCTCAAGCAATCTGCCAGCTGTGGCCTCCCAAAGTACTAATATTTCAGAGGCATGAGTTGCCACACCTGACCTCCTTTTAAAATTATTCTCAAAAAATCATTTCAGCAAAATATATACTTATGAAACAGAGACATGGCAATTATAGACCTATGTAGTGAAGCCCTTATAGGAGAATGAGAGAATCTTTTCACCTGGGAATATAAGGGGATCTATTAAAATAAATAGAACCAAAGTTAAGAGAATTGGGCTAATAGTCCCCATTCATTTAACATATTTTATATAAAACTTAAACTATACCCACAAATATGATAGATACTTTAGGAAATGCAAAAGATATACAAGCTCACAATTTGAGAGCTTAGAATGTAACTAATAGACAAAACCCAAATAAAATATTAGAGGAAAAGACAATAAGTAGAGTAAAATTGCAAACAACAACCACCACCACCACCACAACAAAAAAAAACAACCAAAAAACAACAACAACAAAACATTAACACATTGGGTAGAATTAACAGACAAGGTCCTGGTGAAGGTAAAACTGAGGTAGAATCTTGAAGGACAGACAATATTTGGAAAATATTTGGAGCACCAAAATGGAGAGGTGATTGTAGATGTGATCTAGGGGCATGCAAGCAAAAAATCTACAGGAAAGTGCATGGCATGTGTAGACTATGTTAATTATCTTCCTAGCTAGAACAGAGGGGGCAGCTGGGAAACATGGCAGATACGGTGTGTTACAGAAAAGGGAAGAAAGAAAGGAAGAGAGGGAGTGACGGAGATAGAGCAGGAGAGAGGAGAGGCAGTAAGTTAAAAAGTGAAGCAAAGGAAGAGAAACAGAAAAAATTAATTACTCAACACAAGGCATTGTATGAAATAGCTCTTATGTGTATCACATCAGGTAGTTAGCAAACATTACTGGGGGCAGACATTATCCTCATTTCACAGATGAAGACACCAAGGCTAAGCCAAGTAGACTTACTAAAAAACCATAGTTACTAAGGGTGGAGCTTGGTGTCCAGTCCAACTCCACTGGCTCTAGGTCCAGGGTTCTTGCATACCACCACACACCCTTTTACTTGATTTCTTGGAAACTCCCGCAGTTTCCCTAACGCATTGTTTTACTAAATGCTAACAGGAGAGGGAAAGACATCATATGCAGAAACTTGGGGAGTTGAACCACTTATACCCCAGGCAATTAAACATTTAATAAATGGCTTGGTTTAGTATGGAGTCTTCTTAAGTTTGGGTGAAGGTTAAGATTGTCAAAGGGGTATGTTTTCACATGTAGCTGAAAATACACCAAAGGGAGAATAGGCATAACTTATGGAAGGAAAGAGGTTCCAGTCATTGAAATGGGAGTAAACAGAAGATTCAACTAAAAAGAAATACTAAATCCTGAGCATTTGTTATGAGCTGTACCTCTAAATCTTTCCCAAATGGTAGAACTACTGCAAGTTAGCTCACCAGGGCCTAAAGACACTTTTGACAGAACTACAAGATCCCCTGGTAAAGATAAATGGGGTGTAATTTAAGTAGTCTCAAACTTTTCTGCAAGCTTCAAGATCATTGCACATTGTTGGATCTGTTCATAATGGCCTGGACTGTTTCCCAAAAACACCAGTGGGAGAGACTCAAGCGGACTGGCCAGGGTAGAAAAGGGAAATGAAGCCATTTGGACTTGGCTGAGGCTATGGACAATCTGACAGTTTGCAATTTATAATTTTTTTTAGTCCTTTTAACATTCTTTATCTGCCTTTATTTGCTCAACAGCGCTTTGCTCAAGTTCACGCTCAGCTTACCACATTCAGTGAAGCACACAGCAGTGGACAGGGGAATTTAATCTAGAAATCAGCCTGACTTGTCTTCGAAATGTAGTTTAGCTTCCAGGGCTGTGCTAGGAGGATGCATAAGTAAAAGCCCTGTCTAGGTCAGGTGGCCTGAGAGTCCTGCCAGCATCCCTAACAATGCCTTTTAGGCAATGCTGTCAAACAGACTCCCGTCTTCTCAACTGACAGCGATGAGCATTTTAATAAAATGAGGTTCTGGTTGTTTTGAAGCATGAAGCCTAGTAGAAAGGAGAATCTGATCAGCTTTTGCCATGGTTTTCATAATTGTGAATCCTTCCATCTGACTGCCAGTAATTCTCCTTCCCAGACCTTCAGAATAGATCATCCTCACTTCAAGCTGTCTCCGACGCATTGCTCAGGATTCTTTCAACCTGCTTCGTAGCTTTCAGGTGCTAAGATGGCAGGCGTCCAGTCTTTCTGAAGAGAAAGCCTTCATTGTTCATTGTGCCACTGAATCTTCCAACCCTTTTGTTATATCCCGGAAACCTATTTGCTTTTTAACTGCTGCCACATACTGGGAAAACATCTTTATTGAGCAGTCCTCAGTGCTGTGGCTTGAGTCCTTTTCATCGGGGGGCCTGTAAGTCCCTAGCTAAGATGAAAAGTCAGAATTTTTCCATCCACCTGGTTTTCTTTATGTTAAACCAATTCAAATGGCATTGGTTCTTGTGCTGCCTTGTTGCTGAAATTTTTCTGGAATTGTCACCATCTTCCTAGAAGGAAACTCAAAACAATTGGCAAATATTTTCAAATTAGAATTCCTTATAGTTGTAAACACATGCATTACTTAAGTGTACTATAAAAGGGTCTTTCCCAATAAAACAAAGAAGGTCTTGGTCAAGCATGCCACAAGAATGGATACTTGTCCACATTGCCATAAAAACTCTATAATCTCTCTCTCATATTGCCTAAAATTTCATTTTCCGTTCAACATACAAAAGAGCTTGATTTCTACAAACTACAGACTAACTTAGATTCTAAACACACCCTGTGATTCGACATATATATTTTAAGCATACCTTTTTAAAGTATGTATAATCCTGGTAAGATCAAGAAGGCATCACTCATTCATACCTTAGAAAAATGTGTTAATTACATCGCTTCCCTTCTGATGTACAGCAGACACCAGCTACACTGAAAAATGCTGTTAATTATGTGAGGCAATCTTGTATCCTTTGACCAACATCTCCTTCTAAGTGTCCTCATCACATATACACACACAGTAGTAACTATGTGTGTGGTAATGGATGTGTTGATTAATTTGATTGTGATAATCAATACACAATGTATATGTATATCAAATCATCACGTTGTACACCTTGAATATTTACCATTTTTATTTGTCAATTATAGCTCAATGCATCTGGAAAACAATCAGTTGGGCAAGATGAAATTAGGAAGAAAGCAAAAAGTTGTTTTGTGCAAGTAACTCTAAGAAAGCAAACCGAAAAGTATTCTCTATACAAAGGACTGTGAGGGTATTGAGTGTCTGGAAAAACATAGTGGTGAGTTCACTAGAAGGAGGTAGACGTGTGTGGAAATAGAAGAGGGGTCACTCCAAACCAACTTCTGAAATTTCTCAATTTGGAGGAGGACTACAGGCATTTGGGATACCCTAATCTAATTGATGTAATTAAATTAGTTTAACTCTGTCCTTTCCCCGTTGGAGACTATTCCCAGGGGAACATTGCCAGCTTGGAATATGCAGAATTAAGCTTCTCCCATCTCCCTCCACTCCCTGGGTAGCACCTTCTCCAGCATCAAACCTACTTTTCCTTTTGATATGCTGTTTTCTGCTTTCCTCAGTTACCTGCTCAGAGGGGAAGCAAGCCCAGTTTTCACAGAACGTACATTATTTTGCAGGTATAGCAAATAAACATATTTGGTACCCACTGAATGCTATGAGATTCCAAGAAGGAATGGAATCTTTGCTTGATTAAAATTACTAGAAGCCTTAATGGAAAAGGTGAGCCTACTCTCGTATGTAATTATATCTGTAGAATGGCAACCACATCTCTATTCTCCTTCTGAACTTAAACAATGTAAG
This sequence comes from Symphalangus syndactylus, assembly GCF_028878055.3. Lineage (NCBI taxonomy): Eukaryota > Metazoa > Chordata > Mammalia > Primates > Hylobatidae > Symphalangus > Symphalangus syndactylus. The sequence goes on from NC_072423.2 coordinate 45,007,083, forward strand.
GGTTCATATCACACTTTGTGCTTTTTATTTCTTAAAACAGTGCCTTGCACAGTGTGTTGATAAATAACTAGTATTTATTGAGTGATTCCTGTATGTTAGACACAGAGCTAAATGTGCTGTAGGAAATATTTAATCCTCATGATAGTCCTATGACATACTTGCTATTATTATTTCCGTTTGGCAGATGTGGACACTGAGGCTTGAAATAGTTTAATGGCCTCTCAAAGGTCTTATACTGAAGTATGAAGACCAGGATTAAATTCAGATTTGGCTGATAAGGAGTACCTGCTGGACTTGTGAAGGAAATAATTCTATCAATTCCTTAGGCTGAATCTGTGGGGAAAGCAAAAATTTGTGAAGTTCTGCATTTACAGGTCTATGTTGAAGCTTTTTATCAAGAAACCTGGATATACAATTCATCTGACATTCCAATAAATACTGGAAATTACAAGGACTGTCGTAGGAATGTACAAAGCATGTATTTAAGATGTCTGTTTTACCCTTCTATCAAGAAGGCTTCAACATAGAGACCTGTAATAGACATTGCATTTTTTTTTTTTATACAAGCTTTACTATTCTCCCTGCCTGTCTACCTTCAGGATCCTGCTGAGGATACCCATGAGGGTTGACGTTGTGAGTCCCACTGTTCTGGGTTATAGGACCTGTGCCAATTCTTACTACCTGCCTAACTTCATGTAATCTATTCTAAACTGCTCTCCTGATCTGTAAGTAAAAGAAGTGATGGTATCTGACTCACAGGTGTAATGTGAGGAATAAATGGTATAAGACACTTAGTATGAAGTCTGGCTTATAGAATGTGTTCGGTAAATATTATCATTATTGTTGCTGTGTTTATGTCAGACCACTTTCATCATTTTCTTTGAACCTACTCAAAACTAGTACTTCAGTGGAAGTTCTGTTTTATGTGTGCTGTTTCATTTCACCAACTAGTGACATAAATCCCCTTGATGACAAGGAGTAATTGTATACAAAATTGCTGGGGATACAGAATTTCTATGCCCACCTTACCCATAGTCAGAATGTGCCTGGGAAACAGTAGCCTGGCCTATCTAGGTGTATGTTTTTCAGGTCTTGAAACATCTACAAGTAGGCAGAGAGCATATATGACAGATCAGATATCAAACAGGAAGTCAGCCTTACCCTGGGGTTAAACTCACTTCTTCTTCATGATGATTGGAGTTAGTGTCTTGCTTACCCAATCTCCAAGAATCAAGATATACATTTTCTTTAACCATAGGCATGGTGATTACTTCAGACCTTTGAAGAGTTGAATTTTGGCTTCCAGACTTTAACTTGCTCATGATAATGTATCTTAGATGCCTAGTTGCAAACTTGCCTATGATTCTATTCACTGTGAGAGAATGCCGGGGTAAGTTGTAGAAGAAGGAGTCAGTGTCCTCTGTTCAAGTATTTTTGTGTGTGTATGTGTGGTTGTTATTGTTTTTAATAGTATGTGTCTGTTTTCAAGGAATTTCTAGTTAGAATATGTAAAAACACTCCTTTGTGCAACAAATTTAATCTGTTCCTTAGTCTCTTGCTTTCACAACTTGAAGTAAATACTTGACTAAACATCCTGCCCTGAGTGCCTGGTAAACATGTTATGTCAACCTAAAAAGGGGAGAGGGAGCCAGAAATTGCATATATTGAACAACTCCCTCCTTCTATTTCCCTAGGACCTACATCCCAAAGCCTTGGAAATAGGAAAATCTTCATGGAAATTTATAGGTGATGTTTACAGGGTGTTAATGAAGATATATAATTCATCTGACACTCCAATAAATACTGGAAACTAGAGGACTGTTGTAGGAATGTGCAAAGCATATATTTAAGATGTCTGTTTTACCCCAAGTTTTATATTACTTTAATCTGCTGCAAGTGAAATTGTACCCTCTGCTAGAGGAAATATTAAAAGGACTTGGAGACTATCTGCATTCCAGTATGGTTGAGAGAATGAAGCATCATTAAGCTAAATTTTAAAAAGTTACTGATGAGGGAAACCAGAGATAAGATTAATCTGAGACAATGTAGAGAATTCAAAGTAAATAAATCACTTGTGGCGGGGGGAAGAGAACCAGGATTATATTTAAACACACATACACAAAATATAATTGCCAAAGCTTCTGTTGAGACTCAGCAGGGCCAGATTTACGAATGAAAGGACATAATGTGTTCTTAAAATAGTTTAATGTTTGGAGAACAGAAAAAGTTTCATAGCTTCAAAATGTCTATAACTGGAAAAATCAATAAAAATGCAGTTGTAGAAATGATGGTGAGCATTTAAACTAAAATAAGAGGAATAAAACAAAGAATCAACGGTGTAGGAGGAGTATGCTGCAAAACTCATGCAGATAAATTAAGTAGGAAATGATTTTCAAATACAGATCACAGAATGCCTATATCATGGATGCACATGTATGTGGAGTAACTTATTTTGCTAAAAGTAGAAACTACATACTTAACATAACATACTAACCATTTAATTTTTATAAGATGTTAAAGGAAGTTGATATTCTGGGCTATTTTTGATTTTAAGAAGAGTAACAAAAACCTTGGGACAAAGGGATCATGGCATCCTGGAATTCCTAATAAAGAGGAAAGAAAGACAATATAAAACTGGAAGTACCAAATGTGGGGCAAAGTGAAAGTAAAAGTACATCAGAATCACTCAGAGGGCATAGTAGACCACACATACATTTCTCTTGCTTAACTGATAATGTATCTGAATTTCTGGGGTGTCAAAGGGCAAAAGAAAGACTTGAAGGTGAGTTCTTTCTGCCTTAGAGATTCCACAGTGCCAGATCTCTCTGTCTTACTGATTGAAGCTACAACAAGCACTTGTTTGGAGATACCTAGCTTTAAGTTCCTGTACAAACAAAATAAACAAGAGAAACAATGTCAGCATTAGGTTTTATTAGATTCCAATGGGAGTGCAAGTTGGAATGATCCACTTTTTGGACATTCAATACCCTTGGGCATTTTTTAACTCTTCGGTAGGAAAAGGGAACCTTAAAACTGAAATACTGAATTTCTTTCTATGCAAGCATGTTGGAGCTCTTTACAATCGTCTCTATTTGAACATATTTGTCACCTGATTTTTTGGAGCTATTTATGACAGAAAAGAAATTTGATCATCTACAAGGGGAGATAATTTGGGTAGAGGGCTGGTAAACTAGGTTTTGGACAAAAGAATTTTAAGTTGCTGGTGGGGCATCTAGGCAGAAATGGAATTGGACAATGTTGCCAAGGTATAGAGTGCATCAAGGATGAAGATAGATCCAGGATGAGCAGCTGTAGTCATTGTTGCTGGTGTTGGAATATCAAGAATAGGAGAAAGCACAATTAGAGAAAAAAGATGGAAAAATAATAAAGCAGAGAAGGAACTAAAAGTGTATCTTGATACTGACTAAATAAACATCATTGAGGAAGTTGTGTGGGTAAAGAGGAGATGGAAAAGTCTGAAAAATAAAATTAAGATTATACATTCTTAGCATGAAGATTCTTTTAGAGAAAATGCAACTTTGCTGGTTTTAAAATCAGATGAAGCCCAAGAGTAAAAAGATAGAAAAAACAAAAACCACAACTAAGAACAAATACAACAGAAAACCATAAAATTATTTTTAAAAATCCCAAGATACGTAAATCCCAGGCTAAACTGAGGCCGAGAAAAGCAATATTTAAAAAAATAGTATACACGATTTTTAATGCTGTATACAAATCAAGAGTAAGAAAAAAGCTAATATAAGGCTTGGAGACAAAAATAAAAAGGTAAGAGGTAGCAAGCAAAGATCAACTTTTCCTCAGCTTCTATTTGCCTTTCAGATTTTTTGACTAGCAGATTCATTCTTAGACTCACTCCTTAGACTATGATCTTCAGTATAGTGACATAGCCCCTGTCCTTGTTTTGCTGTGTTCAATACCTTTATAATTGTATGTCTACACAGACTTTTTTTATAAGTAGAAGTGTATAGATGTATCATTATATTTGCAAGTATTCACTATCTTTGGTGTACATTGCCTTAGATCCGTTACAGATCAAGTTCAGTAAGCTGATAAAGCTCAAGGTCACCAACACTGCAATCGCCTGAGTAATGCTTTGACCTTTATGAATATGCATCACACTCATTTTAGGCTTAATTTTTCTTTCTTTTCTTTTCTACATCAAAGAACTAAAACCCTAGGAAAAAAAAAAATCTGAGTTTCTTATTTTAGCCTGAATGTGATCCGAAGGTAGTTAACCTTGGAAGGAAGGTAGAAATGAAGACAAACTTCCCTTCTGGCCTCCTGATGCTTCCGTGTAAATTGATGGATCCCTCAAGGATGAATGCGACACCATGACAAGTGTGGAGGGAAAAGTTATGCTGAAGCTGACATTCACAGGGTGTATTAATTATAAGTATCCATCTCCCTAGTGATCACGTACTTTCTCCACCCCCCCACCCAGGAAGCAAGCTGATCAAGAATTTCACTTTTGATGGAAATGAAGAATGTTTGGAGTTCTTGTTAAGGTTCAATACATTTAAGTTAAATTCATCTTCACATTAACTTTAGAGATCTGCGTATCTCAAACTTATAGATAAAAAGAGCAGAGGTGGAAAATGTGCACTTTCTTTTTCTCACGGAACTGCACAGAACTTGAGGTGAACCCAAAGTTCAGTTAATCTGAATGGGTAAAATGTGGACTTTGGTGGCTGAAAGTAACAAAATTCTTAGGATAGAATCAATATTTCTCTTTCTATTAAGAAGCTGGAGGAGTGTTTCTTTGTTTAAATCTTGCATGCTTAATGTGTTCATGATTGTGATGCCAAAAAGGGAAAGGAAAGTAACCCAAAGTGGGCATTATCATCTCTGTGAGGTGGAGCTTCAGAAACAGGTATTGGGTTTGTGAACAGACCAAACGAGGGGCATGACCGTCCTGCAGATCCTGAAACCATGCTCAGCTACCACCTAAAGACAAACAACTGTGTCTGGGAAATCCATTCAGTTTGGCTGATGGTTATGTTGTGGGCCAAAATATAAAAAGAAAACAGTGTTGACAGTCTGTTCATGAGAAAATTCTATGGCAACAAAATACATATGTATTTATTTAATCTTCTCTTACTATTTGGTGATGTGCAGACACAGCCTTAGACAGCCCGTCTGGCTAATTCAGGTCAAACTCAATGCATTTTCTCAGCAGGTTCTCTTGCATGAGTTAAGTGCAGCTAACATTTCACTTGCACACACATATTTTAGTTCTTCTGATTTCCATATCCACTGGGGGTTCTGAAATTATCATTTAACTAAGTTGATCCTTTATTCCCTGAATGGATTTTTGTTGCTGCTCCTATTGCTGTTATTGTCATTTGTTTGTTTCCTTCCAGGTAGCTTCACAAGAACAAAGAGCCGACTTTACTTATTTTGGACATAAACTTTTTTCTTATCTGAAACTTCTTTGTAGCTTTTAAAAAATTTTTAATGAAAGCAATTATCTCAAGTGAATAAGCATATGCAAAAACGCTGAGAGGTAAGCCAGAAAGGTATTTTTATCTTTTTAAACCAATCACTTTTCAGGTGTTTTTTATATATTGGAAAGAACATAAAATCTGCATGGATTTTCCTGAATTGGTAAATCGCCGTTTTAGATTGCAGAGTCCTTATTCTCCAACATTTTATCTAACTGTCCATCATTTACTCATAGCTTTACTCAGAGCACTGAATTTTGCTTCCTTTACAATATGAATTTTATCATGTTCAGAAACTCAGGAGCTATTTTCTTATAATCAAATGTTTTCCTACTGGAAAATGTCACCACATAGATAAGTCACAATAAGATCAACTCATGAATATTCACAGGGCATATTTGGAGTACCGTATTACCCACTTAATGCTCCTTTACTGGCTAGATCACCCATATTCCTGATTACTTTCCCCCATTAAATCCTTAATTGCTCTTTAAACCAGGCAATTTTTCATAGTAATTCTTGCCCAGTCTAGTGTCCTGGTATTGCCACTTGATACTACATATGACACATAATTTCCTCTCGTTCTTGAAATTTACGTGTGATTCATTTCTTGCTTTTTCAAGCAGGGATGTTTTAATTTTTGCTGAATTCATTGTCCATATTTTACCGAAAAGAGAACTACTGAGCTATTAGAAAGCAGATTTTAATGCAGAAGTTCTATAACATCCCCCCTTTATATGAAAAGACCTGTGTTATTATAATCACTCAAAACCCTTCATTTCTCCATTTTGAATAAAGTATTTTGCACTTTGATATTTATTATACTTGGTGCTAGACATATACTTGTGACATTTTGAGCTACTTTTACTCCCTAGGAAGTCATAGAAGGTAGAAAACTTTCTTCTTAGAATTAATATTGAGCTCTAACTACCACCTCCACTACTTTTGTTTTATGATTTCTTACTTATTAGTTATTGAAGATATAAAAAGTCTTTATTAAATGCATAAAGTCTTTAATAAATTGCATAAATACAATGTCATGTGTTATCTTTTTTGTTTAGGCTTTGGTTGATGGTTTTGGAGGGGTATGCAAACTTTGAGAAATCTTGGCTGTGTTGGTGAAGGCTATATCTGTAGAGCTCAACTTGCCTGTAAACTGCCTTGAGAATGAGATACTTAAATTTTCCCTTTAAGCATACAGTTTTACTGCATAGAATTATCAGTGTTCAATCTGTTTTGACCCATGAAAATATGGTTAGATACATATTTTCATTTCTTTTGAATATTTAACTAGTATGTACATATGATTGTGTTTATTTAAATAATTCAAGTAATTGTCTTCTATAAGGATGTTAGCATATTCCATAATCTCTATCTGGTTTCATTTCTTAATTCTTATCCTGAGTTCTGAGGGACAGTCTCTGCTACACTTTTTAATATTTTGAATCATTCTGGTTCAATGGGCCAGTCATGACCAGATACTCTATGATGGGATTAGAGGGATGCCTATTTAAGTATACTAAGCTTATTGTCTTATCCCATGAAAACATTCCTTAGAGACGTAATAAATTAAAAGACACAGTTTCTTTTCATTTCTGTGGAAATAAGATTTTTAAGGATATATGAGGTCATTAGAATATAGCAATTTTGGTGTCAAACAGACTTCAGATTTGGCCCTGGAACTACCTGTTTTTTTAAATATATGTCTTTGAGCTAGCTACTCATTCTCTCTATGTCCCAGTTTTCTCATGTCTCAAACATGGATAATAATACTTGTAGATAAATGCTAACCTGCCCAAGCCTGATACCTTACAAAGCAGTTGGCTGCCTTCAAAGCCTCGTGGAAACCGGTTATGGACCAGTGCCATGTAACAAGGCTTAAGCCCCAACAATTGCTCTCCCTACCTCCCTCCATCTTACCATGAGAGGGGCTGTGTTTCTGCAACAAAGGATTCTTGTGTGATGAATCCTATCACTATCTTAGCACATTGCATCAGTGCAACCACAAAGCTTGGATTCCAGATTGCACAAGGGTAGGGTCTGGTTTTCTCTCAAACCATGAGCACTAAGCTCACAGGAAAGTGCTAGGGTTAAGATTTGGTCATGTTTTATTTCTATTTATATACCGGCCTCTAATGATAGCAGCAGAGGGGCATTCCTAGCATGCAGCTTACAGCCAACAGCCCAAAGACTGGGTCCCTCTCCTAGCTCTGCTAAGTCTCCCTACACAGCTCTAAAATGCAGTGGAGAAAGGCAAATCCACAAACTACTTCTACTCCTGTCTCCATAACTTTCCCCCAAAGAAAGATGCTCCAGCAGTTTAGAACAAAATCTTAGTTATCTAAAGTCACTTCCTTTGGTGTTTCAATTCATCAGATAATTGCGCAATTATCCACTTTGTTTTGTCTATGTAGATATCCTGGCTTGAGTCCATTAACCAACTAATGTACGCCAAAGATGGGAAAATTAGGCGATTGTGCCTATGTTGATATTTCTGTTCTCAATCCAATGGTTTGTCTCTATCACTGTTGGGTGCTGTCCTCATTAGAAGTTTTCAAATTAAATAATGTTTATTGTACCCAGGAAATGAGATAAAATAGGTTTGAATTTACTAATTGGCTGCTAGCTTGAAGAGGCATTGTTTCTACGTTGGGGACAGAAAGGTAGATGTCCCTTTTAATATTGGAAGACATTTCAGTTAAAAAAATTCAGCTTCTCGTGAGAATATAAAAGCATGCTATATGTACCCTACATAAATTATATCTCAAGCTCTGTTTCTCAGCTGGAATTGTAATACCATCATGTCAACATTTCTCAGCTGGAGTTAATGGTGCCCCTATTTCATCAAGACCACCTCTACCTAGTTCCTGAGATGATCTGGACAAGCAGAGGCCTGCGTCAGTGCCTTTAGGTGGCTGACCAGTTGGTGGCGCCTGATTTCTGGTGTGCTTCTATGCTAGGTAATCTATAGGATGATGGACTCATTTTTACTACATAGCATTCTTTCTTCCTTCTAATATTATAGCTCTATATTGAACTCCAGCTTGGCTAGGGTTGCCTGCCCTGCTGCATGGGGGAATTTTGTGCCTAGCATGGAATGATAGAAAGATAGTGGTCTTTGGAGCCAGAATCTACATCCTGTCTCTTACAAGTTGAATCACTATCTCAAGTTACTTAACTTACGTAATAGTGTTCATTATTTGTAAAATATAATGTCCATCTCACATTCTGTAAGGGTTAAATGGGTTAATGTATAAAAGGCAGGAAGCACAGTGCTTGGCATTTTTTGGCACCCAATTATTGACATGGTCATGCAGTAAGGCATTTATTATTTAGATCTACATATGTCTAGCTTAATAATTACCTAGATTCCTCCTATAATGTCTACTTTTATATCTTTCTTACCTCTTTAGCTACTGAATGTCCCTTTTCTAGTTTAGTGCCTACATCATAGTGAGATTTTGAATGACTAGTTAGTTGGCTGGATGGATAGATGGAAAAATAGAAGGCTCTCCAGACAAACCAGTACAAAATCTACTTCCTTTTTAAAACACAACTCACTGAACTGCTGACTATCCTCAGAGAGACCAACATTTATATTAATTAATTTCGTCTTGTCTTTATCTTACTCTTTTTCCTGCATTGTTCCTGATGTTTCTTGTCCAAAGACAATGTGCATTATAACACACCATGGGGGTTTTCTAGAGATTAAGGAAGGCAGTCCTCTATCTTCAACTCTGGAAGATTAGCAATGTAGAAAACTCATTATTATCTTGACTAGAGAATTTTTTAAAAAATCAACCATTACTACACCACATTTGGTATTTTTGACTATCTAATATCTTTAGTGCAGCTAAAGATACTTGGGGAGTATGTGAGGTATAGTACGCATACATAAATATTTTTGAATAAATGACTAAAAAGGCAGTAGTTTATTACTTTTGCTTAGCATTTACTAAATGGTCACCTCAATCCCCATTTGCATCATCACCAACTAATTTTCTGACCTTGAGGAAGGAAGTTAGTGCTAGAACTTCAGTTTGGGCCACTGGGCAGAGCAGGACTTAAGAAAAAATATTGTGTAGGCTTCTTAGTGGCATGGTAGCCAGTGTTATTCTTCATTAATATCTGTTCCTCTTCTTGACATTGAGCTTGCCTGCATAACTTTTTAAAAACGCATTGTTGGGCTGGGCGCGGTGGCTCACGCTTGTAATCCCAGCACTTTGGGAGGCTGAGGCGGGCGGATCACGAGGTCAGGAGATCGAGACCACGGTGAAACCCCGTCTCTACTAAAAATACAAAAAATTAGCCGGGTGTGGTGGCAGGCGCCTGTAGTCCCAGCTACTCGGAGAGGCTGAGGCAGGAGAATGGCGTGAACCCGGGAGGCGGAGCTTGCAGTGAGCAGAGATTGTGCCACTGCACTCCAGCCTGGGTGACAGAGCGAGACTCCGTCTCAAGAAAAAAAAATATATATATATATTGTTTGCTTTAGTCATTTTTTTCTTCTAAGCTTATACTACAACATACTATTCTTGTTTTCTCTACATGGATGTGATCATACCATATATACTGGCCTATAATCTGCTTATTTCATTCAAAAGTAGAAACATATCTTTGATATTCTTTTAAAAAAATTATCTTATTTGAGATTAAGGGATACATGTGCAGGCTTGTTACGTGGATATATTGTGTGATGCTGAGGTTTGGCTTCTAATGATCCTGTCACCCAAGTAGTGAATATAGTACTTGACAGGTAGTTTTTAAACCCTTGTCCCCCTCCTCCCACCTTTTGCAATTCCTGTTTATTGTTTCTCATGTTTGTTTCTGTGCATACCCAATGTTCAGCTTCCACTTATAAGTGAGAAAATGCAGTATTCGGTTTTCTGTTTCTGTGTTAATTTGCTTAGTATAATGGCCTCCAGCTGCATCCATGTTGCTGCGAAGAATGTTATTTCATTCTTTTTGCACACGAAAGTTGATTTGACCAATAGAATGTGAGCAGAACTGACCTCAGAACAAATTCTAGGCGTCAATGGAAGCTTGATCACTTTTTCAAAAGAAAACCTTGTTCCTGTGATCATGAAACTATGGGTTGAGATGGTATCTTTCTCAGCCTGTAACTCTGAGTTACTACAATGATTGGAGTCTTCTGTTCACCTGTGACGGACATGTAACATGTACAAGACATAAACTGTTGTTTTAAGCTACTGACATTTTAAGGTTGTCCAATATTGCAGCATAATTTAGTATCTTTTAAGTAATATATGGCTTGACTCTTCTGTCTCTAGTCCAGGTGCTCCAGCAATAAACAGAACTTCCTCACTAAACCCTGAACAGCAGGGAGGGGGGGCCAGATGCAAGGGTGAGGGGTGACAGAAGTAACTTCTGTCTTAACCAGGCTCAGATAACATAACATTGCCTATAGTTTTAACAGGTATTTTGGGATAACTGTAGCTTTTGCCTCCTTTCCATTACCCTTTCTATTCAAGAACTGTGTATTAATAGCCACTTGTCAGGAGCCCTAGGAAAAAATATTAAAAGCAAGCCAAAAAAACTGTTTTGCTATATAAGCCAATAGATTTGATGACCCATACTACGACAACACAAAACAACACAATAAGGGCCATTTCATTCCCCTTAGAGTACTTAAAAGTTAAGAAGAAAAGTGAATATAGACATAAGATATTCTAAAGTCTTTATGTCTTAAATCGTGTCACTTTAAAATATTTACTATATTGTAATCAATGATACAGGAATTCTATTATTCAATGTCCCTAATGTAAAAAGTTGTAACTAGGTGTGATTATTGTCACTCTTATTGGTTATAGCAATTGCAGCAGACACCTTTAGAGACAGGCCACTTCAAAGAGCTGGATTTTGGACAAGCCTCTTTTTTCCCAGTTGCCTAAAGAGGAAGTGGTGGTAGTAATCAATGGTCTGAAAGGAGTTCCAGTTCTGGTCGTACTCATGAAATAGTGAACTTAGAAAACAGTATAGTAATATGTGATTATTTTTAAAAGTTGAGATATAATTCAAATACCATAAAATTCACCACTTTACAGAGAACAGTTCAGTGGTTTTTAGTATATTCACAGTGTTATACAACTATGACCACTATGTAATTACAGAACGTTTTCATCATCCCAGAAAGAAACCCAGTATTTATTAGCAGTCACTCCTCATTGTCCCAACCCCACAGCACTGGTGACTACTAATCCACCTCCTCCTTTCCCTATGGATTTGCTACTGTGACTATTTCATATAAATGGTACTACACTTTATTCAGACTTTAGTCTTTGCTTTTTATAAAAACTTAGTTTAATTCTTTCAACGTTAATTTATGATGTAGCATGTGTCAATACTTAATCCCTTTTGACTGCCAAATATTAATTCATTGTGTGGAAACTGTACATTAGATCATTATCAGATATATGATTAGCAAATACTTTCTGTGATTCATTGTGTTATATTTGCACTTTCTTCATGGTGTCCCTTGAAGCACACACAAAAGTGTTTCATTTTGATGAGGTCTAAGTTATGTATTTGTTTCTTGTGCTTTTGATGTCGTATCAAAGAAGTCATTGCCTAATTCAAGGTCAAAAAATTTACTCCTACGTTTTCTTCAACTGTCTTGTAGTTTAACTCTTGCATTTAGATTTATGATCCATTTTGAGTTAATTTTTGTATACTATGTATATATCCAACTTCATTTTGTTGTTGTCATTCATTTTGTTTTCTTGAAAAGACTATTCTTTCCCCCATTGAATTGTGTTGTCACCCTTGTTGAAAATCACTGACATAAAGTCAGGGTTTATTTCTGCACTCTAAATTATTTTTCATTGATCTAGTTGCCTATCTTTATGGTGGTATAAAACTCTATGGGTTACCATGGTTTTGTAGAAAGTTTTGAAATATGGAAATGTGTGTCCTCCAACTTTGTTCTTTACCAAAATTATTTTGGCTATTTGGGGTCCCCGAATGCCTATGTAAATTATAGAATCAGCTTGTCAGTTTCTGCAAGAAATTAAACTGTAATTTTGATGGAGATTACATTGAATCCCTAAATCAATTTGAGGAGGCTTGCCATCTTAACACTATTATGACTTTCAATTCATGAACTTGGATGTCTTTCTATTCACTTAGGACTTCCAGTGCTTTTTATCAATGTTTTGTAGTTTTTAGTGTGCAAGTATTGGACTTCTTTGGTTAAATTTATTACTAATATTTTATTTTTTGATACTATTATAAACTGAATTGTTTTCTTAATTATCCTTTAGGTTATTCATTGCCAATGTATAGAAGTACAATTGATTTTCGTATATTGATCTTGTATCCTGCAACCTTGTTGGACTTGTTTTTTAATATAAAAGTTGTGTTATTACCGTTGTGGATTCTTTAGAATTTTCTGTATAAATAAGAATATGTCATTTGCAAATAGAGATAGCTTTACTTCTTTCTTTTCAATTGCCTTTATTACTTTTCTTGTCTTGTTTTTCTGGCTAGTAGCTAGAAGCTTCAGAACAATGTTGAACAGAATGATGAATATGGACATTCTGATGTCCATTTTGTTGCTGATCTTCAATCATAAGTTTACAGTGTTTCACAATTAAGTATGATGTTGACTGTGGGATTTTGTAGATGTCCTTTATCAAGTTGAGGGTATTCCTATTCTGTTTCTATTTGTTGAGTTTTATTTTTTTAAGTTATGAAAGAATGTTGGATTTTTTTCAATTTCTTTTTCTGCATCTACTGAGATTATCATGTGTTTTTTTGTTTTTATTCTATTAATATAACATATTACATTGATTAATTTTAATATGGTGAACTAATGATGCATTTTGGGACAAATACTATTTGGTGATAGGATACAAGCTTTTTTATATGTTGCTAGCCTTGGTTTGATAACTTTTTTTGAGAATTTTTGCATCATATTTATATTGGATATTGATCTATAGTATTCCTTTTTTGCAAAATCTTTGGTTTAGATATCAGGATAATACTGGCTGTAATATGAGTTAGTATGTTTTCCCCCCTATTCTATTTTTGCAATAGTTTGTGATGGATTGCAGTTAATTCTTCTTTAAATGTTTGGTAAAACTCACCAGTGAAACCATCTGGTTGTTGGATTTTTTTTTCTTTTTTTTTTGTGGGAAGTTTTTGATGACTAATTCAATTTCTTAACTTGTTATAGGTCTATTCTGGTTTTCTATTTCGTCTTAAGTCAGTTTTAACATTTTTCTGTTTCTATGAATTTGTTCATTTTATGTAGGTCATTTAATCTGTTGATATAAAATTGTACTTCATATTACTTTATCATTCTTTTTATAGGCATTGAACTCTTTTTGCTGAATGGTAGTAATGTCTGTTCTTTTATTTCTGATATTAGCAATTTGAGTCTTTTATCTCTTTAAATTGGTCAGCTTAGCTATAGTTTTGTCAATTTTGTTGATTGTGATTATTATCAAGATTTCTCCTTAGTAAGATATACAGAGACTTTGTGGAATATACCTTATGACTGACTGTCAGAGCCTAACATGTTCACCCGTTTCCTTATAAAAGTAAATTATTTATTATCATTAGCCAACCGTTTCTCTAAAACAGCTCATAACTCATTATAGATGTATTCTTTGGGGATTAAGATTAAAACTTCTAAAATTATACTTTCAATTTATATTATTTTTTGGGTTACAAATTTAGTAAGTTCTAGAAAGTACACTTTCTTAAATTTGCCCCAACCCACTTTTTTAAGCTATAGATCATGCTATGTCCATTTCAAAAGACTAACAATATTAACTCTATTTTGATTCTTTGTGTCCTTAACATCTGAGATTTGTTCATCCAACACAGATTTCACCTATTATCATTTTTAGTGTTAAAGACTTTGCTTGTATTTCCCTTCTGTTTTGGTTTATGGACTTCAGTCCTCTTCTCTTAGACTGTCCTCACACAGAAGCTTCTTAATCAGTCCCCTCTATTATCTGGAACTTTTCCATCATGTTATGTCTCCCTTGAGGAGGAGTGCCCAAAATTGCATGCTGTATTCCAGATGTAAAAGTGCTGTGTTTTTGTAACAGTAGAGGATAATTTTCTTTGTGTTATGGAAAAGACAGTTCAGGCTATATGACAGTAGTAATTCTGTAAAGAGAGAGGTGGTAGGATGGTGGTTTTGAGATCTTTGAAAAGAAGGAGGAAAAAGGTATCCTTTATTTTACCGGGACCAGATGCCTCAAATAAAGACAAAAGAACACAATTTTCTCTAAATTGTTTTATGACAAAGATACACATATTTTTTGGTGAGAAGATTCTACTGCCTACCAAAGTGTCCTTCTGGTGTCTGAGATCAGAATCTGATTTGAAGTCTGCATGCTCTATTATTCATCTTAGCACTGTTTTTTGCATGACTTATGTTGCTCAGTAGCCAAATGGAAGATTAATCACAGAATTAGCATTTCCAAATCACCAACAATCTCCTTTGCAGATGTGCAGTAATATTACTGAAGTCTGTTGTTTTGCCCTACATTTATTGTTAATAATTAATGTACATTTCTGGGTGAAATTATGTGCTATCACCATCTGGTTAATTTAATAGAAATATTCAAATATAAAGCACTTTATTAAATATGTTGGAAATAATCATCATCATTACTATAATGCAGCAAGTATCATGTTTTTTTCTATAAAAAATGCCGGAAAATAGAACAATTCACCGTATGTCAGCTTAGTTATTGTTACTACAAACTCATTTTTTGAAAATCTCACTCCCTATATTGTATAGCCAATGTAGGAATCAACAGAATGCAAAGTTCATAGATTAAAAGGTAAGCTATAAGCAGATTATTAAATTTCTAATAAAGAGCTTGGGTAATAAAAATAAACTATGTCAGACAGGTAAAGAAATTATTTTCCATCTTCACATATTACTCTTCATATTGAATATCAAATGAAAATTCTAGAGAGTAACAAGGATATAAATATTTGACATTTTTCCTCTTAGAACTGTCTAAGGAAAATAAATGATGTGAGGTAAGTGCTGCTTTCTGAATTTATAAAGTGCCAATATAATAAAGAAAACATTTAGCCATTTTACAGCTTATCCTTCTGATAAGTTTTGCTCTGAAGATTGAAGCATGAATGACCACTGGATTTTTAATGTTGTCTTTTTAATACTCTACTTATGTAATAGAATACTCAATCTTTATGTCAAAGAGGTACAGGTAAGCTGCCAGGGTTTTCCCACCCCACAGTTGACATTTCTCTCATCTTAAAGACTGAGATTCCTCCAAGTTGCACTTTTTCATAATTTAAATATACTAAAACACAGCCTTTCCTCTTCTTCATATTTGCTCCCTGTGAAAACCAGCCAAAAGCAAAACTTAAGTAGCATGTTATCTAATTTTCCTTTGTGATACTCTTGTTCCCATTTCTTCCCCAGGTGTATGTTTTGCTGCAAGTGGTGCCCAGTTGGTCTTTTCAAGCTGTTAGTGGATAATGGTTTGGGTTATGATTTCACTCTGCATGGTTTTGCATTGTAACACAGCTGAAAGAAGGCTCTAACTGATCTATAAGCACGAATGGAGTGTGCACTAGTTATACAGTCTCATTTCTGTGATGAAGCGTGAACATAAGGCATAATCCCTGCCCTTGAAGAGAATGATATAAAGCTGATTTTTATTAATAATCTTAGCTTTCATTTATTGAGTTCTAACTATGTCCTTGATGGTATTCGAAGCACCTTCCATGGATTATCTCTTTCAATCCTCGTAACAACTTGGTGAGAAAGGAACCATTATTAACCCCATTTTACAGACTGAGAGAATGAAGCCTAGAGAGATTAATTTACTTGCCTTAAGTTGCATAAAAGATAAGTGGTGGAGCTGGGATCTGAATTTAGGCAGACCTACTTCAGTGATATTTTTCTCAACCTTGGTTGTACATTAGAATCACCTGGACAATTTTGAAAAATTACCTATGATTAGATTTTTTTCTCCAAGGGGCTAATTAGTCTGGGTTGGGGCCTGGGAATCAGTGATTTTTTTAAGTCCTTTCGGGTGATTCTACAACATGGTTAGGGTTGCGAACTCAGGCTCCAGAAGCTGCACTCTTACAGGAAACTAACTTGGATTCAGATCCAGCCAACAGCAGAGACATCTGCAATATATAAGCTGCAGCTCTATGGGCTTACCATGAATGACTTGCTCTACTCCCCTCCTTGTGAAGGGAGAGAGACATTATTACCTTTTACAGATAAAGAGACTCAATGTAGAGAGATTAAGCCGCCTGATCAAGATTGTCTAGCTAATAAGCAACAAACTCTGGATGTAAATGGAGTTCTTTCAACTTTCATATCCAGGACTTTTAAAATAATACCATTATGCCTATAAAGTAACAAATATTTATTGTATATCTAGTATGTGAAGTGTAATGTGCTAACTGCTGTGGTAGGGATGCATGAAATTACAGCAAATAACATCAAAGTTACATTATTAGGTGCCAAATTGTATAGTACTGACCAGGGTGCTGAGAGGTTTAGAGGAATGATTGATTAATGGTGATGCTACTCTCAGGGAAAGCTTGGTCATAGGATGACTCAGAGAAAAGAAAAGGAAATGTTTACTTATAAAGAGAATCAGGTTGCAAAACCTGCTCACCAAATCAAATAACACAAATATCTAAAAGAAAAATAAATACAAAGTTAAACAAGACTTCCAGCTTTGAAAAAGTAGAAAAAAACCTTTTCTCTCTCTCTTTTTTTTTTTTACTAGAATCATGTTTGTGAAAAATGCTGAATATTTCATTTATTTGGGAGACCATAACTAGATGACTTTCTTTTTTTTCTTTTTTTTTTGTTTTTAGACAGAGTCTTGCTCTGTCGTCCAGGCTGGAGTGCAGTGATGCGACCTCGGCTCACTGCAAGCTCCGCCTCCTGGGTTCACGCCATTCTCCTGCCTCAGCCTCCCTGGTTTTTTTTTTTTTTTTTTTCCTGACTATGGTATAAGTAGTGCTAAGCCAACTAGAATGTGGGGCAACATGTCAGTTTTTGCTCCTGTGGCTTCATGAGTGAGATAGAGTTTTTTTTTTTTTTTTTTTTCCCCACTGGGGCTTTTAATATTTAGATACAAAATTAAGTTACAATGCCACTCAAGGGGTTTTCTTGAGCTGAATAACTTGCTTAGTTTTCCTCAAATTATAACACTGGTATCTTGACTAATAATTTGAGCCCCCATTCCTGTGGGTCTTTGTAGCATCAACTATAAAGTAGCCATGTTTTTTTTGAGGCTTAACACTTATTTGATACAATTACCATTTATTTATTTATTTATTTATTTATTCATTCAAACATGATGATTTTATTGTCTCCCTACTATGCACCAGGTACTATTCTAGGCAGTGAGGATTGACAGTGAACAAAATAAATTTCTTGCTTGTGTGGAACTTACCTTCTAGTGGGGTTGAGGAGAAAGGATAGATCATAAATAACTGGCAGTAAACTGGATGAGGACAAGGGCCTGGAGATAAATATAACAGAAAAATGAGGATAGGAGGAACCCAGAATAAGGACATGCTATTTTAGGGGGAAGATTAGTGGAGTAACAAAAAGTGGAGATGAAACATTTGTTTTCTTGTCCAGGAAAATAGCAAGAGAAAAGTTTCGAGGCAGGAGAAGGCTTAGTACCTTTGAAAAATAGCAGAAAAACCATGGTGGCTACAGCAGGGTAAAGAGAGAGAGGTCAGAGATTTGTCCAGTGAGGTAGTGGGGAGCTCACTTATGCAGAGCTTTATAGGTCATGGGAAGACTTACCTTCTGCTTTGGTAAAATGGGGGAACCCCTAGAAGAATTTGAGAAGAGGACAGTTATAATTAGAATTAAGTTTTTAAAAAAATTATTTGAGTTTCTGTAGGTAAAAGTAGGGAGACCAACTAAAAAGCTATTGCAATGTTTTTGCTGAGGAATGATGATAGCTTGGACTGAGTAGTTGGGGGCAGAAAAATGGCTACACTCTGTTTTCTATTTTGAAACTGAAGATAATGGGATTTTCTTTTGAGTTGGAGGTAAGTTATGAGTTCAAGAGAGGATGAGATGTTGACTTCAGGTTTTTAACCTGAGTGCATGAAAAAATGCAACAATCATTTTTAGAGATGGAGAAGGCAGCAGGAGGATCAGGGTTGGGGTAAAATCGAGATTATTACTTTATACAGGTTAAAGTCCAATGCCTGTTAGACATCCAGCTGTAGATTTTGAAAAGGCAGTTGGTTATAAGATTATGGAATTCAGTATAGAGGTATGCATGGAAGTCAGGAACATTTAGATAATATCTGAAGTCACACACTTGGATGAAACTGCTCAGGGTATGTGTGTAAATAATAAAGATATCTAAAATCTTAGATGGAGCAGCCCAATGTTTAAAGTTAGGTAAATGAAGACAAATTCAAAAAAGAGTATGAGAATGAACAGCCAGTGTGCCAGGATGAAATAAGAGCATTGTTGCAAAGGACAAAAGAAAGGGCTTCATGGAAAGGGAGTGGTTAGTTGTTTTAAATGCTACTGATGGAAGAGGCCAGATCAAGGATTAACATTTGATCATTGAATTTAGCAACACAGAGGTCATTGTTGACTTTAGCAAGAGTTTTTTCAGTGGATTTTTCAAAGGTTTTCAAAGTTGAATTACTTTGTAAAAATATGCACGTTACTTCCTTAAACAGGTGAATGAAACAGAGATCCTTTAAGAATCTTTCATTCCTTGAATTCTACAGATGAATCTTCTGAAACCTTTGATCAGGGGTTTGGTTTTTTGAGTTTAGTAAGACGTGAACTAATTTCCTTGACTGTGGAAAACTTTTCAAATGAATAAGGTTAAATAATACACGTTGAAAAGATAAGAGGTAGTCAACCTGTTGTTTGGTCTGTATCACTTCAAATGACCAATTGAATCACATATTTGCCCACAGTGATCCAGGTAGCCATCACCCAGATACAAATCGAAGGCCTTGAGAGAAAGGGTATTGAATCTAAATATTTGAAGTGATTCAAAGTAGATATTTCTTAGCAGTTGGATGATAGGGAAAGAAACGATATGAAAAGTCATCATTACAGAGCTGTCTGGGATTTTTCCCACATGCATGATTAAGTTCTGAACACTTAGGTTATGAAAATGGACATAATTGCCAAAGTTCCCCAAACATGATATATTGGTGGGCTTGATGAGTACCCGGAGCACACACTAAGAGAAATTCTGTAGTTGTGGGGTTGGGATGCATTTTGGGCTGGAGGTAAGTCTGTATAACTCCGTAATCTGTGCTCTTTACATTACGGTATCTTACTCTTCTGTGTGTGCAGGGGTTAAATGTCAAATAAATGGTTTGTCTTAAGACATATGAGCTAAATAAGTACACTTTTTCTATTTATTTTGATTTGTTTTTGATTTGACATCTGTCCCCACTGTATCCTCTCTTCCCACACCTAAGGCTGACACTCTATTTCATGTCTCTACAAAGGCAGTCATTACTGTTCATTTGATGTAAGTTTCTCTTATTTCAGGATTTTCATGTTACAAGGAGGTGTTTAACTTTTCTTGACCTTAGTTTCAGCTTCTTAGAATAGCAGTTTGTATTAGCTGATCTACATAATCTTTTCAGGTACCGCAAATATTACAAATTTTATGAGTATATGTTAATAAACATGAAATCATGCTTGTAGACATAAAGAGTGACTTGAAGTGCTTTCTTTCCCCATAAGGGCAAGAATAGCTCTATGATGGTGCTCGGTCACATTACAAAAGGAGGAGAAAAGGTTACATAGTATCTTATAATCCTGAGATGTGGTGTGTAATTATCCATTTGCAAAAAGCTTTCTTTATGTTCTGTTTCACTGGGAAAGTTAGAGCAAAGTGAAAATAAAGTTCTGCAATTATGAAATCTGCTCACTTGGCTCTTTCTGCTCTTCAGAGTCAATTCTGTGTTAATAGAGAAAAGTTAGTTAGTGTAACAGACCCCTAATTTGTTACCATTGTAATTATTTTTTCAGACCCATTAACATTTGTGAATGAATTTAATGCTCAGGAAAATGACGATCTCAGCTGTGATCTGATCCAGGCATGGCACTATCCTGCTGGGATAAGGACCTTTTAAATTGCTTCCAATGTGCCCAATTCTCACTTAAAGAGTGTCCTCATTTCTATCTCTTGGAGACTTGCTTGCCTCAGATTAGATGCTCCGGTTATCATTGAGTAATCACTCATTTATTCAATATTTATTAAGTACCATGTGCATGTTTTGTGCTAAACACCAGGGACAATTTGAGGCACAAGTCAGACCTTTCAGTTCTATGGAGAAGACAGACATTTAAGAAATTAGCATAAAGTAAGGCACATATTGTGATGGAGCAAATAAGATGCTATAGAAACAGGATCTGAGCAAATAAAATACTGTGGAAACAGGGTCTAGGGAGTCAAGGAAACTCTAAAAGAAGTGAGGCTTAAGCTGAAATCTAAAGATAAGTTGAAGCTAGCCGTGTGAAATGTGTATTCATATCTGCATTGTCTTCGTGTGTATGGCTATGTGACTAGGTGGAAAGAATGTAACAGGGATTCAGATAGGGAAACAGTATGTACAAAGGGAAGAAAATATGACAATACCAAGGAATCGAGCAGAACCCAGTATTAATGGAGTAGATGGGATATTGTAAGGGGAAAGAAAATTGGTGGGAGATGAGATTACGAAGGTGAGCAGGGGAAAAATGGGAAAGAAGCTTTGCAAGATGTTAAGCAGTTTTGTACATAATGCTAAGAGCAATGGTAAGAAGAAAGATACAACTAGATGTGAGTTAAAGAATGTTCATTTATGTTTGAGTGTATATTATATATTTAATTGGAGGAGGAGAGGAGTTAGGAAGCAAAGATAGCAGTTAGTACATTCATGCCATCATTCAGGAGGAAGATAATGGGGTCTTGGACTAGGTCATTGGCACTGAGTCCTGAGTTTGTAGAGCCATCTAAGAGAGGAAACCACTCAGAGCTGACTGGATGTCAAAAGTGAAGAGATGGGAAGAGTCAAGGATGACCTCCAGATTTCTGGCTTGAGTAACATGGGAGGTGGTGTCAGGGTGGTGTTGCCACTTACTAAGGTGGAAAACTAAAGTGTGTTGCTGAGATGGGGAACTCAGGAGGAGGACTGGAGATGGAAGATGCAGGGAGGTGGGAGTTATGAATTCAGTTTTGAACTTTTGACACTGAGGAGATTATGAGACATCCAGGTGGGAATGCCAACAGGCAGGTGGATGTATGGGTCTGGAATGCAGAAGCTAAATCTAGAAGATATTTGAGAGTCATTTGTATGTAAATGCTCTCAGTCTTTGAAGCATTGTGATTGCCCTCTATCATGAAGATCACCTTACCATGATTTACAGACATCTCTGAGTATTTCTCATCCCCCTACTCTAGAGAGTTCCTTAAGCTCGGAAGATGTATTATCTATTTTTTGTCACTCCCGTTGAGTCTAGTATGGTGCTTTATACTGGGAACTCATTCAGTGATTGCTTGCTAATGTAATCTATGGTCTTCCTGTCTCAGGTGTCTTGGCCATGGCCCACAGAGTGCCATATCTTAGTTCTTCCTCCTATATCAAAGGAGAATTGCTCTCTCCTTTCCTAGTTTTAACCCTCATTTCTTCCAATAGTCTAATTCTCCCTAGTCTAGAGAAGACAGCACAATGTACAAAAGCACAGTAAACTGGAGGTTGAGGAGATGTGTGGAACAGTGTCAATTATGTTTCCTCTGACTTGGGCAATTGTGGAAAAGTCACATTACTTCTTTGGGCCTCAGCTTGCCCATCCATTAAAGAAATGGTCTACAAGACCTCTTATGACTCCAATAAACTCCAATTCAAGTTTTTCCTCTTTTCATCTGATTTGCAATTTTACAACTCTCTTATGTTCTTAACTGTGCTTATTGGCATTCATATTCTTAAAAGTAGGGTCATTTATGGATTTTGTGAGTTTTCTCTGCTCAAATAAATTGAAAAGCTCATAGAGTTGTATTTTGTTCTCAACATAACCTTCAGCCAAGTACAATGAAAACCACAAGACAATGCTCAACACATAATTCTTGAATGCAATTGAATAGAAACAAAAGCATCACAAACTTACATGTGGTCACTCTGCTGGTGTGTCATACATACTGTTGCCTTGCATGGCCCCACCTCAACAAGGTGTTGTGAAATAGGTATTAAAGTCCATTGTTTTTCACGGACTTGCTTAAGGAAATGTTAGATGATAATCTTGTTGGGGTGCTATATAAAAATTTCTCTAATTTATTTTCTAAGCAATGGAAAACTTTTCTTCAAATAATACTCTCATATCACATCTCACAAAATATTCAAAAATTAAATAAGAGTGGATCTGTTAATAGTGATGGAACTTGGAGCCCTCTTACGTAAGTTTCTCTTTGTGCCTCTTTCTGAACATCGAGCAGAATTCTTACATTTCTGAAGAGATTAGGTGTTTAAGTTTCTAACTTTTTGATTCTATAATTCTAATTGCCAGTGTACATACAGCTCTCTGTTTCTCTTGTACTCAGGCTTAAACCAGATGCTGTGAGGGCTTTTAGAGATGAAGACAATATAGTCCCTACCACTATTTAGAAGGATAACCTGACTCACATGAACAAAGCAAGTAGAGGACCCCATATAACAGCACTGTGTATTTTTCTGTCTATGGAGGTGTTGACGCAGGTAACCCTCACAGTCTCTTCCAGTTTTCACATTCTGTGACTCTAAGTGTTAATGATGTGGCCATGTGCGTTAAGTGCTTTGAGCTCAGGAGTAACACACTGTATAAATTCAAGGACCATTACGTGCATAATCACAGCTGCTAAACAGGGACAAATTCCCTATTTGTATGATATTTTCAAGAAATCCCAAGGGAAACAGTTTAGGAGCAAAACACCATTACCACTTTTTCCAGAAAGAAAGAAGAAAGAAAAGAAAGAAAGAAAGAAAGAAAGAAAGAAAGAAAGAAAGAAAGAAAGAAAGAAAAAAGAAAGAAAAGAAAGAAAAAGACAAGACAGAAAGGAAAACATAAGCCTCTTCTGCTCCACAAACTCTTCCTTAACACATTGCTACAGGTAAATCATTCATTTGTCATTTAGGAAAATATCTCAAATAATATTCTCCCCTGATTCAAATAAAACTTCCAATGCCAAGCCGTGCTTGTTGCCAGAAGTGTGTCTGGGTTAATTGCACACCTGCATTTTCTTTTAAGTAAATTGCATGGTGCCCCCCTCTTTGTGCCCCGCACAAAGCAGGAGCCCACCTGTCTAGAGGCTCTTTGGGCAATGAAGGGCTGCAGGAAAAAATTAGTCATCCTCTTTTCTTCCTTGCGACTTCTTTGACCTTGAGACTTCTAATGGCATCTCAGACAAAATGAACATAATCTAATGGACAGCGGGGAAGAGGGAACGGCTGGGTACATCTGTCGTATTACTGGGCTGTCTGAACAGTCAATGAAGCAGGGCCAAACCATAAGAGGCCTGTTCAGTTTAGCTTCAGGGTCTGCAGAGAAGGAGCACAATCATTTATCTTTATTTACTGAACTCTGCTTTCTGTTTAAGGAAAAAAAAATTGACAGGTTGACAAAAACCCGCGTTGGCTCTGCCCGCTGCCCAGAGATAAATGTTATTTGTGCTCTAGAGAGTCAAGGACAGCTCACGATGCCCTTTAGCTGGTTTTAGTAGGTGCCTAGTATGCAGAAACAAAGATGCCAAGGCACTTGGATCCTCTCTCCCCACCAACACCTCCACATCTTCTCATAGAAGGATTCCTGTAGATGGATCCACAAGAAGGAAGTTTTGCAAGGAATGGGAGGAAGAATTCTTCAAGGAAGCAAATCAGATCAGAAGAATTCAGGCAACAGAATCAGAGAACAGAGTCAACTGGGAAATGTTGAATATCCCATAGGTTTCTTTATGATGATAGATCTATCCATGGCATCCATGACAATATACACTGTCTTATATTCATAAAAGAAAGACACAGATAATGCATGTTCCAGCTGCAGAGAGAAATCCCACGAGCAGGAATTCAGAAATAGGCCTTTAAAGTTCTGTCCACTTATGTCTCTTCCTCACCAGGTCATACCACTCATCCTTTTAGTGAGCTTACCACACTTTTCTTAGTATAGTCATTGCCAAAGTGGGAATCCTGTCACTCAGGGAATGTATAGGACTCCCAACTGGGAGAGTTTCTTTTTTTTTTTTCCCTTCTTTCCTTTTCTCTCTCATCTCATCCTTTAAAACTTCTATTTGTTATGGATATTTTATAATGTATATAATGTATTTGTACAGTAGTATCTGGAGATGATTTCTAAACATAAAAGGAGCGATATGTGCACACAAACTTTTTAAAAATGGGAAGCACGATGAAATAAATTCAAGACCATTTCAGAGCTTTAGTAATGTGCTATGTCCATTAAGGTTAATCCCCCAGGCTAATTACCTAGGCTGAAGTCACCCTGCTGTTTATAGAGAAAGTTTTCCAGAAATTCTGGAAAATATTTACCTCTTTATCTTCCCTAATTCTTGGAATAAATATTTGTGCACAAAATTGGTACAGCATCACTATATATCTCTCCACTAAGTTGATTCATGTGTGTTTTAGTATTACCAATAGTCAATTTTTGAGATAATTTCTGCACTTGTCCCCTCTCTAATGCCATTTACATAAGAAATACCAAGTATCTTATGGGACAGGGGTTGAATTTGGAGACTGAGTGGGAAACATGTAGGAAAGACTGAGGCTTGGGGTTTCCTGCGTTTGGGCCTAGGACGGTGTCTTAGGAGAGTAGAAGAAACCTTACATGACACAGTGACTCTGCTTTGGGGCACTAAAAGGGACAGCCCAGAAGTAGACCCATCCATTTCCATCCTCTTGACTGGCTTTGATGTTCTACGTTTTAAGTATTTGCTTTAACTACATCAAAAAGGACACGAATGTGAGGCACAGGTATGTACCTGTGAAGAATTTTACTGTTAGAGGATTAAATGGAGGTCTGAGCAGAGGCAGGGGACCAGCATTCTGGAGCCAGGGTTGGTTCTGGACAGCTCCCTGCAGGGTATGCTGCAGCAGTGATTGGAGCTCCGGCATCCTGTTGGAGGGATGGGATGAGTGGAAGCAGCAGTAAAAGGGTGAATTCTAGATGTACCAGAGGCTGAGCAGGGAAGATTGAAGAGAAGTTGGAAGGCATGCTACCGACACAAAGCCGTGATCTCACTACATGGGTACAAATGAACCAGACAGACATGAGGATATGAATGGAATGAGAAGAGGCCACTCTGAGGGTGTGAGTGGAGAGAGGTTAAATGATAGTGGCCCAGAATGTGTTAGGTTGAGTTTATTACAAGTGATCCTTGAATTCTCAGCAGTGGGACTTGAGGAAGGAGGCTGATACATTCTGCTGTGTCAGACTTCGTCATGTTTAGGGAACTCACCTTGACTAATGCAGTGGATGGGGCTACTGGAACCTGATGCTATAGACCAGAACAATTGAAGAAGCGAAGAAGCCATTTATGAACATAGGCTCGAGTGCTGTAAATGTCACAAACCCCAGTAAGCCTGACTTCCCTTGCTCTAAGATGTTTGCTAAAATTGTTGACTAATATTTTCTACCCCCTGAGGAAATAAATAATCACCGGGATTTTTTTAATTGTGTTAACTAAGAAAACAATAAATTTGTAATAAAGAGTGTAGCTATATGTTTCATCAATTTACTTAATGGTTTATGTAAATAAAAAACAATTTGGGGGCATTGTGATGAGTATTTTCTGAAAATGTCTCAACTAATTATTATTTTCTATTAACTTCATTATAATTGAATAATTCAACTCATAGCTATTAAGAATAATTATTTTGAGATATTAAATATAATCACCATTTTATTCCTTGATGTTTATTTCTTATGTTATTTATATAGTAATTGTGCACTGGGATCTATGAATGGCTGTATACTTTTTACTCATTAAAATCAGTTCCAAATATGAGTTTTTGTTTCTATTTGATTTAATAAGCACTGAACATTTAGCTGTATGCATAGAACTGTGCTAGGTACTGGAATTGAAGGTGTAGACCTTGTGGGCTATCAAACACAACACTCTAGGGCATGCTTTGTATAAAAATAAACCCCAATGTCTCAGAACTTAACACAACAACAGATTACTTCTCTTTCATTTCGGAGTCCTGTGTAGATCCCCCCCTTTTTTATTTTCTTGGATACTATCTTCCAGCACTGAGTTAGAGGTCCAAAGTCCTTCTCTCTCTAGATTCTGCTGTCTTCTACACAGGATCTCCAAGTTTCCTGTGGAGGGAAAGAGCTAGAGGACTGCATAGGATGGATTTCAGTGCAGATCTAGAGGTGGCTTCATTGCTTCGGTGAACATTTTATTGACTAAAGCCTAATCACTTTTCCAACACACACTACAGTTGACCTTTGAACAATATGGATTTGTATAGCATGGGTCCACTTATAAAAGGATTTTTTTCAACCTCTCCAACCTTGGAGGCAGTAAGACCAACCCCTCTTCTTCCTCCTTCTCCACAGCCTACTCAACATGAAGACAATGAAAATGAAGACCTTTATGATGATCCGCTTCCATTTAATGAATAGCAAATATATTTTCTTCTCCTTATGATTTTCTTAACAGTTTCTTTCCTCTAGCTTACTTTATTGTAAGAATACAGTATATAAAACATGTAACATATAATATGTGAAATACGTGTTAATTGACTACGTTATTGGTAAGTCTTCTGTTCAATAGTAGGCCATTAGTAGTTAAGTTCTAGAGGAGTCAAAAGATGTACACAGATCTTTGACTGCACAGAGATTGGTTCCCCTAACCCCCATGTTGTTCAATAGTCAACTGTACTTTCAGTCTTTCAACTTCTTCTCCAGTACCATAAGCTCATTAGACATGTAATCTGACTTCCAAGTTGTAGCAAAACAGGCATAGCCACATTTTTGTTTTTTTTTTTTTGAGATGGAGTCTCACTTTGTTGCCAGGCTGTGCAGTGCTGCGATCTCGGCTCGCTGCAACCCCAGACTCCCTGGTTCAAGCAATTCTCCTGCCTCAGCCTCCTGAGTAGTTGGGATTACAGGCACCTGCTGCCACACTCAGCTAATTTGTATTTTTTAGTAGATACAGGGTTTCACCATGTTGATCAGAAGGGTCTCAATCTCCTGACCTCATGATCTGTCCGCCTTGGCCTCTCAAAGTGAGCCACCTCGCCTGGTCAATCTTTTTAACCTCTTTTTCTTTATCAGTTTTATTGCCTCTAATCATTCAGTTTCTAAGTCAGTGACACACACACACATTAGGTGCTTGTTATAGCATCACCGGACTTAAAGGTACTCATGTCTGTACATGAGTATAGCTATGCTATAATTCAGTAACAAATAAATCCTAGAATTAGATAGAAGGGACAAGCAAGAGTTAAAACTAGAAATGATTGCAGGATCCAGATCACAGTAAAGTGAGAAAGAGATGTGATTTAGCAGGGGCATGCAGACATAAAACAAGGAGAAGTAGAGGTAGAGTAACCATTTAGGAGATCATTGTCATAACAAGAGAAAGAATAGCACGGGTCTAAACCAAGGTTGCATCGAAGAAACAGAAAAAAAGAGAGGCATCTGAAAGATATCCTGAAGGAAGAACATCTGGCTTTGTCTAAAAGTAGTCAATCAACGTCAAAGGCACAAGTCCTCATACCAATTACTCAATTTATTCACTGTTTAATTTTCTTTATGCTTTGAAGCCTCCCTTTGAGGCTGAGATGATCAAATCTAACCTACAGATTTACAAAGTTTATTTTGAGAATCAAGTGATATTAAGTAAATGAAAATGTTTTGTAAACTATAAAATGTAATAC
The DNA here is from genome assembly GCF_028878055.3 of Symphalangus syndactylus. Taxonomy (NCBI): domain Eukaryota; kingdom Metazoa; phylum Chordata; class Mammalia; order Primates; family Hylobatidae; genus Symphalangus; species Symphalangus syndactylus. The sequence goes on from NC_072423.2 coordinate 45,035,453, forward strand.
CAGTATTAGTTAAATCATGGAGCGAAAAGAAAACATTTAAACATGTCTCCAAACCTTTGTGCTTGAGTAACTATGAGAATGTTGCATTCCTAACAGGAATGATTATTGGAAGTGGTAAGTGGGACACGGTGATGCATTTGGTGTTGGCCATGATAAATTCAAGTTTGTCCAAATCTTCAAGTGGATATATCTGGAAATGGCATGTCATAGTTGGGTTCCCCAGAAGAAGGCTCTGAGATGGTGTGCAAATGATTTTTTAAAGAGAATCTAGTAAGAAAGTGGGGAAGTAGCCCAGAAAAAGGGAAGAAGCCAAGCAAGGCTGAGATTTCAGGCAAGGACCTGTGAAGGATAAGCTCAATCTGATCCAGGAAAATTCTGGATTTTAAGTCATGCCTCTGTGTTCATTCTACAGGAAGTGAGGGTGCCAGGCTTTCATATTCCAGTAGCCCTAGTATTTACTCGCTGGCTAAGAGCCTAGGGAACACAAACTTCTAGGTTTGCCTGAATTGGCAAATTTACTCTAGGAACCAAGTATATAAATGCAGCTAAAGAAGAGCTGCAGGTGTGGTCAGCTGGAATCAGTAACGTCGAGGCTAGAAACAGCAAAAGGAAGATGATGGAATCTGAGGGAAGCTTCAAAAGTGCAATTTTTGATTTTAGGAGGAAGAGTGAAATGAATAATCTGTTTTTTTAGTGTCTAATAAGTAATCAAAGTTAAGGGTTCTATATATTAATGAAATGTGTAAGTATATCTGAGCTTTTAATTATGATCTCTCTTTGCATATTTTTCCAATGTATAGACACTAATATTACCCCTACTCCTGTTTTCTTCTGTTGCCCTTGGAGATCTGCAGACAGAATTGTGACCCAGGCAAAGTTATCTTTCATGCTCTACCATACCTTTGGAAAGATCTTTCCATCTTTTCAACTATTATTGTACATATGACCCTCACCCCCACGTTCTCCCAAACACGACAGCACCCTGTCTTCACTCCCAGTGATATTCTAAACAAATTCATATGAAGTTTTACATGCCTAATAGAGATTAAGTTCTTTTTATCCTCTCATACTCTTCATCCTTTCTCCTGACCTTTTAGAGATGTTATCATTTAATAACAAATGTATTTCTGATGGTAAAATTTTAGGTAGTACCAGATGACTATTGAGTAGATTTAAAAAAAAATTCATACAGAATAGGTTATTTTTAGGGAAGATTTTGTTATCTCCAGCCATAGCTCAGTACCAGGCAGCACTAAGTGAAGAGTCAAACAATTTATGAGAATAAATATGAGATGCTGAGAAAGAAGACGCTGCTTGAGCATAAGGAAGTGAGCCCCACTTTGCAGGGTCCTCTGTTTTTCGCACTGGTATACAGAATTTTTAGACGTGTCTTGAAGGCAAATTTTCTTGCACAGGCTGCTCTCTGAGCCCTTCAAATGAGGTTAGAAACTTTTTTTTCCTCTGTGGGAAGTGAGGATTTATGTGGCAGAATTTTTACTTTGTAATTAATTTGGACCCCAAGAGCGTGGAGATGGTGAGAAAGGGACCCTATTAAGACTTGATATTAAGTTAATAGCAGGTGACAGTGACTTCATCAAAACCCCTGTGCAAAACATCAAGTAGATGGAAATTTCAGTTCTGGTACATTACTCAGCTGAGTATCATCAGACCTGCTTACAAGGGTCATAAAGATTATTTGTACATTAAAGAAGGGCCTGTCCATCAAGCTCAGTATGAAAGAGAAGCAGGAAAATTACCATTTCATCAAATGCAAAAAAATCAGTGCAATTCTTTTAATGAAACTCCCAAGACTTCAGAAAATTCTCTCTGGCTATTTTTCATTATTTCTTTAGACAGACAGACAGACACACACACACACATTCTTGCCAGGAACATGAGTGAGGGATGAAGAAGAGCTGGGACAGATATCACTAGCATTTCCATCTCTTCCATGAAAAACCACCAGGGGAGGAGGAGATGAGAGGGCAACAGAGAAGATGTCTATTGTGATTTATACAAAATTTGCTAGCTAAATAGGTGGCAAGGGTCATTTGATGAAATGGAAGCTTGGTAAAGCTAAGATAAATGCAAAGAAAAATCACAGCCTATTTGGAATATTAACCTCTCTGATTCATTGCTGTATAAGGTCATCATATATAGATCGGGGATCAGGAAAAAAAGCAGTTAACAGAAAATGTCTGAATAAAATTTCTGCCAAGTGACAACATTTTCCACTGTATAAAGTTAAAATATAAAAGGGTGATTCCATTAAGTATTCAAGACATACAGGAGTTTGGGAGGTCATGAGACACCCACTTATTTGGAATGCTTTGAATAATTGGTACAGGAAGACTGGAACATCTTCTAGTTACAATGGATTGAGCCCACAATTTAGCAACATTTCTATATCATCTGAATAGGAAACTTAGAAGTTCTGTACAAGGGGATTGCAACAGGAATATCTTTGTTTCTTACCTCTGTCCCTTGTGCCTCTATAAGCCAAAAGGACATTTCTGATTAATACGGTAATTAGATGGTTATTAAAAACAGTAATCATCCAGAAATTATTTGGTGTCATAAACATCCCATGCAGAGAAAATATTTGAACATTTAAAAGTTGAACATTACAATTGGCTTCATATGCAAGAAGCCAAAGGGGACATAAAGAATTTTTAAGTTCCCAAGAAAGCACTCACATTAAGAACAAGTTGTCTTCTTGATCAGGTTGGAAGTTAGTGCCACACATCCTATAGATTCCCCTTGTGGCTAGTAGCAATGAGCCAATTTCTATTAATGAAGAGCTCATGTTTATGGCTAATATAGAAGAAAATGTACTGAAGGGGGGAGATCAGTCATTCGCTGGAGATAGCTTAATTCTGGTAATTTCCAATTTCCAAGCTTGTTTTAATTTGTTATCAAAGTAATCACTCATTCCAGCTACAATCAGAAATAGCTTTTTGTTGTCAGTAGCCTGACAGATTATTCAGATGGAACATCATTTTTTAAAGCTTACCTGCTCAGCATCTGTGATATGCTCACAAGTTCCAAGAGGTATACCTTTCAAGCATCAGAGCCACGCTGAAAAAAACTTAGGCTGCTTTTCTGCAGTTTTCTGAGCCAGCGAGAATATTTTGTGACTCCACATTCTGACTGAAACTCACATACAAAGAACAGAATACGATGGGTGCTGGGCTGAGAGGATGGGGTGTCCTTGGGATTTCATCATTTGTGACAACTTAGTCTTACAAACTTCCTTGCCCATCCTCATCATAGGAAACATTTATCTGGATTTTGCTACAGATATGATACTGCTCTTGCAGGATTTCCTGGGGCTTTTCAAGTATTGGTCCATATTTCTTTGATTCATAATTGTCATTTATTTGCAATGTCCAGGAGAATGGTCAGCTCAGTGTGTTTGGCCAGCTGCATGGAAGCTCAGCAAATGATGCTGTGCAAATACTAAACACTATTTAGAAATTAAACTTTGAGGTGCATATTGAATTATGCAATTTACAAAGTCAATTCCACCACCAGAAACTTGGACATTACTTTACATTGTTTTATCAGTGATGAAGTAATGACATAAAAGTTCTTACTCAGTGAACAAATTGGTTTTAAAGCCATGGAGACTGAGGAACACAGGAAGCATATGGAATTTCAGTCTGTGGAGAAGCTGGAAAGGCCTCAGGACCACTTCCACAGGAAAGGAAACTGCAGCCTTGCTTGATTGACACAGTCATGTTTACACAGCTTGGTAAGGTTACAGCAAGGATTAGAATCTTGATTTATAGCCAGGGTTTTCTTTACATCTGAAGAAAAACAACAGTTGAAACAGAGATGGCAGGACAAGAAGAGACAAGAAAAAGAGATTAATCTGGGGTGTGGTGGGAACAAAAGGGAAAAAGAGAACTAGGAAAGGGCGTACTTGTCTCAAAGACCCCTTATTCCTTCTCAAATTTGTTATCTCTGTTGACCTCCTGGAAGCTCCAGTTTTTAATTAATTAATTAATTAATGTATTTATTTTGAGATGGAGTCTCGCTCTGTTTCCCATGCTGGAGTGCAGTGGCACTATCTTGGCTCACTGCAACCTCTGCCTCCCGAGTTCAAGCAATTCTCCTGCCTCAGCTCCGGAGTAGCTGGGATTATGGATGTGTGCCACTACTTCTGGCAAATTTTTTGTATTTTTAGTAGAGATAGGGTTTCACCGTGTTAGCCAGGATGGTCTCAATCTCCTGACCTCGTGATCTGCCTGCCTCAGCCTCCCAAAGTGTTGGGATTACAGGCATGAGCCAGCGCGCCTGGCTGCTCTAGTTTTTAAAAGCAAAATATGGGAAGAAGATGGCCAGAATAGTTAAAGCTGATTGTCACTAAAACCACAACTTTAGGATATGCTTTCTGAATGTATACAGAAACACTAGCAAACCCAAAAGGCAGTCCCCTCATTGTCACTGTGTAGCTTCCAGGGATGATAATGAAGAATTGTCTCCTCTTTATTGCTTTGGCTGATGCTTGAGTCTGTGGCGCCAAGAATCTGGATCTCTCAGAGCCAGGCAGTAGGAAAACAATACATTAGCATTAAATAATGGGATCTCTGGTGTCCGGATTCCAATGAAGAAAGGGTTAACTAAGCTGGGGCTTTGTATAGCAGGAGCCTCCATAGATAATCACTTGTTTTTCTAGGCTGGGAGGGGGAGAAAGGAGCCTTGGGGGAGGAAAACACAGAATGCACTAATCTTATGATAAAAATAATATGATTTGTATACCTGCTATCTCTCCCCACCAGGTTTCTGCTCTCTCCACAGAATACCATAATGCCCATAAATGTCAGTTAAAATAAAAATTTCTGTTCCATTAAACATGTGAAAAATATGTTGCATTGAATACTGTTGGTTTGAGAAATGCATTTTTATCCCTCGGAACCAGTCCATACAAACTGTGGCTGCCACAGGTGGCCGTGTGCTGGGCTGGGGCTGTCTTTGCAACATCGTCAGGCTTACCAGAGCCATATCGCATCCAGTGTGCACCATTTGGGTCTGCACACTACATCAGCCCTGCTCAGGTTCTAAGATCCACAATCTGGCCAACCTGCTCTGAGAGTTTACTGTGGGTTTATGCTCTCCAGTGAAACATTCTCTGCTTTTGTTTCTATTCAAAGAGGCTTGAACCATGGTGGTGCCTCCTAAGGCAGGATGGAATTATCATCATACAAAATGTGACATCAAGAGATCACATCTGTACTGGCTTCTAATCCATTTGGCAACAGGATTGGCTGCAATAACTCACTTGAGTGTAGGAGGTAAGGTGGGAACATCAGTCCACCAACCATTTAGGAAACAGTACTTCTCCATCCACCACATGCCAGGCACTGTCTGAGAATGCCGCTTGGTTCCTGAGCATCTACTACATGACAAGAGCTTGGCCCTTGTGAACTCCTTCATTGTTATTTCCCTCATTTTTATAGTAAAGAATCTAAGTCAGGAAAGATTTTTTGCTAGGGTCGTGCTCTGTGATAAAAGATACATCTCCAGTCTAATTTCTCACTTTACCCCTCTCCCGAGGTGTGGCCCTTCAGTCACAGCAGTGCACTAATATAGTCTTCTGTTTCTCAGCTCCAGGCCTGTGTATGACTTGCTTCCTTTCCGTGTAACTCCCTTCCATATGCCTCCTCTTCTTCTTTCCTTAATTGCAATTCACTTCTCCAGATTCTTTTGTCAGAGACAAATATCAGATTAATAAGGAAACTGATATTATTCAGGTTACTGCAACAGGGACAACCTTTCAGGTCTGAAGATCAGAGTGCCTCAGCAGTGTGACTTTGTCTTAGACTTTTACAGAAAGGAGTGGACTAGTTACAGGTGGGATGATTTGCAATGAAAAGTCTCAATTAGTCAACCAAACAGGAAATGTTTCTACTTTCATGGGGACAACTTTTAACCTCAGCTACTAATTCATGGGAAGAATAGGAAGCTGCAAGTTCAGGCAAAATAAGAAAGGTCTGTGTTTGGCATTGTCACAAATAAAGAAGAGTTATTTGTGAATCTTATGGGGAGTTGTGAGAAGAGTGGACCAAAAGTCTTTTCCAAGTCACAGGGGAAAGGATGATGCTTTGGCTTCCCATAACACGAAAGCGTGGGGAGATTTCTTAACCATTGTCTTTTTATGGCTCAGGTGAAGTTTAACATTGTCACGTTTCAGCAATTATCATTCCATACCTTCAGTCATATCAGGACCTCCCCTCCTTATTTCCAGAACACTCTGGCCCTACATCAATCATCACACTCATTACACTATATTTACCTATGTGATAACTTGACTGGCTTTCCAGCTAACCATCAGTTTGAAGACCACAATTTTCTCCTTGCCATTGTATCCATCCCCTTAGCTCAGTACCATGGCTACTGGAGGCTTTCGTTAATTGTGGATATAGATTGGATAGATTTAGACTAGTAGGGAGGTTTCTACGGTAAGGGGGAAGTTTGAACAAAGGCACAATGAATAAGCCTGACTGGTGTGAAGAGGATGGATGGGAAGGAAGGCTGGAGAGCAAGATAAACTCTGGACTCTGCAATGGCTCCTGGTTCCACAAGGGACTCTCCAATGCAATCCTAAGTCAGGGTAGAAGATGCCTTTCAGCACACTGATTTTTTATGGAGCTTGGTCTTAAGTTTTCCTGGGCTGTCACTTTTACCCTTTCCCCTGTGGCTTATTTTTCTGCCGTTCTGATGGCATTGCTGTCAGAAAGTTTTTCCTGAAAGTTCAGCAAAGGGAAACAGAGGGTATTGTATTCCATCTGTAGCACATGACTCCCTTCTCTTTTCTCTGCTTCTGCCCTACCAATATTTATAGATATCATTATGCCTCTCTGAGCTATCATTTATCCAAGCAGTAACAGCACCAGTCTTTCCATCTTGCCACATAAATCAACCCCTCCAGCCCCTGTAATCATCTCCTTGCTCCTGTCTGAACTCTCCAGGGTCTGTCAACATCTTAATAAGATACCCCAAGCTGAAGGCTCCTCTCCACCAGAGTACCAAAGCAATTACCTGCCTATTAGGGGGATGGCATATGTTAAAAAGACACTTTGGCCTTGTGGATGCCATTGTGGAGTTCAAGCTCATTTCTCACGTGTGACCACTTCTCCGCTCCAGAGGTTTTCTGTGCAATTGCTATCACTGCACCTCTTCTCTCCCTACCGCCTGCAGCCAGACAAAGGTCGGAAGCAGGCAGGATTTGCTCTCAGCCTCTCCTCCTCTCCTTTAGGGCTCTCCCTTCTGGATTTCATCTTTGCATGTCTAGGCCTTCACAATGACCCATAATAGGCTTTTGAGGACTTTATTTTCTCTCTCCAACCGCAGGCCTTTCCCTTTTTCTGGTCATCTTTCAAAGTGTATGAATTAGGCCTTAAAGTTGGGCAGACCTGTATTCAAACTCCAGGTCTACCACACTGACCCAGTGGGTAACTTTGGGCAAGCTATTTAACATCTCTATGCCTCAGTTACCTTATTTGTAAAATGAGAATAAGAATTATATCCAACTCATGGCTTCCTGTGTGAATTAAAGGAACAACTTATATGAATAACATTCAATTAATTCTAGTTGCTGTCATTGTCCTCTTCCTCCACTTATCCTCCTTCTTTTCTGTTCTTTTTTTTTCCCTTTTGAAGTTTATATCTTAGGTGAGAATTTAGACCAGTGATTCATAAATGAAAGAGGAAGGAATGTATTTGCCCCAATTACCTAGACATGTTAGGACAAACGTGGCTTTAATGGAGACTCATATATATTTTTATTTTCTTTGAGCATATGAAGGTGTGCTGTGGTGATGTAGAATTTCATGAAGACACCCTTATTGACTACATTATTTACTCATTTTTATGACACTTGAAACAAAAAACTAGAAAGAAGAAAGGAGACCTATATGAGAAACAAATTGACATTTCTTTTGAATGTCACTGTGACAACCATGATACTATCTAGAGAAATTAAGTAAGAAACAAATGTATTTGGTGATATTAGAGAACATTCAAATACATGAGTTGATAAAGATTATGTGAGTGGTACCTTTATAGCATTATCAGTCAGAGTCCAATTAGCAAAACAGAGCTCTCTCCAGGTAGGTCAGTAGTAGAAATTTATTTCAGGCTACTAACTGTAAGAAGATGCTACTATCCTTAGGACTGGAGAGACCAAAGGGAAAGGTGGTGTTATCAGAGACTAAGAGTCAGGGCTGTTTGACCAAAATTGAACCTACACTAAGAGTTAAAACCAAGGACAGAGGCCACAATGTTCAAAATGATTGCCTTGGGGCATGAGGTGGTGAGGCTGGGGGCGTGACCAGAATTTTTCCATTTTCCTTCCATAACATTTACCATCACTGGCTGAACTTAGTAAAAAACTGGCTGGCAAAAATTGTGAATAAGCCCCTGTGATACACCCTAGAGAAGGAGAAGGGCAGAAAATGAATCTGAGAGCAAATAGGTGAATAGACAGCATAGCTAGAATTAGCAACACAATATCTCTAATACCAGCCAATAACATGCCCAAGAGGTTAGAGGATTATACTAATGCCTAAAACCTTCTCTCTCCCATTTCTCTTCATCACTACCTCTATACTTACCTCTATCTCACAGATGAAAGGAAAGGTGCTTTCCCCTAAAGAAAAGCAAGTTCTGCTTATTAGTCAGGGTTCAGTTAGAAGACAGAAACCTACAAGTAATTTGACCAGGCAAAACTTAATATGAAGGATTTTTAAGTATGTAAAAGCGATTCACTACTAAAAGGGATAGAAAAGAGCTCTAGGGGCTAACAGAGGTGGCAACTGTAGAAAGCAACTAACTACCACCTCTCAGGTTGAAGAAAAAGTGATCAAGAAGGAACTTGGAAATTCAGAGGAGGACTCCTGAGGCTGAGACCCAGCCTCCTCTGCCCAAATGACAAGGAAATGAAGTCCTTTGCAGGGTGCCAGCTTAAATATCACATAGTAGGGCAAAAACAAGGTGGAGTTGCAGCTGAGAAGCAATTAATTAATAACTGGCACACTGCTGAAGCTTAGCAATTTAGACTTTCACTGGCAAATTTAGGTCTTGCCATTTTACCATTTAAGCCATCATCTAGGGGTAAAATTCAAGACAAATACAAATCCATACATTTGATTAAAGCTGAAACTGCAGGCAGCAATGCGTGCAGCTTTGGATATTCTATATGAGTCTTGAGAGCTTCCACCAGGTATGATTCATTACACTGAAAGGCTGCTAAATATGGAGTCTATCTTGATTGAATCAACAAGAGGAAATTCCCCTGTCTGTGGGCAGAATGTTCAAGTAGAAACCTAGGAAATTGCTTTCCTCTCCTCTTTGCTTATCTAAGCCAGATCCTTGCTTTAAGGTTCAGTTGAAATCCTATCCCCCTCCTCACTTTGACATCATCTCTCCCTCAACACAACTCTTTTTTTTATGATGTTTTTATTCATTACCATCCATTTGAAAAAACCCAGTTTGCTCTCTCTTTCTCTCTCATTCATTCATTCTCTCTTTCTCTCTCTTCGTGTGTGTGTGTGCGCACGTGTGGGTTCAATAAGTTTTCATACACCGATCTGATTGCTGGTTCTTTAAAATAAAGCAACTTGTCCCGTAACTGTCATGCTCAATGGAAGTGGCAATCTGTGCTTTGTGAATTCACTGAGTCTGAGAGAAGTTTATGAAGAGGATCTGATATTTAAGTCTGAGGCACACTTTGCAAGTGATTTGAATTTTGATAGAAAGGAGTTTGTGCATGTGTGAGTGTACACACACAAGGGTGTGTGTGTGTTGTGTGTGTGTGTGCTGGTTGTGACGGTAAGGCGGTTCTCATTTCTAAACAATGAAAGCAGAGTGCATAGTGGTGAGTACAAAACTAAGTTACTGGGCTGGAGATGAGCAAACAAATAGGAAGCAGACAGGAGACTATGGTGCAAAAACCAAGTATTTGAGACATGTTCTTGTCTCATTTTCCCTCTCAAAATCATAATCCAGTGCTTTTGCATATTATACCCTTATGAGTGCACAAAAAAACCACTTTGATTAACCCCAAGCTCAATTCAGGAAATTATTCTTCTTATTCTCAGCACCCTGAGAAAATGCTTGTTCTTTTTGTGCTGTTTGTTCTTGGTGAATGAGTGTGAGGAATGAAAGATCTATTAGGGCATCTCTTCACCATATTTTCAGAGTTGCATTGTTCACAGAATAATACAGTCTCTTCCTCTGCCTTTTGTCCATTCTGGTTTTTTATTTTGAGAGCGGAAGCTGCCTGCATTTGGTTGGACAGATTGTCCTTTACTAATAAATCTCAGCATCAGGAACTGCTTCTTTGTACTAACTCAGAATTTTAGCCTTTATTTTTCTGAGACTTATTATACCAAAATGTACTTTCTCCAGTGTTATTCATGAACTTTCCTATTTTGACTTTTGCTCAGAAGTAGTCTCTGGGAAGATGGACCACAGTGATTATTCCAGACACTGTTTTCAAGCACCCAACACTGCTGTGACTTAGGGACATGATGTATTTAAAAGCCAAATAAAAGAAAGCTGAGAACCCCATTTATACAGTATGACTTTGCCCTGTCTCCGCAATCCCCATTGTGAAACAAATTGAAATCTCTTTCCCCCATCTCTTCCTCCCTTCCCATTTCCCCAAATATTTTCAGAGTATCTATTATGCATCATTTATCCAGAAAACAAAGGTAACTAAAATTCAATCATAAGCCTTTGGGAAACAGGAACTACTATTTATTGAATACTGACTATTTTCCAGGAGCTTTATACATTCTAACTAACTTAATTTTTGCAATTGGAACAGATTGAAATTATTGCCATTCTACAGATGAAGCTCAGAAAGTAAAATAATTAGCCTGTGATTACAAAACCTGCAAGAGGCTGACCTGGACGACAACTCAGTTACTCAGAAAGCCTGTGTTTTCTACTCTGTTGTGGCCAAGGCTCCCACATGGATATGCACATGGTCACTGCATAGCACGATGAGTGTTGGAGGGAACAACGCATGGGAAGAACACTGAGAAAAGACATGAGCTGTGTTTTTTCTTTTCTTTTCTTTTCTTTTTTTTTGAAACGGAGTCTCGCTCTGTCGCCCAGACTGGAGAACAGCGGCGCTATCTCGGCTCACTGCAAGCTCCACCTCCTGGGTTCACACCATTCTCCCGCCTCAGCCTCCCGAGTAGCTGGGACTACAGGCACCTGCCACCATGCCCACCTGGCTGATTTTGTTTTTGTATTTTTAGTAGCGACAGGGTTTCACCACGTTAGCCAGGATGGTCTCGATCTCCTGACCTCATGATCTGCCTGCCTTGGCCTCCCAAAGTTCTGGGATCACAGGTGTGAGCCATGGCGCCCGGCCGAGCTGGGTCTTTTCTTCTTTGTGGCTCCTCTTGGTGTTCTTTATAACTCAACTTTCCTTTGGGGAAAAGATTGGTAAGAGGGTTGTCCAGGGTCGACAAGGTATCTACTAACAAATAGGCACATGGCTGTTCTTCAGAACAAAGATAGATCCTTTCTCTGTATTTTCAGGGGGCCAGACAGGATCAAACAACACCTGTTGGAGGAAGATTGATATGGACTTGAAATCAAGAGGCTCTTTTGATAGTTAGAGCTGCTCTGAAATGGAATAGATGTGTGAGAAGCATCCAATTCCCTACCACCAGGAGTGCTGAGCAGAGCCCAGGCTGGAGACCACTATAGTTCCTTACAGGTCTAAGGCTCTGTGATAAATAAATTCACATTCTCCCTCAGGCTCCACTCTTGAGCTCTCAATGGGTAGCAATCACTTTTTTTAGTGATCATTTGTTTCTTTTAGTTGATGGTTGAAGCCAAGAGAGTGGAAACTCTAGGAGCTCCAATTCTGAGAAAGATTTTGTATAGCCTAGTTTAAGAAATCAATACAATACTCTGTGCTCTCACTAGAGCAAATGTACAAGGAAGAGCCACTGACCTAGCATTTGTTAAATGAGTCGGAAGTGTGTTTCTGGTTGTATTTATTTTAAGATGGATACAGAAATTATGCAGAGTAAGTGATTGTAAACGCTGCAAATGGACTAACATCTGAGGCTGCATCCAAGCAATACCAGCTATTAAAGAAAAATGAAAATAGTTTCTCAGATAATATCAAGCATCTTGAAATTTGGAATTGAATTTAAAAATATATTAGTATTTTACACTGTTGTCTCAGCTTGAATTTAGTTCAATTCGATTAGTTCGCAAACACTAAATTACAACAACCAATCTAGAACTTAATTCTAAAAGATTTGGCCACAAAGAAAACCCTGAAGGAAGATTCGAGGGTGGCATTTTTTTTTATCCCTGTGGAGGCATTTTTTTTTATTAGTACTATTGGCTTTTGGTCATTTTTGACAAAAATATATTTAACCAACTTAGGCATAAAAGAAAAAAAGTGGTAATTTATTCCTTAAATTAACCCACCACTCTTCCTAGATTCCTTTCAACTCCATTTTCTGGGGAGTAGTCAAGGTTTTATTCAAAATCATGAAATGCCTAAAATAATCATTATTCCCTCTATTACAGGTGGTATTATATCCGGGGCCCTCTCACTTACAGGCATGTCTGTCAAAGGGACCATTTTTCAGGCTCACAGTTCCCAAGACTCTGTCACTTTCTTACTTACAGAGGCCCAAAATGGAAACTATTTTTCTTTTCATTATGAGCTGTCACTTTTTCATCTTGGCACTGCAATGATAGACTTTCATTCATCTTCTATATTACCTTTCCTGAAACCTCTGACACAGACTGACACAATGCAAAATGCAGGAGATCTTGGAACATACGCTGGCAATTTTGAGGGAAGGCAGCACCTTGTCTCACTCCGTTATTTTAAATATATATTGAAAATGCCGAGATTCCCGGTGTGGTACACTGGAAATGCTAATGTGCTGTGCTCTGTTTTTACACGTCCTTATAATTTGGATTTGCTCCTGGCTCCAAATCAAAGTGAAGAGATGGCAAAGGGCAGCAGAGTTGCCAAGACTTTACCTGAGTGGAGGACAAGAGTAAAAATTTTGCTCAAAATCCAGGAGGACAAGAGGCAGACAAGGGGAATGCGGGTTTCTTAATTTTTTCTGAGACTGTTGAGGAGAATAGTAATTCCTGTATGTCTGTTGGGCTGTTCCAGTTACAAAATAAGTTCTCAAGCAAGTCCACCCCTCCTCACAAGCCCAGATATTCAGCAAAAGGGCAGTAACATTTCACTAGCCATTATCAGGTTCCAGAGGCATTTCTGTGACTCTGTTCCCAACAGGGTGGGTCCAGAACATTCCTCATGGCATTGGAGGTCAAAGGCAGAGAAGGATGGGAAGAATAAGAAAAGCCAGATCCAATTTAATCTTACTGTCCTCAAACCATCCTGAATTTCAAATCTACTTTTTGTTTATAGATATAACTATCCAATGTATCAAAACTCATTGTCTTATTTAGATTCTAAAGGTGTCAAAGGAAAAAGTATCTCACATTCTTGATATTCACATTTTTCATGGGGTGCAGGGTTAGCTATAGAAGAAATTATGAAAAAGGTAAAGTTTGGTATTCCTTGCTACACTTCTAATGGAGCCTAGATATTTATTGGAGCGTGTGAGCGTGTGTGTGTGTGTGTGTGTGTGTGTGTGTGTTTGTGTGTGCTTAGGATACTTTTATAGCAAAACAAGCAGGATGAAAACAGTCACAAGGAATGGGACGATGTCATCACAGCCCATTGTCGGCAAAGAAATTCTCATACCTGCTGTTAAATACTAAAATCTGATTGGCTAAGTAAGTCCCAGTTACATAAAATCTCATCAAGTGTCATCTCATCTGGAAGTCTCACTTTAATTTCTCAGACAGATATTTGTCCCTCAAGTAGATTGTAAGCTATTTGCAGTTGGGGACTGGGTTTTATTTAACATATATCCCTAGTGTTTGACACAGTTCTTGATTAATAAATGCCTGCTTATTGAATGAATGGAACGGTAAAGGTTCTGACGAGATTCATTGCCCAGCTCTTTTTAATTCTGACCTGAGATGTGAGCCATTAGAGGTGTTTTCCTTTCACCAGAGGAGGGCTTTACAACATGAAGTGAAATGCTTTTAGGCTGGGCATGCCCTCTTGAGTACTTCACAGCCCTCAACATTCCCTTTGTATATTTAGTATTATCTGTCTGACTCATTTCAGCTCAAAGTTTTGAATTATTCCATTCCTTCTTGGACTGAGCTTCTAACACTCCCCATTTCATGGTATTTTCTGATCCCTTCTTGTTTCTTTTACTTGGGGTACCTTTTTTCTGAACGTGATAAAGACATTCTCTCACTTATATGAGGTTATGATCAATGTAAGCTTCCCCTCGCTTAGCTGCCCCTAAGCCATGCATAGAGAATCTAGCCCACCCCATACCTGAATGGGCAATCATCTTCTGTGCACTTCTAAACCCAACCGTTATAGCATATTGGAGCATCATGGAAGCTGAGGGTTGAGAAGGTATGAAGGATAAACAGAAGAAAAATGAAAAATTAAGGAATATCCAGTGCAAACCTATTAGGCTCATAATGATGGGGAAATAGTGACAAGGCCAGAGGCACAGAGAAGTGTGTCTGGAAGAGACCTGCTCCTGTGATACAAAGGCCAGAATGATCTGTCTGCAAATAGAACAAACAACCAGAGATGTGCCACATAATTATAGAGTCTCAAATATGGAAGAACTGCCCAGTGCAAACACGAGTAGCGACCATGAACATACAAAGGGTAGATAAGGATGCAGCTTTTATGGTTTTCTATACTGGACTGAGTTAAATGATATATTTCACCCACCCAGTTGAGTATGAGTTCTTCCTCTTCTGACCTTTAAGAACAATTGCATCACTAGCTCTCATTCTGACAATGAATCATGTTATGTACTTTCACATCTCTTTGTGCATTTTTAGGACTGGTACTTAAGTCTCTTGGTATTTTTTTTCTTTCCAAGTTTCTCTGTAAGAGGAATCATGGAGTGAGATAATTCTATATGCCTTTCCATTAACTAAATCTTTCCATAGGACACTTTCTTTTCTATATATAACATGTGTCTGAATGTTCTACTACCTATTTCCAGAGCTTAAGTTATTGTTCCTTTTTCTGCTCCTCTTAAATTGTCTTTTCTACCAGCTCAATCTTTCTCTCTCACTGGGCTAATAAAACTAGACGCTCTCTAGAAACAGCAACTATGTGTTGTGTGACTCTCTGTTGTCTACTAACTGCTTCCCAAAGAAGTTCTGTGGAACATCGTCTCGTTAGATGATTAAAGCACCAATAGTCAAAGATCTTTGTGAAATGCAGCTTGCTGGATCTTTTTCTTGGAGAGTCCCAACATGTGTTATCCTATTAAAAGTCCTGAGAAGTCTTTCTGCCAGGAAATATGTTTACATCACTTAAAGAAGAGTTTCACAATGAGTTTTGATAACAAAACTCTTCTTCATGTTATTGCTGATATTCCAAAAAAATAAGTTTCTTAAACAAATCTTTGAGCTATAATTGCTCTACATATTCATGTTTTTTTCAGTAATTTCTTAAATTTTTCTTATTAAGTTTTGTTTGGATGTTTAATTCAGCATAGCCCAAATAACTCTGAAAAATCAATAAAGTTGGAGGACTAGTACTATCTGGTTTTGAGACTTTTTATGAAACAAAAGTGTTCAATACATGGTGGTATTGAAGTAAAGATGATAAGAAGTTTAATGGAACAGAATATAGATTCCAGAAATACATGTAAACACATATTAATAAGTGCTTTTCAACAAAATTACAAAAGCAATTCAGTAGAAGAAGGTTATCCTTTTTAGCAAATGGTTTTAAAACAAGTAGATATCCATTTAAAACAAGTAGATGAAGACATAATGGGATATTGCAAAATAGAAAGAAAAATAAAGTAAAGAAGAAAAGAAAAAAGAAAAAGAAATAATTTTAATTTATACCTCTATATCTTATGCAAAAATTAACTCATATGGATCTTAGACCTAATGTATAGCCTAAAATGATACAATTTCTGGAAGACAACATACTATAAAATTGTCAAGACTTTGGGTTAGATTTGTTACTAAAAACATAATTCATGACATAAAAATATTGATAAAATAAAATATACCAAAACTAAGAATTTCTGACCTTCAAGGACATGATAATAGAATGAAAAGATAAGCCATGAACTGGGAGAAAATATTTTAAAATACAGATCTAATAAAGAATTTGTATTCAGAATAAAGAGACAACTCTCAACCTTCGATTATAAGGAAAAAACCCACCAAATAAAGAAATAAAAAGAAGATCTGGATAGATACTTTATCAAAGAAGATAAATGGATGGCAAACAAGTACATGAAAAAAATAGTCAGCATCATTAGTCATTAGTCACCAAATCAAGTGTTTTTCAATAAGTAAATGGGTAAACAAACTGTAGTAAAACATATAATGTCATACTACTTATTAATAAAAGAAATAAATTATTGATAGTCACAGCAATGTAGATGAATCTTAAGATACTCATGCTATGTAAAAGAAGGCAACCAAAAAATACTGTGCAATCTCATTTATGTTTGAGGAACTTGTTTATAATGCCCAAAGTCTGAATGTATCAAAATTTCCAGGTTGAACCCTTGGTGTCATGTTAGGAATGCATATTTGTGACGTTTTTTCTTTCCTTTATAACTGGAAGAGGAAGAGTTATTCTCTATCACCTAAAAAGCAGTTCAAATGAAATGGATATTTGGAAGCTATGGAGTTTTCCTGGAAATAGAAGGGTTTATTACGTAAATGTGAAGAGAGAGCAGGTATGCCTTTATATAACTAAATTTTAAACCATTTTCACATCTGATGTACTTTTTGCTTCTTACAACAACCCACCTAGGACTTCCTAGTAGCAGAGCAAAGGTTACAGGTATAAAATTTTGGCTCACCACAAGTTAACAAGAATGACTTAGGGACCACAGGCATGAGAACTCTCCAACAGATCCTTTCCTTCTTTGATGTCCTATACTTTTGTAAACAGTAGCCTATTTTCAATCTGTCCTGCCTTTTGCTGTTCTGGAGGAAAGAATGAACCCAAACAGAATCAAATGGGAGGTTTCAGAATGGAGAAATAGTTGTGAGGCATGTTGGCATTGAAAGCCAGGGTTGCAGCCATGGAGGTGTGCCACTCAGATACCACTTCATACAGAACTGACCACTTGACTGCAAGGAGTGCAGTTACCAAACATCCTTGAGTTGCAGCACCATTAGGATCTGCTTCCCTTTTTGAACCAAGACCACTCTCTTCATACGTACTACCCAGCCAAGAATTGAGCCCAGCAGAGGTACTAGGGCCTGGCTATTTCTGCTCAGAGAGGGACCCCTCTAAGGGACCAACTTGCTCTGAACTCCCCTTGGGTTGGCTGAGAATTTGTCAGATGTGTATCATGATCTGAGGCTCACCCCCTGCCCCATTCTTCTTTCACTGCTCTTTTCTTTCACAGGCACATCACAATCTGAAGGCTTTACCTAATTCTGTCTTCTATTTTGTTTCATCTTTCCTAGGTGTTAGTCTCCCAATAAATTGCTTGTACTCTTAGCTCAGTCTAAGTATCTGCTTCCCAGAGGATGCAACTGACACATCTAGAAATTAGGAACATATCATTGTTTAAAGTAAAGAGATAAGATTTTTCAATGATAGCTGACAATTGGGACAAAAAATGTTACATAAATGAAAGGTACATTTTAATGTGCAAATGAAAGCAACACTGACTATCAATTCTCTCCTCAAAGGCTTCTGATGTCTCATCATTGCCCACAGGATGAATACAAGCCTTGTTAATCTCTTTTTATTCTTCTTTCTAAAATTTCTCAACAATTTCTTTTTATTCTTCTTTCTAAAATTTCACTTTCACTCTCCTTTATGTACACCAGCTGCTCTGCTGAATTTATATGTTGACATAGACACAGAATTTTGGAACTGTAAGTGGCAAAGTTTATATTATTTTCTTACTTATTTTATAGATAAGAAAATAGATTAACAGAGATCCAACTCGTCAAACTCTCCCTACTCTCAACACACACTCTCTCTCTCAGTGTGTTTTTGAGTTTAAGCCAGCTCAGCCCAATGGAACATTCTGCAATGATGGAAGTGCAAGTTCTGTATTTGCTCCCTCCGACATGGTAGCCACTAGCCACAGTAGCTATAGAGCACTTGAGGTGTGGCTCATGTGGCTGAATGAACTACATCTGACTGGTGGCTGTGGAATTGGACAGTGCAGGTCCAAGGCTTCCCTCATCTTCTTTCCTCTCATCTATGCTTCCTGTTTTGGCTTGTTTTTGTTTTTCTAAATTCTACTTGTTAAAAAACTGTTCTTCCTAGGTCTAGGTCATTTTTCCCTAATGAGGACTCCCTGGATCGTTTTAGCTTACTTAGAAAAGTGATATCTTTTGCATTAGTATCTTTATTGGTATTATCATTCAACACATATTCAGTGAGTACAATGCGCTCAAAGCATTGTAAAATACACTTGCTTTTAAAGCTCTTATGTAGTCACTTAACTTTTTAATCTATAATATAATTTGTAGCTTTTAGATCACAAATTATTACTCAATTCCATTTGTATTTTTAACATGTCTCATAAGTACTCACCTGCTTTCCAACACTAAATTTTAAATCTTGTGAAGTTGAAGATTGTGTATAACCATCTCTTGATTTGCACAGAGTAGGCATCTAATAACTATTTATGTTAGTTGATGTAATAGATAAATTATGCTAATACTAGTAATTGATTATAAAGTAATATGAGTTATTGTTCTTAAAAAACTAAGACTGTAAGTTAAAATCCTATTTCCTTGCTATCTTATTGACCAGGAAATGAGGAAGGAGTGACTTCACAATGGATAGACAGAGGGAAGAAATATAATATTGATGATCTTTATGGAATTCAAGTTAAAATTCTATAGTGGAAGGTACCAATTTGCTAAATTCTATTCCAAAGGATCTTATAAATGTTGAAAGACCTGCTGTTTTTGATGTAGGTAGAGTATCATAGTTTTCTAGCACTATGGAAGAGAAAGAATTTTGCCTAACTTCTTATTTGCCATTTCTAACTATATTAGTTATCAAGGAAATGTAATTTTCTCATTGTACATCGTACCAGTCATGGCAACATTGGTGGAAAGCCATGTATGGTTTCCATTCCATAAAGTGTTTGTAATCCATATGGATCCACAAAATTAGGGAAATCTGGTTAAATTAGTTTTCATGCCTTCCATGTATTCATATTTCTTTCTTCAAGTCTAAGCTCATGTATTACTGTCTGAAGAGTTTTAAATGTTTAGCTCTATTTTTAAATTTCACATGATTTGTCAGTTTGTGCAGGAATTGACAGATTCCTTAAATATATCAATATAGACCTAATATTTTTTAAAAAGGAATAGATTAATTTGCTTGCAGTAAAAATGTCCTTTCTGAAGTATCAAATCCACTGGGAGGTTGGGAATAAGTGGTGATATAATTTATCTGTTCACTGACAGGAGCTAAATAGTCAGGATGCTTTAAATAAAAGAGGTCTGTGTCTGCTCTCCTCATTTTCCAGCCTAATCAGAAGAGAACAAATTATTGGAGAGGCCATTGTTTGGTAGAAAACATTTTCCTTTTGCTGCCGTCTATTCTTCCTTTAGGGTCAACTCAAGTCTCACTGCTCTAGGAAATTTTACCCGTCTATTCACCTTCTGCAAAATCTTCTTTCCTTGAATTTCTGTGTTATATTTTATATATACATCCTTTCTATACAATTTCTTTACTTTTTGTTTCCTTTAAGTTTCTTCTACTCGTGTCTTCCCTTCTTTCTTTCCTTCCCTTCCTTCCTTCCTTTTCTTCCTTCCTTTCTTCTTTCCTTCTTCCCTTCCTCCCTTCCTCCTTTCCTTTCTTCCTTCTTTCCTTTCCTCCTTCTTTCCTTTCCTCCTTCCTGTGTCTCCAATGTCTGCACTCTCAGTTTAGATGACATGCTCCCAAAGTGACAGGGAAGAAGGTGTCTATTGTCTGCTTAACATGGGGTGAGTAGAAAAGTACTTAAACATTTTGTATAAATTAATGACTTGATTTTTTGTAGAAACTTCTCAAATTTCTCTAGCATTCTGTGCTTCACCCAGTTAATAAAAATTTGCATAACTTTAAGTAGAAACTCCTATGTTGTGTATGCTCCTATATATACCTGAATCACAGGTAAGCAGCTGAAGGCAATTGCTTCCAGGTGTTTACCAGAGGAAATCACTGCCTGTCAGTAAGCCAGTGACAGATTGGAGCTAATTTCTCAGAAGAAGTAATTAACCCTCAGGAATCTTGGTGATGTATTCTAGGGGAATAAATCTTTCTCTTCACTGTCGTCCTTGATAATGTTTGTTCATGCACAAACACACAAATCTAAACCCACACATTCTCAGGGTCTTTTCAGTTTGTAACTATATTCATTATTCAGGGTCACTGGCCCTAATAGTATATCAATAAAGATTCACTGGCAGAAACCAGATAATCTGTACTTGAAAACAGTAAAGGCATAAATAAATAAAGTAATAAAGGCTACATGCAACTACTCATTAGGATGAATCTAGAGAATGCAATATTTTCTGAACAATGGACTTTGATCATATATTGGGATTCTTTTATAGGTGACCACATGTCATGTCTTCTTTCCAGGGTGCTCAGGTAGGAATAAATCTCAGGATTAAAAGGAGAAGAGGAAACATCCACCTCTCCAGCTCAGTCAGTCAAGCCACCCCAGTTTCCATGCAGTAACCTATAGAGTAGCATTAGATCTTGGTGGCTTTAGCCACATTCAACAGGAGAGTGAATAAAAATTAACTTCTAGCAAGATGATGTTAGTCATGTTTTTCATTTATAGAAAGCAATCTTTTGGGGGAAGAAGAACCTTTACTGATTCTGTTATGTACACCCTACTGCAGGTGAGGGGCTGGGTGGCAAACATTGCATTCCTATAAATAAACCTCTACCAACATAATGCATGAATTAATTAATGCAAACACAAATAAATGCATTGCATATTTGTTATAAGTAACAAAGTTGTATTGTTTTTAGTTTATTGAAGATAGACTTCTGAGACTTAGAAATTGGTCTATGATGGTGATTCTCAAATATTCTCAAATATTGTGATGGTGATTCTCAAATATTGACACGCATTTAAATCATCTGGAAGAATTACTGAAACACAGAGCTGGTCACACCTCTAGAATATCTGATTCAGTAAACCTGGGAATTTGTTTCCAGCAAAGTCCCAGATGATGCTGATGCTGCTGGTTCAGGAATCTCACTTTGAAAACAATATGGACAAATATTTATCTACAATTATCCCTTCCATATGGCAGAAATTATGGAGTGTCCATTAAATATTCATTGATCACTTACTATTTTCAAAGTAGGAAGAGTGCAGTATGTTGTGTGTTATCAATGCCTTCATAATCTAATGGAAAAGAATTTTTTTAAAAATGCAATATTTTGACAGTATATCATAAGTTAAACTGCATGGTGCATGTCCTTCTGCTGTAGATGAGAGCATGGAGTTCATAGAAGCTTGGGGTCAGAGTGGAAGCAAACCAGGAATTCACTGGGCCTTGCATAAGGGACAGGATCTATATTGCCTGAGGAATGGACACAACAAGTATTAACACTCAGAAGAAGGGGCCAAGGACCGGAGTGAATTCTATTGACTGTGAATTCCCTATAGAAGATAAGGAAAAATTTCTGTTTTAACTTCAGGAGAACCTAAGAGAGATAAAGCAGTGACAGGAAAATTCAGCAGATACCTTGAAAATGGATAGCTATATTGGCCTTAACAAATAATGTTTTTCTTGCTTGAACACAAAGTTTCACTCTCCAAATACAAAGCTTAGAATCAAAATCTCTTCAGAATATTAAAATCATCTAGCAGTTAACCAATATCATTGCATCTTGGAGAACCCACCTTAGAAAACAGAGACTGACTGGGTGCTCTTGTTACTTTGCTTCAAAACCTCTGGGCCTCTGAATGAATCTCTCCATGGAAGAGGGCAAACACCTGCTGGTTCCAGCTTGTTCTTCTTGTCTACAGTTAGGTGGTGAAAATATGTGAGCACTGACGTCAGCAGTACTAAGCACAAAAGGGGTAGTCTACTGCTTAATCCTTCATCTGTTGCAAGCAAGCAGCACTCCCATAGAAAAATATTAATAAAAGTTGAGCGGCGCTGGGTGGTTATTTATTTCCCAAATGTTAGAGCTGGAAGAGAACTGTTGGATGAACTAAGCTTATAACTCTTATTATTATTATTTGCAAATTAAGGAAATGGAGTTCTGGGGAAATGGGTGAGTCACTGAAGATGGTACAACTCATTAGTGGTCCAGGTTCAGCCCATTTCTAGCTCAGCACTATTTTCACCATTGTCCTGGGTCTCAAAATCAGCTCCAGTGCAAAGCCATTTCCAGCTGTTGTGTGAAACTCATGCAGTTATAAGAAAAAAACGATAATTATATGAGGGTTGTAGAGTTGAATAATTAAATGTTTTATTTACAGAATTATGCTTGACTACAATTTTTTCAAACATGTTCTCAAAGATTTCTACTGACAAAGACTGCTTTTAAAGCTAAATACTTATTCAGAGAACTCCCATCACAAATTCATGCTGAAAGCCCCTAACATTATTAACTGGCATGTTCAAGCAGAAAAGAATTCTGGGTCGCTGAGGGTTCTTGTATGTTTATAGCTCTAGCGACAGCAGAACCGGTCCTTGTAAATGTCACAGGAGATAATAATTGCAATGGAAGAGAAAGAAAATGTTTGGAGCTTATGAGAAAAGACCAAACCACTTCCAATCACAGGACTAGAGAGGTCAAGAAAACATCCCTAGGGCAAGAGAGATGAAACTTTCCAACAGTCAAGAAATTAATGCTGACACCTCGTCAGTTAAGTAAAGTGCAGGGCAGAAAGAGCCAGCCTGGCTGTATTTTGGCTTATGGACAGAGCTGTGTGTGTACAGTCCAAAGAGAAACAAGTGTAAAGATCATCTTGTCACTGTAAATAAAAATCACCCCATTGCCCAAGGGACCGAGAGCTCTGTTACGGTCTGGTCAGTCCCAGCCAGGCCATCACCATGCCGTTATTGATGATAATACAGGAAGAGGGTCGTTTTCGCTGCTAAGTGAGAGGACGTGGCTACGGCACTAATGTCCAATTACATTAATGAACATGAAATTTGGCTCTGTGCATACATTTCTCCTCATGCTCTGAATTAGATTTTAGAGGGTAAAGTAAAAGATAATAAAAGCCTTTTCTTCGGCACTATTTTTCTTTGGCTGCAGTTATAGTAATATGTCTGAAGGAAACATGACCATTCTGGTTTATTAAGCAACCCATATGCAAAGAGACCAAGTGTTGTACACAAGGCCGATTTTCTGGAAGGACAGCAGGTCACTGTCATCTCTGTCCTTTGGGGTGGCTACATTCTTAAACTGAACAATTCAAAATGTATTATGTGTCTGCCTGAATTGGGGCTGCATTTAGAAAGCCAGTGTGAAGACTTGCCTAGCTGAGATACAAAGGGAGACAGCTCTGCAAACCTAAGTAGCTGGACCAAACCAATTCTACCACTGAACATCCTCAGAATACTTCCTTTCCTAGGTGAGCAACTTTGCTCACAGTTAGAGTTATTTCAAAGGCTAATATGATATCTCTGTGGCCCAGTGACAATGCTGGCCTCAGGAGAGGGAGGTCAGGGCTGGAAAACAACACAAAACTGTTACCAGTAGAATAATGGCCTTCAAAGATGTCCACATATCTATTTGTTTAATGAATATTTGTTAAGCGGTAGTAGAGAAAACTAGTTAATCCCTAGTTACCTTACTTGACAAAATAGACTTTGCACTTTGCAGATGTGATTAAATTAAGAATCTGTAGACAAGATCATCTTGTATTATGTGAGTGGACACATTGGAATCACAATGATCTTTATCAAGGGAAGAAAGAGGCAGGAGAGAAAAAAGCAGAGGCTAGAATGATGATGTAATTGCTGGCTTTGGCCACCAGCCAAGGAAGGTGAGCAGCCTCTAGAAGCCAGGAAAGGCAAGGAACTGATTCTCATTTAGAGGCTCTAGAAGTAACACACTCCTGCCTGCACGTTTATTTTAGATCAGTGAGACTTCTGACCTTCAGAACTATAGAAGAAAGCATGATTACATTTGTGGGGCTTTGTTACACCAGCAACCGCAAACTAATACATAAACACTTTTTAAAGAAACATGTAACTGGAACTGTGTAGTCACTATACAGTGCCATCCTATAGTGTAATCTCATCCAAATTAATTCTAAAATTCTATACTAATACTTCCCTAAAGACTCTGCTGTCCTTACTATTATGTATTTAGTCTTGTCTCATCCTCTCCAATGAACCCACAAAAAGAAGCAAGAATTGGGGAAATTTTGACTCACTCATCCTTCTGACTCTGTTAAAAGTTAAGAAAGGATAATTCATTCCACCAATGAATCTGTTATAAATGGATGTATCTGGAATTATGTTAAATCCTGATGACCTGGCTCTGTAATCTGAGTAAATGTGAAAGAAACAAATTTTCAGCAATAGCTTAACTTGAAATATATTTCAACTGATGCTTAGAAACACACACACACACACACACACACAAACAGACATACACTAGGATGTATTGAATATGTTAGTGTTTATATAAGAATTTTTTATTTATATTATCTCACCAACCAACCACCTCCCAATTATATAGATGCTATTGCTGTCTCCATGTTAGAGATGAAAAAAATTAGCTCAGATCAGTGGAATGCCTGGACCATGGCCCTCAGCCACTAAAGGCAGGAGTGAGATTGATCTGGTGTGAAAGTTCACTCTCTTCCCTTCACACACTACCTCGTGGTCTTCTAATGCCCCACACGGTGGTCCTGGACAGGTTCATAATAAATGCTTAGCAAGTACTTCCAGACTGGATTGATGTCAGTTTTCAGAAATCCTAAGGCCTTGCCTTCATAGAAAGATTTAAGGAATTTATATCATTTGAGAAGAGAAAAATTAACCTCAAAGACAAAGATGACTTTTTGGAACTTCACACATTACAGCTAAGCTGTCTCTAAAATTATGAAGAGCACATAATTATTTTCCTCTTCCCTGACTGGTGTAGACCAACGTCATATGACTCTATAGCCTACTCATTTCCCTCTCCCAACTCTTCAATGAATTGCAGAATAATTTTATTATCTTAGTGTAAGGAAGTATTTTGATTCTGCTTTCAGGAGAAGGGCAATTTCACACATCCTGAGGACCCCCAGGGGTTCTGTTTTACTCTCCTTTCCACACAATGGTCATTTGCAGATTCTGCCATGTCTTACTCAAAGCTGCACAGTGACCAGCACAGGATGGCACACGCTGCAGCCACATCATAACGGGTGGTCATCTCTTGATGGCTGCTGCCTGACAGTAGCACCTGGGTGCTATCTTTGCACATTTTGTAGGATTCAATGACAAAACAAAACCACGTGTGCTATTCTCCTGGTGACAGCAGAAATCTGACCCAAACCAGCAGTTCCTCTCTTCTGTCCTTGCGAACGCAACAATTAAGGCTGTAACTTAGTTCAGTGGGTTGTGTCTACTTTCATCTGTCATTTATTCATATGATGAAAGAGTGTAATGTTTTGTTCTTCAGTGTATTAAGGTCCTTATTTATTTGATAGATATTTATTTGTTGAGAAGGAGTAGAGAAACCTAGTTGAGACTTTGGCTTATGTCCTCATTCTGTTATCTACAGGCTGTGTGACCTTGGTTAAGTTTTTAACTTAAAGACTGTATCTCAATTACTTCATCTATAAAACAGAGATAATTATGTCAAAAACCTCATAAGGTTGTAGTGAGGATTAAATTAAGTTCTACATCTAAAGTATTTAGAACAGAGTCAGGCACATAATAAGAGCTCAATAAATGGAAACTATAAATGTTATTATTCTATATTGGACATCTGCTAAGAGCATAGCTCTCTGCTGAGTACTGAGATGTTTGAAAGTAAATGAAACAAGAAGCTCACACCTCAGTGCATGTCATCTTCATACTCAGAGTTCTTGAATGACTCTCCATTGTCCATTACATTTACTACAACCCCTGTATCACAGACTTCATATCCCAGGACTCCTTTTTGTAAGCATATGCATTGTTTGACAATGCACTCCACTCTCTTATTTCTACAGCTCTGGTTCACAAAGTTTGCTTTAATGTAACTTGTCTCCACCAGATGCCCCTATCAGAATCTGACCAGGTCATCTGGCCCATTTAAAAGCATTATTTGATGTTTCTCTTCCACCCAGTCTGCACTTGCAGAGTTAGTTTCCCCCTTCTAAGACTCTCTTGGCATTTTTAAATTTGTCTTCTCGTCAAATATATCACTTTGTATTTGGAAATAAAGTTTTGAGTCCTTGGTATATCTCTGACCCTGGATAATAAGCTGCTTAGGGGACAGTCTATGATTAATTCAACTTCGTAGCTCCCATAGCATCTAATTCATGGCCTAGTATATCATAGATGCTCAATAAATATTTAATGAATCAGTGTTTGTTGAAATGATGAACGGTGAAAATATTGCTAAACTTCCTCTCCATATGTGAGCACATGTGTGTACTAACATTAAATTATGCGATGAATTTTTGTGTGTGGTTTATGCAAATCACACAAATACACACAAACCTATATACCTCACCTGTCAGAAAATATTTAAACAATGGTTATACACTGCCTGAATAAATATATTTTCACTCTAGAAATAATGTTAATGTTTTGCTACCATCCCCAGCTGTAATCAACCTCTCTGTAGCTATAGCCCGTCAGATTGTCACAGTCATAAAAGCTTGAAGAAAGGAGATTCCTGTGGATACAGAGACCCCTCTGTGATCAACCCCAGGCAAAGTGAATCTGCAGCTCCTACCTGAAGGAGTAGGAACTAGCAAACATATTCCGACCCTGAACAACGGAAGTACAAGCTGGGGAAAAAAGGGGAATAAATCCATTTATGGTATAAATCAACAAGTAAATTAAGAGAGAAGACTGGATAGACAGGGGCCAGTGAAGTTGGTAGTTTGTGCTGGTTTCCAGCCTGTGTCAGATGCCTGAGTAATTTTGTTTTGTTTATTCTTTCACAGTCATCAAGATGCCCGCTTCTCCTCCTGAGTGCAAATAATTTTAGAAAATGAAATCTGTCCCAAAGCTCTGTTTCTGACACACTTACCATAGAGTAATCAGCAAACACTGCAGCCTTTTGCAGCGACTTGGAATATTACTCATGTCACTGTAATGTCTCCAGTTAGTCAGGATGGCAATTCATTTTAATACTTTTGTCTGAAAAGAAAAATGATTTCGATTTTTCTGATCACACATGGGCTCAGCCATGTATCAATTTATTTTTAAGTTCAATATTTGTATTTCTGATTTAAGTGCAAACAAAATCAAATAGAGAAAACATAAGTAAGCAAAAAAACAAGTTGCAAATAGAGCCATAAATAAAAAGTTTATAGCCTAAACAACTTGTCTTTAGAATTTGAGAAAATGTTAAGGTATCATTTTGAATTATTAATGTTAATAGCTGTAACATTGATTGCTTTATTAATAACCCTACTTTTTATTTCTTGCTGTTTTTTCCCTGTTATTGCTGTTTATGATTTTCTCTTTTTCTTCTCTCTCTCTTCGGAAAGGATAGATGTCTATGAATAGAAAGTAAAAGAATTCTGGAAGAAGGGAATTCAGAACTGAAATGAGGGTCCATGAAGTTGACAAGAACCAAAGTCCTATCATGCCACCACTTCAGAGATACCAAAGAATATACTCCCATTCAGGATCCCCACTATTTAGTCAGTTTACTCTGGTGTTTGCAGATAATCATTTCACTCATTTCCCATAACTTTGTTGAGTTGGCTCTGATTACTGTGAAATGTTTCTCCTTGTTGTTGATGATACTCTTGAAGTCTACTTTGACTGGTAGAAATGTAGCCACACCAGCTTTCTTATGCTTATTTTTTCCATGATTTCTCCCCCTATTCTTGTACTTCCAACCTCTTTAGTCTTTATATTTTTCAGTTCACCTTTTCTAGACAGTATATGCTCAGCCGTGCTTTGTTTATTCCATCTGACAATGTCTACCTTTTAAATGGAGTGTTTGTGTTCTAAGGCTTCCTAACATATTTCATTAAATACTGAGTAGATAAAAATGGATATATACAAACCATTTCTACAGCATAAAGAATAACAACCCAAGGAACACCCAGGTTGGTCACCACCCAGTTTAAAAAATAAAACGTCACAATCACCTTTGCATACACTCTGAGTGCCCTTCCTTAGTTCCATTTCCATTCCATCTGCCCAGAAGAGCCACTGTTCTGAGTTGTGTGGTTGTTGTTTCTCCTTTGATTTTCTCTTTATTGTTTAATAACATTTGGAAGTGTTCCAAAACAACATGTCATTTAGTTTGCTATATTTCCAATTTTGACAACTGTAATAATGTTATTGTTCATGCTTCTATGATTTACTATGTTTACTCTAAGTGTGTTCTGAAGTTTCATTCATGTTGTTGCATGTAGTTGTGGATTTTTTCACATTTTTATTGCTGCATGTAAATAAATTTAATAAAACAAAATATGTATCTTACTGTTGATGGACATTTCTGTTGCTTACATTTCTGCTTTTGCAAACAGTATAGCTATTGCATATATTAAGGTATACAATTAGATGTTTTGATACATGTATATACCCATGAAACCATGGCCACAATCCAGATTTGGAAAATATTTATCACTCCCAAAAGTTTTCTTATGGCCTTATAATTCTTCCCTCCCACTCTTTTCTGTACCATTCTTGTTCCATTACCATGCAAACACTGATCTGCTTCCAGTCACTGTAGTTTAGTTTTCATTTTCTAGAAATTTTTTTTACAAATGCATTATATAGCATACACTTTTTTTGCCTATCTTTCACTCTGCATGATTATTTTGAGATTCATTCATGTTATTGTGTGTATAAATAGTTCATTTATTTTTATTGCTGGGTAGAACAGGAATATCTTAGAGATATTATGGGTTCCGTTCTAGATGACCATAATAAAGTGAACATCATCACAACAAGGTGGGTCACACAAATAGTTTGGTTTTCCAGTGCATATAAAAGTTATCTTTATATTATACCATAGTTTATTAATTGCACAATAGCATTATACCTCCCCCAATAATGTACATACCTTAACTTAAAATACTTCATTTCTCAAATGCTAATGATCATCTGAGCCTTCTGCAAGTCATGATCTTTTGGTGAAGGGTCTTGCCTCGTTGTTGATGGTTGCTGACTGATAAGGATGATGTTTGCAGAAGGTTGGAGTGGCTGTGGAAATTTCTTAAAATAAGACAAAAATGAAATTTGCTGTGTCAGTTGACTCTTCTTTTCACCAAAGATTTCTCTGTAGCATGTGACACTGTTTGATAGCACTTTACTCACAATAAAACTTCTTTCAAAATTGGAGTCAATCTTCTCAAACTCCGCTGCTGCCTTATGTAATATTGTAAATCATTTGCTGTGATTTTAGCAATGTTCACAGCATGTTCACCAGGAGTAGACTCCATCTAAAGAAACCACGTTCTTTGCTCATTCATAAGAAGCAACTCCTCATTCATTTAAGTTTTATCATGAGATTGCAGCAATTCAGTCACATCTTCTGGTTCTATTTCTAATTCTAGTTCTCTTGCTATTTTCACTATATCCACAGTGACCTCCTCCACTGAAGTCTTGAGCCCCCTCAAAATCATCCATGAAAATTAATATCAACTTACTTCAGTTAATGTTGATGTTTTTACCTCTTCCCATAAATCATAAATGTTCTTAATGACACCTAGAATGCCATTAAGAATGGAGAATCCTTTCCAGGATGCTTTCAGTTTACTTTGCCCATTTCCATCAGAAGAACCACTATCTGTAGCAGCTATAGCCTTATAAAATTTATTTCCTAAAAAATAAGCCTTGAAAGTAAAAATTACACTTGATCTACGGGCTACAGAATAAATGTTGTATTAGCAGGTATAAAAACAACATTAATCTCCTTGTACATCTCCATCAGAGCTATTTGGTGACCATGTACATTGTTAATGAACAGTAATATCCTGAAAATAATCTTTTTGCTGAGCAGTGGGTGTCAACAGTAGGCTTAAAATATTTAGTAAACCATCCTGTAAACAGATCTGCTGTCTTTCAGGCTTCGTTGTTCCATTTCTAGAGTATAAGCAGAGAAGATTTAGCATAATTCCTAAGGGCCACAGGATTTTCAGAATGGTAAATGTGCACTGGCTTCAACTTAAAGTGACCATCTGCATTAGCCCCAACAAGATAGTTGACCCGTCCTTTGAGGCTTTTAAGCCAAGCATTGACTTCTCCTTTCTAGCTATACAAGCCCTAGATGGCATCTTTCAGTAAGAAGACTATTTCGTCTACTGGTTTTGGATTAGGATTCGGCTTAAGGGAATGTTGTGGCTAGTTGGGCATTTTATTTTTCTTTCTTTCTTTCTTCTTTCTTTCTCTCTTTCTTCTTTCTTTCTCTCTTTTTCTATTTTTCTTTCCTTCCTTCCCCCCTCCCTCCTTCCTTCCTTCCCCTCCCTCCCTCTTCTTTCTTCTTTCTTTCTTTTTCTTTCTCTTTCTTTCTTTCTTTTTCTTTCTTTCTTTCTTTTTTCCCTTCCTTTCTTTCTTCCTTTCTTCTTTCGTTTCTTTCTTTCTTCCTTCTTTCTCTTTCTATTTTTCCTTCCTTCCTTCCTCCCTCCATTTTCTTTCTTCTTTCTTTCTTTCTTCTTTCTTTCTTTCCTTTTCTTTCTTTCTATCTTTCTTTCTTCCTTTCTTTCTTTCTTTCTTTCTTTCTCTCTTTCTTTCTTTCTTCTTTCTTTTCTTTTCTTTCTTTCTTTCCTTCTTTCTTTCTTCTTTTCCTTCCTTCCTTCCCCTCCCTCTTTTTTCTTTCTTCTTTCTTTCTTTCTTCTTTTATTTCTTTCTTCTTTTCCTTCCTTCCTTTTTCCCCCTTCCCTCCCCTCCCCTCCCCTCCCATCCCCCCTTCCTTCCCTTTCCTTTCCCTCCCCTTCCCTTCCCTTCTTTCTTTCCTTCCTTCCTTCCTTCCTTCTTTCCTTCCTTCCTTCCTTCCTTCCTTCCTTCCTTCCTTCCTTCCTTCCTTCATCCCTCCCTTTTCCCTTCTCTTCCCTTCCCTTCCTTTCCCTTCCCTCCCTTTCAACAGGGTCTTGCTCTGTCACGCAGGCTGGAGCGCAATGCCATGATCTTGACCCACTGCAGCCTTGACCTCCTGGGCTCAAGAGATCCACCTCAGCCTCCTGAGAAGCTGGGACTACAGGCCTGCACTAATACACCTGGTTAACTTCTGTATTATTATTTTATTTTTAAATGGAGATGGGTTTCACAGTGTTGCCCAGGCTGGTCTCAAACTCCTGAGCTCAAGCCATCCTCTCACCTCGGCCTCCCAAAGTGCTGGGATTACAGGTGTGAGCCACTGCACCTGTCCATCTTTTCATTTTCTTTATAGTGTCTTTCAAAGAGGACAAGTTTTGAATTTTGATGAAGTCAAATTAATTTGTTTATTTTCTTTTATGAATGGTGCATTTGGTATTGCAAGCAAAAAAATCTTTGTTAAAACTAAGATCACAAGGATTTTCTCTCATGATTTTTTAATGGAAGATTTATTGTTTTATAATTTTAGATTTTACCTTTAGGTCCATAATTCATTTTTAGCTAATTTTTGTATGTGATATAATGCTCTTACTTTGGGGGTGGGAGCACATGTATTTTCAAATTGTGTCAGTACCACGTGTTGAAAAGACTTCATTGAATTGTCTTTGAGACTTTGTCAAAAATCAGTTAACCATATAACTGAGGTGAGGGTTTAGTCCACTATATTTCATTGTTGATATTGTTAGGCTGTTTGTTTTCTATTTGACTAATCTATTGTTATCCCTCTGTCTTTTTTCTTGGCTTCTTTTAGTTTAATATAATCTTTTATAGTATTTCTTTTTTGTTTATCTACAAGCTTTTAAGCTATACCTCTGTGTCTTTTAAGTGGTTGATGAAAATTATAATACATTTTCTCAACTTGTCACAGTCTACTTAGAATTAATACCATACCACTTCAAGTAAGATGTGGAAATCTTACGGAAGTATTATTTAATTTATTCTGTCCCCCCAATCTATGTTCTGTGTTATTATTGTCAAATATTTTACCTCTACATGCATTATAAACCACACAGTAAAACCCTGCTTTTTCTGTAAATAGTTGTCTTTCAAGAAATTTACAAAAGAAAAAAAGATAATATTTTATATTTACTCACATATTTACCATCTTTTACCAACTTTCTATATATCTGAGTTTCCATCTGATGTTATTTGCATTCAGGATGAATAACTCTATTGCATTACTTGTCATTCAGGTACACTTACAATAAAATTTTTCAGCTTTTATATATCTGAAGATGTCTTTATATCATCCTTATTTTTAAGGACAGAGAATTCTGGGTTGATTTCTTCTCTTTTGTGTTGTTTTTAAAGCACTTTAAAGCTGCCATTTCATTGTCTTGTGGGTTTCATTGTTTCTGATAATAAGTTTGCCATCATTTTGTGTTGCTGTTCTCCTGTCTGCAGTGTGTCTTTTTTCCACTGGCAGCTTTTATGATTATTTCCAGTTTCCAGCAGTTTGATTTTGATGTGTCTAGGTGTGGTTCTTTTTGTGTTTATCCTGCTTGGGATTCATAGAGATTTTAGATCTGTAATTTTGATGTTTTTCTCCAATTTTACCATTATTTATTCAAATAGTTTTCTGCTCATTCTGTTTCTCTATCTTCAGCAACTTCAGTCACATGTAAGTTAGATCTCTTGCTATTGATTCACAGATCTCTGGGACTCTGTTAATTTGTTTAAAAAAATTTTTGTCTTCGATTTTTGTGTTTGATAATTTCTATTGAACTGTCTTTAAGTTTTTCATTCCCTTTCTTCTGCTGTTTTCAATACACCATTAAATCCATTCAGTGGCTTTTTGATTTCACAATTTGTATTTATCATTTCTGGAAACTGCATCTGTTTCATTTTCCATTTTCCACTTATTCACCTAAGATGACCATGTTTCATTATAATTCTTTGAACATGTTGATAATAGCTGCTCTTAAAGTTTTCGTCTGGTAATTCCAGTATGTGGGTTATATCAGGATGTGTTTCTACTCATTTTTTTTTCTTGATTGTGTGTTTCGTTTTCTGCCTCTTTGCATGTCTATTAATGTTTTGATTGTACCATAGATATAAGGAGGGATAATTTGTTTGGAATCTGGATTATATTTTCTGCCTCCAAAGAAAGTTAACTTTTCTTCAAGTAGACAGTTAAATTACCAGAGGATTCTTTAGATTATGTCAGGTTTCATTGTATTCATCATTAAGGCTGGTGTTTTTTGGTTTTGTCTTTAATCTTAAGGTGTTGCCCTTACCTTAGAGTATGTTTCTTAGCCCTACCTACCACATGGCCTACTGAAGGCCTGAGGCACTCAGTTAGGCCTCTTCACTCTTGACTTGACCAGAAATCCAGCGCCTCCCAGCACTTTGTGATATGAGACATCTTCATTCAGTTCTTTTCCCAATAGCAGGTGGTCTCTGCTATAAAACATCCTTCACAGAGTCTTGTCCTATACATTCCCAGCCCAGCCTCAGCTAGAAACCCCATTCAGACTTTAGGGGCCTCCTGCTTTCTCTGGTGCTTTACCCAGCAAACCCCAGCTGCTTCGGCAGCCGTGAACGGTGTTATCTGTTGCTTCAGCTCAGCAAGATTGCTGCCGTGCCTGGGCTTTACCTCCCTGCATCACTGTAATGAAAGTACTCCCAGTCAGAGAGCCTTGGTGAACGAGGGTCTCAACTCATTTCATGTGTTCCCTTTTGCTTACGAATTACCACCTGCCTTTCCTTTGGTCCACTACTTGAAAACAATGAGCTTATATATCTTGACCAGTTTGATAGTAGTTTATGGTAGGTGGCATATTTGCATTCTTAAGGTAAATTTAATTGTAGGCAATAAAGATTGCTGTAAATATTAAAGATTTAAGATATTTTGTGCACCAAAGCTCAGCAACATGGTATTTATCCATGTACCCCCTGGGTCTAGAATAAAACTCAGGCCAAAACAAAAATTTTCTTGACAGAAATTAGGGAAAGCATGTTATTGTAGAAATTTCTTTGCATACAATTAAGGAGACTATTGTTTAAGGGTACTGACATAAAGTATTACAAAAATCTCAATAATAACTATTCACATCTGTATGGCTGTAAAATTAGAAAATGGAGAAAGGATGGAAAAATGAGCGGTGTGTGAGTTGTATAAGTGTAGCTTTTAGTGATGGGACAGTGATGACAGTGCAGAAAAAAAAATGATAACAGAAGTCAGGAAACCTGGCTTGGAGTCTGTGTTGATCTGATAATTTTGGATAAAGCAATTAACCTAAGTCCAGTCCCACGACTCTCAGATGGCTATCATAATATTTATATATGTATCAATCAGGAATGGAAGATTCAAATGAGGTAAAGAATGTAGAGCATAGTGTAAATTCTGAAGTTGTGCAAAAGAAAATTCTTATCATCATTATCAACCACACTTATTGATTTTTTGATGATTTCAGATAATAATCACTACTGCATGGATTATTAAACAATTCATGAGAGTTTCCCCAGCAAAGCCCTGTGGAAACTCTAAATTTCCTCTTATAAATGGAGGACTACTAGGGTTACTTCTACTTCACCAGTGTTAACTTTTTTTGCAGGAATTTATTTTTGGAGATTAAATATATATATATCTTGAGATAACCTTCAAACATGGGTTTACATAGAAATCAGCCTAATACTCCATGTGTGGGGCATATTTGGAAAATAAAGTTTTGCCCATGCCATACATAGCAAATAGTGGAAAAGAGAATGTTAGTCAATTATCTACCTGATGCCTGCTGATTTCATAAGTTTTACTAGACTCTCCTGTTTGAAGTGGATTAAATAGATGTTTTATCTCAAATATGTTCAGATAAGAGCGAAAAGCAAGGAATTAGTTCCTTGGTTTATAAAGTTAACTTTATAACTGAGCCACTTAGATGATGCCCAATAGAAATCCATGGTATAGGTGATGGCCTGGTGCGGTGGCTCATGCCTATAATCCCAGCACTTTGGGAGGCCAAGGTGGGCAAATCACCTGAGGTCAGGAGTTCGAGACCAGCCTGGCAAACATGGTGAAAACACGTCTCTACTAAAAATAAAAAAATTAGTCAGCTGCCTGTAGTCCCAGCTATTCCAGGGTGCTGAGGCAGGAGAATTGTTTGAACCTGGGAGACAGAGTTTTCAGTGAGCCAAGATCGTGCCACTGGACTCCAGCCTGGGTGAAAGAGCAAGACTCCATCTCAAAAAAAAAAAAAAAAAAAAGAAAGAAAAAAAGAAAAAAGAAAAAAGAAATCCACTGTATAGGTGATATCAATTGGATGTCTGTTGCTGTACCTTGCCATCAAGACATGTGACTTGTTGGATCCTCATGTAGAGGATCCTCATGCACTTTATTTGTCTTTGATTCTAACAACATTGAAATGAAAGAAGAAAATAATCCTTTGTGTACAAGGAAAAAATGCAGTATCATTGCCACTAAATCCTTAGAAAACAGAAAAAATATTAACAGATTTTAAAAAGAAGGAGGACTGTTTCACCCACAACCCATACCAATAGCTCTTCTTGCAAAATACCTTGCATACAGTAGATACTCAAAAAAAAAATTTAGATGATTGGAATAGGTCAAACTCATGTTGACTATAAAAATATATTTAGAATAAATATTGTTTTCTTTATCCTGACAAAATGTTTGGCAGAAAATAAAGTAACCAATGTCTAAATGATAGAATACATGATATGATAATTGTTGTTCATCTTCACGAATAATGATGAAATTTATTTTCCTATAGAAAACGGTATGGTTAATATCAGTGGATCAAAGTGAAGTTTGGTTGTGAGAGCAAGTTATGCCTGACCCACCATGCCTAGCCCTTGGTGGGGTTTTCTGCTTTCATGAATTGGTTGGTATGCTTGAGGGGTTGTATTCAGGGACTAGAATGCACCATTTCTCCGTTTCCAGGGGTCACTTTAGCAGGATTTGAGACTGGGGAAACTAGCAGTATTGTCTAAGTATCCAGGTGAAGAAGGGCAAGGCAAGTTGGAGAAGGGTATTAGTTTAAGGGACAGCCTGGCCAAGCTTGGTGGAAACTAGGGAGTGGTGAGACACAGTGGTAGGGAGCTGTGCTCTCTCAGAAGATATCATCAGTTATTGTGTTAGAGAAATGCTGTCCCCAAATGTCCCGGTCAGTGGACTTCTAGAAGGCTCTTAGAGAGAAAGAACAGATGTGCACTTATTCTTGAACAAACATTAGGTGAGACTCACCCTGGGGCCTCCCAGAAATAACTGAGAGATGATCAAAGACCTACCTCCTGTAGGCCAGGAGAATGAAGAATGAGAATCTGTGGTTTTGCAGGTGCGGCTGCAGGCCAGACAATTTGATTATTAATATTAATGTGACCTTATTTTACCCACAGACTGCTGAGACTGGAAAATTCAGGTTACACATAATATATCTCTTTTCTAAGCATTTTTGTTTCTTATTATATTCTTATTTGAGGTTTCTGATCAGAACCATTCCTGGGGTATGCAGATCTAAGGCCAAATCTCACTGTGTTGGTTCTTTGACGTTATCATTGTCAAGAGAAATCAGGTTATGAGAAGGATTTGGAGAATTTAAGTTACGAAGGCACACCATAGAAGAGACAGGTCTTCGCTGCCCCCTTCCCTTTGCCTGGATGTTGCCAGAAAAGTGGGAGAGGGATTATACGTGTGTAGGTAACAGGGAGATCAGGCTAAGCATCAGCTATGTCCACCCCTGGGTTCATGAATTGTGAGTATCACAGGGAAACCCTCGAGGAGGCCCCCAAAGAGTTCATTTGTATGAGAGTGGGTATCTGTTTTCCCCACTAGAATGTTCGCTCCACATTGTGGGGTGAAATATGCATTTGCACACCTCATATGTTGAAGTTCCAAACCCCAGTATTCAGACTGTAAAAGTATTTATAAAAAAAGGTCTTTAGAGAGGTGACTAAGTTAAAATGAGGCCTTTAGAGGAGGCCGTAATTGAATATGACTGATGTACTTATTAAAAGATGGAGACACGCCAGGGGAGCACATGTGCAAGAAAGGACAATCGTGATGAGGCAGTAAGAAGGTTGCCATATGCAAGACAAAGAGAGGAGTCTCAGAGCAAATCAATCCAGTTATCACCTTGACTTTGGACTTGTAGCCTCCAGAAATGTAGGAAAAAAATACACTTCTTTTGTTTAAGCCACCCAGTCTGTGGTATTTTTCTATAGTAGCCCTAGCAAACTAATATTCTCCATAATGAACAATAAAGTTTGTATTTTGTTTCTTGCTGTGTGTCTGACATGTAGAAAAGTTCCTGGCATATAGTGCACACTCAAGAACCCTTTGCTGAATGAATAAACAAAAGACTGAATGAGACACATGATAGAAAAACAATCAAACCAAGGAAATAGTAGTCTTTGGACAAGGTGCCTCTTCGGAATGCTGTAGCTCTCATTTTCTTCTCTAGCCTAAAGTAAAAGTTCACACAATTCAAAACCTTTTGTGACTTGACTTTTCAGGACACAGTATTATTTTTCAATATTCTTCTCCATGAGCCTTCCATATCAGTTGATTTGGCCTAGATTATTCCCAGCGCACAATGACTGCCACACCACTGACCAGGTCATTCTCCAATCTTCTCTATGCATACTCATTCCTGTCTTTTCAGGCCCAGCTGGTATTCCAAAACCTCCCTAGTGTCCTGGTGTCTTTTCTTACTGTTCCATTACTGCGCTGGAATCCCTATCTGTATTATTCATTTGAGAAACAGCATCTGCTACTTTATGTTGATATTTATCTTATTATATCACTCCCTGTTAGTATGCATAAAACCTAATGTAAGACTCTAAGTGTTAGAAGCCTGTAGTAAATGTTATATTCTGATGAAGTAATTATAATCACAATACATTTTGATGATGGTGGTGATGAAGAAGGTTCTCTTGACACTGTATTGAGCCATATTAGCCTTATCTGAAAAGTAGTAGGTTTGACCATTCCATTATGCCATGTCAGCTACAGCAGGAGGTTGAACTGAAATTTTCACTAGTAGCACTTGTGGTCATACTACCACCAAATGTTCATATCAACCTCTTATGATGATACAGCATCATTAACTATTTCTGTCCATCCCAAAGGAGTCAAACAACTCCTCCATTGTGAAGGCTTCTGAAAATACTATGTCAAGGGCTTAGGAAAAAATGGACCTCTGTCTGGCAGTAGACCAACAGTGAATATACAAAGCAGGATTTGCAAGCTATTAAGATGATAATTGCTTATAGAATTGCTAGAGCATGTCATCTTTTCAGATGAGTCTACCTGAAAAATTCAGCTCCAGTACACCCGAGGAGTGACTGAAATAAATTAGGAGATGGGAAAGATTCAGAACTGCATCAAGCTTAGACGACTCAGGGGAAGTGAATCAGATAAATACATTAACACACACACACAGTGACGGATGAAGCAGATGACATTTTATGCTCCTTTAAACTGACTGATGAAGATCAGACAAATTAGAAATAGCTGTGGACAAGTTCAAGAACGTCTTTCTAGTGTGTACTGAAAAGGAATCTTAAGGAGCAGATGTGAAGTACTCCTGGAAAATGGAAAATGGGATAGTGGAAAGAAAATTCTAAGAGTCACATCTCTGTGCCCAGTTGTTATAAACTTTAAGAAAATAATTTAAATATAGTATCTTGAAATATGATATAATATTTTAAAAGGATCTCAGAGCAAAAAAAGAGTAGCATTAAAACTAAGACCACTTTTATTTTGGATACTAAGTAATAGTATATAACCTTGCAGATGTTAGTTTCCTGTTCTTTGTCTCATTAGGAAATATAAAGTTATAAATTTAAGCCAGAATTCAGATTATGAACATCAGGTCATAGGTACTGACTCACTTTCACTGGCTCTGTATTCAGTCCATATTTTGAATGTGGCTAAAGATTACTAGTTGTCAATATTTGCAGAAAAGTACACTGCATTTTATTGACTTTAATTTAAAGTACATTTAGCTCATAGAGGGCTCCTGATTCTAAGTTAAGTTTTTTCAACCAGTAACCAAAAGTCTTCACCTGACATTCTTTTTCCTCCACGTACGTATAGCTGAGTGTTTGTATTTCTGATGTATATTTGTTTTATGTTATCCTGGAAATTTAGAAAGCTGGGTAATAAGATGGGGTGGCCAGCAAAAAAAGAACTAGACTTGAAATAAATGGCTGGTCTCAGTGTACCCTTAGAAGGTGCATTAATTTGGGGAAACTAATGGTAAGTTTAACTAACCCGTAAACAGAGAAGAAAAAATGCAAAGGGCAAAAGTTGTTGCTATTCCCTCCTCCATGAATTGTTATGCTGTGACTGCTAAGCCCTTCAGGTGGCTTAGTAATAATGAACTTAACCCTTAGAGATGGTCAGATGCAGCAGAGTCATCAGCTAATGAACATGCAGTTGTTACACGCCTAAGCAATCACATGCTAGTGAGAAGGTGCACTTTGAGGTCAAAGCTGGACAAAAGTGGGATTACAAATCATCCTCAGTGTGTACTGTCTTATTTTATAGAAAAATATGAGGAGACACTGTATGAAATAAACTGGGACAGTCACGTTTCTTCTTTTCAAACTTACCGTCACCGTTTCCCAACACAGTCCCTCTGCTTAGTTAGATTGAGTGACGTGTCCTAAATTCATTAACCCACCCACACTCCTTTCAAAAAGGCTACCAGGGGAACACTTCCTCATCTGTGATGATGCTGTTCCTCCATTAAGGAATGCCTAAATTCTTTTCTATTTCTTCCAGTTGCACTCATTGTTTACCTGTCATCCATTTGGCACTTCAAGTTTGCCATTTTATAATGTGACAATTAATGGGAATTTTATCTCAGCTAGACTAAGCTTTTTGAGGGCACAGTCTATGGCTTTTGGTTCTGTGTTTTTCAATTTGCCTATTAAATGCATTGATTAGACAGAAGAAATAATTTTTTAATAATCTTCAAGTTGAGTTTTTTTTGTACTTTCAAATCTTCCTAAAAAGCTATGAGCTGAGAAAGCTCATTTTGAATTTTATATTCAAGAAACCTTTTATTAAAGGTTTACTTCTTGATTATAAATCCATATGATATGGAAACTTGAATTTTATATCAAAAAATGGGCCTTCAGTGTTTCTTAATGCAAACCTCATAGCGTTCTCTTTCAATTTTGTTTAGTAAGGGACTGTAAATTACAACACACACAATGTGCATTATCAT
The DNA here is from genome assembly GCF_028878055.3 of Symphalangus syndactylus. NCBI lineage: Eukaryota > Metazoa > Chordata > Mammalia > Primates > Hylobatidae > Symphalangus > Symphalangus syndactylus. Next base: position 45,075,964 of record NC_072423.2, read on the forward strand.
TACCTAAATGAAACACACTTAGAACATTCCAGACAGAAGAGACAGTTCAACATAGCAGAGATGTGAGAAGCAGCATGGAACATATGACGGTACAGGGTAGGGGTGTTTAGGGATGTTGGGGGAGGAGTGGATTATGTACAGTTTGGTGGTGGTAGCACACAGAGGTAGGACTGAGAAACCTTGAGCTGTAAGACCAGAGTGGAGGCAGGAGTCAAATCAAGAGAAGCCTGGATGATTCCCCATCAAGCAGCAAAATCATTGCAACTTGCAGTGGAGGGTGTCAGGGTTAGATTCAGACCACTCTCTGTGGTGGGTATTTTTGGCTTATTTTCTCAATTGAGGTGTGTGGGCCATGACACTGTTAGTCATGAATCCACTTAGATGCAATGTCCATCCACCTAGCCTATCAGGGCTTGTGACTAGTATCACACTTCCTGGAAAGAACTATTACTATGTGAGAAAAGGTGGTAATATTCTCAAATCATCCATATGCATTGGCTAATTACTGAAGATCATCTTGATGTTTTCTCCATCAAAATTGGGAGAGAAGTATATTGTCCAGGTGGGAGAACTGCTAAAACTATTAAAGAAACTAGAATCCTAGACGCACTTGATGCTCATATTTTAAAAATGGAAAGATAATGAGTCATAACATAAAAAATATAAAGGGCTTTTGTCTTGTGTTCCCATTAGGAAAACAAACAAACAAAAAAACAAATCCTATATCTTTCCTAATTAAACATTAATTTTTATTTCCCTAAATCCCTGCTATTGCTGCTTAAGGCAGGAGGAATTTAAAGGAAATTTAAAATACTGACCAGTGAAGGAGGATGTGGCAGCTGGCTGAGAAATAAATTAATTAAACTCTAATAATTATATAGCCAGTGGCACCTGTCCTATGACACCTCAATCCTCTGGAGGTCAAATTGGGAAATTGAGAGAAATAGTTTAGCAACTTGCTATAGATAGCTCCTTTCATTTGTTGTCCATAAAGTATATGGGGTCACTATGTGATTCTAATGATTATAGAGTGTTTGGAGAAGCAGGAAAGTACAACAGAGATTTGAGACCCAATAAAGCTGATTCACTGACCTATGAACTAGAATCTGGACCTGGAAAAATTTTCAGAGTACAAATGTGACTTTGCTCAAATGTCAAATTGAAAATTTGGAGATTCATCAGCTGGGGAGGTCATTAAAGACTCCTTTACTGGGCTGTTCTCTTTTAAGCATGCAGTGGATTGCAAACTCTACAGAATAGGTATGTTTGGTCATATTGTTGAATTAGAGGCCTGAGAACAGGAACTATAGCTCACCTACTGACCACCAGGATTATTAATTGCTTCCAGAGGGGCCTGTTCTTCTCCAGTGTGTTGGAAGGTAGCAACACCATTATTCATCAAGCACTTGTATTCAAAGTGAGAAAAATGATGCTATCCAGACCAGCGCCTAATGTTTTGAATGGCAGATAAATCCTCTTACCCAGAAGTATTTGGTGGGTAGAATATAAAGTGAAAATCAAAACCAGCCCAAACTGAGACTTGTGAGTGATAAAGTCTGTGGGGACATTTTGGCCTCAAAACACCGTTGCTGAACGTTGTATGGAATTGCATGATGTCTCAGCCTGCACACCACCAAGTGCCAACTGACATGTCACCTGTGAGAGGGATGACTGAACAGTCTAAGACAGGGATAAGAAAACTTCAGGTTTTAAGTATCACATTTCCTAAATTGACTAGCTAATGCAAATAGAGCATTGTTATAAGTTACCGCAATGCATACATTTGTGCATTCATTCACCCCTTCATTTAGGCTGGTGGCCTTGTTTAACTGGAATTCACACTACTGAATTTAAGTAGCCACACTTAGAAGTCAACAAAATAGTAGAAATAGAAGAGCTGACAGTCAACTTCTCTTATTCCAATCATCCTACTTTGCCCTACTTATTCACATTTTGATCTTTGAGATCATTTTCATTTAACATCTAAAGATTTATTATTGAGTGGAAATGTTTTTTTAATTAGTGATAGGCTACACAGATTAAGTCTCTTGTTTGTCTCTCTATTCTGTTTTATTCCTAAATTAGCTGATTCATGTAGAAATATCTCATAAATGGTGGAAGTCAGAGAGGAAAGACCTGCACCACTGAAATAGAAATAGAAGCATAATTTTTTAGCATTCTGAGTAAGAGTCACAATAAAAAAGGACTTAGAATTGCTTATTTCAGCTAACATTTAAAGTTATTTTCCCCTCAGCAAACTTTCAGAATCTATTATAACCAACTAACATCATCTCATTGTAGGCAGTGATATTCCATGCTTGTTCCAATGCGGCCAAAATATTTTTGTATGAAGAATTCTCCAAGAAGGTACATACCCTTCTCAATATCTTCTTGCCTCTTCTGAGAAATCAGAGGTGCCTAGCTGCCTCCCTGAGGTGTGTTCAAATCAGTAACTTTGACAATGAAGTGCTGTACTCTCTAGCTTGTATTCTCTCTCTCTCTCTCTCTCTTCTCTTTCTCTTTCCCACTCTCTTGTGGTTGGTATATGGTGGCTGTACAAGTTTTCCTAGAAATAACCAGTGCCATAAATAACTTCTTGCTTCTTTGCAGGAATGGGTGTCTGGATACTTTTCTGTCCTATACATACAACTTCATAAAGCTGTCTGAAGAAGGCATTCAAATCCCCTCTGTTTTATTGCAAGCTGAATCCATCTTACATTGATAAGTGATGACAAGTAGGATAGAAAAAATCTCTTAAATATTTCAACAGAAAAATCAAACAAGTATTTGTCTTGGCTTTACTATTTCAGATTTCAGGAATGTGACATGAAACTTGTCTGCCAACTTTTCATTTCAGATGCATTTTTGTTAACTCTTAATGCCATTGTTTCACTCCTGTCTTACTCCATTTGGCCATCCACTTTCTGCTTGAATTCTAACTGTTTGTCAAATGTGATAATGGGCAGAAAGACGCAGCATGAGAGTATAGCCTTCTTGTCTTTCAGCATTTTCCCATGGATGTAATTTTCTTAATATTAATGCAACTTTGCATTTGACTCACAAATCCCAAAGCCCTTCAGAAAGGGCAATTGTATTTTCATCACGAGCACATTGTTTTATTCCGTAGTTCCAGTAATCTTCATTTTATGCGCTCAGACTCATTCTGAACATGTAAAGGAAAAAAAAGCTTAGCCACCTTATTTCTGAGAGGAGACTGTTGTATTCTATTTATAAACGTTGCTGCTGAACCTAGGAAGCCCGAACATGAACCCGGACCTTGTCTCAGCTATCTCTGAGGCATTGGGCTATGTCACATTACATCTCTCAAGCCATTTCCCTTTTGGCATTCTTACCTCTGCCATCTCTCTCTCTGGCATTGTCATCAACCACCTTCATCCTTTATTTATCTTTTTCTTTTTTTTTTAAATGTCGAAACTTCTTTAAAGATTGTGGACCATCTAGAAGTCTGAGGATAAAGCTGGGGTTTCTGAGGTCCCAGGCCCTCTCTCTTTTTGTAGCAGACACCCTATTTGGCCTTGTGCAGGTCATTCAAGTTTTCTCTACTTCTGCTTTCCCATCTGTTAAAAAGTGGATAATAATATTTGCCTCGCTGGGGTGTATTTATGCTTAATTACTGTAATTGCTTGTAAACAATTTGCTATCCCAGGATAAAACATATGACTGAAGAACAAAAATTAGAGGAGACAATTTAATACCTCTTTATTTATTTTTAAAGTTTATTACATGGTTGCCTTTTCCCAGGTAGTTTATTTCAACACTGTGCATAGCAGCCTATAAAGAAAAGGGACAACATGGTATCATGAAAAACACCTTGTTCTGAAAGTCAGATTTATTCTCTAGTTCCAGCCCTAAATTGCTGTGTGATTTTTCAACTTCTCCGGGTTTAACGCATTCATTTCAAAAGGGGTAGTTATACCGGCCCATTTTATTTCACAGGGGTGAGAAGACTATTGCATGCAACAACTCATGAGAAGAATAATTTGGGAAATCTTATAGTCAGCTATTTAATGGCAAGATAAATCTTAGGATTAATGCATTAATGAGAAAGCAAGATGTTGGGTAAATATCCAGAAACATTATATAGATGTTTTTTTAAATACATTTCTCACAAAGTTAAAACAGTGTCCTACACAAGGTAAGTCCTCAATAAATATGAGCTGTTACTATGATTTCTAGGTCACTCAGAAGACTTCATATATACCCCAGGAGCCAATGGTACCAAAAGTTATAGGATAAGATTCCCTTCAATCTGTCTGTCCCATCCACAGAGGCTTGACCTTACATGGAAAGAGGAACATGTGTGATGTTATTAAAAGATGCAGGAAAGCTCTATCCTAGGCCCCTAATATCTCTCCTATTCACCTTGAATTTTTCAGGAAACTTCACCATTAGAGATTTACTTTTTTTCAGTTTCCTTACAAAAGAAAACAAAACCTTAGAAGAGTTCATTGAAGTTGCTATTGACTTTCAGACTCACAACTTCCAGAGGCAGAAATGGTCTGTACGTATGAGGAGATACATGGGGAGTTCTGAGGAAGGATGAGATAATGAGGGTCCCATAAAGGAAATGGATATGGGAATTGGGTAAAGGTGGGATTGGAAGAGATATGGTGATGTAAAAGGAGTAGAGTATGGTAAGGTATATAGGAGAATCCTGCAGGAAAGAAAACCTGTAAAAAAAAATATACATGTATATGTTAGATATAAAGATATACAGATTTTTCTATACTGTCCTTCTAGAGTCAATGGGGTTTCACTCAGCTTGTCAAAATCAGTTTGATTTATAATCATGTTGGAGAAGGGGATGGGGGCTGGTTTAGGGAAAAAAATACCCCAAACTCATTGAAACCTCCTTTGATACAGGAATCCTTCACCTCAGGGATTATAGATAGAGATTCCATGTTTGTAAGTGCATAGCACCTGCCACACAGTACAGGTTTGCTTTCTCAGCTCTCAGAGCAGGTGGAATTAGGCCATATGGGGCTGAAGAATTCTGTAGAAATGTTCCAGTGAAGTCACTTGCATTCGCTTTTAAAGTTCAGCATTGGAATGATGCACGGATGCAAGGCTGCTGGCGCTGAGAGAACACTTTCTTCTCACTGAAGTCACACTGGAGTGTAGGAAAACAGAAACTCTTAGGGGACATCCTTGAAAAGGGTCTTTTCCTCATATAAATGATGAGTTAATGTGTGCAGCACACCAACATGGCACATGTATACATATGTAACAAACCTGCACGTTGTGCACATGTACCCTAGAACGTAAAGTATAATAAAAAAATAAAAAAGAAAAAGAGTCTGTTCATGTGTCCAGCAGGGAACTGCAAAGTCTCATGGACCATAAGAAGGACGTAGCATTCACATGGATGTTTGTGGTCTCTGTATGCAAAATGTGTTCAAAAAACGTCTCCAGTGCTTATCTCTAACTTGTGGATATGAGTCAACATGAAAATGTTGATTTGTATGATTGCAGCCCAGATGAGCCAACAAGGGTGAGTTGAGTAAATCTGAGTGGAGTTAATCTCCTGTACCTATTATGTGTTTTATTGTATGACTGAAAGCTCTTGGATAGGTCCAGACAAAGCCACGTATTGATTCCTCAACTCCCCTTCGTGATTTTGCATGCTCTTCCCTGAAACCATTAACTAAAACACTGTCTGCAATTAATCTTCAAGGCAGCATGTAATCAGCCAAGGGTTACAAGACTAGAGTTTCAAATAGTCTCAAATGCTGAGATTTGGGACATACGATGGGGAAGATGAGATAGAGAGTAAACTAAATAGTCAAGCTTCCTTGGGCAAAGTAGATTCTTATATGTGATGAGTTGGGACATGAAAACACGAGGACATGGGCTATGAGTGAATGTACTTCTTTATAATGTATCTGTCTGTGGAGGTGGGGGAAGGAGGAGGGGTACTGCAAGGTGAAAGCATCCAGATGCTTGAGTGCAGTAAAGCATTCCTGGCTGTTAGTTCCAGTAGGTCATTACTGCATTAATTTAGTGTTTAATTAAATGCCTGTGCAACAGACCATTTATTTGTTATCTAATATTAGCTTTAGTTCTTATCAATTAAATGCTAGCTGAGGGCTTGATTCACTTACATTTTATGTCCCCTTATACTCTATTCAGAAACAACAGCCAAACCCAACAAGGCCTCACTGTGCCTGCAAAGATTTATACACCCAGATTTCAGTGTGGGGAGTATAATATGCTAGTGTTATTAGGTGAGAGTAAGGGAAATAAAAAGAAGATGCCATTTCATTTTGAGAAAGCAATTACCCAAATACATGGTCTGTGGTTTCCCTCTCCCCTCCCTCTGTCCCCCTGTGCAATAGGAGACATTAAGGGGCAGGGTGGTGGGGAGGCTACAAGGGGCATATATATCCCATCCTGTGTTGACATGCTTTTTCCCTTATGCCTGTTCTATCATCCCCTGTGCCGATGGCAAAGGATGCTGGCTTTCCCTTCACTAAATTTCTCATTCCCTTGTCTACATCTGAGCTTTTAGTGAGACTTGTAGTGCCACCACAAAATGAATGAACACTAGAAGTTTGTATGCTTGCTGTCCAGTCAATCAAGGTGCACTTCAACTAAAATATTATTTTGGGCAAATGCACTTCAACTAAAATATTATGTTGGGCAAAAGGATAGCAAAAAGGCAAGGAATTATGAGAAAGAGGGATTCTGCAGCCCAGTGAAGATGTTGGGAGTATGACCCAAGCTGATGTTGACTACTAGTCATTTGCATATCACCATTAACATCTTTCCAATGTCTGTTGCCACATAACACCAGTACTATCAGCTATTAAATGTTTTTCCTAAATATATTCACTCCTTTTAACTTACAAACTTATTTTTAAAAGAAATCTCAATTTCATTATCTCAAATAAAAGGACAGTAAGTATGAAAATACATACAATATAACTAGACATTATTAATTTCTGGAAACATATTACCTGTCAAAGGCTCTGAGCTTCAAACATGTACTTTCTTTGCTAAAAAAGAAGAAAAGCAAGCATTAGAAAGGTGTTAAAGATGTACAATTCCAGACTGAGAATTTATCTTTGGTGTCATCGAAGGATCAAAAGAGAATTGAAAAGGGAATAACTTTCTCACTATGTGATTCAGTTTTATTTGCCGAACTCGTGCACCACCTAAAATTATCTGCAGCATTTCACACTTGGGAAAATACTGCTCTAAGTCACTAGAGTTCAGTTCTAAACTTACCAGAAGTTCCAAGAAAAAATTCTTTTTTTCTTCTTTTTTTTAAGATGGAGTGTCACTCTTTCACCCAGACTGTGCAGTGGTGCTATCTCGGCTCATTGCAACCTCTGCCTTCCGGGTTCAAGAGATTCACCTGCCTCAGCCTCCTGAGTAGCTGGAACTACAGGCATGTGCCACCACACCCAGCTAAATTTTTGTATTTTTAGTAGAAGCAAGGTTTCACCATGTTGGACAGGTTGGTCTCAAACTCCTGACCTTAGGTGACCACCTGCCTTGACCTTCCAAAGTGCTAGGATTACAGGTGTGAGCCACCACGCCCAGCCAGGAATGATTCTGAATGAAGCAACTGGAGGGAATAAATAGTGCACTTTGGAAATCAAGAGGCCCTTCTGTTTCAGTGAGGATGTCTTGTGAAAGAGTATCACAGAGTGGAGCTTCTAATGGTTATAATCATTTCTGTGGAAGGTTCAATTACAGCCCCTCTGTGCTAAATACTTTTTCTCTCCATCCTCTTGCCTTATCATGGGTGCAACCCCATACATATAATCTCTCCTTCGTCATCATTCCATAGCCTTCAGCACTTTGCAAAATGCTTCATTAAAGAATTATTCCCTTTGGGCCCTTTCCATAGCAAGTTGTCAAGTATCTTTAGTATCAGTAGTGCATCAAACCACAATTAGTCATAAGTTTTATTATGTACAACTGGAGGGGAGCATGTGTGATAATAGAACCAATACATTTCAAAGAAGCAAAATGTTAACAGCTTGAAGAAGTCTGCTGCTATAGATTGAATGCTTTTATGTCTGTGCAAAATTCAATCTGAAATCCTAACCCCCAATACAATGTTATTAGAAGGTGGGGCCTTTGGGAGGTGATTAGGTCATGGGAGTGGAGCCCTTATCAATGGGATTAGTGTCCTTATAAAAGAGACTCCAGAGAGCTCCTCCCTCCTTTCCACCATGAGGGCATAGCAAGAAGATAGCTATTAATGAGCAAAGAAGCAAGCTCTCACAGGAGGACACCTTGACATTGGAATTCCCAGAACCGTGAGTAATATATTTCTGCTGTTTATAAGTCACCCAGTCTATAGTGTTTTTATTATAGTAGCCACATGGACTGAGACTTCTGGAAACTGTAGGCATGGAAGGATATCCCAGTGAGCCCCATGTCACACTCTTTGCCAGGCTTTACCCATCTGTACCTGTAGGGTTAGTTTCTAAAGGCTCTATGAATACGGATTCTTTTTTTGTGTTTTGAGATGGAGTCTTGCTCTGTCGCCCAGGCTGGAGTGCAGTGGCGTGATCTCGGCTCACTGCAAGCTCAGCCTCCTGGGTTCACACCATTCTCCTGCCTCAGCCTCCCGAGTAGCTGGGACTACAGGTGCCCACCACCACGCCTAGCTATTTTTTTGTATTGTTAGTACAGACGTGGTTTCACCATGTTCGCCACGATAGTCTCAATCTCCTGACCTCGTGATCTGCCCTCCTCGGCCTCCCAAAGTGCTGGAATTATAGGCGTGAGCCACCGCACCCGGCTGAATATAGATTCTTAATGGGTAATTTTTTCAGGTCTTACTTGTTTCTTGCTCATGGTCTAACCTATTTAGTGGCACATGTTCTCTGAAATGTTAACTTTCTTCCAATCACTCTGGTGATGGTCTCTAATCTTCATATCACATAACAAAGCTTAAGTCCAACAGCCTGGGCAGACTAGAAGAAGTAAGATCAAAACTTAGATCCCCAGGTCCTATTTAGGTTAGATAAGTGCTGGTAAGAATGATTTCTGGTATAGGTTCCACTAGAGTAGGTAAAATTAGATAATCAAAAACATAGGACAATGGGTTATAATCCAAGCAAGACATCTATTTTAGAGAGATTTAAAACAAATGGGAAGGTCTCCCAACAAGCTGGAGAAACACCAGGTTGGAGAAGACAAGCAGATAACGTAAAGTTTCGGTGAATGAGGTGATTGGCAGGCAGACAGCCAGCACTGGGACATCATTTCTTGGTAGTTGGTGAATCCCAGCTCCCTAGGCTACAGGTTCACATGGTTACTCTTGGGAGTGTTGGGAATTATACAGAGCCATGGCCCTAAAGGATTCATAGGTATGGGTATATAATAATGACTGGGATCCAATGTTCTGACTGAGGCATATCACTGAATAGCAACCTTAAAACAAGGTTAGAATTATCACTAGATACGGGAGCAAGATTGTGTTTCTGGGAAGGAGCAGTGATGGGAGGATGAAGAGATGTGGTTGTCAAGACTGGGACTAGGAAAGACCTCACACCACCTCCTCTCACTCTGTTTTTACAGTCTTGGGAGGCAGTGAGAATCTCCAATCAAAAGAACTCTGACCAAGGAGAAAGTAATTTCCAGAGGAGGAGGGGGAGAGTGAATGGCACCTAGAAGCCAATGAAAGATGTGTTAGGATCCAGCCTGGAAGAGGCAACTCTAAGAAATGGCATCAGAGAAGAATAGGCTGGGACAGTCCACTGCCATCCACTTCCTGTCCTTCCTCGTAATGCATGCCTCCAACAATTCCTAAGTAATGTGCTTTGTCTTCCTCACCCTCATTTTTAATTCTTTTCTCCTGTTCTTTAGCTTTCTCCATTCTGAGAGTCATATTATAGCTAAATCACAGCAGTTCGCTGTTCTTTTCTTCCTGCCTCATGGCAACCATTTACTTTTCCTTGCACATCTTTGGCCTGACTTCTTCACCACTGACTCACTGACTCCACTACTTATCTTTGAACTGCACCCCACAGCTTAGGCATTTCAAAATTCTGGGGATGTGGAAAACATGATCTCCACTCGAGTGCAAATGGGCATAATTGTACAAGCCCAGTTGTCTTACAGGCTGCTCTGAAGATCCAGTGAAATTTAGATGGGAAAGTTCTCCATAAAATGGAAAGTGCTTTACAAAACTAAGAATGTTTCTCTGGTAGAATTATTTAGTTGATCAGTGAGTGTTTTCACTTTGCTCTGCATATGGAGACCTCATCATGGACTTGGTTTGCTCTGGCCCAGAGGGAGCTTCTCAGCTCCTCTGGAAGGAAGAATCTCTCCTCCTGGAGCTGCTGACAGAGCCTCAGCTGCAACGGTGGTAGCAGGTGGTGCTCTGATAACGTCGGCTCCAGTTGAGGTACAGGAAAACAGAGCAGCTGAAGACCAAAATCTGAGAGATAACAGGAAATGAAAAATGAGGCAAAGTTATATCTTCTGTTCCCTCATAAAGGCTCCTGTGACAAACGGAATCACAGGCATTACACAAACTGCCTTGCTGAGCTTCCAAAAGCCTGAGCTATCTTGACGGCAAATATCTGTCCTCTGGTTATCTGTGGGAAAATAATAGGCAAATGATGTATGTATGCATGTGTGTGTGTGTGTTTGTGTGTGTGTGTGAAACAGAGAGAGAGAGGAAGCATGCAGTTAATCACCAAATACAACTACTACCTACAGCATGAAAAAATATCGATCTATATCTCTGTGCTGAAATTTAAATATTTAAATATTTGTTTCATTACCTCATTGCTGAGGTAGTGCTACTAACACATGGTAACATTTCCTAAGTTAGTTATTTGAGTGAAATGCAAAAAGCTGTGGTATGAATTCAACCTCAGGGCCATAAAAACACACTTTCATTTTTTAATGTCCATGTGAAGGTAGACACTTTTAATTAAAGATGCTAATATTTAGCATTTTGAATAACTCTGTGAACATACACTTCATCCATACATTTGATAGCTAACATTAAGTTTGAAATTAATCTTTTCTATCCATATGTATTAATAGAAACATAAATACATAAATGTATAGCCAAGAAAAAATAAACTCTCTGGCTTTCAATTTATTTGAAGGTAAATCATGAAGCAGTTGTATTCTTGAAAGATGCTAGGTGTTCAACTACTATTTGCTAAGTAAATGAATGAAAGTACTCTTAGAAGGGTATGTATGGTGTCAAAGTAAATTCTGTGTGCCTCTTGCCATATGTGTAGGCCAGAATAAATCAAATCAAAATGATGATTTAGAATTTTGAAACAGAAGTAATTTAGATAGATCATCATATATAATAAGCCGACTGCTTCTTGATGGGAGGTAGTGGAGGGAAATGGAGGATGCTATTCCATGCCCTTGCCAGGGGTGTGAGGAGAGTTACCATCAGATCTCTTCAAGCATCATTTAGTAAACTGCTTACCCAGCTGGATGTAAACTTAAATCGACATACAGGAATTTGGGTTACGGAATACTTTCAAAATAGCCTATGTATACATTTATTCACTCTACAGCATAGAGAACATACCTGTGTCTCTGCAGGCACAACTTCACCTGAGCTCTGTGAAGCAACTGAAATGTGTGGGTTATTCCATTTGTTTAGTGGTTTATTATGGACTTTCCGTCATTGTCTGAACTAGAGCCTATGGGCAGAGGTACCACTGGAGGGGCTGGAAAAACAGGCTGTAACAATTTGGAAAGCAATCTTTAGGTTGAATGAAATTCTGACATCTTTGTGGGGATTTAATAAACCTAAAGAGTTATTTCTCCAAACTAGTTAATCCCCAATTTATCTGCAATTATAAAAGCAAACAAATGCACCCAAAAACTGATTATCTCATTTATATGTTTTTAATTTTTTAAGCTCCTTTATTCGCTTTTTGAAAATAGACATACAATACAATTTTAAAGGTGTTAAGCAAGTACTTTACCTTAGACAAGATCATACACCCATTTTACCTGCATGGAGAGAAGAGGTTGTTATTCCAAGAAAAATTATTAGGATAATGTTTCACATAGCATTGGCGGACCAGTGTAAGATTCTTGAAGACAGACACTTGAAAAACCATTTGATACTGTGTCCACTTACACAATCAAATAAAATAATGTATTTGGCTGAATGACACAAATGATATTGTCTTTACCTAGTAGCACAAAATTTATCATTACAATTCTTAGAAGCTGTGCCCTTCATCTTACATGTAGGTCTGTAAATGTACCTGAGATTTGCAACCTGATGGGAAGAGAAAAAAGGAAAGTTCCTAAGAGAGGCCTCATAGAAAGTTGAGAAGAATACATTCTTATTGGTTATACTCTAGAAAAAATGAAATAAGCCATCAGTGTGTCCCCAAAGAAACAAAGTGCTTCAGGTACCTGAGAGATGGGAGCCTTTTCAGATTCTGCTCAGGATACAAGTCTTTACTTCCTGAAGAGTTAGTTAGAATGTCTGGGCACTATTGATCTTACAGTAAAAGACTTGACGTCATCTCTAGAGATCTCTGTCTGAATCTATCTTACATTTTTTCTCCTGGGCACTGTCCACAAGGTGTGATCTTCAGTACCAAAATCACCTGAGTATTTGTTATAATGCAATGTCAAACAGACAACTGTGGAGTTAGAATCTTTGGGTACAAAGTTCACCAATCAAAACTTTAAATAAACTTTTAAATGATATTTGAATACATTGGAGTTTGAGACCACTTCTCCAATAGCTTCAAAAGTGAATCTGGGTTTTGATTAGGATCTGAACTTATTTCCAACAATGCAGGCAGTTGAGGAAACGGGATCGTAGTACCTCACTGGGAGATAATCCTTTACAAGAGCAGATGGACCTATATTTTTTCAAGTAGGCTGAATGGTGGTTCCAAAAAAGGTATGTCCACATCCTACTCCCTAGAACCTGTGAATACCTCATATGGCAAAATAGGCAATTAAGTTGAGGTCTTGAGATGATGATATTTGCTGAATTATTCACGTGGGTCCTAATGCCATCACAGGGAGAGGCAAGAGGGGAACACAGAAACACAGAGGAGAAGGTGACATGAACGCTGAGCTGGGTGACATGTGGCCACAAGCCAAGGAATGCAGATAGCCATCCAAAGCTGGAAGAGGCAAGAACTGGATTCTTCCTTAGTGCCACCAGAGGGCGTGCAGTCCTGCTTATATCTTGATTGCAGGCTTCTTGACTCCAGAGGTGTGAGAGACTCCACTTATGCCTTAAACTACCTAGTTTGTGGTAATTTGTTATGGCAGCCACAGAAAACTAATACACTCTTTCTGCTATTTAAACCAAACAAAGACTTCCTCAAAGCTCACATTTTAATAAAAATATCATTAAGCACTTGTCTCTCCAGGAATACAGGGGGCACATGAATCTCAAAGCATATTCCTGGCCTCACAAATTTTACAAATTTGTTTCTTTGGCTACTGTCAGTCATCCTCATTTAAACACAGTTCCCACAAGGTGGGAGATCTTGCCTTTTCTACCTAGGACAGGACCTGACACATAGTAGGTCCTTATAAATTTTAGCTGTATGAATAAATGAAGCAAATGAATGAATGCTTAATTAGACATTATAAAATGTGGGGAATAAGAGGAGGAAACATAAATTAATATACTACAGTGGTTAAGATTTTGTTAGTTTTGAATCCTACAGCCTTTGTTTATAAATTATGTTGTCTTTGAGTAAGTTATTTCACATCTCTATGCCTTAATTTGTTTATATAATGCATTACTTATAGGTTTGTTAAAAATATTAAATAGGATAATCAATTTACTTGGTTTTGTATTGGCTGCACAATGTACAGTTAACTATTATTATCATGTTATATATGGCAGTGAAGGAAGACTTCCAAGGAGGCAATGATTATAGCTCAATGGATGAAAAGAGGCAGCCATTTAGAAGAGGTATCCGTTGAGAAAATGGCAGATGTGGAGATCTTAAAGAAGAATTTCATATTTGGGAAACTGGGTGGTAGGCTCCATGAATGAAACACTTAAGAGAAAGTGGAAGGTAGCATGCAATAAGATTTGGACAATAAAAAGGATAGCGTGGGTCATGATAGAGAATTTGCATTTGATTCAAAGTGGAATGGGAAATTATTGAAAGCTTTTGATCTTGAGAGTGACATGATACAACTAATATTGTTTTAAAGAGCAACTTTAAAATGTGTGTGGAGAAAATGTGGATTTGAAATACCACAAAGGAATTAGGAGACCTGTGAGATGGTTCTTATGGTAGCTCTGGGAGAAGTGATGGTGTCTGGGATGAGGATACTGGGTAAGGAAATAAGGAGAGCCCAAAGATTTAATGTATAGTTTTGTGGAAGGAAGATCAGATGTAAATTCAGAGGGGGGCGGGATGAGGAATGCCACACTCTAAGATTTCTGGCTTGAGAAAATGTGTGGATAGTGATGCCATTTACTGAGATGGGAAAGACTGGGGAAAGAACAATTTTTAGGATAAAATGAAAAATTCTGTCTCAAACACGTTAAGTAGGCAGCAGGATATATGGGTGTGAAACAGAGAAGCCCATACTGGGGATATAAATTTGGGAAGTATCAAAATATAAATGTCAATTAAAACTGTGAGAATAAAGGAAGAGGGTCTAGAAAAAATAGAAAAGGGGGGTGAAGTGCCAAAGGAACTCCAACACTCTTCTCTCAGGGAGAGGAGGAGAAAACTGTGAAAGATAGACAGAACAGCTAGGGAGGAGGGAGGAAAACAATGGGAGGATGTTGTCTTGAAGGTCAAGAGAGAAAAATCATAGGAATAAGGAGCTGTGTTCAATGCTGCCACCATAAGAAGCAGTTTCAGTGGAATGATAGGGGGAGATGTCACGCTGGAGTGGATTATAAAATGAAAAAGAGCTCAAAAAATGGAGACATGACCAGGTGTGATGGCTCACACCTGTAGTTCCAACATTTTTGGAGGTTGAAGTATTAATTGAGGCCCAGAGTTCAAGGCCACCTTGGGCAACATGCGGAGACCCTGTCTTTACGGAAAAAAAAAAAAAAAAAAAGGGAAAAAATTAGACAGGCACGGTGGTGCATGCCTGTAGTTCCAGCTACTTGGGAGACTGGGGTGGGAGGATTGCTTGAGCCCAGGAGTTCGAGGCTGCAATGTCTATGATCAGTGATTGTGCCACCGCACTTCAGCCTGGGTGACAGAATGAAACCCTGTCTCTAAAAATAATAAAAAAGAAGTAGAGGCAGCATGTTAGACAATTCTGTTCACAGGTTTAGCTGAGAAGAAAAGCAAAGAAGATGTACTGTAGTTTGTAGGAAACTCTAAAGTTATGGGAGGCAGATTTTATTTAATTTTTATGTCATTTTTAAATGTATGAAGGACTGTCTTTATGTGCCCCATACCCTCCCACCCCCCAACACACACACCCGGGGTGGTGAAGAAGGCAGAGCAAATATGAACAATTTGGTGAAAAGAGAGAAGTTGATGTAGGAGAGAAAGGGGACAATTGAGAAAGCAAAGCCCTTGAGAAGGTGAGGGGATTTGTGATGCAGAGCACATATGATGAGTCCCCTTGGTAGAGGAGAGACACTTAATCACCTGAGTTAGAGGAAAAAAATGGCGAGAAGAATATTTATGTAGGAAGGCTGAAAGATTTTCATGTGGGAATGTGTGAAAATTCCAGGCTGATGGCCCCGAATTTGCTCCACAAAATATAGGAGAGGTTAAAAATAAAAGAGAAATACAAAATAATCTCTCTTTTTCTTTTCTTTTTTCTTTTCTTTTCTTTTCTTCTCTCTCTCTCTCTTTCTCTCATTTTTTTTTAAAGAGATGAGGTTTTGCTCTGTCACCCAGGCTGGAGTGCAGTGGCGTGATCATAGCTCACTGCAGCCTTAAACTCCTGGGCTCAAGAGATCCTCCTGCCTCCTGAGTAGCTGGGGCTATAGGCATGTACCACCATGTCCTGCTAATTGTTTCTTTAGTTTTTGTAGAGATGAGGTCTCACTATGTTGCCCAGGGTGGTCTCCAACTGATGGCTTCAAGCAGTCCTCCCACTTCTCTCTCCCAAGTAACAAAGAAATCTTTGATGAGAATGAAAGAGTGAGCATTGTAGAGCAATGCAGTGAGAATGACAGATGAGGATGGATATGTGTTTGAAGCTGGTTATCATGATTTCATAGTGAATTGTCTTTCAAGTTACATGATTTATGAGAGTAAAAGGGGAGAGAAGACCATTCAGTTTATCTAGGGTTGGGATTTGGGGAGAAAAATGTGAATGAGGGAAAAAGAAGTGATGGAGTTGGGGCTGTTTGCAAGGAGGTCAGGACAATGAGGAACGATGGACTCTAGGAAGGTTTGGGGGAAAGTAGAAACAGGAGGGGTCAGATAGAAAGAAAGCCAAGAGATCAGAAAACTGAATAAAGTAGACTTATTGTTTTTAAGGAACAGTTCAACAGGTGAGTTAGTTCATCAGGAGAGCAGGATACTCCAGGTTGTGATTTAGAAGATGGTTGCCATTTTTGTTGATGGCCACTTTTTCTAAGGCCCGATGACCTTGTTTTACTGCTGCCTCCTATACAGGCTGATATGGTTTGGCTGTGTCCCCACCCAAATCTCATCTTGAATTGTAGCCCCCATAATCCTCACATGTACTGAGAGAGGCCTGGTGGGAGATAATTTAATCATGGGGACAGTTGCCCTCATGCTGTTCTCATGATAGTGTGTTCTCATAAGATCTGATGGTTTTATAAGGGACTTTTCCCCCTTTTGCTTGGCACTTTTCCTTGCTGCCACCATGTGAAGAAGGACATGTTTGCTTTCCCCTTTGCCATGTTTGTAAGTTTTCTGAGGCCTCCTCAGCCATGCTGAGCTATGAGCCAATTAAACCTTCCTTTATAAATTACCCAGTCTTGGATATGTCTTTATTAGCACCCTGAGATCGGACTAATACAGATGGTCCCAGGTGTTTGAGGTTTGAGGGACATCTCTTACAGATTTCATGATGCCAAATTAGAACTTACTGTGCAACCTCCAATGGATGATTCACAAGTGCCATCTGACCAGGAGAATATCCCAGAGCCACTTCCTTGGGAAAACGCAAAGGCTACTGGATAAGCCATCAACGGAGTCCTCAAAATAGTCTTGAAGGAAGTCTGGTCAAGCATAGAAAATACAATTTTTATTTTCACTTTCTACCGACATCACACAAGTGGCTATCACATAGTTGCATCTCTGATCAGGGGAGAATGTTTGTGTAGAGAGTTAGAGTCAATTATCGTTGTGCATGGTCAACATGTTTTCTGCTTCCGGACCTACCTTTATTTCACAGATTGTTTCAGAAATATCCTACTCAAGTCCTTCTCCCATAACCATTTTCTGGCCTTTCCCTTAATTCTCTGGTTCCCAAAGCATGCTGTCCACATCCAAGGATAATGCTTGCCTATACATCTCAGAAGAGGGTCTCATTGTCCTGACAGACCATCCCTCTTCAGTCATTCAGAAGAAACCCACTGCTTGACATTGAATGCAATTTAGTCATATTGGAGCGGAATGGGAGTGGGCTCCAGGCAGAGGAAATATCTTAAATAAAGCAGAAAGGTGAGAATGGGTAGAGTTAACATGAAAAACTAACGGAATTTCAGAGGTTGGAGTTTCCCATGGGGGCACTATGTGACAAAGGTCTAGTGCGGTTGGTTAGAGAGAAATTTTACAGTACCTCATAAAACTTATAGAGGTCTCATGGTTTATTCTAAGGGTGACAGGAAGCCCCTCCAATTTCCTTTACAAACATCACAAGGAAAAGTGTGGAAGAATTGTCTTACAGTGTCACTTGATACTTTGCTTTTAAATAAAGGCAGCTAAAAAAAAAACTGAGATAGAATTTTGACCCATTTGTAAAGCTATTCTACCCTTCCTCCCCCCATTCTTCTCATTTCCTCCTTCCACTTTCTCTCCCTTCCCTTTCTTTTCTTTTCTTTCTCCCTCTGGCTTTCCTTCTCTCTCTCTCTGTCTCTCTTTTGTCTTACCTTCTTTCTCCTGCACCACACCAACCCTTCTTTCCTTTTATTCTTTATCACTGCCAGCTACTAAATATCAACCTTCCCCGCCTCCATGGGGAATGTGAGCAGCTGCTCTCTGCTGTCCCCAGAGCCTCAGTGTCCATTCCTCTTTCCCTGCTGACTGAAGTCTACGTTTTATCGGCCCTGCTATTCTTGGCAAAGAGGCCAATAAAATGGAGATAACAAGTCCCAAATCCCAGTCTGCAGGGAAGCTTTGCCTTGTCAATGAGAGATTAAAAAATAATGGCTGGGTCCTCAGCAATGCTGCTGCAGCCAACTTTTAAAAGTCCAGATCAGACCATCTGGGCTTTTCTTCTTTATTTTTAAGGCTTTTTTTTCTTTCTTTCCTTTTTTTTTTTTTCTCTAATCCTCTATAAGCTCTTGAATTTACCTCATTAAGTTGTATGGCTTGGAAATGAAAAGGAAAAAGTAGGTACACGGTTCTTGACTCTTGAATTTAATCATTGAAGAGTCCCCTTTGAGGTCATCAGATTACAATTAGATTGCACTTTGTCAAAAGCAAATAGAGTAATTATGTCTTAGAGTTCAAACCCTATGAGAGCTACCTGTTCCCCAGTTCCTTTCCAAGGACTTGACAGAGGGGTACGCACCTACTGGCCATTTTTCCCACTGTGAATCTGAATTTCTTCAGGGCACCAGGTCTCAGTATTAGCATTTTCTACCCAACCATTTACTCTCTGGATGGGTGAATGCCATCTCCTTTAACAATGCCTGTACCCTTCACTTATGCAGGTGCGTAGAGGATGGCAAATCTCAGAATACATTTCCATAAGCATTTTTATTTCTTTTTGAATTCTTAAAGTTATAAGCTCTGAAAGAGACAGTTGCTCTGTCATCCAGGCTGGAGAGCAGGGGTGCAGTCATGGCTCACTGCAGCCTCAACCTCAACCTCCTGGGCTCAAGTGATCCTCCTGCCTCAGCCTCCTGAGAAGCTGAGACTACAGGCACGCAACACCACTCCCAGCTAATTTTAAAATTTCGTATAGAAATGGGATCTTGCTATGTTTTCCAGGCTGATCTCAAACTCCTGGGCTCAAATGATCCCTCCTGTCTCAGCTTCCCAAAGGCTAGGATTACACGCATGAGCAACCATGACTGGCCTAGGTTTTATTCTTTAATGACTAATCCTCCTGACATGAGTTCAAGAAGAAATAGGATAGGTGAAAGAAACATTTTCTTATTTGGGGATGAGGACATTAAGGTCTATTTCTTTGCATTGACCAAAAGTCCAGATACACAGTGCCTTACTCTCTTTCAGGACCTAGATTCCTGTCCTTCAGGAATTCAACATCCTGACACATAATGCCTTCCCTTTCCTCTCAATTGGTGTAGCCAGGCACAGAGACACAAATACCTACAGAGGCTAGGCAAGAAACAAGAATGCGTTAGGAAGGTGGGATCAGACAGCATGAAAGAGTAGTGGAGACTATGGCCAGTATGATACTCTAAGCTTGGCTAATGAGCTGCCACCACCACTCAGCTCCTCTGTGACCGTGCAAGATGGCAGACCCCAGCATGAGGCCAGAGCCCCTAAGGTTTTCAAGAGAAGTTAAAAATTCTTAATCAATAGGTGAAATCTCCCAATTTTTAAATATTCATTTTTTATTTTTAAAACATCATACAGACTAAACAAAACATGTGTGAATGAGATCTACAGGCTACCATTTTGTGATCTTTGATATAGAGCAATACTGATAACCATTCACTGTGTCATTCAGTCACTTATATTATTATTTAAATATTTCATATAGTAAAATTTTCTGTCCCATTTCTAAATTTCTTAAGGCGGGAAGTGTGTTTTTACCTTTATACTCTTTAGACTTTTGTTGTAGGATTTTGTATGATTGGACCCAGGACTGATTCCCTGTTTTAAAAAATGTGAAATTAGATGCCTGGAATGTGAAATTAGATGCCTGGAATATACCAGTTTGTATTTGATATTTGTATGGTACATTGAAGGACAGAAAGATGGTGAGATATGGTTTCCCATAGTGTCTGGCATTCTCTTGCTTTGCGAATTTTGAAAATTCAGTTCCTAAATATCACCTGTTTCCAACCAAAGCTCCTTTAAGAGGCATTCCTATGAGTACAAGTTCTGATTTCTTGTCTTGCGGGTCTTCAGGCTTCTATGGCATACCTTCCACTATTGTTTCAGACAACAGCACTTTCCTAGAGCTGTGGTCACTGGGATCTTCCAGAAATCTATTTCATATTCCCAGGCTCATCTTTTCAAGCTCGAGGTGGAATATAGGAAGCTATATCTGGAAAAAGCTCCCTAGGTGATTTTGATGCACCTCTAGTGAGTTGAAAGACAACTAACTGCCCTGATGTACAAACCACAGAGTGGCTTTACCTCCCTCCATTTCCTGCCTTCACTCTGAACTTTTAAGCCCTGCTAAATACATTTGTATGCAATAGGATAGTTTAATAATTCAAATAGTAAATAAGACAACATGGGCAGCCTGTGCGTGTGTGTGTGTGTGTGTGTGTATACTTTGAATTATTTTCTGGGTGTCAGTCACCTGATAACAGAAATCTGAACATATATATATATATATATATATATATATATATATATATATAATTTTTCATTTAATTAAGGAAATTAGAACTTGCTTTCCTCCACACTTGTTTGAGGCCTGTTCATTTTTTCCAGGCTCAGCCCTGTTGCTATTTCCACTGCGTATCCCAGGTAGCATTATTTTCTGTCTCTTTTGATCTTCTATATCTCTCATTATTGCTATCCCTCATCCTGCTTTATATCATCAACTATGCCAATTACTTTGCAAGTCATCTGGGACACATGGAATGTCTTCTAAGTTACTGACATGTCTCTCCCTGTGTTTAACAAAGTGTTTGGCATTATGCAAAATACTCACTAAATACTTGATTGGTGAATGTTTGTATATGATTTTTCTCTTCCCTCCCAAATATGCAGAGACAGCCCATAGTTGCTCACAGGTGCCCGATATGTACTATGAAGACACATCTCCAAGTCACTGGGAAGTGGAGATGAGCAGAATTTTTTATGTTCTTTATGAAGAGCTGTGGGGTGCACGACGCTGTGTCACATGGTGAGTCAGCAGCACTGCCCTTGGAACTGAAGTCTCCCAACTTTTCGTTCCATGCTCTTTCCTTGTTGCTGGGTATACAAACAATGGCTCTACTATCAGACTCTCTGGTTCAAATCCTGGTTCCACTATCTTTTTACCTTGAACATTTTACATCTGCTTTCTGTGCCACAGTTTTCTCTTCTGCAAAACACGGCTTGAAAAGTTTCTTACAGAATTTTAGGAAGGATTAAATAAGTTGATGGATATAAAGTGTATAGCATAGAGCCTAGCACTTAGTAAGCACTCAATCAGTGCTGTCCTGGCTTTATCATGCTGTTAGCCAAATTCTCATTCTCTGAAGTTTCTTCTTTTATTATTATCTCTAACCTGGGTTCTATCTCAATGCAACTTTCCTTGACAATTCCGAAGCTTAAAATGATGTGTTCCACATGGTGTAACTGATTACCCCAGAAAGGAAGCCAGATTTCATGGGGTTAAAAGGGTTTATCCATCAGGATTAGGTGTCCTGAATTAAGTGGCTAATAATGAGGGAGAACAATTTGGGGAAGGGATACTCTTGCTAAAACATTAGACAAGGCTGGCCGCGATGGCTCCATGCCTGTAATCCTAGCACTTTGGGAAGCCGAGGCAGGTGGATCACTTGAGGTCAGGAGTTTAAGACCAGCCTGACCAACATGGTGAAACCCAATCTCTACTAAAAATACAAAATCAGCCGGGCGTGGTGGCCCATGCCTGTAATCCCAGCTACTCGGGAGGCTGAGGTTCAAGAATCGCTTGAACCTGGAAGGTGGAGGTTACAGTGGGCTGAGATTGTGCCACTGCACTCCAGCCTGGGCAACAAGAGTGAAACTTTATTTCAACAAAACAAAATGAAACAAAAACAATTAGACAAAGAGAATGAAATGCAAGATCCAACAGAGACATTGATCAAGTTTAGGAGTCACGTCAAGCAGAAGGGCGGCATATCCAGCCAGGTCAAAGATCAAGATCTCAGATAAATAAAGGAGCTGTATAGACTCAGCAGTCTTCACCTAACCCCTGTGGTCATTCCCTAGTGGGACCACACCCAGAGAACCTCAGAAGGGTCAGATGCGATTTGCTCTGCAGTCTGGTCAGCTGGTCCCAGAGAAACCTGCCTGTGTTGTCAGTACTTATTTAGTAACTGTTAACTTGCTGAATATCGGCCTCAAGAGTTAAACATTTCCATTGCATGAAAATACAATTCAAATTTTCTCTCATGACATATAAGACTATATATAGGCCTTGCCTAAATCACTGAAGCTCATGTCATGTTTCTTCTTCACAGACAATGCTCTTGTCAGATGTGTGGTTGCCCAGTTCTGGAGCATGCCAACCTCATTGCAACCTCACAGCCCAGCCCTTGCTTCTCTCTGCTGGAGCTCACCCTTCACTATGGCAGTATTTCTGTTTAAACATCTAAAGTAAGTTAAAGCCCTCTCCTGGCTGCCAAATTATTTTTTTTATTTCAATGCCTTCTTTGTTTCTATGATGTAATTGTATTCCTATTTGTAAATATATATATTTTTAACTTGTCTCTTCACATTTATTTTTCAGGTCATCATACTATAATAAAAACCCTATAACTACAAGCATAGGATCTGTTTTCTTCACCATTGTACTCCCAGGGTCTAGCCTAGCTCTGCGTGCTTATTTATTTATTTATTTATTTATTTATTTTTTGAGACAGAATTTTGCCCTGTTGCCCAGGCTGGAGTGCATTGGCAGGATCTCTGCTGACTGCAGCCTCTGCCTCCTGGGTTCAAGCTATTCTCCTGCCTCAGCCTCCCAAGCAGCTGGGACCACAGGCATGCACCACCACATCTGGATAATTTTTGTATTTCTTTTTTTAGTAAAGATGGGATTTCACTATTTTGGCCAGGCTGGTCTCGAACTCCTGGCCTCAAGTGATCTGCCCGCCTCGGGCTTCCAAAGTGCTGAGATTACAAGCGTGAGCCACTGCCCCTGGCCTGTGTGCTCAATTTTTAATGAAGAATAAATGAATGAATAATTTGCTTTTCTTTCATCAAGACTGGAAATATAAGCATTGTGTCAGCCAGGAAGCTAAAGAGAAACCTTCAGCTCCAAATCTTAACTACTTTGCCTATTCTAGCTGGCCTGTTTATGATGCACAGACAGTTAGCTGAAGATATCAGCTTTGTTTAAGGGAACACATCCAAGCAAGGCAGAATGAAAAGAGTATTTCTCTTTAAAAAAAAAAGCTTAAGAATAAAATAAATATTTTAGAAGAAATGCTGGCAAATTATCTCAATGTTCAACTTAAACGCCCTAGTTTCCTGAAGATCTTTCCCACTTTGCTAATGGATTAACTCTAATGGCCCAACATAATGTGATAGCAGCAAACTTGTTGGGTGGTAAATATCCAGCCTTCTTTTCTAAAGACACCAGGGGAAGGAAATCATGATCTGAAATGGAGCCGGCAGTTAACACTTGCCAGGCTAAGTTTTACAAGGGCCGTCAGGCCTTCTGCTTCAGGGCAGAAGCTGGTCACCAGCTGGGCTCAGAAGAGATTGCTCCAAGCCCCCTGCTCTGACATTGCACAATTAGGTGCATTTCAGTAAGGACTCTTACTTTTTTTTTTTTTTAATACTATTCCACACTGGCTACTCTCAGAGGCAAGATCCTGGGCTGGATGGGCCATTGGTCCGGTTCCACTGGGGCAGTTCTTGTGCTTTGATGGTCTTAAACAATCTTGCTGAGAGATAAATGTGATTCCAAGAGGATTTTGAGATAAATTCCCACAGCTATGAAGATAAAAACATTTGACTCCAGTTTTGATGTAAGCAGCAGCCCCAAATATTTAAAGTCATTTGCTTCATTTATTTTCTCAACTGGATCAGCACATTCTAAAGGATATGACCTGCTTGCCCTAGAGTAATTTTTTTGTTTGGTCTCAGAGAATCTTTACCAAGGTCCTGCAAACAAATTCATCTGTAGAAGTGGCCATAGTTAAATTTTCTTCTTTTGTATTTTTATTTTACCCATGAATCTGCTCCCTCCTCCAAATTGTACTGTGTGTTTAAGTTCAAATATCCCTCTGAACACATGATTCTCAGGACGTGCTGATTAATGTGAAAACTAGCATGGAAAAACTAGCTTTTCATTGAATTTTTTTTTTTTTTTTTTTTTTGAGATGGATTCTCGCTCTGTCGCCCAGGCTGGAGTGCAATGGCAACCTCACTGCAACCTCTGCCTCCAGGGTTCAAGCAATTCTCCTGCCTCAGCCTCCCAAGTAGCTGGGATTACAGGCACCTGCCATCATGCCCGGATAATTTTTGTATTTCTGTATAGATGGGGTTTCACCATGTTGCCCAGGCTAGTCACCTGACCTCAGGTGATCCACCCGCCTCAGCTTCCCAAAGTGCTGAGATTACAGGCGTGAGCCACCATGCCTGGCCCATTTTTATTAGGCAGTTGAGGCCTAAGTGATACCATATTCTTAAGATAAACTATACAAGGTAATTAGTTCTGGATAATCCTGCTTTGAGATCCTAGGTTAATTCAACAAAATGTGTTGGGTACCTCCTATATGCTAGTGCTAGCAGTGTCTGCTACTAGAGATGAGATGTTATTCTAATATCAAAAGACAGTCATCCACACCTGGATATGTACTCAACACAAATGAAAACATACATTCGCAGAAAAATATATACAAAATCATTCATGGCAGCATTATGTAGAATAGACAGAAAAGGAAATAACTCAAATGTCCATCTAATGAAAAATGGTTGAACAAAATGTCATATATATATATATATATATCCAAAAGGAATATTATTTGGCCAAAAAAAATGAAGTACTGTTATGTGCTACAGCATGGTGAACCTTGAAAATATAATGCTAAGTGAAAGAAGTCAGACACAAAGGCACATATTGTATGATTCTGTTTATATAAAATGTCCAGAATACTCAATCTCACAGTAATAGAAAGTAGGTTAGTGGTTGCCAGGGGCTGAGGGGAAGGAGAATGGGGAGTGACTGCTAATGGGTACAGAGTTTCTTTTGGGGAGATAGGAATGTACTGAAATTAAATAGTGATAATGCTTGTACAACTTTGTGAATATACTAAAACCCACCGAATTGTACACTTTAAAGGGTGAATTTTATGGTATGTAAATTACATCTCAATAAAACTGTTATAAACAATAAGAGAGTCAGTAAGCAAGGAAATAGATAACAGGCACATTAGGCAGAGAAATGAGCTCCATTTAACCAGATGGAAAATGACCTAGAGGGAGGTGCTGTTTTAGATTGGTGGGAGGGGTCAGGGAAGGTCTCTCTAAGGAGATAACATTGATAAGAGTCTTGAATGAAAGAAAAGATTTTGCTATGTGAAGATTCTAGGGCAGATGCATTAGAAAGAAAGAACACATTTAGCCTATTTGATTCCTGCAAGAAAGCCAGCATGGCTGGAAAAGAGTGAGGAGGAGAGAGAGAACGATTCAAAATATTCAAAATCCATCTGGAGATGTAGATAGAGGTCATTCAAATAGAGCCTTATAGGACATGCTAGGGAGCATTTCTTTTATTTTAATAAAATATATATAAACCACTGGTGAGTTTTAAGCAGTCATGGGATATGATCTTATTTACATTATTTAAAAAATAACAATGTCTGGCTGTGTAGAACAGATTACATGGATTATGAAAGCAGAGATGAGTTAGGATTTATTGCCATATTCCACAATCTGAGGTGAGGTTGTTGAGGCTAACTTGGGAGCAGGGAAGCCAGAGGTGGATAGATTTGAAAATGTTTGGAGGTGGAGCTGATAAGACTGAAATAGAGTTATGATTCAAAAAGCTATTGGGTGTAATAGAATACTAAGCATATATCCACAAAAATCTGCACAAGATGTTTATAGCACACGATTGCTACTGGCACCAAATGAGAAACTACCCAAACATTCATCAACACTAGCATGACTAACTACATTATAGGGTATTCACACAATGGAATACTATACCAGCAATGAGAATAAAAGGTGGTGGTGAGGAGTGAGAAAAAAAAAGGGAATAAAAGAAGACATCAGAATTCACTCAATATTATTTCATGGGTACACCTTTTGAAAACTGGCTGAGCTAATGCACAATGTTAGAATACGGGTTGCATTTGCACTTGCTGCGATGGTGACAGGAAGAAGGCAAAAATATGAGCTTCTAGGGTGCTGGTAATGTTTTATTCTTTTTTTTAATTTGGGTACTAGTTACAGGGGTTGTTCTATTGAAAATTCATCAAGTTAGACACCTGATTTTTTACTTTTGTCTATGTGTATCATACATCAATATAAAGTTAAATATGTGACCAAGTTGACATATCAATGTTTGTTAAGGACTCATAGACACTTCTGCTTCTGGACTCAAAAGGTACCTCAACTGAAATGAATTCATAGCATGTGGAAAATATTGGAGGGTTCTGGCTGACATTATCTAATTTTGGTATGACAATAGGATATGACTACCAATAACCAGTATATGCAGCTTCGGCTCCATTAATAATGGAATGTTATGCTTTTTGGCATTGCTCCTACATCCGCCCCAGCCATCCTGGTCATCTTCTTTGGTACATGTGTTTCAAGGCTTTGGGACCCTTTTGTGGATATTTTATAAAAACTCTGATGTGTGAGTGGAATTTTAAATGGCTCAATACCTTTATTTATTAGTCTATGCATTAATTTATTTTCTTCTTTCATTCATTTAACAAACAACTATTAGTAATAAATGAGTCTCTAAGATATGTGATGCTATCTTGGTGCTGTGGAGACAAAGATGATTAAGGCATTGCCCTGAATCTCAACAGAGTCCTGTTTTAATAGGGGTGAGACAGGTAAGTGGATGACTATAATATACAGTGGTGGAGAATAATAAAAATCTGGTGTTGATGCTAATTTGAGATCACAAAGTAATGGTATCTAAATAATTTGAGGCCCTTTTGTCTTCTATAAATCTAGATTTTATATTTGACCTAAATCTGGGTTGGGAAAATGGGCCAACTATTATCCCACTTTACAGATTGAAAACTTTTGAACAAAGAGTGAAAAAATCATCCAAGGACACCAAGCACAGCCAGTGGTTTTTCTCAAAGCTTTTGAGAAAAGGACTATAAAGTCCTTGCTCTTCTCTGGAGACCAGGAAGCCTTCCCTATAACCCTGAGCACATCATTGTCTCCTTGGAAACAAATACACACACACACACAAAAACCTCTATTGATTGTTTTATCAGTTTCTAGAAGATAAGAATTGGTGCTGACAGTAATTCAAAGTATTAGTGCTTTGTGAGGCAATTCATTGTGCTTGTGGCAAGGCAGTGCTTAGGGAACCCAGGGATTCAGTGAGTTTTATTGTAAACTCTTGGAGTCAATGCAGTGTCCTGTTCTTTATTGGAAACAGATCAGGGCTTCTGGCATTATAAAATATTGCATGCAGTGGAGGTATAGTTTGAGATTCCAATTCCATTTATTATTAAATAAAATATTAGGCCGGGCGCGGTGGCTCACGCTTGTAATCCCAGCACTTTGGGAGGCCGAGGCAGGCGGATCACGAGGTCAGGAGATCGAGACCACGGTGATAACCCCGTCTCTACTAAAAATACAAAAAAATTTGCCGGGCGTGGTGGCGGGCGCCTGTAGTCCCAGCTACTTGGAGAGGCTGAGGCAGGAGAATGGCGTGAACCCGGGAGGCGGAGCTTGCAGTGAGCCGAGATTGCGCCACTGCACTCCAGCCTGGGCGACAGAGCGAGACTCCGTCTCAAAAAAAAAAAAAAAAAAAAAAAAAAAAAAAAAAAAAATATTACATTAATAAAATAAAATAATAAATTAAATAAAAAAATTAAAAGAAATTATGGGTAAGATTGACAACAGCTCTGGGTTTTAAAGCTGCTTGTTTTTGGTATGTATCTTAGAATATTACTACTTTTCTTACTGGAGTCTTAGTGACTTTTTTATCTTAGAGAACAATACTTTTCGTATGCTTTCTTAGTTGAGAAACTTTCATCAAACAAATTATAGTAAGGAGTAGAATCAGCAACAGGATGGTAAAGTAGAGGTGAAGTGGATGATGAGAAGTCTCTCCTAGAGCTTCATCCTCCCACAGTGGACAAAAAAGTGATAGGAGGGGGCTTCAGAGAAACTGCTAGGGTTTATGAAGCTCAATTCTGAAATCACTGTAAACGTGGTAGATGAACAGCAATTTTAAATTTTCTCTTTATTAATTCTATATGTTTCATTTTGTTCAGTTTATAGGGTCCCAAATCACTTTCACATACTTTATACTATTAGCTAACTTTTAAAATAGCACATTGATATATACTTTATACACATTATCTCATTTTATCTGTCTTGGCCTCAGCTGCCCGGGTAGGAGATGATGCCTCAACCCAGGATGGGCTTAGGGCAAAGCCACTGCTCTCCATTCAGTTGCCTTCTATGCCCCAATCCCAGGCAAAAAGGAAACTCAGGGCACCATTCCACAGGCTGACCCTGTTCCCTCTGACTGACCCTATTGTGTTGCTGAGTACATCTGGTAACGGCCATTATAGGTTATTCAGGAAACCTGATAGATGATCTCTTGCCAGAGCCCCAAATACAGGGTGGGGCCCAAGTTGCCTGGCCTCAAAATCATTCTCCTGGAATCAAGCAGCTCGCCTCTTCCCTGGGGAGGAATCCCAGGAGGGGGAGAGCTGAGCAAAGGGTTTAACCCTGCTCTTCCTCTTCTCTTCCTTTCACCATCCCCGCTCCCAAAGACACAAGCTTCCCTGGGCCCCTGTTCCTATCTCAGAAGGGCTCCCCTTTCACAGGGCTCCAGGATCCTGTGCCAGCTGTTACACCAGCGCCAACACAACTGAGGAATTCTTGCCAGGAGGCCGTTCCTTCTCCCTCTTCCACTGTGGCTGCTGTGGCCTTCCCTCTCCTTTGCCTCTCTGTGCTCCACAGACATCTAGCTTTCCTAGGACACTGGCCAGTGATTCTCAAACTGTAATATAAAACTATCACTTATGGAGTGTGTTACAAATGTTGATGACAAGGTGTTCCCATTAAGGGAACACCAGGTTGGAGTGCAGTGGCACAATCATAACTCACTGCAGCCTGGAACTCCCAGGCTCAAGCGATCCTCCTATCTCAGCTTCCTGAGTAGCTGGGACTACAGGTGTCTGCCACCACACCTGACTAATTTTTTTGGTTTTTTGTTTTTGTAGAGATGAGGTCTCATCATATTGCCCAGGCTGGTCTCAAACCCCTGGACTCCAGTGACCTTCCTGCCTTGACCTCCCAAAGTGCTGTTATTGCAAGCATTAGCCAGGGTGCCCAGCCACCACCAGGTGATTCTTATGTAAATGTTTTTAGGGCCACACTTTGAGAAATACTGTTAGGCCCTAAAGAGCCATTGCCATTACATCTATAAATAGCTCTCTCTGTTTTTTTTTTTTTTCTTGTTTTTTTTTTTAATAGAATTTTATTGAATGATGTCATTGACAGAAAAGTATAACTAAACACTGAATTTCATCTAAGAAAAATTAGCCAATTCTGTAAGTGAATTTATATCATACCACTAGACTCACCATTCCAATTTTTGTATTTGGACCAGTGAGTTGAGATAATTTGATATAATTTATTAAAAAATTTCCTTTCTCCTCTCTTCTCTTTGTGCTATGTAGATGAATTTCATATTTTGGAGCAATCTCGGACTACTTTATAGATAATGTACAAACTAGCACTTGACAGCCGGTGGTTTAACTGTACAAAAAGTATCTTCCATAAGAACAAATCAAAGTACAGAACAGATTGTAACATTGCATAACTGGGAGGAGGCTACTGATCAGAATTTAAACCTTCTCTATTAACCACTTCTTCAAATTTGAACATAGACCTAGACCAGCACTTCACCTGGGAATTTGGTTAAATATGTTGACTTGATTTTTAAAGTAGGAAATATAAATCTAATTCAGCTTTCTCTTCTTTAACCAAATGTATGTACTGGAAAAAGGAAAACTATTCTATGAAGAAGAGTAATCGTCATAATTAAGGAAATGACCAGATCTTAACATTGTTGCCATGTCTAAAAACTTTGGAGTAGAACTCTAAACTCTGAGTGTGCTTGGGTTCACATCCATTCATTGTCATATTCTAAGCGGTTACCAGAAGAAATGTACCCTGTAGCTGCTGCTTAGAGTAACTCACTCTGCTAGTGACATAGGAGGATCAAAATTTCAGCCTTAGATTGGAATTTACCCTGTGCTCACACTGTATGTTCTTTTGCCAGAAGTTGGAAAGGCTAAAATTACCATAAGCTTAATGGATACCATTAAATCCATTGCCTTTCTTGTAGATAGAATGTCTTGGAACCATCCAATAGAGACATAGGAAATTTCCACTCTAAGCAGAGTCTCCAGGAACAGTGTTTGCTGAAGTTTTGGTACAGGACCAAGTGTACCTTAACATTCTGCTCCTTAGCCAAATTGCCTGCATTTTCATAAATATCAAGGTAGTGTTGAAATTGCATTTGATAAGAAGTTAGATCCAGAAGGAGTCCATATCCTGCCACTTAGGAAATATGACCTTGAGAACAATTACGTCTATACTTTAAGACTTCTTTAGAATAGCAGTATTTAAGATAATTGAGTTTTGATTCAATGGAACTAGATTCAAGTGAGAATTTCTGCCACCTACTGCCTGTGTGATCTTGAGAAAGTAGCTCAAATTCTTAAAGCTACAGTTTTCTCCTTCATTAAATGGGAATAATAATAATAGTAGCTACATCACAGCACTGTTGAAATTATTAAGTTAGTTAATATTATCATATACTCAAAAGATTGCCTAAGAGAGCTAAGAGAGTGCCTAACATAGTGTAATTTTCTATGAAAGTTAGCTAGTGGTGGCTGTTATTTCAGTGGTTATTTCTTCCTCTGTTAACCTGGGATCGTAATACCTTCTTGCTTAACTTCTTTCTTAGTTTATATAAGTAAACAATTACAGAAATAAATGGTTTCTGGAAACTAAAGCACTGTATCCTTTTTTTTTCATTTTAGTATTATTAATATTGAATCTGCTTGGTAGGAGTAGCTTTGTTGCAGATGCTATAGGGCTCTCAAAGACAGATGCACTCATTACCTCTTCAGTTACACTGGAGCCCAGAACAAAAATATACTGAATACCCAGAAAACAATGGCAAGGGAACACATGACATAAAAATGGCATGTAGGTGAATGCCTACACGCTACTGGCGCTAGAGGAACTCACTCTGATCCAAAGCATATCAGAACGATGTTCTCGGGATGAGGAAAAGGCATGACAGGAGGTCTCAAGACAAACAGACACACAGAAAATAACTAATGCTTCTTATAGGGATGCCTAGAATCCATCTTCTTGGCCTATCCCGGATCCTGGTAGCAAAATTGTGACATCACTGTCTTAGGGCTTTCCCCCATAGTTGTTCTCTTTTTTTTTTTTTTCAAGACAGAGTCTCACTCTGTCACCCAGGTTGGAGTGCAGTGCAGTAGCACTATCTTGGCTCATGCAACCTTCACCTTCCAGGTTCAAGCGATTCTCCTGCCTCAGCCTCAGGAGTAGCTGAGATTACAGGTGCTTGCCACCACACCCAGCTAGTTTTTGTATTTTTAGTAGACATGAGGTTTTACCATGTTGGCCAGGCTGGTCTCGAATTCCTGACCTCAAGTGATCCATCTGCTTTGGCTTTCCAAAGTGCTGGGACTACAGGCGTAAGCCACTGCATCTGGCCCAAAGTTGTTCTCTTTTTGTTGGCCCAACCTCCCTGAATCCTCTTACTTTGATGCTTAGAGGGAATTACCTCCCATTACTAGGAGTTAGTGTGGTGTATCTGGGAGTATTCGAAATTTAGACAGTTATCTTTGGGTAAAAAAATTCCAAGGACTGAATAGTTTATAATAACATTTTAGGAAACAATGATAAACAGCCCAGAGTATTTTATCAATGCCGTTCAAAATCAGAGGCATCCAGTGAGAAATGTGTTGCTAAGGCCACCTTTCCTTAGAATGGAAAGAAAATAAGAACACGAAGCTTTAGCACTAAGTGGGATTTTACTTTGGAGCCTTTTCTTACTAGTAATCAATAAAGAAGGCAAAATAAGGTTAAAGTTACTCTGTTAAACACACACACATACACACTCACACACAAAAAACTCTCATGTAAACTCCAGAAAGCCTTTGGCCATGTGACTCATTGCATTCTGCCTCAGTCAGAATTCATTTTCTTCCGCACCTATATTTGATTTCAATTAAAAAGAAGACAGCTTACTTAATCTTTCCCACAAACTGATACGGTGTATACCTGAGTGAACGGGACAATTTTCCTTATAAATTATGTATAAAAATCCTCAACTGCCGCCTCTCTCCTAGAGACTCAAAAGAAAATTCAATTTCTTTTAGCTTAGTTTTTCATGGTTCTTGGGATATTCATTTCAGATTTTCCACTCATTTTTATAAATGTCTTATTTATTCAAGCTCTTCATAGAGGAAAGTAGTGCTGTGCATTGCTGACTTTATTACTCTGCACAGGTTACAATATCTTCTCAGAAGCCAACACACTAATTAATTTTAAAGTTTCTGTAAATGTTGGGAGGACTTCTTGCCACACACTTAAGATGGGGAAGTGTGGCATTCTGGGAAGTCTTTCTGGCCTCCGCTGAGTGGTGGGATGTTCTGATTCTAGTCTGTTCTCCATCCTTCATCCTGTGAATATCTCTGGGTCTTAGCTGCTGTCAGCTATAACATGGTAACTCCTTAACTGCTGGAGCAAGGGATCCCAATACCTCTTTTAGTCCTATAGTATAAACTTTGTTCTAGAAAATGCTTCCGTGGTTCTGTGGAACTCTTTTAGATGTCCGTCATGACTCTGTTCATAGCTTTCCTTGACAGACACGCTTTAGTCAGAAAGTTCAGCCACTAAAGTCAGAGATAAGAAGTGTAGCAAATTGCTATCCTTAACCTGGTGATCAAGTGTCCTTAACTATGATTCCAGGTCATGAGATACTCGAGCAACCTGGAGGAGGGAAGGAACCTTGGGTGGTTGGAGGGCTCTTGTCATGAACATGGGGAGCCATAGCTCCGTACTTACTGGCCTGTCTTTACCTTAGTCTGTGGTCATAACTGACTTTGCTTCTATTTTCCTCATCACAATACCTTATTTTATTATATTTTCTCCCATTACCAAACTCCTTAAACATTCTTCAAAACATTCTTATAATTATGACCCTTTCCTGTTTTTCTTTTCAATATGTTTTAATTTTTTAGGAATTTATGAGATTGATCTTTATATTCAGATGAGTGAGAATCTTTGGCTCTGCTATTGTCTAGATCTCCAGACCTTCTAACCATTTCCAGTCTCAAACATTCACCTCGGGTGACCACTACCACTATTTTCCACTTCAGGACCTTTCATATTTGAACTTCACTGCTACTTAGACCCAAGCCCCCTGGAGATGCTGTGCTCCATCTCTATATACATTTTTGGTCTAGAGGTTTCAGAAAACCTGACTGATAATTTCACCAAGGTAGCCATGTTATGAATTCCTTTGCTTCCACCTACAACCCTCCGCAAAAACAAACAGATGTAGAGTAGTGGACAAGATATTACCATGGAAGTTTTGGGTAATACCCTAGTCTTATTTTATTTTAATATTATTATTACTATTATTATTTTTTAAGAGACAAGATCTCCTTCTGTTGGCCAGGCTGTAGTGTAGTGGCATTATCATCACTCACTGTAACCCCAAACACCTGGGCTCAACTAATCTTCCCACCTCAGCCACCCTAGTAGCCAGGACTACAAGCATGCACCACCATATCAAGCTGATTTTGTTGCTGTTGTTGTTTTTTGTTGATATGGGGTCTCACTATGTTGCCCAGGCTGTTGTCAGACTACTGGCTTCCAGCAATCTTCCTACCTCAGCCTCCCAAAATTCTGGAATTACAGGCATAAGCCACCGTACCTGGTTCCTATTTTAATTATTTGAGGCCAGTAGGAAATCAGACACATCTTTCCATGGAGAATCTAGAAACCTTGGCACTGCTGAAACCTGTCAAGAGAATGTACTGATTCATGAGCATATCAAATCAAGAAAATAAGAAAGAGAAGTCTAAAGATAGGGATATTGGAGTTGGGATTTTAGGGCCAACAAGAGAAAAAGAGATGAAGAAATAGGTTTCAAAGTAATCTACATAAAATTGAAATACATGTATATAAGTCTCAAAGAAAATTAAAAATCTGTTCAGTGTGACATTGTTTTTGCCTTTCATGAGAGACGACTCATAATTGTCTTAGTTTACTGGCTAAGAGTCTTTTGTAAACTGCTCGAAATGGAAGAAGAGGAAAAGAAACTAATGTAGGGTCTGTGGGGCCAACCTTTCTCTACTGCTAGAATGCTGTAGAGGAAGAGAGAACTGGACGCTGTGCAGATGACCCGAACTTCCGATCACAAAGTGGGAAATAGCTGGAAGCTGAGCGGAAAGGGAGCCATTCTGCAATCCCTTGAGCACTGATGTTCTCCCATTGTTTTACCTTCTGGTGCTCACTGTGTGGAGAAATTCTGCAGTTATATTCCATAGATTCAGAAGTATGATTCCATATGTCTGAGTCTGTGAATATAAATAGAGTCATAAAAAGAAAATGGGTTATTCTCTTCCTATGAATGAAAGGAAGAGAAGAAACAATGGGAAATTCAGCATGGAGACAGTTCGGTCATGTTTCAGGGAAGATTTTCTTGGCAGTGGGGATTTCATGGTGTGAAACCGGGTCTTGCAAGAGCTTTTGGAAAACAACAGAGTACATGGTTCTTCTGCTGGAAGCACTTCATGTTTAAAGTCTCTAAAGGCAGAAAAGTAGAGAGATGGACTTCCAAGTGAAGGGCACATCATCTGCAGGCACAAGCAACAGCAACATCACAAACAAAAGCCAGCTCCTGGAATATTCCATTTTGATGGGACAATCTTTTCTTCTGTTTGGGAGGTTCTACACAGTCTCTCCCGGGTATTGACATGCAAGTAATAGTATTTTTAAAAGATTTCCTGGATTTGAATTTGTAAGATTCTCAGAAACAGCCAATGATGAATTATACCCTATTAAAGAAATGAATCCAGTGAGACATGAAACTGATATTTGAGGTTAGATGCAGGCCCATTTTGGTTTGCAGGGCCCTCTTCCACAGGGACGCTATCACAAGGAAGCTTAAACATCTTCAGCCATTTCCCCAGGTTTCAGCTTCTGTAACATCTCTGATGGATGCATTTTGACTGGAGCAGGAGGCTCAGCAGCATAATGGCACTAACATTTCTCTGCCGCCTTTTGAGTCATAGCACGGTGGGCTTGCCCTTTCCTGTTTCATGGATTTGCTTTCTCCATTTGTTCTTACTTGATTAGGAAATTGCTGAACACAGAACTTCTCCCTGTCCATAAATATCACCCAAGTTACACAGCATGGGGAGAAAGCTGCTATTGTTTGGTTCACTGACTTTGGGACTTTTTGCAAATTAAAGGATTTGAAAGGATCTAACATGGCCATACTGCCAGATAAATCGTTAGGGTCAAGTTCCCCCTTGGGGGTTTTCATTTAACTTAGTGTAATAGGAGTACTCAGGCATCCAAGGACAGAAATTAGTCCTATGTTAGTAACCAGATGCCACAGTGTGGGGGATGAACCTCATTTCTGGGTGTGCAGCCTTGCTTTATATTTCAGGATTTCAAATTGTTATGCTCTACTGTGCAACATGGTTTCACTTCCTAGAGGAGTTTAGAAAAGGAATTGCTGTTTGTAATGGCACTCTGTCATGTGTTTCCTTACTGAAAGATAGCAGGCTTTTGAGATGTAGTTGGATTTCACAGTGATATTTGGAATGGATGAAATTTAGTGAGTCTAATGAAAAAAATGTGTTGCATGCTGTCTGTATTCTCAGGTATGTATTAGGTTTTTTGAAGATGGAAAACATCTCTCTCTGAAAGTTAAAATTTAGTTAGAAACAAAATCATACACACAGGAAACCACAAAGAAGGCAGAAGTGTCCACAGAAGTGCTTATCTACGTGGTCACAGATGGAAGGGATCACAGGAACACAAGAAACAACACAATTAGGCTGGGGAAGTGGGCCCTAAGGAATTAGTCATATTTTACACATTTTCTGGCTGATTGATAGACCATATATTATAGGAAAATAACATTATCCAACCTCTGCAAGCTTTTTCTAATTGTAGCCTTGCCACTAGAACCATTT
Organism: Symphalangus syndactylus; assembly: GCF_028878055.3. Taxonomy (NCBI): domain Eukaryota; kingdom Metazoa; phylum Chordata; class Mammalia; order Primates; family Hylobatidae; genus Symphalangus; species Symphalangus syndactylus. The sequence goes on from NC_072423.2 coordinate 45,112,379, forward strand.
GAATTTCTCCAGAAATTGTATCTTTTCTACAAAAGCTTTTTCTGGAGAAATTTAAATAATTCAATGATCTCCCCTTCCTGAGCATATGATTAGTTTTGAAAAACATACATTTAGGCTTTTGTTTCAGTAAGATAATATGTGCAAAATGTTTTGGAAGACTATTTGATTCCTACCAAATTTTCTGTTATAATTGATCATTTTCTGCTTGGTACATCATGATGTGGCATCATTTTTGTCTGTGTTATCAACACCTATTTATGTTGTTTCTACTAATAGGCCAGTACTTCGCTACTTATAAGGAGGCACACAAAAAAGGCAAAAAAGAAAAAAAGTGTAACCCCTGTTGTCAAGGAGCTTGATGGGAATGAGAAAATAATAAATATGAAAATTTTAATAAGTACTTAGCTATTGGAATAAATGGAGTACAAAGGGCTCTTGAGGACAACAGAAAATAGTAAAAGTTAGAACAGTTAGGCAATGAGAAAATTAGGATTTGAATTGGACTTTGAAATGCTGGTAGAATTTGAGAGGCAGAAAGGATGTGAGGTGTGACTCCAGGTGTTGGAAGAACAGCTGGACCTGTCAACAATAATCATTAAGGATCCAGAAGGTACACTGATGAGCATAAAGAAAAGAAAAGGAAAAGGAAGAAGAACAGCATGAAAGAAACAAACATTTACTCTTTTGTTTTAACTCTAACAATTAGGAGTTAGGTAGTTATCCTTATTTTTCAGAATGAGCAAACTGTGGCACAAAAATAATAGTGGCAGAGCTGGTTTCATGCCTGAAACTCTATGGCTTCAAAACACTGCTTGCTGATCCCCTAACTCCTCATATTGCCTCTCAAGACATTTTGCTGCACTCTGGAGAATGAAAATCAAAGGTGGTCTCTGATTTAGAGAAACCTTTACTCATTCAACTTGAGAGAAAAGATGCAGACATGGAAAATGAGCACACAGGCAACCCATCATGGTCACAACAGGAGGTAAGACAGATTCATGTGCTCAGGGGCCACCAAAGGAGGTGGGAATTGGGTTGGGCAGTAGGGATATGGAGCTTAAAGGATGACAAAGGACCAGACTAGATTTTGACAGGTTTTATATCAGACTGAAACTGTGCCCAACACTAGAATTTACGAACCTTAGTAATCTAAGTATCCTGTCCAAAACAGCAGGTCTTGGCCCCTGCTTCTGGTCTCCCAGTTATGAATCTCAGATAAAACCCAAGCAAGTAAGTTTCGGTGTTGTGGAAGACAGTGGTAAACTTAGGAAAAATGCACATGCCCAGAAAACAGAAGCTTGAGAGCCTGTTTATCTGTCCTAATCAGGTCTGGGAGAGGAGGGGAATTGCTGTAATGGAAATAAGTAAAATAGGCAGTTTTATGCCCTGAGTATTTACATCATCTATTAAAGATATTGCTATAGTCCCTTTTCAGTGATTTGCTGGGCAGTTAAATTCAGACTTCAGTTCAGTTTAACACCCTGAAGTGGTTGTTTTACATAATTTATGTCGCCAGGATTTCTTTTGAGCTACAATCCTACCACAGGGTGAGGAAGAGGCTGCAATCTGAGGCCAACTTTGGTCTAGCGGGACCTGTACAGGAAGCTGACTGGACCTGGTTTCTTCATATCGAAGTGTCAACCCCAAGCCTGGGGGCTGCCTTGTAAAGGTAGATTTATTTTGGAGTATTGGACTTGGTTGTGTGTTAATCTGTGAGCATCCATCTTTAGACAGCTTTCTATATGTGTATATATATATATATATATTTTGTCTACAGTTGGTATGTGAACTCACGAAGTTCGGCATCGCATCTGATATCAGATCAACTAGATTAGTTTTTGTTCTCATCAGGCATTCCACAAAGAGTTGCTTGGTTTACCCTGTAAAGAGAGGAGGAGTGGAAGGTGGGAGAAAGAAGAAATGTTATGATATCCATGCTTAGACTTTCCTTTGTAATCAATATATTCTGCACATACAATACCATCCTCCTTTCCTCCCCAAATACAGGTGCCATGCTAATTTCCTTCTATAAAACCCAATTTGTATATTATCAATACACTTTTATAGCTTTCCACCTCTTCTCTCTGCCTAGACATTCTTTTACAGTTGTTGAAGATGCATGGACAGTCATTGCTCCTGTTTACCTACCTACTCTAATTTCTGTTAGGTGATTGCCCTTCCCCAGCTCATGGATTACGAGAGGACTGTCACTCATATTACCTCACCACTCCTGGCCTCAGGGATGGGCATTTGATACTTGTGGCAACTCTGTCTATGGTACTCTGCCTACAAGGTGAGCTCCCAGACATGCAGAGCCAATAGGTGTCCTACCGAGATTCCATTAGACAGATAGAAACCAGAGAGGAAAAATGCTTTGCCGCTGGGATACCAAATAGTGAGGACTGATAGAAACCAGAAGCTGGAAGTGGCCCGCTTTCTTCTGTGAAAAGAGTTGCCTGAGAAAGAAAACAAACTCCCAGGAAAAGAGTGCTGAGACCAGGCGAGAGACAGTGTGACACAAAATGAGAAAAACATTATTTGAGCACTTGGACTGAGGCATGCTTAAAATCAGCACTATGCCTGGAGTTTTCACCAACCAATAAATTCCTGGTTTTGTTGGTTGACTGAAAGACTCTTGACCATTTCAAATGTCAGTGTCAAATTTCATCTGTCTTCTTTCTGTAGCCTTCCCTTACCCACTGCCCAGCTTATAAGGTTCCATTCCTTCTCTGGCTTGCTCTTTTGATGTAATTATTATCTATTTATATTGAATGTGTTGGTGTTTTCTACATTGTCCTCAAGTTCTTGGACAGTGTTTTCTCAACTGCTTGTCTCTGGCCTGGTTCCTGACATGGGACAGGGTTATATAATAAATGTCCAAGAGAGATTTGGCTGCTTAAGTGGTTATGCCATTTCCTGAGAATGAGGACTAGAAAAGTTAATACTAATTCTGGAGGGTGGGGCTCTGAAATTCTTTCTATGATATGAGGATGGCAGAATCTATCCTCTGTAAGCTCTGGGACATAAACTATGTGAGGCTGTATGATGACAATTGCAACGGTTCCTTACTTTATATCTTGTGTTCTAGATTTCTTTTTTTCTCCTATACTTTTGCTAATGGGATTCAATGCCCATGACTTTATTATGTACCTAGATCAGATGAGAACACTCTGGCTGCATGCCTCACCCACAGTGACCAAACCTAGTCTCCTAACAGAGTTTTTTAAATCTGGTGCAAGTTGAATCACACTCAGATGAGGTGATTCTAAAATTTAAACATGAATAAAATAAAAACTTGACCCTGTAAACTTATTTGTTTATAATCTAAGGAAAATAATTTTGAAACAGGCACATATTTAGAAGAATATTACAATCTATGTTTCGAAGAGAATTAGAGGCAATAATAAATAAAGACAAAGGCAAGAAGTCCTTTAACAGTACAATCTGAACTGTTTAATTTATTTCTGGTTCATGCACCGTCTGTTTTGTGCATTGATTCATTTGTGTGCAGTTGTAGCTTCAAGTAGATGGTGATCTTCATAGGACAAGAGCCCTGTCTTAGGGTATGTGTGCTCCATTGCCGTCTCCTTGCTGTGGTAAACACTCACTGAGTACCTAGCACAGATCTAGGTATATAGTGGGGAGGGGTGGGGGGCTTGGTCCCAATCCACGTTTTTAAAGTTGCATTTATGTATTTTGAAAAAAAGGGAAAGTTTGAATCAAAGCAATATGGCTGAGTTCTCTAAGTTACCTGGCCATCTGTGTCTCTCTTTTCCTCACACCAGTATCTTTTACTTACCCTTTTGAAATGAAATTTTAAAATTCTCCTGTCTATCTCTCCTACATTGCAGGGTGAATGGACCTCAGTTCCCAGGTGGATCCCTGATACTACAGAAGCCCTTTCAATTCAGGTCCCAAGTCCCCTCCAAGGTGCAGTCTAATTCACCTCACATTTCCAGAAACATGCTTATCCAATGAGCAACCAAAGCTCTTCCTGGGAGCATCATCACATTTGAATGCTCTTTCATGCAAGGCGGATTCAATGGGATGGAAACCAACGTTGAGAATCAGGGTGCCATTCATTTCCTTCTGCCTCATGTCCAGTCCAGAAACACCCACAGAGCTAATGCCTTATTTTACTCTCTCTATGCTATGATGCTTATTAATCTTTAAGTGCTAGATTTTGGAGGATAGAAGTGTGGCAGTGGCAGAGTTACCCAAGGTAATCCTGAGTACATATAAATGAGGTCTTTCATTTGTTTCTCTTTTCTAGGCGGCTCTTGGAAAGACTTTTTTAAATGGTGGGTTGAAATGTCTCTCTTTTTTTGTTTACATCATTGATATGTGTTGAACAGAAAGTGGGGCATGGAAAAATGCTTTGGAGGCATTTAAAGGCCCCAGAAATGCAGACAGAACTATTTATATAATTCATAGGAAAAAGCAACAATATCATCTAGATTAATATTTTTTTTAAGATGGAGTCTTGCTCTGTTGCCCAGCCTGGAGTACAGTGGCATGATCTCGGCTCACTGCAACATCTGCCTCCTGGGTTCAAGCAATTCTCTTGCCTCAACCTCCAGAGTGTCTGGGATTATAGGCACCCACCACCACGCCCAGCTAATTTTTGTATTTTTAGTAGAGATGGGGTTTCGCCATATTGGTCAGGCTGATCTCGAATTCCTGACCTGAAGTGATCTGCCTGCCTCGGCCTCCAAAAATGCTACGATTACAGGTATGGGCACTGTGCCTGACTAGATTAATTCCTTTTTATAATGCATTTTTACTTTTTAATGCATTTTTTCACTGTAGTTCACCATCATTCTTCCATGTAGTTAAATGTTTCAGTAATTTATCTTAAAATGTTTTGTTTCAGAGTGCTATCAAGAATTTATATGAATTAGGAGTAATTGTTAGATTATTATATATTGATTAAAACAAGAATAAAGAGGTAAGATAGTAAAATAATATAGCATAGTAAGATGGGGTCAAGTAAGTGGGCTCTAAGTCAAAGAAGCCACACACAAAAGGCCACATGTTATATAATTTAATTTTTATGAAATGTCTAGAATAGGCAAATCCACAGAGATAGAAAGTAGACTGGTGATTGCCAGGGGCAGGGTGTGGGGAACGTCAGCTAATGAGTATGGGGTTTTCAGGAGGTGACATATGTTTTAAAATTGATCGTGGTGATGGTTGCAGAACTTTGTGAATATACTAAAAACCACTTTATTGTCCATGTTAAATAGGCAAAGTTAAGTAGGTAAAGTGTATGGTATGTGTACTAGTTTGTTAAGGCTGCTTTAATAAAATGATGCAGAATGAACGGCTTAAACAACAGAAATTAATTTTCTCACAATTCTGGAGGCTGGAAGTCCAAAAAGTGTCAACAGGGTTGGTTCCTTCTGAGGCTATGAGGAAAGGATCTGTTCCAGGCTTCTCTCCTTTCCTTGTAGGTGGATATATTATTCCAGTATCTTCACATCCTCTTTCCTCTGTACTTATGTGTGTCCAAATCACTTCTTCTTTTTTTTTTTTCTTTTCTTTTTTTTTTTTTTTAGATAGAGTCTTGCTCTGTTGCCCAGGCTAGAGTGCAGTGGTGCAAACTTGGCTCACTGCAACCTCTGCCTCCTGAGTTCAAGTGATTCTCCTGCCTCAGCCTCCTGAGTAGCTGGGGCTACATGTAGGTGCCACCATGCCCAGGTAATTTTTTGTATTTTTAGTAGAGACCGGGTTTCACCGTGTTAGCCAGAATGGTCTCGATCTCCTGACATCGTGATCTGCCTGCCTTGGCCTCTCAAAGTGCTGGGATTACAGGTGTGAACCACCATGCCCGGCCTCTCTTCTTCTTATAAGGACACTAGTCATATTGAATTTTGGCTGTCCCTAATGACCTAAGTTTTAACTTAATCACCTCAGCAAATACCTTATCTCCAAATATGCTCACATTCTAAGGTACTGGGGGTTAGAACTTCAACACATGAATTTGGGAGGAAGGCACAATGAAACCCAGAGCAGTGTGTGAATTACATCTCAATGAAGTTAGAAAGAAAGAGATGAAAGAAAGAAAGAAAGAAAGAAAGAAAGAGAAGTAAGGAAGGAAGGAAGACAAAGAAAGAGGAAAGAAAGAAAGCGAAAGAGAGAGAGAAAGAAAGAGAAAGAGAGAGAGAAAGAAAGAGAGAGAGAAAGAGAGTCAAGGAGGGACATAGGGAGGAAGGAAAAGAAGGAAGGAAGGGAGGGAAAAAAGAAATTACAGATGTTTTCTTGTGGAAAAAAAGAAGGAAAAAGAAAGAAAAACAAAAGAAAGAAAAAAAGGGAAAGAACGTGAGCAAGGTGTGGAACCAGGCTTCTGGGGTTCAAATCCTGGTCCTTTTAGTGACTAGTGACTTTGGGGATGTTATCAAGACTCTCTATGCCTTATTTTCTACAATTGTAAAATAATGGTAATATTAATATTAGCATCGTAGGGTGATTGGGAGGATTAAATGAGTGAATACACATAAGATGTTTACAGTATTGCTTGGCGCACAGGAAACATTGAGATTATTTTATGCACAATGATATAAAAAGGAAAGTCCGATGGCTAGGACATGGATATACTTCTTTCCTGGTGGTCAGAAGCTGCTTCTTAGGAAGAGTACTTTTCTTAACCTACTTTTGAAGGACAGAAAATCTAATATCTTCCAAGACCAGTGTAGGGGTGGTAATGCTTTGGAACAATCTGTTCATTTATTCAGTCCATATATATTGAGCATCTACTGAGTAAAGACTAAAGACTGCATTCATGACATTTCAAATAGCTTACATTTATAAGATGAGATATTGCACTATTAGTTTTATTTTCTTTTACTCATTAATATTGTTTTGGGATTTACTTTTCTCAGGTTTCAATGGAACACTTAAAGCGTGTTTTGTTTTGTTACAGATAATATGCATAAAGAGGAATCGTTTGTAGTTTTCTGCCTGCATATGTTTTTTAATTAAAATTTAAAAGTTCCTTTCTGATTCTTGACCAGAAGTTTTTCTCTTATGTCTACCAAGTCCTACTTCCTTCCCACAGAAGAACTATGAGGGTTAACAGGGAGGTTTGATATATAAAAAGCCTCAAGGCAGCCTCTTTGAGTTTATATTCATCAACTCCTTTCCTCAAAACCCAGAGCTATATAGTCCTCACTCTCTTTGTTACAGAAGACCTGCTGTTGTGGCATTGTGCCATTGTAGCCTATAGATAAGCTAGCCTCTCCTCACTCCACAAAAGCCATCTGAATCCAGCTTAAAGGTTGAATTCGATTTCTCCTCATTTCCATATATCTTTCCCAAAAGTTTACTGCAAAAATGTCTCTTCTTTCTACCCTCATTTCTGACTCCGATTTTTATTTCAAACACACTCTTATTTCCTTTTTAACAAATTACTCCCAGGTCAACTTTCATAAGAACATATCTTTTGGAATTGTGAAAATGTATATAATGTGGCTACATGTACTCTAAGATTTGATGTAAAGAGAATTTCTATTGGATATTTGACACTATCTGATACTACCCCATACTTATATGTGTTATTTATGTATATATTTTCATTCATTAGTAAATATAAACTAAGTGTCTAATGCTTTGCTTGATATTAGTAGGGGAATTGAAGGCACACAAAACACTTCCAACTCTTCAGGAGTTTACACTTCAGTAGGTGAAATACGAGAAATATATGTAGTATAGAAGGCAGGTGTGAGAGAGGTACCTTAAATGAGGGATACACACATTTATTTGGAACAAAAAAGAAAACCCGATTTTGTACACAGAATAAAAGCTTATTATGGACTGATCCATCTGATTGTATTCTTGTAAAAATCACTCCTACATCTTCTCTAATTTCCTATTATCTGGAGCATCATCATGGAAGTAATAAGGATGTTAAACCAAACTGTAGGTCTAATGAGAATAGAGATGAAATTATTCTTTGGAGTAAAATAAATAAACTAAAATAAACCCGTCTCCTATAAGAGAATGCCCCAGCAGGTAGCTTACTAATGAAAACAATGATTTCCAAGGGGTTGTGCATTTTGCAAGTTTTGGCAAAATGCTAGCATCTCAGAGGGTTTTCATCCAAAGAAGCAAACAATATGATTAGATGACTCCTGCCTTGCCTTCACCATCTGAACTTAAAAGAAATGATGAGGACAATTACCCACTCCCCTTGGCACCCCTCCCCAAAAGTGAAAACTTGGTTGGAGTGTGGCACAAGCTTGACATAACTAATTGGGGCAAATATTCAGCACAAGGCATGGGAAATTAACCACCAAAGTCTCATTAGCGTTAATGGGAATTGCACAGCTAATTCCCTCCCCATTGTGCGAAATATTTACTTCATAATGTTTATCCTGATATTCTACAACTTCCAGCAGGAAGCAATGATTTAGGTGCATAGGGCTGGAAATTATGTTGAGTTCTTTGTCAACTCTTTTATCCTTGCTCATAGATTCAGAGGATGACCTCTGGGTGTCCTCATCTGCTGGACAGCAGCCATGTATATCTCTTAACCCCCACCCCCTTCATGCTCTCTGCTCCAACACTCTCACACAGATACACACTGCAAGAACACATACTGACTGTGTCCTGATATTTTTACCCAGAAGTCAGAATTCCAAACCCAAAATATGAGCCAACTGGAAGGATTGGCTTGCCTGGACTACAGAAATAGGCATCCACCAGTACGCTTTCTGCCCCTCTCTCTCCATTTTTTACAGACCACCCTACTGAAGTAAGCATGCCTCCTGGCCACAACCTCCCTAAACAGTACCAAAGTATCTGTCTTTCTCATTGCAATGGTGTTTCAGGGATCTGTGGAGTGAAATTATCCAAATCTTTAATTTTTTAATTTACCATTTTCCCAGAAAGTGCAAAGACCTTAGATTTAACTCGATTTACCCCCACCTGTGTGATAAGAGTGTTTTGTATATGTGAGACTTCAGGCTACACCATGTTGTTGATGCTAACAATGTGATTTATGGCAAACATCTATTCTGGTATGCCTGAAATTTTGAGCTGTGTTGTATCCCTTTGTCTTCTGGAAGTACTGAAGACAGAGTGGCAAAGGGAACTTACACAGGCATTCCATGCATACAGAATAATTTCATTTACATGAATTTCAAAACTCAAATGAACCGAAATCATAGTATTCAGAGATGCATGCTTGGGAAAAATACTAGAAAAAAATATACTAATATGATTACTTTTAAACCAGGCTAGTGGTTACTAGAAGAGGAGGGTAATGGTTGGAAGGGGTCAGAGAGGGCTTTCTTTACCTAGAAGGTGGTAACACATTAATTTTGTGATAAATCATTGATTATTGATAAATCTTATACACTTATTTGGATATTTATTTTTACAATAAAAATTTTAAATGCATACAGTGAATGCATGGATTCATAGAGTTCCCCCTTTCTAGATAGTTTATGAAACATGCATTATGAGCATATTACTTTTTCTAACCAGGTATATGCCACATAGAGACTCTCTCTTCATCTCTTTCCATGTTTGTATGTTAGTTCTTACATGAGGCAATGGTGACAGAAACCATTTAATTGTTGAAATAATCATATTTTTAAAAATTATGGTTAAATCAATGAATAGAAATAAACATAAATGACAACTTCTATTCAGTTTTAGAAAAGTTCGTAACAGCAAATTTGTCTTGCCTGGTAGTGGGTTCGCCAGAAGCATTAGATACCTCACCCTGCCTTGACTGAAGGAATCCTGCCTTTGCAATGATATGCTGCACTGTTCCACTTCCAGATTAGTAGAGGGAGACTTGCTGGCTACAGCCCTGCCAGAAGCACTTATTCTGAAATTGCAATATGAGAAACTATGTCAACACACTGAAAACTTAGACTGGAAAAGGCTCATCTTATTAAAAACATGTTTTCCAACCTTGCTCGGGGGTTATCTGATGAAAAGTCTGACCTTTCACCTATCAGACCCTTGGTGGAATCTCCAGAGGGAGTTTACTAAGAGAACACGCCTTCAGCAAGGCTGTGTTACTCAGTAGGCATCAGAATAAGAAGAACAATAATATTTATTCCCTGGCCTCATAAACTGTCTTTACTATAAAACACCAAAAGGCTTTTAAAATTCACTATCTCATCATTCCTCCTCTGGACTCTGGGAAGCAAAAATGGCTTGTTTTCCTCATATTTACATGTAAGCAAGGAGAGTGTGGCTCCCAGCAGCCTTTATGACAGTTTAGACCTTTGCTTAACTGGCCTGTGTCACAATCTACTCAGATAACTGGCACCTCAGCTCTGAACCAGCCCTTAATGTAAAAGTACTATTTATTCATATATATATTTGTGTATATATATATATACATGTATACAAAACCAACTGTACCCACCTCAAGTTGTAGAAATAAAAAAGTATCAAACAAATTAGTTACCAGCAAATGAATGAGAAAACCATTTTTTGCTAAAACACTTTCCAAATAGCTTAGGCCATATGTTTCCCCTCAACAGTCCTTTGTGTTGACCATTCAGTTTCTGACCTTAGGTTGACGATCTTTCAGGGGGCACTTAAGCTCCATTCAATGCATTTGATTGCATCAGAACACCACACTGAACATTAAATGTCATACCCCCAACCTGTAGATAGCAATGGGGAAGGATTAGAAGATGAGTTCAAATTATAAAATTTCCAGTTTTCATTGTCTTTCTCTTCCAAACCGAGTGTAGAAAACTGCAGTCTCAGTATTGCAGGCAATCTGAGAATCAACCAAATCCCTTTCTTCCCTTCAAAGACCCCTCTGCAGCTCTCTCCTCTGACTTGGTAGCTGCCTCCTTTGTCTGCACGAGGATACATGCTGCTTTACGAGCCACTAAAAGGAACAAAGTGACCCTGGGCTCATGGAAGATTTATGTCATTCAAGCACACATTTATTAAAGGCTGGGATTTGATAAGTTCTTGACTATTCTAGATTAACTATTGCATCAGGTATGTTTGGACTTAATGAAATAAAATAGAAAATGTTGTCATTGACCTTTACACGTACCAGTTTCTACTATTTGATCTGAATTTGGATGATTTGTTACTTACTGTGATATACATTAAGGGTTATTCCTCATTCATCACTTCATATGTATTTCATGTATTGCACTGAAACACATGAGGTGATAAATGAGCAATATGTAATAAAGCACGTATGTATTTATTAAAGTGTGTGTAGACATGTGGGTGTTTAGACATTTATACATGAACTCTTGTTTATGATATACTAGAATCTAAGTTTTAGAATAAAATACCTGGAACTGGAAGAGAAACCTATTTAATTTTCAATAAATGCTGATCTTATTGTTATTTCAGTAGAGACTACATTACCAGTATTCGCTTTTTATGTATTATGAAAATGATGGGCCGGGCGCGGTGGCTCACGCTTGTAATCCCAGCACTTTGGGAGGCCGAGGCGGGCGGATCACGAGGTCAGGAGATCGAGACCACGGTGAAACCCCGTCTCTACTAAAAATACAAAAAAATTAGCCGGGCGTGGTGGCGGGCGCCTGTAGTCCCAGCTACTCGGAGGCTGAGGCAGGAGAATGGCGTGAACCCGGGAGGCGGAGCTTGCAGTGAGCCGAGATTGCGCCACTGCACTCCAGCCTGGGCGACAGAGCGAGACTCCGTCTCAAAAAAAAAAAAAAAAAAAAAAAAAAAAAAAAAAAAAGAAAATGATGAATAGAGAAGTATGATTATTTATCTAGGGGTTAGGATGTCCTCCCACTGATCTTCCAGGTAGTTTCTTAGGAACAACTGAACTAAAAATGTCCCAGATAATTCTGAGTATCCCTAAGTCAAAGCAGTTTCAGAAAGGGGAGAATTAGTGTCTTCTCAGTAAAAGTGGACAGTGATCTGCTTACTAATTTCTAATCCTCCCCATACCTAGGAGCTAGGTCTGTGAGCAACCCTTGGGTACCAAATTCATTCAGCAGAATGCGTTTCCTGTATCTCTTTTCTACTACTTGTTGTGTCTTCTGAGCAAGTGAATATGCAGATTGGTGGCAAAACTTAGCCATCATCAGTAGCTCTTGAAAGGGATCAGATCACCCTGCCAGGGAGGCTCTCTAATTGGAGGCTTATGGTAATGCAATTGCTCCCCACCTGCAAGGCAGCTCTTGGCACTCCAAGAAGTGCAGGAGAAAAGAAAGCCAGCACCTGTTGTTTCCTGACTTTTTAATGATGGCCATTCTAACACCATGGAATACTATGCAGCCATAAAAAATGATGAGTTCATGTCCTTTGTAGGGACATGGATGAAACTGGAAAACATCATTGTCAGTAAACTATCACAAGGACAAAAAACCAAACACCGCATGTTCTCACTCATAGGTGGGAATTGAACAATGAGAACTCATGGACACAGGAAGAGGAACATCACACTCCGGGAACTGTTGTGGGGTGGGGGGAGGGGGGAGGGACAGCATTAGGAGATATACCTAATGCTAAATGATGAGTTAATGGGTGCAGCAAACCAACATGGCACATGGATACATATGTAACAAACCTGCACATTGTGCACATGCACCCTAAAACCTAAAGTATAATAATAAAAAATAAAATAAAAATAAAAAAAAAAGAAAAGAAAGCCAGATTGATGGACAGCCAGTCCCAGCCCAACCTTGCCTGTGTTGGAAAGGCCGAGGTCAGTCATCTGGTGATCCCATGGCTCCAAATTGGTATCAGTTGCAATCAGTGGTGTTTCAAGACTTTGCCAATTCATGGACTCTGTTGTATTCTTGAAATTTATGCTCAAGATCTTTCTCAGATAACATGGATGAAAACAAAAAAAAGGCATGTTCCACTCAGGACCCCTTGAAGACACAGTTTTTCTTGAAATCACAAGGGGTATGAGTATAAGAGGAATTACTCAGGCCTGAGAAGAAAGTGAGACCTGGAAGTGTCCAGACACTTGGAGGGAGGGATTCAGGTCAGTTTTAAGTCGCACTTCTGCTACTGAATAGCTATGAACCAATATATCAAGGGGTCTCAGCTCGGTGGAGTTTCAAATACTAAATAGGCTTTGTTTTTCCAAATGCCAGTTGAATATCCTTCATCTGAAATGCTTGGCACCAAAAGTGTTTAGAATTTTGCTTTTTTTTGTATTTTGGAATATTTGTATTATACCTATTGGTTGAGCCTTCTAATCCGATAATCCAAACATCAGAAATTTGAAATGCCTCACTGAGTATCTCCTTTGAGTGTCTTGTTGGCACTCAAAATGTTTCAGATTTTGGAGCATTTCAGATTTCGAATTTTCACTTGAGTGGTACCCAACTTGTACTTCTTTCAACTCTTCTCTGTTTCAACTCCCTTCCCGCTGGGAAGCAGATTCCAAAACTTCATGGTCACTTTGTTATTAAAATTAAATCAGAGCAGTTTTAATCCACAGTCTTGACTTTTTTCCCCCCACCTTCCCGTTAGTAGAGACTTGAACTGTGGCTCTCAGGGACTTTCCTTCTGAGCATGGTCTCCAATTTCATTTCTTGACCAGCTCTGGGTCTACCTCTTTTCGGAGTGGGACCTGGGTAAAGGGAATGGAGAGGGTGAGATCTTTCAAAGTTGGTCACATACTCAGAGGTGTAGAGATCACAGCAGTCTCTCTATAGTTTGTTCTGTGTCTGTAAGTGGCTGTTTGTCTCTGCCAGTGTGGAGACTTATGCACAGATGGTGTATGAGTTTCCTTGGTGCAGGGTCCAGTTCACCCTAGCCCTCCCTATTACTGAATCTGTATCACAGAGTATTATCTTGTTTTTACTTTATTATGACAACGATCCATGTCCCCAGTAGCACTCCTGCTGGGTCTTAGTTTTGGTTGGCCTATAGCTCCCCGGGCAGCCCTACCGCTCCCAACTTTTTGTTTTATAAGATCTGCCTCCCTTTAGAATCAGCTCCAGGAACCACAGAGGAATTCAGGCAAATGGAAACTGGAATGGCACCGTCCACCTTCTTTTTCCCATCTTCAGACTGCTGCAGAAAAGGAGGCACAGGTTGTAATTCCAGCTACTAGGGAGGCTGAGGCAGGAGAATCACTTGAACCCAGGAGGCATAGGATGCAGTGAGCTAAGATCGTGCTGTTGCACTCCAGACTGGGCAACAAGAGCAAAACTCCACCACAAAAAAAAGAAGGCACAGCTTTCAATATTCACAGGCCCCAACATGTGAAGCTCTCCAGGAACTGATTCCCTAAATAGACTCCTTTTACTCTTCAGCAATGCTAGAGTGAGCCTAGCATGTCACCAGGTTAGGGCTGAAGATGCACACCTCCATTCTTAAAGTGAGCCATTCTCTATAGATGATTCTCTCTACACTCCACATACTTGGCTTTTTTGAGAGGAGCCACCGCTCTTGATTTAAATTAGGAAACACATCTTATCAGAATAAATGTGCTAAGTATCTTCAGAAAAGCCTTTCTAAAGGCGTAGTCCTAAGTTTTGCCTAAATCAAAATTCTCGGTTGCCCTTATAAAATGAAGACTTCTGCATAAGTCTCCAGATTAATCAAATCAGAATCTCTGTGTAGCACCTAAGACCTCCATTTTAACAAACCTTATACTAAGAATCTTTGTGGCATAAAGCTTTAAGTAAAAATTATATAGTTAGGATACCAGTGCACAATTATTTTCCAACTTGAGAACATGAAGCATTGACTGTAGTCTCTCACATTGTATTAGAAACATTTTTGTGACGTTTAAAAAATACTTATGACTAATCAGGGAGTATATATATTACAAAAAATAAGAGTGACCTTTTTTTTTAAAATCTCACTTGCAATTGTTTTCATTACCTTTGTATGGCACTTGTTCTCTATTCTGTTTCAGTGATTTTTGGCTGTGATTTATTGCTTCCAGACCTGAGTCTCTTTGAATGCAAGAGTAATGCTTTCTTTTATGTATGTATTTAACCATCATTGGTGAAACTTTATAAGAAATTAAGTGATCTGTCTCTCTCTCTCTTTCTTTCTCTTTCTTGTTGTGTAATTATCAACTAAAAAAATGAAAATCAAATTTTCTTATTCATTTTGCAAGACAAGCAAGAAGCCCTTTGAGTTCCTAATTTCTAGGGTTTTCTTGACCCTGATGGCAGTTACCAACATTTCTCTCACACATTTCTCATACAGTTACCAACATTTCTCTCTTACATTTCTCTCTCTCTTTGTGTGTATGTAATGTACATATGTATATACATGTATATATATACATATATATATACATGTATATACATATATATATACTTGTACATTTCTCTCTGTGTGTATGCATATATATGTATACATATATACCTATATGTGTATATGTGTGTATATGTGTATATATGTATACATCTATGTATATATGTATAAATCTATGTATATATGTATATATGCATACATGTATGTATATATGTATATGTATATATGTATATATGTGTGCATACATATGTGTGTATACATGTGTATATATGTGTACACATGTGTATATATGTATGTATGTGTACATGTATTTATGCATATATACACATATATGTGTATATATGTATATATGTACATACACACAGATAAATGTACATGTATATATGTATAGACATGTATATATACATATACGTATGTGTATAGACATGTATATATACATATATGTATGTGTGTATATATGTATATATGTATATACGTATATATACATGTACATGTACACGTATATATGTGTATGTGTGTGTGCAAATATATATATATATATTTGCAACTCAAGTCAATTTGACTGCAAGCTTCCATTTGCCAAGTTTGGTGAGATCCATTAACAGCCATGTTCTATGCATCAGTTTTACTCTCTGAGGTCCTGATAGAACCGGGTGTTACAAAGTCTAATAAATGAGGGAAATGTTCTGGTCATCAACCCAAGACCTACATACTGTATATTATGTACAATACATATTATACAAATATATATACACGTATACACACACAGAAAATAAGTTGTATATATATATTATGCATATTTCCCATATTTCCCATATATTTAAGCTGTCTGATGTTTTGCACTTTTTCTTGTAAGGTGGATTATTTTCATTCTGCTTTTAATATTTTATTTATGAGGAGACTGCCAGTGACAAACTCTTTTAGCTATTGGTTCTCTGAAAATTTATTTACTTGGTCATCATTTCTGGGGCATTATTTTTTCCTCAATGGATATAGAATTATGAATTATTAGGATTTGTTTCACCACCTCGAAGATATCATTTCACTCTCTTTTGACTTTTCTCTGAGAGGGAGAGAGATCAGCTGTTGCTCCTTTGAAGGTAATAGAGTTTGTTTGGCTAGATGTTTTTAAGATTTTTCTTTTTCTTTTTTTATTTCTTTAACAGTTTACTATGATGTTTTTAGGGTTTATTTCTTTTACTTATCCTTATTGAGGTTTGTAGCAGTTGTTGAATTTTATGTGATGTGTTTTTTTGTGTGTTTTTCAGTATTAGAAAATTCTCAGCTATTTTCTCCACAAATGTTGCTTCTTGTCAATATTATTTCTCTTCTTCCAGGACTGAAGTTGAAAGCATGCATGCCTATCACTGTGTCTTCTATGTCTTTTATTTTCTATGCTACATTTGCATCTTTTCACCACAGTTGACTATAATCAAGGTATTTTATCCTGAGTTATCTTTCATTTCTCTAAATCTCTATCCAACCAAGTCTAACCTTTTGTCAATGCAAATCTTTGAATTATTAATTTTATTACTGGTTTATGTGAAATCACATGAACAAGAAGGCTATAAATTTTATTTCAGTATAAAAATGATGCATTATAAAATATTTGTTACAAATGTATTATTTTTTATAAATAGATGTGTTGGGTTTGATAAAGTTGAGAACCAACAGTTAGGTAATTTTTGGAACAAATAAGTAGGGATTGGATTACTGAGGAGATGTTGGAGTATCAGAGGAGAGTATGACTTTCTTAAGACTGAGAAAAGAAAACTGGGATTTATTTGTTTTACTAGAGGCATTTTTCCTGCTTACATGCAGCATTTACAGGGTGGAGCAGGTTATCGGATGAGAAATGCTTGGGTCTGATGAATGCATATGGAGCATGATCACAAGTACTAGAATTATTAGAACAGTAGAAGGGGGCCTATAGCCAGCCTTGCAGTGAGGGTTCCAGCTAGCAACAGAACCTTCAGTGAGTACTGAGAGCTTAGGTTGATGACCAGAGCATTTCCCCCATTTCCAAAACTTTGTAATCCCCATGGTCCTATGAGGACCTCAGAGAGTAAAATTGATGCATAGAACATGGCTGCTAATGGAGCTCACCAAACTTGGCAAATGAAAGCTTGAAGCCAAATTGAATTGAGTTCCAAAAATATATAAATGTAACGAAGTGTTACCGAATTATTTGATTATTTGTGCCTGCTATATATCCAAACTGTATTTGGGAGGCATGCAGGAGGTATGTAAAATGTGCAGGAATTACCTCTTCTTTCAATGGAACTTTAAGTCCAGTAGGAAGCAGAACTGTCTCTCTCTCTCTCTCTCTTTCTTTCTCTCTCTCTCTTTCTTTCTCTCTCTCTCTCTCACACACACACAGACACACACACACACGTACACTTACCGTATACACGCACTCCACGCACTTATTAAGAAACCAGTATGAAACATAGGATAGAGTTGAATATGGGTTGGTTATGGGAGAAAGAAAGCCTTAATTTTACAAATTGGACTTTGATGTTGTGTTAAAATCCAGTTTGAAATCTTTGTCCAACACCTATGTCATGAGAAGAAAGTCAGATAGACCTGTTTTTATTAATCTATGATTCTATTTCAACACACTTAATACAGTAGATCCTGACTGAGGGATGACTAAATGAATGCAGGACTCATCAGACTTCCCATGTTCATGTGGCATAAAGCAATTATCTCTGTTGTAATCTTCATGTTTTATTTAAATTAATAAAAATAATGATCTAGAATCTTTTTCTTAACTGTAATCAAAGAAAACTGCAGATATTTATGATTGAGGCAAACAAGTAAAAAGGGAAGGAGGAGAATTTAGGCAGTATGGGCAAAAATCATCCTTAATGCCAGGAGAAAAAAACAAATCAAAAGAGAAAGCTTATACATTCATGAGGTTTTCTGGATGTCACACCTAGGCAAGTAATGCTGTATAAAATATTAAACAGCTCTAATGCTGACTGAGAAAATTTATGGAGTCTGAAGTACCTGTCTTAAATCATATCCACCACTTACCTCTGTTTCTCACCCTTTAACCAAGCTTCTCTGAGGCCTTAAGTTGTGCCTCTTTGTTTCTTTGGATTTTGTGCAAAGGCTAAAACGATAAAGAAATAAGGAACACCGGGGGAGAATATTAAGCACGAAGAAGAAGGTAGTAGCCATGAGCAGATGTGTTCAAGCTGCTGTTGGCTAGAGATGTTTATTTTGGATGCTGAGTTTGTTATCATATGAAAAGAAAGGTACTTTATTCCTTCATTCCCTCCCATTTGATCTTCCACTTATTCATTCAACAAATATTTACTCAGCAACACTTAGGCTGCAAATAATGTGCTGAAAGCCATGAGGACTGAAATTTATATAAAACATTCTCCAGCCTTCAAAATCTTTCATTGTATTTGGGAAAAATAAATATTTTATATGAGCAACTAATATATTAAGTTATTATAGATAGGTGCTTAATTAATTGAATTAAAGAAGTACTAGAGAGAGAAAGAACTTCCTTTTATTCCTGACTTGCTTTATTCATTCATTTAGTAATTTCAGAATAAAACATATTTATTTATTCAGGAACTATTATGCACCAGCCTTTACTTAGGCAGTGAAGACTGATTATTTCTAGGGATTCTCATTCTAGTGGAGAAGATTATTAACAGATAATTATATAATTTCAGTTAGTGATAAGGCTCTGAAAGAATGAAACTGACCTACCTAGTAGCTCTTGTTGATTGTCTCACATACATCTCAGAACTCATTTTTGCAAATAAGCTACTTCTTCTTTTTTTTCCTAACTCATTTAACGTAGCTCTAGCCAGGGAATTTTCCAAGTCAGAAGCAGGGGTCATATTGTCCCCTTCCTCCTCTTTATCCTTCACCTGTAAATTCTGCCAAATCCTGCAAACTCTCCCTTGCCCAGAAGATATATAATTTTCTCTATTCCAAAACAGCCATTTTCTCATGTAGGAGATTTAAGAGTCAACAGGATGGAGATTTATTTTACATGATACAATCAGTAAATGTATTTTCTGAAGAGGTAACATTGAACTGCAACCTATAATGTTCTTCAGGAAGAACATTCAGCACCTATAATGAAGGCTCTCTGAGAGGAATGAGTTTGGTAGGTCAAAGAGTGAGAGAAGAGTAGAGTGTTAGGGGGCCAATCAGGCTGGTTAGTCTGGAGAGAAAGGCAGAGGCTGATCATGGATTATGTAGGGTCGTGCAGACCAGAGGAAGGAATTTGGATTTGATTCCAAGTGCATGGGGAAGCCAGTAAAGGGCTTTAAGAAGAATACAGAATTGGATTAGCCCTTTAACATGCACATTTTGCCAGCAGTGAGGATAGTAATTTGCAGAAAACAAAGAGAAGAAGCAGAAAGATAGGTCAGTTGGTAGTTCAGTAGAGATGGTGGTTGTTTGGATGAGAAAATGGCTGTGTTGGAATATAAAAAAAATATGTATCCTCTGGGCAAGGGACAGTTTGCAGAATTTGGCATAGTTTCCACGTGGGAGATAGAGGAGGAAGGAGACAATATGACCCCTGCTTCTGGCTTGGACAGCTCCCTGGCTAGAGTTACTGTTAAATGAGATAGGAAAAAATGAAGAATCAATTTATTTGCAAAGATGAGTCCTGAGATATATGTGAGACGTTCAACAAGAGCTGCTATGTCAGGAGCTTTATATACTTGCTTCAAATTTACCAAAAAGGTCTGATTTGAGATTTAAAAATTTTCCATGGTATAAGCATATCCATTGTATTAAAGTCATGACAACTAAATGCTCTTTTAGTAAGAAAGTGTAGCATGGTACAGTAGCTCAAGTCTGTAATTCCAGCACTTTGGGAAGTCGAGGTGGGAGGATCCCTTGAGCCCAGGAGTTTGAGACCAGCCTGGACAATACAATGAAACCCAATGTCTGCAAAAAGTACAAAACATTAGCAGGGCATGGTGGCACACAACTGTAGTTCCAGCTACTCTGGAGGCTGAGGTGGGAGGATTACTTGAGCCTGGGAGATAGAAGCTGCAGTGAGACATGATTGTGCCACTGCACTATAGCCTGGGTGGTGGGAGTGAGACTCTGTCTCCAAAAACAAAGGAAAAAAAAGGTGATGAATAAAAAAACAAAACAACAACAACAAAAGCCAGCAAAGCCCAGAGAGAATGCATGAAGGAGAAGGAACTAGCAGAAGAGCCCAGGAGTTGCAGTAAGGAAGGAGAAAAAATGGAAGGCAGCTTTATGGAAACTAAGAGAAAGAGCATCCTAAAGATAGAAGACATGCAGAGTATTGTTCCCTGGCCTTTGTGTTTGCTACTTTAATTCCTTGATAGACCCTTAGTTCCTTTTGCTCTTTTTGCTAAATGTCAGTCAATGAAGAGATCATTTGGGAGGCCAAGATGGGAGGATCACTTGAGGTCAGGAGTTTGAGATCAGCCTGGGCAACTTAGTGAGACCCCCATCTCTACAAAAATTCTTTAGAAATGGCTGGATGTGGTGGCACATACCTAAAATCCCAGCCTAGGGAAAAGAGCAAGACCCTTTCCCTAAAAATAGAAAAATGAAAGAGAGTCATATCAAAATATGGTGTTGCTAGGGGAACTTCTGCTGTGCTTCTTTAAGGTATCCTGTGCTTCTTTAAGGTAAAGATGCACTGGGGCATGACAGCCATAGAAGAGAGTCTACCTGGATTTGGGAAGTTTCTATAGGCCTCTGGATCCATGCCTCAGAGATTGTTTATTAAACTATTCTCTGTGATACTGTACTTCCAGAGCTGCTCTCTGCCTTCTCTCTGTCCTAGGGGCTGACCTCTACGAACTCGTCAGTGGGCTTACTTGCCCGTGGTTCCATGTGTGATTCGGCCAATGGCAAGCCCTAGTGAGAAGTTAGAGAATGGGTTTGAGATCATCATTCCCTCATCCCCTTTTGTGGTATTACCTAGGGTTAATTCCATTTCTCTAGCAGAAATCACAGCTCCTTTAAAGGAATCCGTCTCTGTACAACTCTCTTTGTCCAGGTCTGGCACTAGCTCCTTCCTCCATCTCTTCAGGCCTAGGAATGGTAACAGGACCATTGCTAGCCTTGGTGTCCCTTTGGTTTTCTCATACCGATCACCACTTTTGAAAATAATTCTTCTATTAAATCTTCCTCAACTTATTCTGACTTAAATGTGCCATCTATTACTAATTTGACATCAAACAAGACAGAAGTTATGATTCAATCGGGACAATCCAACATGAATGAAGCTTATGTCACAGATTCCAGTTAACACAGGAACTCAGAAAAGGGGAAGGGAGGTAAAGGTGGTAAGGTTTGGGAGGTCAGGAAAAGAAGGCTTGGGTGAAGGGTGAGCTGAAACTGAACACTAGGGGATGGTTGAAAAGGAGATGGTGTTAAGCAGATACGGAAAAAAAGGATCTGGCTTAATGGCAAGGAGACAAACAGGAGCATGAACAGCAGGTGGATTTAAGTGCACTATTTTAAGAAGTAAAATTTTAGCCCCATTCAAGATAACATTTCTAACCTGGCTTTTTCAGACTGCACAGACTGTGGTAAAATAAAATATTTATTTTATTTTATTTCCCAACCTCTAATCCTTTTTACTACATGTGAGTTTATACTCATGAGTAGAGTCAGGTGGTGGGGTTGAGGGAGGTGCTGCTATATAGCTTCAGGATGGTTCTGGTCACCAGAAACACCAAACAGGTGATTAGAGTTTGGGAAATTTCAGCTTCGTGCCCTGACCTCCAGAGAGGAGAAGGGAGCTGGAGATTGGGTTATAAAAACTCTTAACAATGGAATTTAAGGAGTTTCTAGGTTGGTGAACATATTGAGGTGCTGAGAGGGTGGCATACCTAGAGAGGGAAAGGCAGCTCTGTGCCCCCCAGCCCTATATTTTGCCCTTTGTGTCTTTCCATTTGGTTGTTTCTGAATTGTGTCCTTTATAATAAACCAGTAAACATAAGTAAAGCACTTCCCCAAATTCTGTGAGTCAATAGCGAACTACTGAACCTGTGGAAGGATCATGGGAACCCTCAAATTTGTAGTCAGCTGGGGGAAAGTATTGGTCACCTGGGCTTGTGGCTGGCAGGAAGGGCATTGTTGTGGGACTTCTCTCTTAAACTTGTGGGATCTAACAATAACTGACATTATCTGACATTAGATAACGTCAGAATTAAATTGATTTATTGGACACCCAATTGGTGTTGGGGAACTGGTTGTTAATTTTGGAAAAAGCCACACACCAAGACAAACCAATCACAACACCTTTCAGTTTGCAGCAAAGTACTCTGGATCAAAAACAGTCACAAGGTCCAATGATATGGAGTTTGCCCATGCCTCTTCTCAGTGGCTCTTAATAAGAAATCCATTTTCAGAATCAGCAGCATGACCCAGACTACATTACTCTGGTCCGGCCATTTATGGTCCAGCCCTCCTTGGGGCACCCTACAATGAAGGGACAAGACTGCCTTGTGGGTCAGTCACTGCATGGCACAGGAATACAGTAGGGAGTCTCTGGAAGTTTAATGAGGACAAACATTGCAAGTTTTCTCTCTTCTTTCTCTCTTTCTTTGTAAACTGAAAGGACTTTCACTAATGCTCCATAAAAACTGGTTTAATATACAGTTATTACAAAGCTTCAGATTTTTGACAGATTAAGTGCTATTAAATCACCCTAGTGTGAAGGCACTAAAAGGTCACAAGATGAATTAGTTCGGGCCATCTTCTCTCAGTCTTCAGCAAGTAGCTTCTTTCAGAACTGCCTCCTCCCACCAAGAAAAGGAAAGAAGAATAAGAGAAAAAAGAACTGAAAATTATGACCCTCTAAATGTCTTCAGGATGAGAGGTGGTGAAGAATGGCTCTGCCTTGTTATGGGAGGCAGGTGGGTTTTTATCAGCTTGGAGGACAATTTTCTACTTTATTTTTCCCCTTTTGGTTGACTGTGATCCATAATGTTGCATTTTGCCCTTTAGGAAGGATTTTCCAGTTGACAGACTCAACAGCCATATCCTATCCCAGTGCTTGGAAAAAAAAGGCAGAAGAAAGGACGTCAACTGGATTCAATATTTTTAACAATACTGTCACAATTTTATTTTAGGATTTATTTTTTTCCTGTGTTTTTGCCAGGAGAACTAAACCTCAAATTCATATAGCAGATTTCTTCTCTCATAAATGCAGTTTTGAAGGTTCTGATAAAAATTATATATACATATATATGCATCCCATACTTTAAGGATTACTGGTAAGAAGGAAGTATATGGGATACTGTTACTGAAGTGTGGCAGTACTGATCAAGGATTACTAACAGCCATGGTAGTTGCTGTAATTTGAAAACAGTAGCAGTGTCTATTTATTTATTTATTTGTTTATTTTGCTTTTTCACTTGCCTGAATAATCCATTTACAGAAAAACCTCAGACAGAAAAAAACAAACGAAAGCCAGTCTGAAGAAATGGTTACATTATTTTCTACAAGGGCAATTTCAGAAGTTGTTCTTCTTTGTGCAGGTAAAAATGGTACACAATTTTAGGTTTTCTCTTTGTCTTAAACTAACCTAGCCCATCTTTCGGTAAGTTGGCATTCCTGTATGGGTCTGGGCAGGGCTCTGTTAACACTGGGGCCCTGGCTTAATAGCTTAGCAATAACTACACTGGTGGTTGTGGGAGACCTTCAGCGTACTCTGATCATGCATACACGTTTCATATTGACCTCCTCCCATTAGGATATCCACATTTAACAGTGATGATTCTAAGAAAGTCACAACTTAGATGTGGTGAATCTAGTGCCCGGATCTGTGTCTTCTGATGTACTTAGTGATGCTCGACTGAATGGATTGCTCAGATTTTTCTTAATTTTTATTTCTTTTGCACTTAGTGTCCATGTAGTAACTGTTTCTCTGACATTAAAGTGGGGGAAAGAAAATAACAGTGTCGCATTTATTTACATGAGTTCTTCACTTTTTTAAAATTCCAAATGTCTTATCAATAACATAAGAGGTGAGATCATCTGAGGGTTTCTCTTCAAAGAAAGTTTCAGTGAGTAATTGTCCCTGATGGTGAGCTATAGCTACAGACTATTCCTTTTCTTCAAAGCATTGCTTTAGCCAGTTCAGTAAGAGAAGTTCAAGAAGTATAACTATCATTTTTTAACTTTGAACAAAAGTGGTTCAATGAAACCTAATATACTTAACCTTAATTATTTGACCAAACCTTCAAGAACCATCAAAGAAAATTAAAGAGGATAAAGGAAAAATACAGAAGGCTGAAGAAATGTACTTAAACTTGAGGCTTTATATCAAGTTCATCTTCATTATTTGCGGTCAGTTCCCAGACATTCTTAAACCTCTCTTTTGACCTTGGCTAGAATCTGAAGAGCGGCATCTTCTGGACCCAAGTAAGTGGTGATCAGGTGTGTGGCCTGGAGGACACAGTGGGGTCAGTGTGTCTGGCCTTCCCAGGGAGTTCTGACTGGTGAGGACAGGAGCCTCACAGAGGCCTCAGCTCTGCTCCCAGCTGCAGCATCCCTGGGATCTTGTCACAAGCACAGTCCTCAGGGCTCGCGCCTGTGGCTAGGGCCACGGTAGGACTTGTGCTGTAATTTCCTCTGCTTGGTGTTGACACTTGCTTCTGGATTCCTGCAGCACTCACTCCTGGTGGGCTGTGCATTGTGACCTTTCTTCCTTACCTTACTGCAAAGGCAGAGAGATGAAGACCTTGCTGGGCTCAGTGCCTGGATAGTACTTGCTACCAAAAGGAAGGGACCCTGCTTTACACATGGAAGACTTTCTTCTTTCATTTTTTTTTCTTTCTTCCATCAGAAATACCCTTATTCCGTGTCTTCTCTTGCTGACTCCTATTGATGTTCTAAATCAGCTCAGATACCTCATCCAGGATCCTCACCTACCTGCCCTGGAGATTTCCTGCTTCCTACTTTGTCAGTGGGACTATCATTTCTGCAATGAACAGATCATGTCACTTATTTGGAGGTAGCATTTTGTAGCAGGGAAGTCAATATATTTGGGTTCTAACTGGTTAGCTTTGTAATCCTTGAAAATTCACATTGTTCTCCTTGTGAAAAGTAAGCCCTCAACTAATAAAACATCTTAATACATTGTCAAAAACATGGACTCACACTTTTATCCTTGTATCACCTTTCCTTCAAATATTAACCCACAACCCAATTCTTCTACAATTCTTCTATTTAGCCTATCTTCTTCCAAATGCTTACATGTTCATAATTTGGATTTCTCAGTGGGCACTTATTTATATTAATTTACTTATAATTATTCTGTTATTGAAGTGTTCTATCTTTTCGTTTGTGCTCTGAGCACAAATATAGGGTGTCAGAGTAGGGTGTCAGTTGTAAGCCTAAAACCTGGGACTGTTTCTTGATAATAACAGGCGTAGGATGAATGCTTGTTCTTGCTGTTAAACTCTACTTTTATCTTAGCTATGCTCCTGATGCTCATTTCATTATAGTTTCCCTCAAGGAGATAACATCTATCTATTTCTACATGTGTCCTCTTTCTCGAGTTGTGAAATATTCTTTGTATCTTTCCTAGTGCATAATCTGGTGCCTAGTCCTGAGTAAAGGATCAAATAAACTTGCTAATAAACTTATCTCCATGGATTTTTGTTTCAAGCATCAAACAACATAATGCTTGTGAAAGTGATTTGCAACAAAAAAAGTAAAATGTAAATGTATGGGATTAATTCTGTGATTCAATGAGCCCAGTCCCAGACCAGCGTGTGATTTGGTGGCGATGACTTAAATCTCATAGGTCAATATGCAACAAATCCTTCTTAGATTCACTCTCCTTTAAAATGCACAATATTATAGTGGTTTGTAATCTGAAGTTTCCTGGTTTTAAAAAAAAAGTACATTTTTAGTTGAGTGTGTGTCATGCTCTGGGGCCCTACACATCTAAATATTTAACAGGATTGCTTTATATGCTCTTATGCCGATGTTGCCGATATGTGATTTGGTTTTTGCCCAGTGGGTCCCTGGGCTTTTCATCATCCAGTGCATATATTGGCTGCAGAGTGCCTGGGCGGCAAGAATAGAGGGGTTGCTGAGGCATCCAATGCAATCAGAATGTTATTTAGAAAAGCTGGCTTGCCAGCCAAACCTTGCACGCATCTTTTATTACACTGATCTTTGTGACATATTATTTCTGCTTCACAAGGTCACCTGATCCTGAATGGGACCTGTGGTCCATTGATAACACAGCTGGGTGACGGCTGCAGCATGAGTTAGGACTAGACACAGAGAAGGATGAGTCTTCAAAAGTCCCAACTCGCCTGGGCTGAGTTCTCACATTCCTTTTCTATTCCTTAGCTCCCCCTGTTCCCTGTTACTGGTGTGTGAGGAGAGAAAGAATGGGCAGAGGATAGTATAATCAAAAGCTTCTTTCCATAACTGAGAAGGTGGGAGTGGGGTTGAGACTTATAAACAGTAGGTAGAATCCGTTACTTGCCTGTGAATCCTAAGACAAGATTTCAAGTTCTAGCCTCACCTCTGGCACAAAGTTTGTTAGAGAGTGTTCCTCGTCCTCTTCATCTGGCTGGTTCTTCTCACTGGCCAACTCTCAGCCCAAAGCTCAGAATTGAATGAGGCATGTATGTATTCTTTATGGTTGATTCCCATCTATATTAGTGTATTTTTTCACTGCTATTAAAAACTGTCCAAGACTGGGTAGTTTATAAAGGAAAGAGTTTTAATTGACTCACAGTTCAGCCTGGCTGGGGAGGCCTCAGGAAACTTAGAATCGTGGTGGAAGGCAAAGGGGGGGCAAGTTACCTTCTTCACAAAGCAGCAGGAAGGAGAAGTGCCAAGCGAAGTGGGGAGAGCCTCTTATAAAACCATCAGATCTTGTGAGAACTCACTCACTACAATGAGAATAGCATGGGGGAAACAACATCCGTGATTCAATTACCTCCACCTGGTCTCTCCCTTGACATGTGGAGATTATGGGGATTACAGGGATTATAATTCAAGATGAGATTTGGGTGGGGACATAAAGCCTAACCATATGGCAGTCTCAGCAGGGGACGATTTATTCTTTGACTATTCACTCAAGTGGCATTATTCAGCATCTGCTACAGGTCAGGCAATGTTTTTGTTGCTAAAAAAACAGCATCAGACAAGACAGAGGTGGTTCTTCTCTCATGAAAATTATGTTCTAGTGGAGTCACACAGACATAATCCAAAAAATAGGTAAAAACCAAAACACAAAATATTAAGTAATGATAAATGCTATGATGAAAATATAGGAAGGTGAATAGATGGTAATTTAGATGGGAGGTGGAGGGAGAGGACCCCTCTTAGGAAGAGACATTAAACTGAGAACTGAGTGACAGGTACCAGCAATGTGAAGGTCCTCAGAATGTGGCTGGGAAAGGCCCTAGGCCCCAGTGAGTTTGCTCTGTTTTTGGAACAGTCTGAAATTGTTTCTGGAAGGCAAAGGTTAGAGAGGGAGCATGCATTGAGGTCAAGTCAGAGAAGTGGGCAGTGCCAGATTTCACACACATTTCTGGGTTAGAGTAAGGAAATAGGACTTTATTTTATGGTAAAGAAAAGTTGCTGATGAACTATAGCAGAGAGAGGACATGTTTTGATTTACATTATTTTAAAAATCACTTATTTTTCTTTGTAGTTTTGCCACCCTTGTATATGCTTCTAAACCAGATAGTTTTGTCTTTTGACTTTTATGGATAGAATTGTATTGTACAAGTTTTTTGGTGTGTTGTCTGTTCAACATTAGGTTTGTGAGAAAAAATAGGGGGAATTATTTGATATGTCAGGATAGTGGTTACCTTTATCAGGAAAGGAAAGAGTGGCTTGGGAACTTTTGAGGTGCTGAAAAAGACTTACTGTATTTTCTTAACCGAAGTTGCAGTTACAGTGGTGCTTGTTTCATATCTAAATGCTAAATAGTATAATAGGTGTATAAATATTTCTGAATGTGTTTTCCAAATAAATGTCCTGAAAATCACTACATTTAGTAACTTTTTCAGCCAAGTTTAAATATGAAATTAAAAACAATTTTCCAGGAAGGACTAATTATCCTTCCTCTCACAGTATGCTTATCAGAGAAACAAAGAGGAAAGATAGAGAAAGGAGAAAGTTTTCTAATTGGTTGGCAGATGTGCAGAAAGTTTAGGTGTGTTGTAGGGGACAGAACCATGAGACACAGTGACAATTATGCTGAGAAGTCAGGAGAACAGGGACTCGGCCTTAGCTTGGTCACTAGCTAGCTTAGTGACTTGAACAACTCACCTCCTCCTTCTGAGCTGTTTCAACATCTCTGAATGGAGAGATGACCTGTCACATTGCTTGGCACTTGGTAGGTAATGAATACACATTTGTCTACTTGGATACCTTGATTCTAATAGACCCAAACACTAAATTCCTCTCCACATATCCAGCCTCTAGATTCATTTACTCAGCAGCCTAGGCTGGGATACCTCACTTTTAGTGCATTTAGTTTCTACCTCAAGAATAACAGTTATTACAGTCTGACCTGATAATCAACTATGTACACATCCACAAAATCCCAATAACCCAGCACAGCCATCTGCTCATGCTCAGCAAATAATTTCTAATGCAAGGGCCCTCTCTTTCAGAATAAAGATTCTATTAGGTGAGTTCAGCTGAAATAAAAGTAAATATCATTGATACATGCTTATTGCTTATTTTCATACATATATGAAAATACATATGAAATATGAATATATATGAAAATATGAAAAAAATATATATTTAACATGATTTAGAGTGATTTAAATAGAAGTGGGTTCAAATCCTGGCTGTAGCTGGTAGCTGAGCAATCTGGGGCTAACTCACCTCTCAAGGTTTCTATTTCTTCAGTTATGTAACTAGAGCAGAAGTACCCACCTTGTAGCTTTGTGACAATCGATAAGCCCAGCACAGTGGTAGGCACATGGCAGGCCCTCAGCCCTCAGTGGTTTACTCTCTGATCTATATCTCTACAGGTATCCTGAAGTCAAATCAAGGGTTACAAGTTGATCAGGCCAAATATCTTGACTGTCAGATCATTTTCATCATCAGCATCGTGGTGATAAACCGAAATGTCATTTGCGCCTCAGGATAGGATACACAGAGAGGGCCAGTGCATAAAAATAATATGATAAGCCTTTCCTTTCAGAAGTTGTTTCACGAAGTGACAATATCATGCTTCTTTCATAGCACCGGGTTGAAAAGTCACAGTACTTTTTTTTTTTTTTTCAAAATTATATTTTCCTGACCAAGTGGCTGCATTCTGTCAGGCAGGGCAGCTGCTGACAGTTAGACAAGGAAAAGAGAGGAATTATGCAGACGTTTGGCAGTGTAAATGTTAGAACAACTCAACTGTATGTGTGTTCAAGAGAGTTCAGCAGCTTAGGTGAATGCAACTCCAGGAAATAAGATGACAGCTTCTCTAACCATTATGCTAATGGACAGGGTAGGTGGGGGATTTCTCCGTGTTAGAGCAGGCACTTGGGAGACAAAATGCCTGGGCTCAGATCCCACTCCCAACAACATCTCCCACTGTGATCTTGGGCAAGTTGCTGAAGTTCACTGTACTTTAGTTCTATTTCTCCATCTAAAAACCCAAGCTAATAATAGTTACCTTCGCTGCAGGGGTGGTACAAAGATTAATGAATTAATGAGCAGAATGTGCCGTGGAGGGAAAGAGAGCGGTAGAAATGTGATCATTTCCACAAATCTTTGATTTGCACGGAGTCTGCCACAGTGGCTTTTCTAAATGTTGTGCTCATTCCTCTCTCCTTCTCAGATAATGAACCGTCCATCTCAGTTCTGCTGCTAAGAGATATGGATGCTCTTGTCCAGGACGCGATGAGGTTTTTCACGGCCCCCAAGCCTGGGTGCCGTGTTAAAGTGATAAGGAGAAAGATCCTGAGTCATAGAATGATGGAAATTGGAGAAAGATATGAATGATGAGAGAGTCTTAGCTTTAAAATAAATAGCTTAACCACCCTTCCAATTTTGCAGTTTTATTTTAGAGAACAATAAACAGTGACGAGTGGGAATATTTTTTACAAAATGAATGTTACAATGCGGATAATGGAAAATAATTTAAATAAAATCTCATTTTCAAATTTATTCACGACGTATTATACCAAAAGGCAGTATGTTGTTATATATATTAAGGTGTAGGATAAGACGACTCCCCAACTCCAGTGCTTTGCCTGGCTTCCTGCCCCCAGCAGAGGTCAGTGTTAAAAAAAAAAAAAAAATAGCAAGACAATATCATGTGTAGACAAAAGCATCAGGTACTTTAATATCATCTTAGATTTGGGAAAACAAAAATAAAGTCAAACCACCATCAAACAAAAGTCCAATTTTAAGACCAAGGAGTAAAAAAATCCTGTCAAATAGCCAGGAAAAGAAAAGTAATGTATGTTATATACAGTATCTCATTTATTGGTATTAACAGAAGAAAGTAAATGTATGATCTTACTTTTTAAAAATAGAGAGACCAAGATTCATGGATATTGATGGTCTTGTTCAGGATCTCAAAGTTAGCAGTGGTGAGCGGGTGTTAAACCCAAGCCTCAAGTCATTCCAATATCTATGTTTCAACTATTCCCCAGATTTCTAAAGTAAAGAGGGATTGTAGCTTAGGAAAAAAATTATCTGACAGATAGTGTATGTATTTATAGGCCAGGTTGCAAATAAATCCAAGCATTCCTTCATTCATCTAACCACCCACATATTTGATGAACACCATTGATATATAATACCATGAAAAGTGCTGGTTCATAGAACTGAGCCAAAGTAAAGAAGACTATGTATTAGGTTGGTGTAATGGCAAAAACTGCAATTACTTTTCTACCAAGCTATGTTTTACCTGGATCTAGCAGGCAGGACACAGAATTGCAAAGGTGAAAGGGTCATCAGAACCCAAGCCAGCAGAATTGGGCCCTGACCCTACAGTTGTGGATGCTTGTCCTTTGCCGGATATAGTGTTTCTGGGACCTGAAGCTTTGATCTCTGACAGAAGCTTCCGGTGCAACCCAGCCCCATTTGTGATAGACATGCCAAGATAATATTGGAGGAAAGGGCTAAAATATTATACTCTATTGTATCTCTGTTACTATTTCTTTATCACATGTGAAGTATAACCAACTGCAGTCTAGTGGAAGAAAGCTGTAAGGAGACTTAGTTTTACTCATACTCTAGCCAGGAAATCATTCTGGTCTCATTCATACTGTTAATTGGTCACCTACAATTAAACACATCTGAACGCTTTAGTCCTTCTGTCATTTGCAAATGGACCAGGAGATAGGAAACCCCAAAAGGTAATGTAACAGCCATAAAACACACAGATTGCCCATGTCTCAGTTTTTTCACAAACAAGCTCTGTGTCCTGTACCTACATGGTTTTCACTGTCATTTTGGATAATCGCAGGATATATTTGTGTATGGTGAAATAAAGGGAAATGGACACTTCTGCTTCTATGTATCTGAATAAAATAAGTATCAGGAGGTCCCAACAGCCCTTATTTCCCAAAATGATGAATGCAGATGACTTAATAATATTCCTTCAAAAGAAAACCTTACCGGTGTGCAAGTTGGTAACAGTTCTTAAATTCAGAGCACCTATTAGTTGTTCCATCTGACTCACTCTCGTACAATTTGTTTTACATTTATACTTTATATCAGAAAGCAAATTTGAAATTTATATCAAAGGGTGTGTCTTATGTATGAAATTTATGTCAAAGGGTGTGTCTTATGTATCTTTTTTTCTTTTTAACTCTCCTGTATGCTATATAGAATATAGTGATTGAAATATTTTTATTTTTCATACAATTAATGACTACCTGATACTGAGGCCTAGTTTCCTGTGAAATTCTGATGCCAGTGGAGTTTGTCTTTGGTGTTCTTTCATCTTGCAATCAAGTGCCAATCCTTCTTCACAGAATTCTTCCAACACAGTCCTGGTTGCCAAAGTGTTTTGATCAGGTCAGTATTGCATTCTACTATGAAAGCAATCCTAATCATCGTCTTAGCATCTTTCATATCAAAAGTGACAGTGGTGGACTCATTTATCTATTCATTCATCCATTCATTCTTTCATTCAACAACTAATTATTAAGTGCCTCCTATTATATGTAGCTAGTGCTGGCTAGTCTAGCTAAATGCTGGGGATTCAATGGTGTGTAAGAAACAGAATAATTGCTGCCCTAATAAAGCTTATGTTCCAGTGGCTGAGGCTGATCTGAAACATGCAAAATATCCATAAACAAGACCATTCCTTATGGGCTGAGCACCATGAGTGAAATAGGGAGAAATAGGTAAGAGACTGGGGCAGTCACAAATTTCTCTTTAAGGAGATGACACTTAAGCTGACAAAAGGTTTGCCATACAATGATAAAGGAAAAATCGCAGCCCAAACCTCAGATTTTGGAGGAAAATGAAAAAGGCAGGTATAGTCAAAGTGTAATTCATGAAACAGTGTTTCATTAGAGATGAATTTGTCTAAACCAGTAGGAATTACAACATGTAAACCTTGCAAGAGATGGTGAGGGGTTTTTATAATAAGGACCAGGGAAGGTCAATAGAAAGATTTAAGCAAGAGTATGAGAGGATTGGATTTATAGCTTTAAAAGATGTCTACGGCTGCTGTTCCCAAGGGATCATTTTTTTTCTAATTTGTGTTATAAGAACTAATGGTCAACAGAAAATTCAGTTTACAGAAATTTTCTTTAAGGCCAGATTTGTTAACCTAATATTTTAGAAACAGTCAGAGAATCTTATCGAAGGAAATATTTAACAAGCTCAGAATAGCCTGCATTCCAGATATATGTATCCTAAAAATATCTGTATTCCATGCATGTCGATGTTTGACTTTGAGCATGCCACAAACTCTGTGGTCCTTAAAAATGAGGAAGTTTGAATGAGATGATGTCTAAGATCTCATTCAGCTCTAGTATTTTATGACCATGAAATTAGTGCATTAGAAACTGATTAAAATCTAAGAAACTATGAAATAACCCTTCTCTTCAATCTTGTGAGTGAAATGGTCAGAGATATTACTACTATTCATGATGATCAACATGTGTCCAGCATTTTATAGTCTGCTAAAGATACACACATTGTGCCATTTGAAATCCCATAACACTAAGAAACAGGTATTATTATTTCTATTTTACCAATGAGGAAATTGACATTCAGAGGAATTGTTTTCCATAAAGAAGATCAACAACTAGCTAGAGACAGAATCAAGACAAGATTAGAAATGTACTGTATAGGCAAATTGAGAAAATGACACTTTATATTTTTATTGTGGATTTTGATGGCTATATAGGCTTATTTAGAAGTTGACTCTTAATAGTTTTTAGCAATTATAAAAAGGCCTCTCTCTTTGCTGACTTATTAACATTTATTCAGAAGGTCCTTAGGATTAGAACCTCTGCCCTTTCTTAAAATTCAAAACATAAAAAAACATGAAATTAAGACAGCTTTAATAAACTTACACTGTTGGTCAAGGTCTAATATACTCATTCCCTGCTGTTAATATTAAAGTTATTCATTAAATTATTTAGATGAATGCCAAGTATTTATTGCTTACTCTGTAGAGATACAGCCTTGAGTGTAGAAAAGAGGTGCATATGTATCTTTTTTGAAATTTTATTTTGCTTGAGGGGCTCTCCAGGCCCTCTCTGCCTGTATATGTTGGCACGTGCACACACAGACACACCCTCCTGCCATCTTTCTCCTTACAGACTCTGTAAGGCAAGCGATAAGAAAGGTCTACCATAATCTTCTGTGACTGTGGCATTGCCAGTTGAGGTTGGAGGAATTTTTCTGTATATTTTTCTATTATCCCTTCCCATTTCTTCCTTCTAGCTGTGCTTTTCAAATTTTGACTGTATATCTTAGCTGCTCTTTGGATACTAATGTGTTGTGTTCTAATTACTGCATAAATGCAAAATTGCTTTTATCATGTATATCACATATATCATTATGTATATGTTAAATTCAAGCTTTCAGAAATCAAGCAAACAAGCAGCCTCATATAAAATCATACAAGGATTGGGTCCAAATTATACTGGAATCACTCAGAAGAAATATTTCAAAGACAAACCTGTTGAAATGGCTTACTTTTTGACAGCCCTTTCTGGAACTTCAGCGATTTCTTCCCCACCCCTTCTCCCTTTCTTTCCTTCATGTCAGAATGGGCTATGTTTGAAATTCCTGAGCCCACCACGTGCATGCTGTCTTTATATATACACTCATCTCTCCTGAGGAAAGATTTCAACTTCATGGCAAGACTGAAGAAAGCATGTCAGAATGCTGTCGGAGAGAGAACCTTCTTTTCTACAACTGTTTTTGGATGCCGGCCAAAATTTTCCCTTTCTGGCTTTAACTCATGACACTATCTCCCCATGGAGTAGAAGGGATATTTTAGCAACTGGCAAGTTTTAACAGTGCCCCTCAATGCCAGCATGGGCAGTCCAGAATTCAGAGCACTGACTCTGTCTTCATGCCGATATTAAATAAGCATGCCGTTTTAAGACAACGGCGGGCAACTTTTCTTTTGAGACTATCTGGGGAGATTTCTTTTTTATTTTATAAAGGGTTTTATATAAGACATCAAATAGTTATGAGGAACGTGGCTGTGCTTTTTATAACACAAGAAAGGTTAAGAGCAGAAATTTTTATAGACACTGTAAGAACTTTCAAGGGACTAAAAGGCTCAGTGGACTCTGAAGACAGATTTCACCTTCAGGAAGAGAATTCAAGTTCACCTAAAGAATCAACAAGTTACAAGGGTTGGGATGCCCAGCTCAGTCCCTGTTGTTGCTTGGATTCTACCTCTGAAATCTGCTTAGCAACTAATTGAAAGAGGATTGTTTCCGGGGAAAAGGTTTTGTAACAGCATAGCATACAGTGTACTTGTGTCTGGGAATGGGCAAACAGCAAGGTTTAGGCTCTGGATTTACTGGAAATAAAAGCATTATTTTATTTTGGCATTTCTCAGTGTCCCAAACCAAAGGGACATGTGCCATGTGTCTGCATAGAGATACTTCCTTGAAGAAGACTTTTTCCCTGGATTATCTATTCTAATGTAGGCTGAGGACTGCTTAGGTTGCAGTGTGGGTCACATTTAGGAGATAAATACTAGACAGATACAATTCCCTGAGGCAAGTGAAAGAGCTAGGTACAAAGAGAAAACCAGCTCCAAGAGGAAGAACTGATTGGGAAAGCAAGTGGTATAGAAATGAAAGAGAGAGAATGGACACCTGCCGTATGAAAATAAAGATTGAAATAAGTAAAATCAAACTGTATACAGTTGACTGGAATGTCTATTTCAATAAGAACACATCCTTAGAAGTTGAGAAGTAAATATTAATAGTATAATTTGAACTCAGTCTCTGTCCAGGAAGAAGTCAATTAAAGTATAATAATTATTTAGCCTGAGACTTTGGCCAAATAAGTAATCTGAGTGTTTGGCTAAGACTCAGGCAAAGAATGAATTAAATGAACTAAACTGAAATTATTGCTTATTTTATTCTTAGAAGTTTTATTCTAGAGGATGATTCATTTATTGAGAGATACCAGAGTCTCTAAACTACAAGTCCAAGAGTTTGATACGATTTGTCTTCCACTATCCAACCTGAGATACAAAGACATCCATACTAAAAAAACAAAACAAAACAAACAAGAAAAAACAAAAAACCAAAAATCCCACATGGCTTGGATTTCTCTTTGGAAGGTGGAGACCTTGTAGAAAGGATATATTTCCTGCACCTGTATGAAAGAAACTCTCTGCACACAAGCATTGCTTTATGATTTTGACTACCAATGATGTTCCACAATCCCAAGTCTTTAACCTTCTTCTGTGTGTGTGTGTGTGTGTGTGTTGTTTTTTCACAAGCTCTTCAAGGACATGGACGACTTTAATTTCCAGCATAAGACAAACCCTAATAATTCCTACTCATATTGATCCCTTCCTCCTTTTTAAGGCTCTTTTAGTTAACCAATCTATATATATTCTGTCCCTGGATGTTGTACTGTAGCAATTCTTTTCATCTGAACCAGAAGTTACTTATTTAGTTTGATATCTCCAGCAATAGAAATCTCACAAAGTTTGTTGGTAGACATCTCACTCGCTTGTCCCATATTAAACATATTGCCTAGTAATATTTGGAATTTTCAAAATTGTTAATAAGAATACTATATAATTACTTAGAACAATGAAATATAGAAAAATAACAATTCGTAACTATTTCCACTTATAACTATTTAAAAATGAACATATTTATTCAAGCTTTTTTCTATATATGTGTTTTCCAAAGGTTTGTCTCAGTTTCTGTATATGTGTGTATACACACATGTAATTAATCTATTTGTAGAACCACATATACAAACATTCTTAATAAAATCTAATCTTTATATTTTATTGCAATATAAACAAATATTTTAACAAAAATAAATTTATATGTGTAGGTGAGTTTATACTCCATTTTTAAAATTCAAATTAAATCAAATAAATACTTGTAGACTAAATTTTCTTCTGTCACTACAAATTTAAAGCATATCAGTAAATATTCTAAAAGAATGTATTTTTAATGTAATTTAACTAGTTTTTCTCTCAGCACATATGATGCTTCCATATTTTGTGTTTTGCTAGTGTGTGTAATGCTATGATAACCACCTTTTAGATGGATTTGACATGTAAAGTATCTTTTGCATTAGGTTTCATTTTATTATGGGTGAGATTGAATATTGTAATTTAGTTTTCAGTTTATCTGAATTCTTTTAGGCTATTGTCCGTTTATGTCCTTCATTTCCTTCATCTACTTTTCTGTTGTTTTCTTTTGTGAAATGTCTGTAAATGTCTTTTACTCATTTTAAAAAATTATAATTGGTATGTAAAACCACAATTTATAGTAAATATTTTCTTATTTATTTATTTATTTATTTTAGAAAAAGTCTTGGTCTGCCCCCAGGCTGGAGCGTGCAGTGGCGCGATCTTGGCTTACTGCAACCTCTGCCTCCTGGGTTCAAGCCATTCCCTAGCCTCAGCCTCCTGCATAGCTGGGACTACAGGAGCATGACACCACACCTGACTAATTTTTGTATTTTTTAGTAGAGGTGGGATTTCACCATGTTGATCAGGATGATCTCGATCTCCTGACCTCATGATCCACCTGCTTCGGCCTCCCAAAGTGCTGGGATTACAGGTGTGAGCCACTGTGCCCGGCCTATCATTTGTTTTTAATTTGGCTTAGGATGTTTGTTGAGTTTCAGAGCTGCTCTATTTTTGATACAAACATATTGATTATTTCTCACACTCCCCAATGGCTTTCTTTCATAAATTCTATGTTTAGAAACATTTTCCTATCATGGGAAAATATTGATATTTTGTTCTGGCTTGATGTTTTATTAAAAAGAAAAGTTTAATGATTTGATACACATAGAGTTTTTCTAATTCACATTCTCAATGCCATTTTTAAAAAAATATTTTATTTTGCTACTGATTTATAGTGTTCTTTTTGTTTTTAAATTATTGCTATTATTGTTTATGTGCAAATTATTGCTATTATTGTTTCTGTGCAGTTTTTTTGTTTTGTTGTTTTGCTTTCTGGAAAGAAATCTTTGTCACCCAAAATACTTGTCAATCAAAGGTATGGCTTTATCAACTTGAGCAGGGGGCAAATCTTTTGGGATCCACACTTCAGCCTCAAGTGCATGTGTCTAGCTCCTGCTCTGTTATTCTTGGAGACAGATTGTCATTCAAGGCTCTTTGACTTTCTCCGCTGCTAGTTCACTGATACTCTTAGGTATATGAAAATCTGCACATTATAAGAAGCCTTGGTTCCAAGATTTCTCATTTTCTCTCCCCTACTCACCCATCCATGTCAGCATTTTACTTGTAAATGGACTATTTCTGTCCATTAAGTTGCCAATTGCCATTGCCTGTAGTTATCCTTGAAACTTCTCCCCAGCCCCTTTTACTTCTCTTCCACTCACCAGTTTTCTAATTAGTCTGGATCTTTTATTCATAAGCCAAGGACCAATTAAGAAAAAAATAAATAGCATTCTGACCCATCTGTCTCTTTTTCATGGCACATAGTGAAGAGTTGTGCTTTTCAGTGGTAGCCATTAGCTCAATGTGGCTACTGAGAACTTGAAATGTGCCTAGTCTGAATGGAGATGTCTTTAAAGTATAAAATACGGACTAGATTTACTTTTAAATGTAAAATATTTTATTCAACTTATATATTGATTATGTCTTGAGGTTTATACTATTTTGGACATACTAAGCTAATAAAAGCGTATTCTTAAAATTAATTTTACTTGTTTCTTTTTAATTTTTTTAATGTGACTACTACAAAATCTAAAATTTTATTTGTGACTTGCATTTGTGGATTATATTGGATAGCAGTGAATAGAAGTTTTACTATTTTCAGTTTTAGTACCATGGCTGTGCCCTTGCAATTAAGAAAATGTCTTTCCATGTTCTGAAAATAGATTGGCTGTCAAGTTTTTGTTAGTATGTGTCCTGATTTTTTATACATTGATACTTACAGAGAAGTTTTTCTTCATTTATACTCTCCTTAATGCTAATTTCTGTTGCATTAGTTATACAATGTGGCTATGCGATGCTGCTTCTCTTTGTTACTAACCTGGTAGTTAGTATATTTGTGTGTGGGGTGTGTGTGTTTGTGTATGTGTGTGTGAATGCATTCTTTCAGCATAAATTGGCAGTGAAGAGGAGGGTGTCTTTAAATCTTTTTCAACTGTATGTCAAGCAATTGTGTAAAAATGTAGATTTCTCGACATGACATTTACTCTGAACGATGTATATATTCTCTTCCTGCACATCACTAGGTGGACATAAGATAGTCTTTGAAGCCAAAGAGTCCTGATATGAAACATGACACTTTTGAGTTTTGTGGTCATTTTGCAAATTATTTACTTTTTCTTAGCCTCAGTTAACCCATCTCTAATACGGGTCAATCTTAATTTTATTGGAGGGTCCCATCACTCTCATGATGCCTAGCCTAGACCTCTCTCCTTTCTTGCTTTTCTTCTCTATATTCATGCATTTAGACATGCTTAGTACAAGACGAGTTGACAGCAATCATGTATTAGATGGTGGGGGTGGAAGTCGAGTGACTTACTTAGGAGTGCTCTAGTGCCTGTTAGACTACGACCCAATTCCAAATGCAACTGTCAGAATTTTACATATTATAATGCAATAGATTACAGAAAATAACGATTCAGCATGCCAACTTTGGCATCAGAAATCCCTACAGCCCTGAGGGTGATGCCAATCCCTTCAGAAGATATGAGGAATGGATTTGCCTTAAGCTTCCTTCTCGAAAGAAGCCAAATTTCAAAGCTTTTAATTTTCGCCAAATAGAGAAAAGATGCTATGAGTCTTTATATACCCTCATAGAAAATAGAATTTCAGCAAGACATTTGATAAATTGTCGCAAATGTGAGACAAATAACTGCCTTAAACAAAAATGGCAGTCTCCCTGCCAAAGGTGCAATGTGTATGGAAACGATTGTCAGGCCACTCGTGGCAGGCTGTCATGGCAAGTGGCCATGTTGGAATGAGGAAATAAGTAATGACGGATGAATAGTAAAATGTTCTGACTGAGTGGATAACACCCAGAAGGTCTAATATTCTTCTTGCCCATCCAAAACCCAGTAATTTAAGTCCTGCCAAGTTTGTCTGGAAACCTCTGAGTTAATCATTTTGGGCTATTTATTAATGTCCATCAATTCACAGAATGTCAGCGAAATGAACATAGGGTGGGGAGACTGTTCTTTATGTCAGGTTGAAAAAAATAATCTTATTAATTTTGAGTTCTAGAAATCTCCCTGCTGATTAATACTTTAAAGGAGGGTAATGTTTCCAATATCGGACGGTGCTAATGCAGAAGCAAAAATTGCTGCTTTGTTGTATTGGCATATTTTTGTTCTTTCTTTATTTACTATTGTTTATTATCTCTTTCTCACTATTTTAGCTCTAGGCTCTCAGGATTAAATCCCATACCAAGTCCAAAGTCTAAGGGATTTACATAGGAAGATAACTAATCTAGGTAGCTCAAGGGTCTGCACACGCTGCATTCACAGTGTGAAAGCAATCAAAAGTTAGGAAAAGGTGAAGGAAATTTTGGGGATTGGGGTTTAAATATGCTACAAAACAGCCCCAAATTATTATCTATTAAGTGAATTATAAAGTTTAATGTATGCAATGCACTCATGGATTTGCAGTATTTACATGCATACACACCTACATATGTGTACACATCCTCTTCTCCAGGGCTAGTCTTACACATAAGGCAGTTTATATAATTGTCACTTTGCTCTGATTTGAGGGCTACTTTTTCCAAATGATGTTCTCCACTAGTCTGTCACTGAGGTTAGAAACTGTGCTTTATTGTGAGAAGCAACCAGCACAGTAGACACAGCATGAGCTTTTGAGCTGAGCAGAACTAGCTGTGAATCCTATCTGCGGATTATTAGCTGGGTGATCCTGTGACTCAGTTACCTCTCTTGTAAAATGGAGGAAATAATTGACCTGGCAAGGTTTGAGTTTAAACGATTCATTGAAAGGACTATCCCTACCATATGGTAGTAGCTCAAAAAATTATGCTTTATAGTTCTGTTTTCACTGATAAATTGTAAACAGCTATGCAAAGGGTCCATTGAGCCCCGCCAGTCATTCACCATATGTGAATAGATGTATTTGATTCTTTTAGCCTTCTGTGTTGCTGAGACTGAGTTTGGCCATGGGCAAAGGAGGATAAAGAAAGGGCATTAGCACAGGTGTCCTTGTGAAACCAGACCCAAGATAGTCACTATAGGATTGGACACACGACACTGGTCTCCGTATATCAGCATGACAGAGTGAGATCAGTAACTTACTTTCTGCATGTGCTCCCACCCATGTCAGAAATCAGATTTCTTATACTGTGGCTGACATGGGTGAAGACTGGGATGCAAATTAATGGTCAACATCCTCAAACTTCTCCTGAAGTCCTATCCCTTTGGTAATACTTGCCCCTGCCTAGTTACCCGGGAGAGTTATATTTATTTTTCCTTCCACCATTCAAATTTGTTTATAGATAAAAGTCTGAGAGTTTTATATTTACCCTTAGCATGCATAAAAATTGCATGTTATAAAAGGTGCTTTCCTTTAATTCCAAAACAGAATAATCTTTCTGAGAAAATTCAGACACATTCGACATGTAGACTTTGTTGGATTGCAGGAGACTTCACAATATCTCCTTCTACCATGCTGCTGAAATCCTCCACCCAATGTAGTTTATGTATGACACTGCCTTTGTTACTGATAAATTCTCAACAGGTAATAATTTTTATTCAGATTTTTCATAGAAATTTTGAAGGATAGTTCTTAGTAGACAAGAAGGATGTGGATAAATGCAGAAATGGGCCCCACTTTATAAGAAGACCAGAAGATTTTAAATATGACAGCTAAATGGAGAAAGAGTACTTATCAAGGGAGTATTTCATTGTATTAAAACACAGGAAACATGAATATCAATAACATATATATATATATATAAAAGGTACATTTTGAGGGTTGCTGTGTATGGTCATGAATATTTGGAGACAATTTTTATATAGTGTTCTTTGCAGGCAAAAAAAGAATATATTAAATGTATAGAATTAGAGGAACATCTTAGGCAACAAGTTTTTTGAATATGCATAAATGGTGTAATAAGGATAAAGGGAAAGAGATTTTATAACATTACATTCTTGTTACCATAGGAGAGTTATGAGGATGCATGGTAGAGTTTGGGAGGAAGCTGAGGTAATAACAAAAGATATAAGGGGAAGAGTTTACCTTTTGGATGATAGGAATGGTTTTGTATCTACGTTTTAATCTGGGTCATGGGCCTGGCACTTGCCTATGACTTCTTGCACTGGCCTAGTCTCAACCAGTGTCACTATA
Source organism: Symphalangus syndactylus (assembly GCF_028878055.3). Lineage (NCBI taxonomy): Eukaryota > Metazoa > Chordata > Mammalia > Primates > Hylobatidae > Symphalangus > Symphalangus syndactylus. The sequence goes on from NC_072423.2 coordinate 45,154,563, forward strand.
CCCAGTGTTCATGATTGTACACTGCTTTTCTCTCCAGATTGACAATGTCCCAGAAGTTTCGGTTGTTTTCTGGGGGCATCTGAACCTGTAAGGAGCTTCTCCTGACTGGTAAGTTATTCTTTGGGAAAATCAAGAGATACCCGGGGATCTAAGCCAACAAAACTTTCAGTTTCTGTGTTTGAAACTGCCCACATCAATTCAGGTGTGAAAACCTCTGGTTCTACATGTCCCACATAGTTCAAGCTATCACTGTCCTGCTCCTGGACTACAGGACATGTGTTTACCTTATGTAAATCATTAATAAGCAGATTAATTCATTTCCTTAATGTACCCTTTAGACATCTTTTCACTTTCTAAAACACATTTAAAAATCATTTTCATTAAAGATATATATTTACCTAGTTTAAAAAGCCAAGGAGCCAGGTGTGATGGCTCGCACCTACAGATTGAGGCAGGAGGATCAATGCACTCTAGAGACTGAGGCAGGAGGATGGCTTGAGGCCCGGAGTTTGAAACCAGCCTGGGCAACATAGCAAGACCTCATCTGTAGAATCATTTTTGTTTTAAATTAGCTGGGCATGGTGGCACATGCTTGTAGTACCAGCTACTCAGGTGGCTGAAGCAGGAGGTTGGCTTCGGCCCAGGAGTTCGAGGCTGCAGTGAGCTATGATTGCACTGTTGCAATCCAGCCTGAGCAGCAGAGTGAGGTCTTGTTTCTTAACACATGAATAAATAAATAAACTTTAAAAAAGTCAAATAGGTTATTTTTCTTACAATAAAGTATCTCCTCATCTCCAATTTCTGCTTCCCCAAAGTAATATTTTTAACAGTTTTAACTGTATCTTTCAGTGTTCATTTTAACTTTTAGAGAGGTCATTTTTATTCTGTTATTTCTAAAATCTCCAGCTAAATATAGTATTTTCTGATGTCTCCTTTGGAAAATGAACTTTTTTTATGTACTACTCTTTGTATACACACATCAGCCCAGACTATTCTCTTTCCCAATTCTCCCAGTATAAGTAAGCCATAATTTTGAAATCATTATGTAATAGTTACTTCGTTATGACTTTGTAAACATTACTCATTGCTAAGCCATGTGGTATACTAGTTTTGTTTCCTTTCTTCGACATCCTCTTTCAATTTTTGTTTGTTTGTATTTAATAATTTTTTATTTGCTTCATTTTTATGTATCAATGAATCATCGCCAAATTATCTGAAAGTTGTGGAAATCTTTCAGTCAATTCAACTGAGTCAGGTAGTCCTTTTTCTGTTTGGTAGTTTTTTTTGTCTGTTTGTTTTTAAATATTTGTGCTTCTGGATTGATACTGAAATTTTCATTTTGTTATGATATTTAAAATGTTTAAGATCTTTTTCCTCTTTTTTCCCCCTCCTTTCCCCCTCTGTTTTTCATTGCTAGGAGATATTCCATGTGGGCCTTCATCCTACTCTACTATTCAGGCTCCTAGTTTTCTATGCTTGCTATCATTCTGAAATCTGTCTTCATGAGAACTTGTTTGAATATTTCTTTATTCTCCTCCTTACACTTGATGAATAATATATTCTAGATTGAGAATCATTCTCCTTAAGATTTAGTAAAGGTGTGTTACTATAGAGAAGTTGAATGGCATTGTAACTCCTGAACTTATGTATTAATTAGCACATATGCCTCTGCATAAGCACTTGTAGGATCATCACTTTGTCCATGGTGTTGTAAAATTTTGTTATAATATGCTTTGATGGGAGTCTTTTTTTTTTAGTCCATCATGCTGGCATTCAATGGTTCCTATGGTTCCTTTTAATTGCTTTCTAGAAACTGGTATTCTTTGTCTAAGATGTTTTAAAACCCTTTTGTATATTTCTGTATTGTCAGATTTTTTGTTTGTTTCATTGTGTTTAGATATCTGTGCTTCTAGATTTATATCTAAATGCTTCATTTTGTTATGATAGCTAAATTTTTTGAGATCTCTTTTTCTGACCTTTCTGTGTTCCTTTTTAATAAGCTTCCCTCGTGTTTTATTTAGGCACTATTTATTCATTTATTCAACACTCACTTCTTTGCACTCTGTACAATCAGGAAACTATTCATTGAGAAGCTGAATTTTAAGCAAAGCCTTTACAGAATTAGGAAAATAAGCCATGCAAATAACCAGGGGAAGCACTTGCCAATGAATGGATTTAGCAAAGGTCCCAGTATGAGTTGGTGTGAATAGTGGGCTAGGTTATTTGGGCCAATCCTCTCTCTCAAATAACCAAACATTCTGGATAAACACATTTTTAAATATCCTTGAGAAGCAAAAAAAGAGCTGACATGAGGAAAAAGAATTACAGTTTTGAAATACCACTTTCCAGTAAAAAGAACCAGATGGCTTTGGAGAGTGAAAAGAATATAGGTCTAAGGCTGGGAATGTATAAGATGAGCCTGGAACACCTTACCAAATCAAAAAGCAGAGACTTCCACCTTATGTCAGATAAACTCAAAGGCCAACTGGAAGAGGTTTTGAGCACTGATAACAATAGCAATTGTGACTGAGGGTAACAAATTCATGACATATAATTCTATGCATTTATAATGATATTAGAAAAAACCTCATGGATTATTTTGGAGAATGCTAGAGAACCAACTTATTACTGTAAAAACTGGTTAGTAGAGGTAAAAATGAAATACTTATTATACCTTTCTTCTACAAAGGTATCTCAGGGAACAAATATTTGATAAAAAGAAGTTTCTCTTCATAGAAGTATTCCAGTTAATAAAAAGATGGAGAATTGTAGAATTAGAATATTCTGTAACCCTAAATGAAATAATACACTTAGTTGTAGTGATTAAGCAGTGATTTTCAAGGCTTAAAATGTCACAAAAAGATAGACAACCAGACAATATGTCCCTGCTGATGGAAGTACTTATAACCCACTACAGAAAATTATTGCCTAAATATTGAGCCTAAGTTTTGGTAACTCTCTAAATATAATTAGCAATTAATAAGATTATCAGGAATAAATAAATATGTTTAATGATACCACAGAGATACAAAATCCAGACTGTGAAATACTCTATAGGAAAATAAACCAATAGCTGCCAAAATACATTGCAAAGGAGGTAAAAAGGGAGAGAAAGAGAGAAAGGAAAGGAACCCTATAGAGTAAGGGTTTAGTCAATATGATGAAAATAATAATGTCGCAATTTGAATCCTGACTTGAGCAACCCATAAATAAACTGAAATGAAATAAATGATACAATTAGGAAAATTCAAAATCTGACTGATTTTTTGATGATATAAATAATAATACTAATTTTTTGGTGTGATAGTTATATAGTAGTTATGTACTTTTTAAAGTACTGAGTTTTTAGAGACTCCTCATAAAATATTTATAGATGACATGCTATAAATCTAGGAATTATTTCAAATAATCTGGAATAGAGAGTAGGTGATGTTTTAGAGGTAAAAAAATGGCAATATATTGATAATTTTTAAAGCTGGCTGGTAAGTACACAAGGTTCATTATATTACTGTCTTTACTTTGATATGTGTCTCTGTTTTTTTTTTTTTTTTTTTAGACAAGGTTTTGTTCTGTCACCCAGGCTGAAGTGCAGTGGGCCTGATCATAGTTCACTGCAGCCATGGCTTCTCAGGGTCAAGTGACCCGCCTGCCTCAGCCTTCCATGTAGTTGGGCTTACAGGCAAGTGCCACCGTGCCTGGCTAATTTTTTTACTTTGTAGAGATGGGGGTCTTTCTATGTTGCCCAGGCTGGTCTTGAACTCCTGAGCTCAAGGAATTCTCTTACCTCAGCCTCCCAAAGTGCTGAGATTACAGGCTTGAGCTACCATGCCTGGACAATGTCTCTAATTTTTCATAATCATTGTTTTTCTTTCAAAGGGGGTTCAACTTCATTTTTTTTAACCTCTGAGAATGTTAATTATAATGATTTTTAAAGAAAGTTTTCTTCTCCCAGATGTTTTCTGCTATCTTGTATTTCCTTTAATTATTTCTGTTTGAGTGTTGGTTTGGCCTTTACCTTCTCTGGTGAAGGCTGTGCTCTGCTTGCTGGTAACTCCAAGCTATCTGCTCATATCTAGAGCTGTCAAGACTGTGTGTAGATGGAGCTTACTAGTAGTGAACTCCACTGCAAGTTCCAAAGCAGGTCTTTAGCCCTATCTGCCAAAATCTATATATATGCATATACATTTCCTCTGGGATTTGTGAATTTCCCCCCAAAAGTATATTCCAATCTCTTTTTCTGAAGGTAGTAAAAGAGATGAGTTTGAGGGGATACAACCCTGATTGCCAGTGTTCTGGAAGCCAGGATAGGGACCTCAGTTTTCAGTATATAGACTTTCACTTACTCTCACTTTGTTTTCAACATGAACCCCACTCTTAGCTGGGCCTGGTATTCCTGAATACAAAGCACACAGCTTCCATCACTTTAGAGTTAGTTTTTAGTCTTTTTTTCTAAGAGCCAGGAGGCAGAAGTCTCTGAATGTTATTTCTAGCAAAGAAAATGCTCTTAGAATTTTAGAATCTTAGGACTAGAAATGTTTTTATATCTTGTGGAGCAAACCCTCTCATTATATTTCTTTTCTAACCAACTAGAATGTTCATAGCCTGTATTTAGCAATTAAGCCTCACTTCACTGTTTTTTATATTCTCATCCTTTCTTTCTAGCATCCACAAGGGTAGAATTTCCCAGATTTTCCTTCTCTTGTCTCCCCCAAACCTAATGCATAAGTCATTTATTAAATGATTAGTTTTGCTTGGACCTGAGGGTAGTTATCTTCTGAAATTATTGCTCAGGCGTTGGCAGGATGGACCTCCTAAAGGCCTGGTTTTTCACAACCTGTTGTTCTATTGCTCCCCTTCTTTGGGTAGGAAGGAGTACTTCTTAGTAATTGTCCTTTTAAGCTCATCTTGTAGCTTTGAATTTGCCCTAAACCTCTGTCTTTTCTTCTTTGTAATGTTAAGTCTTTTGTATGCTTATTAATTTTTGATACTCATTATGTAAGTCACCAATTTTATTTTGTCAGTACATTTCTGCAATTTACCTTGGTACACAATTCATCCCCTGTACACCGTCATCTATTTCTCTCTCATCTCAGATCTGTGTTTTTGTGAGGATTGGCTGTGTCTAGAAGATCGAATGCCAGCTTCTATAATATCTCTTGAAAGCAGCCCTCCCAATATGTCTCTTATCTTTTCAAATATGTAATTTAATAATATGGTCCTTCTTTTTTATCTCTCTCACTGAAATGGTACCTTTAGAACATAATTAATACTTTACATTTGTACGGTGCTTTCGAGCTCTTCAAAGCATAGTTCATCTATTATCACATTGTGTTTTATTTTTTATAACATCCCAGAGAGTAGTGGAACATGTTCTTGTTATTCTCATTCAGAGATGCAAAAGTACAGGCAGAGAAAGGTAAGGTGATTTCCCCCAAGGTCATGCAAGAAATTAGTGGCAGACTTGGAACAAAAATTCTACCTTTCTGATTCCTAGTGTCATCCTCTTCTGTTTTTTTTGTCTTTTCTACCTCACAACATAGTTACTCACCTTCAGCATTCAGATTCCACTCTGAGGCTGAGTGGTACAGCCATCACTACCCCAGAGCCCACTGCCTTGTTGCTTTCCTGTTGAGTTATTTCTTCATTTATCATCCTATTGTGGCACCTACTGTGGCTCTAGACTCACATGTGGGAAGAAGACCTTTTAAACCTGCCATAAATCAGACACATTTTACCTTGCTGTTGTCTGTGGTCTTTGAAAAATCTATGTTTTAGTTAAGACATTTTTCTTAGGCAAGTAAAGGTCTCTTCTCACTTTAATGAAAACATTAGGCTCTATTCTGTGTCATCTGATTTTTCTTATGTGACGAGGTCCATCTGCAGAGTAAGTGTGTCTGCCCAACTACTGATAAGATGCATCGACTTCTATTACATCACCCCTCACTCAATTAGGACCCCACCCTCTCTTCTTCTAAAGTGTTACATTTCCAGAAATGTATGGAATCAGCCTGCATCAACAATAAAACACTGCTTAGATTCATCAAAGCTCCCTCTATGTTTTTCTTCATCTGTCTCTGTCCCATTTACCTGGAAGAAAAACAAGAGTCAACACACCGATAATGCTACCTCAGTGAGAGAAAAATAACTGTATTTCTCAAGAGAAGGTCAGTCTGGCAGTAAGACAAATGCCCAGGATTTTGAGAGGGTGTAGTGCCATCAGATACTCATGTCTATCCTTAGGCAGTTCACACCTCGTTCCCTAATGGTACTCAGTCTGGGCACTGGTGATATTTAAGTTTCCCAGTGAACTGTGGTAGCTATATCTAGGTTGTCAAGGGCAGCTCAGGTTTGAGGAAATGCTTTTAGGGAGTGTAAGTTTAATTAGGTTTGGGGTAATTTAGGCCCAAATGTTGCTTTGTGCTGAAATGCTCATATAAGTTCTGCTCTTGATTATTTGATTACTTGCCTTCATTCCCTGACTCTGTAACCCATCAACTTTAAAAAAAAAAAAAAAAAAAAAACAGCTGTGTAAGTCTATCCTTAAAGGCAACAAGCCCATTGAAATTTCTGTACTCCATTGAAATTTCTGTACTTTTTGAGGACAACAGGAGATGAAATAAAAGTAGTGTGTGTTGGAACATCTCTTGTATGAACAGCTTTGTGGTGAACAATACAAATGGTAGAATAAAATTGGGTTTTTACTTAAAGAGTTTACAAACAAATAATAAGACAAGAGAAGTGGGTACAGTGTAGTATATATATGCAAACATTTTCTAGACCAGTACTAGCCTAAACCAGGACCAACTGATGCAGGGTTCAAATGCAGATGGTCAGGTTGCAAAGTGGAAAGAATGTGTATGGCGGAAGAAGTCAAGACTGCTTTGTGGAGGAAGTACCTTAGTGTTGTCTTTGAGAAATTGTCACATTTGGATAGACAAGAGAGCAAAGAGAGAGCATTCATGGGCAGGGTGGTGACAAAGTCAAAGGCATGGAGGCAGGAAGAACTGCGACATTGCAGACCATGGGGAAATGACTTATGTGAGGAAGCAGTCAGCTCATGTGGGACCTTAAAAACCTCTGGAAATGAAGCCTCCCAGGACCTTTTCAAAGAGCTTTCCTTTAAGTCTCAGCGGATGACAGCCAATTTTCAGAGAGCCCTATTTGAGTGCCAAACTTGGAAAATGACATTCAACTGACATTTAACAATTTGCACACATTTTGCAAGGGCTTTCTTTTTCATGTGTGAAACCAAACTGAGAGAAGACAAAATAAGATTGTATGGCAACCCCTGATATGAGATTAAATCAGAGCATTGTTTCAGTTAAAACATCCTTCCTTTTAATCTTATGGCTGAGAGCAATTGACTCTGATTAATTTTAGGGCCAGAGATAGCATCCTCTGAATTCTGATCTAGATTAGACATCAGACTTCCTGTGTGATTGTGGAGTGGACATTCCTCCTGCTGTTTTTACAGTTTCATGGGTAAGGGCCATCCATGGAACCTAAGGGTTCTACCAGAGAGTTTACTAGGTATATTTTTTTAAAATGTTTACCTGTTTGACATTAGGCAGTTGTTTAAATGGTGTGCATTTGCATAGAACCCACAGATCTAAAACCAGAAAATAATGTAGACATCATCTTTTTCAGTGTCCCAATTATAACGAGAAAGAGACACCCATTCATGAAGGCAAGGTGCTACATCAACGAGTCAGGTTAAGATGTGGAGCCAGTGTTGGCTTCTGACTGAATGTTCCCTGCTCTTTCCAGAGTATGTGTGCATGTGTGTGTGTATGCATGTGTCTGTGTGTTCATGCATGCAGGCTTACACATACACACAACATAACCAAAAATATTTAAAATTACTCAAAAGAGCAGAAATTTCAAACCTCACACTTATTATGTATCTGTAAAGGCCCACAGGGAATAGCTGCTGTGTAAGTTTGATGAAATGTTTCAAACCAGTAAAGAGATAAGGAACTTAAGTACATTCAGAAAGAAAAGATTTCTTCTTGACTTTTAATTACATTATATTGATGTTACTTTGGAGACATCATTTGTTGACCATGATGACTTCTCCTCTACTCTGTTTCATTTTCTTCTTCCTTTATTTAGCCTGAAAAAAATCATTACATGTATCCAAATCCATAATAAATTCTGATTTTACCATGCTAAGGTAGCAGATGGTAACTTCTAGGCAGTCCTGATCTAGTTTACTGGTAATTGTTAAATAGTGGTTCTCAAATATTGGCAACTGGCTTGGAGACAACCTGGAGACTACATTTTTTTCCCACGTACAAATTAATTTCACCTTAATGACATTAATTTCATTTAACAAAATGACTCTTGTCATTCACTTAGGAGATTACAGAATGTAAGTTGGGTAAGATAAGGCCAGGTCATTCCAGGGAATAAACTTTGTTTAGGTTCATACTTGTTTCAAGGGGCCCTTAATGGATTTTACAGGGGCTTTAGATAAATAAAGCTGCATCCTTTTTCATGAGGAATTCAGAAGCTAGTGGGGAAAGACAGGCATTTCACAAATAGCGCTACTAAGTGCCACAAGTCTCTTTTGAATGAGATGAAGAATATATAAGCCTGTAATGTAGGGGCACAGTGTGGATAGCCACACAAGGGAGAATTTGATTTGACTGGGGCACTAGATGCAGCTTCAAAAACAGGCATGGTATTTAAGGCAAACTATTAAGAACTGGAAAATGGCAGAAGGGTATTCCAAGGGAAGATTTTGGGGCAATGATGTGGGAGTGTGCAGGTCAAGTTCTGAGAATAGCAAGAATTTCAGTGAGCTGCAAGAGTGAAGTTTATATTGCATGGTTAGGCTGACAGGTTGGTGAATTGGAGTGATGGATGATCTTTGATGAAAGTAGGTTGCTTTTGGATTTAAATTGCAGAGATTGAGAAGCACTGAGAAATGAGAGGCAGTCAGTGGCTTAGAATCATAGAACACTGGGGCTGGGGGGTGTCAGACAAGCTTGCACACTCTGAGCGGCATGTGGCAATTCCCTTCTCTTTTTATTCCTTGTGCCTCTACCGTAGCCCAAGGGTTGATGGAGAGAGAAAGATTTAAACGTTTCATTACTTATTATGAATACTTTTTCCCTTTAATACTTTCATGAGGGAATATAATAAAGATTAAATTGTTTTCTTAAGTTATTTTGCTTGCCAGATGCTATTGTGTATGTGTTTTGTTTGTTTGTTTGTTTGTTTCTGTTTCTGTTTTTGTTTTCTTTTTGCACAGTACCACATCAGAATTGAGCCATCAACTGGCTGGGCACTATATAGGTGTCACATATAATTATGTTTGGTTTCCTATTGCTTTTTCTATTTTCTTCATTAAAAATATCTCCCATGCACAGGTATGTTTATTGCAGTACTGTTCACAATAGCAAAGACTGGGAACCAACCCAAATGCCCATCGATGACAGACTGGATAAAGAAAATGTGGCACATATACACCATGGAATACTATGCAGCCATAAAAAGGATAAGTTCATGCCCTTTGCAGGAACATGGATGAAGCTGGAAACCCTCATTCTCAGCAAACTTACACAAGAACAGAAAACCAAACACCACATGTTCTCACTCACAAGTGGGAGTTGAACAAGGAGAACACTTGGACACAGGGAGAGGAACATCACACACCAGGGCCTGTCAGGGGTTGCGGGGCTAAGGGAGGGATAGCATTAGGAGAAATACCTAATGCACATGAAGCATTGATGTGTGCAGCGAACCACCATGGCACATGTATACCTATGTAACAAACCTACATGTTCTACATATGTACCCCAGAACATAAAGTATAGTAATCAAAAAAAGTAGCAAAAAGAAAAATGTCTGCAGGCTTTCAAGATGCTGTCCTGTGTAAGGATTCTTACTTTCATCTGCACTTATAAGTAACTTTAGGAACTTGATATTCTACAATTTCATCTTATGTTTTTGAAATACTGTAAGCAACACAGCACACCATAATACTTTTTCATGTTTCCCATAATTTGATTCATATTTTTGTTAAACTTCCACCTTTCTGAAATTGTCCAGAAAATGAAGTGATTTGCAAATTTTCAAATGTTGGGGAGCAAGATCTGGCTTGTTACAATTGGCCACAGTGCAAAAAGCCACACTAGACAGCATTGGTCACTTTGCTTTAGCAACTGTGGGTATATTTTTGTTTTCTGTTTATGTACCTGTTTTCTTTTGGTCCTAATTCTTGGCCTTCATTCTCAGTCATGATTGGGAACATCCCCACTTTGTTTGATGATATCTTCTCTAGTGCTTCCAGGTGTGTTGCTCTTGGGTCTTTGCATTTGAAGAATGAATCTTGGTATGTATTTCTTGTTTCACTGTTTGACTCTTCTCTACTTCCTGCTATGCCAGGAAACACTGCATTATCTAAATACTTCTTCTTTGCATCAAGAATGCAGAATACATTATCTTCCTTCTTCCTCCCTCAATCTCTGCTTTCCTAGTTTGCTAACTTCAATATATTTAGAGTCCCTTTAATGCACAGAATGGTACAAAGATTCCTGGAGAACTGGGGAAGAAAAGCACTCTGGTCTTTAATTTAGGATACTTCAGGTTTAATTTCAGTTTTGTCACTAATTCACTATATAAACTTCACTAATTCTCTTGACTTTAGGGGTTAAATATCAATACCTATAAAAGAAAACATTTGGACCAGATTAAATTAGGGCCCTTCTAAGGGTAACAATCTTTGGAGATATATATATATATATATATATATATATATATATATATATATATCTGTATATATACACTATATATTTGTGTATATATACATATATGTATTTGTGTATATATACATATACATTTGTGTAGTCTTTATACTTGTCTGCCCTGAAGTCACTTACTGCCACTTAATTGCTTGAGAGGTCTCTTTAATCCTATTGACTTATGTCTTTTCTATCATTTCATATAGCTTCTTTCTCTTTTGGTCCGGCAGAATCTCTCCATGGTAGGTGACAGGAAAATCCTTTTTGGGGTACTAATAGACAAGCCAATCACATAGGTGATTGTGAATTTAGGGGATAGTTTCTCAGACCTAGATGTAGGAAGAGTCAAAGGATGAATATGGTATTCACAGAACTCTTAGGGCCAGTAAAATCACCTGCCAGATAGCATTGGCAGAGGGAATAAAGACAGGGCTGTAAGCAGTAGGAACTAGGTAAGTGAGGACAGCTGAACAAAGAAGGTACAAGGTGAGAGAGCTTGATATAATTGCTGCACATTGGTCGGTGAGCTGGACACACCTTTTATTGTTGCTGATTTATTAGGTAGTTATGAGAATGGATGTTTCTTAGACAGATTTTGTTTGTTCAGGCTGTAGCCAGACTGATAGGACTCTGAAATAAAAGCAAAGCACGGTAGTAGATTTTTTTTCTTTTGATCATATTGTAGGCTATACCTTAAATCTATCTGATTTCCCTTCATCCTCCTACACACTGTGAAAGGAGAAAGTTAAATTGAAGTATCACAAGTTTCCTTTGATTTTCTCTCCCAACTGGCTTGTCTGGAAAGCTTTAGGTTATAATCCGTAACACTTAGCTCTTGTTTTGTATGCATGTTTGTGACACAATTTGAAAAAAAAAATGCCACTTAAGACTGGGATGGGCAACTGCGTTTTTCCAATCGACCTTCATGGGTTCTGAGTTTAGAGCTAAACTCGAGCCTGTCTGTGTTCCAGTCCAATTATGCCAGTGAAACGTGATTTCATTGTTCAAAAGGAAATGGCTTCTTTTTTTTTTAAATGCCCTTAGACATCCAATAATTTCTTCAAAAAATAAATTGCAAATAAGTCACACCAATACAGAATTAACACTCCCTGAAATAAATTTGAGTTCCACAATTAAAGAAGAAAGAATTCCTCAACAAATTTTGCAAAGAATTTAAGAAGTCAATCAATAGCATGTATTGACTTATTATTGTATGCCCCACCCTATCATAACGTCATTGTGGGAGGCAAGAGGGCTAGAAGCCTGCAGTCTTTATCTGAACCATCTTATGACCATTATGGTTATATATAAAACCCTTCAAGGTATCATCCCACCGACTCCAAACTTCTGTATCTTGAGGATTCTCCGAGCACAACTCTCAACAGTAAAAATAAAAATTCTGACATGGATAGCCCAATCCCAAATGTAAGGCATTATTCTCAAATCAGAATATTTTGTTTCATATTTGGGAAAATTATTGATAGGATGGGAAAACAAGAAAACTGGCTTTCAAGAGGTAGAGAGGCAGGTAGCTAAATCTCAGTTAGGAAATTGGCCAATAATGGGAAGATAAGGACTAAATTTATTCTTCAGTCCAATGGAACAGGTGTGGAAACAATACAAAATGCCAACAGGGCCCCTAAGGAGATGGCAGAGCAGTTGGTTCTACACATTCTAGCCTGAAATGTTTATGCCTATGGAAGGGTAAGGAGATGAGTAGAGAAGTAAAAAATCCAATAAAGACAATCTTTCTCTTGCCTTTCATCTTCCAGGTACACCTAGGCGAAGACTCATGGATAATGCCAGACTAGCAGTTCTCCATTTAAGCTACACTTAAAATAACAAAGAGGCAGAATGAAGGAGAAGTGAAGTGGGTGGGCTCTGGAGCTAGACTGTCTAAATTTAAATGCTAGATTTTCATCATACTAATCACACAACCTTGTGACATTTACTTAACCAATTTGTAACAAGGACCAAATATTGCAATGTATTCCATCAAATAGTTTGCAGAATTGAATAAATTATTTCATGGGACATACCCTGAAGAGTGCCCAGCACACAGTCAGCACTCAGGAATGTTGTTAGTAATTGTTATGACTGTGGTGTCCACTGGTTGGTGTAGTTTGAGAAAATCTTAATTACTTATATGTTGGATAAAGCAATTCTAGTATATGATTTCAGAGATAAGAAGCAAGTTTGTCCAACAACACTTAAAATTTCATCTCTACCAGATCATCCATCTTTTAGATCATTGAAATGGTAACAGAACCCATCAAGTCATGATTTCAGGAAAGATTCAAAATGTAAATTATCTGCCATTATAATATATTTTAAGTCATGAATAACATATTTGCTCCTGGATTGGATTTTGATAAAGGAAGAGCAGAAGATACTAGGAGAAACGGAGACTAGAAATGGGGCATAGAATTTGGAGAAAGCAGTTTTATGGAAATGGAGAAACAGTTCCTACTGCCAAGGCTTGGGGCCATAACACAAACCTTACTGACCTTGGGATTTTGCCAACAGGTGCTCTAAACTCAGATGTGACTATTAATAACACTTACAGTAACACATAAAAAGAAAGTGCTTTATGGAATTGAAAGCTGAAAGTGTTGAAAAATAAATTGTTTACCCTCATTTTTTCCTTCCTTAAATCTTCGGTTTCCAGATGTGTTTGGCAATTTTTCCTTTTATGCTGTTGTTGCTTTACAGTTTGCCAGTGGTTTGTGCATGTACTGAATATTTATAGAGAAACTCAATACACCATAGATCTTGTAAGTGCCTCGAGGGCAGGACCTGGGTTAATAAAGTCATAAAATTATTCATAACCAGTCTGGGTGAGAGCCATATAGTATTACAAAACTATATGAATGTTAATAAAAGGCATAGAAAAAGACCTAAATTACAGATCACTGAAGCCAAAATGGTGGTCATAGGAGGTTTTAGTGTTCAGATCAACCTGAAATCTTGTTTCAGAAGATAAGATTGTTTTATACACTAGTCAGGCTAGGTTACTCTATAGGAAGCAAAAATCTCTGTGGCTTAGAACAAAGTTAGCTTTTCATTTACATTAAAAGTCCATCAGGTGTCAGCCAAGAGCTCTGCTTCATATCATTTTATCCTGGGACCCAGGCTCCTAGGGAGCCCACACTGGCAGCATTGTCATTGTCAGAGTAGAGCAAAAGAGATAGTCAGAAATTCTGCACTTGCTTTTAAGCCTGGAAGTGACACACATCACTTCCACTCATATTTGCTGAAGCAAGTACTATACGTATGCTTAATTTAAAATAGGGTAGACAAGTGCAATTCTACCATGGCGCCTGTATGGTGGACTCTGAAATATTTGGGGACTACTACTAATGGCCATCAGAGCTGAGATCATAGAAACATTTTCTTGCTGGATTATCCATGTGTACTCAGGGTTTTGGCAAAATAATTAAGCCTGCATTGGTTGAATGTTAACAGCTTCATAACGAGTATAATATGACATAAAGAACGTTGATATTCATCTACTGAGCATCCACTACATGCCAGGAAAAAGTAAGTTCCAGCCACTATTGGGAAGCCAGACATATAAAATACTTCATGTAATAGACTTATGGCACATTGTCAACTGGGCATGCTTTCATGAAAGTGGCTGAGACCAAAAAAGTGTAATTTTCTTCAAGTAACAAGAAGTCTGGAAATTGGTGTCTGTTGGTATTAATTTGGCTGTCAATCACGTCATCAAGGACACATGCACTTATAGTCTTTGTGCTCTGTGCCATTCTTAGCATGTTGGCCATTTTTTCTCACCCTTGATCCTTCTGGGTCATAAGATAGTTACTGTGGTTCTACGCATACTTTACTGAAAACCAGAGGAAGAGGGAAGGTGGTAGTATTAGCCACATCTGTCTCCCTTGTCAGAAAAGCAAAAGCCTCCCTGGAAATCTTCAATGATTTACCCTTATATCCTATCTATCATATAGGGTTCACGTTCTGTCTCTAGTCAAATCACTGGCAAATAAAAAAGAATTTATTAAAAATGAGTTCATTGGGAGGCTGAGGCAGGCGGATCACCTGAGGTCAGGAGTTTGAGAGCAGCCTGACCAACATGGAGAAACCCTGTCTTTACTAAAAATACAAAATTAGCCGGGCGTGGTGACACATGCCTGTAATCCCAGCTACTCAGGAGGCTGAGGCAGGATAATTGATTGAACCCAGGAGGCGGAGGTTGCGGTAAGGCGAGATTGTGCCGTTGGACTCCAGCCTGGGCAACAAGAGTGAAACTCTTCCTCAAAAAAAAAAAAAAAAAAAAAAAAAAAAGAGTTAAACATTTACAATTAATTTTCTGGAATCAGTGAAACACTTTCTGCATTTAAAGTAAAATTGAGGATTATTGTAAGCAGAGATGAAGGGGTATGGCTTTTGTATTATTAAAACATAGAGTGAATAGTATCTGCCTCCATGATTAAATGTCATAATAGTGGTACAGCTGTTAGGCACTGTGAAAAGGCAGAGAAGAGAAGTCAGTGTCAGCTTGTGTGGTCTGGAACAACTTCTTCATTATGTCTTCAGTTTGAGTACAACATTCAGCATTTGCAGAGGGAGGGACAGTTACGCAAAGGAGTGGTGTAATAATATGCTACGGCTTTTGTAACAAAGTACAACAGACTGGGTAGCTTTAACAATAGAAATTTATTCTCTCACAGTTCTGGAGGCTAGAAGTCCAAGATCCAGGTGTCAGCAGGATTGATTCCTTCTGAATGCTGTAAGGGAAATCTGTTCTATGTCTCTCTTAGCTTCTGGTGTTTGCTGGACATCTTTGGTGTTCCTTGGCTCATAGATGCATCACCCTATTTTTGCCTTGATGATCACATGGTGTTCTTTCTCTATGGAGGTCTGTCTCTAAATTTCCCTTTTGGATAAGGACAATAGTTATGTTGGACTAAGGCCTACTTTAATTACTTCATTTTTACTTGGTTACCTCTGTTAAGGCCGTATCTGCAAATACGGTTACAATCAGAGGTACCGGGGGTTAGAACTTAAAGGATAAATCATGGAGGAAGAGATTTCAACCCACAACAGCAGAGAACAGCATAAACAAAGCATCTGAGGCACAAAAATACACTTCATGTAAAATTGCCACCAAGTGATATCAAAGTTTACAAAGTGAAGAAGAAACACGGAGAAATACAAAATGGTCTTGAAAACAGGTACACAGGTTTACTTACTGGATGCAGCAGGCAATAAAACTTGAACAGAAGAATAAGTTGGCGGAAGAAGAAGGAAAATGAGAGGGGTCAGGTGTCAAAGAGATGTAGATGTTTAGATGAATATGTGATGATGAAGACCTAGAGAAGTGTCAATAGAATGGAAACTTAGGGTGAGCAACAGACATGAGAGCCATTTGCAAAGTATAAAAGTTAGGATTTAGTGATAAATAGCATAAACTGGAAAAATGAAAGAGCAGTAAAACATGACATTGAGGAAACATACCAAACTGTTACTATGCTTAGCTGTGGGTATTTGAGGAAGGAATGGGAGAGGAGCCTACGGAAGGGAGAAATTTTCACTTTTAATTTCACACCTTTTTTATTACTGCTTTAAAAAATTAAACAGGGAGTATCTAGTATCTACATTTTTTTAATTTCAGGAAATTTGTGGATTAATTTTTTAAATCTGATGATGTTTTATATTGCACATATTGAATTGAGATAATTCTGAGACATCTGAGTGGAGGTGCCTCATTGGAATTAAAAGACTTGGGGTCACATAGGAATCATTCATGTATAAGTGATAGGTACAGTAAAATATTCATAGCAGCGTGGTGGTGATTATTTAGATGCTTGAATAATAATGGCAATTATTGAGTGCCTACCAGGTGCCAGAAACTTTATATGTATTGTCTTATCTAATCCTCACAATTACTTTATAAGAGAGATATATTATTTCTGCTTTATAAATGAGAAATCTGAATCTTTGAGACATTAAGCAATTTTCTGGGGATCATATAGCATGTAAGGGTTGGGAAAGCCAGCTTTCAAACCCATCCCTATCAGACTGAAAAGTTTATGTGCTGCAACTCCACTCTTCTTGAGGATAATTACTTCATCTGTGGATAATGAATTCCTGTCATGGGGCACCGTATTAGGAATCACATAGGAAATAAAACTTAGCTGCTTTCTACAGGTGGGTGGAAAATTATATTCCCTCCTCTTTATGTGACACAGGCCAGATGAGGGGTGTGCAGAATATGAGATGTCTGACAGGAGGAAATTATCACCCATTAAGCTACAAAAGTTCCACTCAAAGCAAAGATGAAATTACTCTAGAATGATGAGAGGGACTTCCCTGACAGACATAGTAAAGTTACTGGGCACAACCTCTAAATTCTCCACACTGGATCTGTTAATTCAGCATTTCCTGATATTTGGGGAGAAATATTGCGCAATACTATGCCAAAGCTATTTTGAGCAAGAATAAGCACTTTGTAATGAGCATGTAAATTTCTCATTTCAATAAAAATACCATTGCTCTATACAAAGAAATGGAGAGCTAGGCTAAATTTGCTACTGTTTTGGAATGGACATAGTAGAAAGGAACTAAAGAATTATTCTGTTTTGGAGTCTCGAACAAAGTAGAAATTTCACATCCTATCAATAAATGGATCAGTGTTGAGTACAGAAATGAAAAATAAAGTGAAGTTTAAAATTCTCTGTAGTCATAAATTTTAATTTTGCCTAAATGTGTAGACGAAATTATTAAAGAATTACTATTTTGAGGTAAATAATTCTTGTCCATTTTTGACTACATTAATCAAATCCCTTGAAATTTGCATGTCAGACACATTTATATTCATTGTGGGTTGAAGGGAAAAAGCAGACCCACACCTAACACTTGCAGGGCTGGTGAACACGCACTAATGGAAGTTTTCATACCACATATCTGAATATTAAAAAACTATAACTCAATAAAAAAACTGGTAAATAAATTAAAGACCAGGAGGAGCATCAGATCCGAATGCAGAATTCACAGATTCTTTGGATCCATGCAGAATGTGATGCGTGGGAGACCTGGCCATGGGCCCTGGTTTTTGGTCTTTGACCAAGGATCTGTTCTTCCCATCCCCAGCTCTATTCAGCATTACAGATGTTTTACAGATGTTTGCATTACATATGTTCATGCTTACATGTGTGGATACTTCATTCTGCATATCCAAGCCCCATTCACAGCACTTGGCCAGTGGGGACATGAGGTGCACCTTGGAATTATGGTTGGCTCTTGGAAGAAGAGACCTGAGGAAGAGGCATTTGCAAACCTTGGAAATGAGTTTGGAGAAATTAGGTAACAAATTTCTGGGTTCTGTGTATCCCAAGATGGTGTTAGAAGGGATGTTACTAAGATGAAAATTAGAAACCAGATACCCAGTTAGCCTGATTCTCCCAATTATTTGCTTGTCACCTTTAAACATTTAAGACAACCTAAACAGGATTATTTGTTCCACTAAACCATTGGTACAATGTGGAAGAAGAAATTATACAAATTCACTTGAAATTGTATAGATAATAATACTTTCCAAATGCAAGAGAGCAGGGGTTGCTTTAGGGGATTTATGGTAGAGAATTATCTCAATTCTCAGTCTTGAGTGTATGGACACAGTGGAAATGAATATTCTGTAGTTAAACATTCTACAATAAAAGAGAGGATGTAACCACAATGCTATTATTTTCAAGCTATATATTTATTTCTTTTCATCATGATTTTATAGAAAAGGATGTGAATAAGAGAATACATTTATGCTCAATTAACTTTTATTTTTCAGCCACAGTTTTTGCTGAAATAAAGAACAAAACCACAATGAGATACCATCTCACACCATTCGGAACGGCTATTATTAAAAAGTCAAAAAATAACAGATGCTGGCGAGGCTGGGGAGAAAATGGAACACTTACACACTGTTGATGGGAATGTAAGTTAGTTCAGCCACTGTAGAAAGCAATTTGGAGATTCCTCAAAGAACTTAAAACAGAGCTACCATTTAACCCATCAATCCCATTACCAGGTATATACTCAATGAAAATAAATAGTTGTACCAAAAAGACACATGTACTCATATATTCATCACAGCATTATTCACAATAGCAAAGATATTGAATCAACCTAGGTGCCCGTCAATGATGGCCTGAATAAAGAAAATGTGGTATATACACATCATGGAATACTATGCAGCCATAAAAAAGAATGAAATCATGTCCTTTGCAGCAAACAACATGGATGCAGCTAGAGGCCATTATCCTAAGTGAACTAACAGGAATAGAAAAGCAAATACCACAAGTTCTCACTTACAAGTGGGAGCTAAGCATTGGGTACACATGGACATAAAGATAAAAACAATAGAAACTGGGGATTACAAGAGGGAAAAGAGTTGGACGAGGAGATAGGAAGGGCTAAAAAATTACCTTTTGGGTACTATGCTTATGATTTTGGTGGTGGGATCATTCGTACTCTAAACTTCAGCATTACAAAATATGTCCATATGATCAACGTGCACATGTACCCCCAGAAAACTAAAAGAAACATTGAAATTATTTTTAAAAAGAACACATTTCTAGTCTGCCTTAGCAAACACGTGTTGTGCTGCTGTCTGCATCTGGGAGGTTCTTGGAAGAATGGGATTTTTTGAGTCAAACATTCCTGTTTTCATCCTTGTTCTGCCATTGATTCACTCATGGCTTTTAGAAGATCATTTACCTTCTTTGTGACTGGTTTTCATTTTAAAATGAGACTGTACATCTTATTTTCACAGAAGTAGGTAGAATGCCAGGTCTATGTTAAACATAAGGGAGACCCTGGGACTGGAGATATGCTAGAAAGACTCGCAGAAGAGGAATCAGCTCAGGAGAAGTTGAAAGATAGTGGAGTCAATGGCACAGTGGAATTTTACGTTACAAGGTACGTGCCATATTTACAATCGTCGTCCTTTTTCTTGTGTTGATAAGTGTGGGCAGAGGCAGAAGATATACAACAAGTTAGAATGTGAGGTATGAAGGAGGATATTAGTAGACACCTGCTACATGAAAATGAGGAGCAAAGGTAGATGCAAGGAATCCTAGAAAGAAATTGGAAATTCCCAAGATAAGAAATTTTCTTGGCTCTATCTGTATAGATTAAATTAATCATTAACATGTATTTTAATAATTGTGCATACTAGTAATTTACCATTCTTTATCATATTTGATGTTTCTAAGCCAAATAAAAGCCAGTTTAGATAAATACTAAGCATGTAGTTTAGAAATTTTAAAGTTTGGTGGAGAGGACAGTGTTAAAAAGCTTAATCTGAAAAGTTTCAGAGTTGTCTCTAGGACAATAGACAACACAGTCTGTGGCTCTAACAACTGAGAAAGAATACTTGATGCTTCCAAAAATAATGTAAAATTGCTTTTGAAGGTCCTGTGATTTTGTTCAGCCTTGATTTGGGTCCTGTTGAATGCAGGCCAGATGGGACAAACTGATAAAAACTAAACAGCAGATGTCGGTAGATATCCTGGCAGCTGTTTGATATCCAACCACATGAATTATCAAAATAAAGCCTTATCTTCAGGGATACTGACAAGAATGGAAATATTTTGGAATAGTGCTATAACAGTGGATTCTGCTGTGAAGAAGGATTGAAGTTAAAAGTTTCCTAGGGCAAAACATGGATTTATTTGTTGGGAAAAAAATTTTTTAAGGGCTCGAGTGTGGTACTGAATATAACTACTACAAGAATTTAATGTGTTTTGGCTGAAGAGAGATTTAAACTTTCTTTTCCCAGAGTAATTTTGTGCTGCGGGGATTTCCTGTGATTTGCAGATCTCTCTATAAACAAATTTTGTATTTTTCACTGCAAAATATTTTTAAATAACAATTGTTGCAATCATCAAATTGATTTTTGGATGAAAATGGGTTTGATATTTTTAAATATTCATTTTTCTTCCTTGACACAGATATTGTTCACTTCTTTGGAAAGGCAAACTTACAAGATACAATCCGAATCACTGAAGAGTTCTTTCCTATTTTTTTTTTTTACCTACTTTCTAAAATCATTCTCAATAAATGCTCTGATGGACATATTTCTGTTCTTGAAGCCTATCTTGGTCATAGGACACTTAGACCATTGCTTACATCATCTCTTTCAGGAATGCTTTCACATCAACTCTCCTCTATTTATCCCATTGTCCTTCAGAGATATGGATATGAGAGACATTCCTCCATAGAAGAGATTGAACCACTTTGGCCCTGGAGATCTTTGCTTGATCAAAACTTCTACAAGAGTGCTGGCATGCTGGAGTTGGCTAGAACTGGATTGCCAGAACCTGTTGTGTGCACCTGTCCCCAACTCTGTCCAGCGACCTCAGGTTGGTGGCTTGAAATTGACCAGTGTGGGAATATTTACACCATGAAAATTGGCAAATGCTGCTAATCTGGTTATTCCATCCCTGCCTCAGCCCCTGCCAAAGAGTCAGTTGTTAAACATTTATCAGCACATGATTTGACAGTAAACATACCAGTAATTTGTTATTTATTATGTACTTCTTTGAGTTGCCAGCAAATTGTTCATATCTATATGTTTTACTTCCTAGCAAGATTGTTGAGCATTTGAGAGCAAGATCCTTTCCTTATATTTATATTTCTCAGCATGCCTCAGATAGTGTTATAGAGCATTGAATATGGGCTTAATACATATCAACTTATCAAGACACTGTCAAACTTTAATGAGGAATGGAGATTTCTTTTTCTCAGTAGCACTAGATTGAACTTGCCATATGTCTCCAGGAAACATGACTTCTTAAACAAACAACATAATCACCAGTTAGCTCTTTAAATATGCATAAATAGATGAACCAAACAATTAAACTGTAAGCCAGGTAAACAATACCGGGAACTCAAAATAAATACTGCCTCAATTCAAATTCTGCTCAAATATTTTATCATGCCAAGGCCCAAATAATAGAGTAGACATGGATCACGGAGTTGAATAATAAAGAAGCTACTCCTAATTATCAGTGTTACAGAGAGGTCAATCATAAGTATTAGGCTAGAAGGGATGCTTGAAATTAACCCCTTATTTTCTTTGAGATTATGGAGGCCCGGAGTGGAGATGTACAGAATTGGGACTAATTCTCTTACTTCTGCCTCCCAACTGAATTTTCTGTCAGTAATTCTACTTTAACCCTGTGTGTAGCCATTTGCTTTTTCAATTATGAATTTGAGGGGAACATTTTCTAGTGTCTGCCAAACTTAATGGAAACTCTTTTTTTCCATTGCATTTTAGTAACACTGCCTTAATGATGTCATTATCTGGCAGAACCTAAGGCACAATTTTTCCTAAATGGGCAGTAAGTCATGCCACTGTTACTCAGGACTACTTTTTTTAAAGAGACAGGGTCATGCTCTGTCATTCAGGTTGAACAGTAGTGGCATAATCATAGCTCACTGCAGCCTTGAACTCCTGGGCTCAAACTATCTTCCTGCCTCAGCCTCCCAAGTAGCTGAGATCACAGGAATGAGCCACTGCACCCGGCTCTATGCCAGTGTTATTTAGAGTCAAGCACATCAGTTGGGAATTATGAGTCTTGAGTTCTAGAGTCTGCCACTTACTCTTAGTATGAACACATGCTCATGTATACTTGGACACCAGTTCTGTTTATCTTTGAGATATTATGAGGATCAATCATAATAGTAAATATCAATTTGCTTTGAAAAGTAAAAATATATGATTAATATTAGAAAGAAAATAATCTAACTTTGTAAGAGAAAGCAGGGACCTAACAATATTTATAGTTTATTTTCTTATCTGTCTGCTTTTAAACCCAAACTGCAGTTAGGTCATAAGCCGATTGAAATAATTGGATGAAGAGTATATATACCATGTTCCATGTCATGTAATAAGAAAGAGATGTGGTCATTCAGATTAATTTCCTTGACCTCTAGCTAGAGGCAAAACCAATGATGCAATAACAAGAAATATATAATAAAATAATCAAATGTACACTAGAGATTATAAGAACTTTAGGAGTTTAAAGAAAGCGGAGGTGAATGAATACAGCAACAGAGATGGGGGCAAGTCTCCATGGATTAGGAGGAATGTGACTGGGACCTTAAAGATGGTGCACACTTTTGACATCTGAGTGGAAGGCCTTTCAAAAGGAAGCACAAATTCTGACCTTCTCAGATGGGTTCCTTCTCAAGAGACTTCGATTTAAAACCAAACTGTTTTGGAAAAGTTTACACTTTCTTTTGTGAAGTCACTTTGGGCTCACCCTAAATGAGCATCTGAACCATATGTGGCTTATGCCTTTTTCGATATGTCTTGACTCCCAACTGTGTCAGAGGAAAATAAATAAATAGTGGAAGAAGTAGACTTCCCTTTTAGTTAATTCCTTGGCTAAAATGATGACATTGGAAACTCGGTAAGACAATCTTCCCTTATCCTGAAATTGCAGAGGCCGCCAAAGCAAACCAAAATAGAAAAAACAAAGGGCACATCAACATAATGTACATATTGTGGGGATTCTTGAAGGTCAGAGCCTGATCTTTTACTTTTTAGTGACATATAATGCCAATATTTGTCAGATCTTACTGAAGACTAAAGCTCAGGCAAAAAAAATTGCCTTGCATGACATTTGTTTTCTGTCCTATAGCATTAAATATCTTATTGTTATAAACAACCAACTTTGATGATTATATGGTTGGGATTTTTTTTTTCATAAAGCACTGTCTGGAACATATTTATAATGAATTACAAGGAGACAGTCCAACATTCCGAACTACAATGAGTCTTCTTCAAACTCTACCATTAAATAATTAGATAAACAACTAAGTTACAATTATTATTTTTTTATCTTTGTAATATCACATGGCATTTGATCCAAAAAGGGACTCCGTTCTCTCTGAAAAGATGTGTTCTTTAGCTCTTACAAATATCAAAGTTGTAAGATTCTCAGTTGTACTGGATACTTGTTTCTCAGTCAGAACAGAGTGTGCCGTAATGACTCGTAAGGAGTTGGTGCTAAACCTGAAGCCAATAGGGAGAATCTGTTAGCCAAATACCCATTTTCTATTTATTATTATTATTATTATTATTATTTCCTTGAGATAGGATCTCACTCTGTTACCCAGGCTGGAGAGCAATGGTGTGATCTTGGCTCACTGCAACCTCAGCCTCCCACATTCAAGTGATTCTCATGCCTCAGCCTCCTGAGTAGCAGGGATTATAGGTGTGCACCACCATGTCCAGCTAATTTATGTTATTTTTAGTGGAGGCAGGGTTTCATCATTTTGGCCAGGTTGGTCTCGAACTCCTGGCCTCAAGCGTTCCACCTGCCTCGGCCTCCCAATGTGCTGGGATTACAGGCGTGAGCCACCGCATTCAGCCCCAAATACCCATATTCTGAAACCAAGTATTGGCTTGAGTTTGTTTATGGCTGGTGTCTTTATTCAAAGAAATCCAAACATATGGATGGAATTGGATCAGGAATCTATAGGCAGTAAGCCTATTCAGTTGGAAACTTTGGCTTTGAGTGCTAAATTGCAATGCCGTTAGAATGCTGGGGATAAGGTAACACTGGCTGGGGGAAACTGACAAAATTTGGGCATAGACAATGAAAAATGTGGTCAATAGCTGTGAGTACATCCAGACTTATACCAGTGGATGAAGACAGGCTTCCTAATCTTCTCCCTCCTGTGTAGCTTCCAGTCCTTGTTGACTCCAGCTGACCACCACTAGTAACTAAGTATCACTGGCAGACTACTACCAGGAGTGGAGTGAGTGCTGTTAACCCAGCAGAACAAGCTGTATTCACGCAGCACCAACTGTGCTGATGACATAGTGAAGAGGATGGGGCTGACAGGCACATAACACACACACAACACACACACAATATTGTAAATCACTCCCTGACCGTCAAAGCATAATGCTCCCTGAACTTAAAGAAAAATAAGACATTGGCCTAAATGTTTTCAGACTGCGAGTATACCAAATTAGCAAAAAATAAACAATCTGGGAAGATGTTTTCAGCCTTTTCTTTGATTTCTCATGCTTCTGTTTACACTGCTGCTTTTCCCTGAGACTCTCTGCATATCCCGGTTGGGAGGGAAAAAAACCTTGCCAGAGTTTGTTTGGAAAACCCATGCCTTACCCATCTAAATTTTATTTTGGTGTAAAGTGTAAGATGTCAAGCTAACTTTATATTTCTTCTGTATGTTCAGCCTCCTTTCACAGAGCCTGAATTTCAATCAGCTGCTATCAGTTGACAATGATAAAATTATCTCTATATGGGCAAATGCGAGCTCTTTATCAAAAAAGAAAGCTTCAGCTTCATGTTCCAGGTGAGCTAATTAGGCAATGTATGAATGCTAATATCTCTTTCACATATTTTGCTTAAGATCTGTCTTAGGACTCTTGTCTGGCCCATATGGTTTTCCAAGGGCAGAAGGGCCTCTTTTTGATGAGAGGCAGTTTTCAGTAACTCTTAAAGTGATTATAGCAAAGGAGAGGAGAGAGAAGAGTAAGACAAATCAAAACAGTTCTTCAATCGCTTCTTGGCCTTTTGGCTAAGATCAAGCGCAAAACAGGTCTTCAAGGAGAAAATACATCACAAAGAAAAGGATGTTTTATTTCTTACCTTGTCCTAGAAAAATTTCCATAAACTCTATTGGCTTAATTCTGTAAACTTGACCAATATCAGAGTGCTTCCTACCACGGAGGGTAGCTGATGAGCGTGACCATGGTACATCCTAGAAGAATGTGTGATGAAGAAGCTTTCACCCCGTAAAACAGTTGAAAATTATTCAAGTAGACATTATGGTCTTGGCCATAATTTAAGAACCAGTTTAAAATAATTTTTATATAGAACTTAGAGTCTAATTTCTCAGCACAATTCTTCTTCCCTCCTGAGTGTGGGCTGCTGGAGTGTCAGTTCCAAATTCTTATGCATGAGTAATCTTAGCATATTCAGTAATATATTCCTCTTATGAGAAAGTAATCAAGTACAATATAACTGATGACTTTCTTGATTCAGTAATCAGTAATTTGTGATCAATTTTACCTGATGGTGACAGCTTGGTGTATAAGTTAGTGCTAATGTATATTACTGCATTTCATTTCTGTGGAGCCTGTCAGCTGAGCAAAGGAGGGAAACTCAGGATGGAGAACTCCTCCCCCTCCATCCATAAGTGGCACACCACTGGCCTCCTGGTGTTATCAAAGGAAAATTGGAAAAGTTTCCAGAAGATTAAGCAGAAAGCTTACAACTTGCACAAGACTCTCAATTTTCCAGTGGCTCTGACAGAAGGATAAATCTTCGGCTGTTTTAACTAAAATGTAAGCAAACTCAATGTCTAACTACAGTAAACAAAATTTATTATGATTCGGACGTGGCAGTGGTGTTTACATCTAGGTTGACAAAATTGCCAATGTGTGAGACCCTTAGTTAAGAAAAATGTAGCACACTGTTTCTTATCCATCAGGCAAAGGAAAGAGGGATTTTTTTTCAGCTGTGGACATACAAAGTGACTTAGAAGAGTACGCTTTGCTTATGTATGCACATGTAACCTAACCCAGCTTTAAACATAAGCAATGTAAATATCTGACTATAAGGTAGGATTTGCATGAACCTCTGCCCTAAAATAAATTCTCAAATTACATACAGCTAATGTATTATTTCCCCCTTTTATTCTATTATTGGGTTGGAAATTATTATCAGGGTGAAGTTTATTAAGCCATTATTACCCATAACGCCTGGCCTGAAAATAGTTACTCACACATTTTCTGTCACAGGAATAAGAACCTTGAGAAGACGGGTCAAATAATAGGTTTAAAATAGTGGTTAAAAAAAAAAAAAGAAGCCAGACTATCAGGCTGTTTGGACTATGCTTCTGTGCAGTGGAAAGGCCTCTGCAGACTCGGGGAGATCAGGCTGTAAAGGAATTAATGTTAATTGGAAGGCCTTCTATGTATTTCCAATTTTGACTGATCTATAAGTAGTATTTGATTAAATTCAAAAATGTGTCAGGAACACCAAACTAGCAACATTTAAGCCTGAGTTTCGAGGATGCTCATTGCACATGGCTCTTGTGCCACTGTGGCATGGAACTTTTAGCCATGTAGCCATTTGTATTGTAGAACAATGTCTAGTGGATCAAGGAGTGGTTGGAGAATCTGAGAGTTCTTCAGCGTGGTTCAAATGTGAAGATTTCAGGGCAATGTAAAGCCGTTATTCTCTCTGGTAAAACCTCAAGTTTTCCTGGTGATGGATGAGATCTTTTCACAAGGAAAGTTTAATTTTGTAATTAGAAAAATGTTAAAAATCCCACTTGAGAGCTTTATTATAATAATTTAAGGTAATAATTATGTATATTTTTCTAATATAAGAAACTTTGCTAAGAAGCGTTGGAGGGAAGAGACTTTGAAATTAGAAAGAGGAAAAATATTTTAAAAAGGTAGGTCAAAAAGATAAAATGGGAGTAGATATTTCATTTTTCTCACCAGACCTTATACTGGCACTAACGGCAAGTAGTGTTTCATGTCTCCAAACTCATCTTACTTTGAATTGGAACCCAAATCCCTATGGGCAAAAAATTTGATTCTGGATGGAACTTTCTCTAGTCCTGGCTCCAAGCTCTCAGTCACCAGAAAGTTTCTAATCTTTGTTTGGAAAGACAATGATTATAAACAATCAGAGGAAGTTCTACCATATGCAATGGAGAATATATTGTTATACCAAAGAGAAAATAACAAGGAACGGAACTTGTGCGATGCAGGCAGCATACTTCCAAACACATTTTTTAGTTCTTAGAATTTAATCACAGATTAGGACTGAGCTTTCCATTCACTTGACTTCTTCCTGTTGGCTACTTCAATATTTATATTATCATAATTTTACTCGTGTACATTCTGTATTACCATAACTGTATATGCTGGTGTTGTGTAATGTAGAACATATACGTACTTGCCCTAAAGACCAATGACTGCTCAGTCACAGCATAATTTCACTAGAACTTATTTACTTATTAGATATATGTATGAAATATTCTATTTTTGATTAGGAATCTATTTATTTCATCTTACTCTAGATTGCTTTTCCTAAAATGTGTCTTATTTTATGTGTATATACATTATTTCCCATATTTTTGCTATTAAGTCATGAACTTTAACAAAGGAATTGTCTAAACAACCATTGTGTGCTATATATAATTTGTTGAGTTTTTGTGTTAACTTATACTTAACATTTTTCTTTTTGTTTTTGTGTACTAAGTTTCGATTTTGGTTTCTCTTTCTATGTAGGCTTCCAATTCACATATTTACTTATCTTTCTAGGCTATAACTCACTCTTCCGATGGCTACAATTACTTCCCAATATTTTTATTTACTAATTTTTCTAGAGTTGTGATTTCATTACTAAAACTCACTTATTTAAATATCTTAAAAAGTTAATGATTTCAGCCTGCTCCCTTTAGCTCCTACCTTTATCTCCCCTTCAATATCAAAGATCATTGTTCTACTTTTAGATTCATCATTTATGGAGCTAACTTATTGACAATTTAGTTAACTTAAATTTTATGAAATCTTAGGCCTCATGTTAAGAATGAAGTAGACCTTTTACCAGATTGAGATGCTTACTATAATCCACACTGTTCATTTCCTTGAACTGCCTACCTAGAATATTCTTACCTATGTGTAGTCTTGGCTCCAACCCTCAAGATTTAAAATTAACAACAGCTTAAACACGTGTACCAAATTCCCTCAACTCTGTTACCATTGATAATAAAACACATATTGATTTGATAATAGTTTTTCTGTAAAATACATAAACACACACTGCATATCTTCAGAATATACACACACTACACATACCCATATTCACACAGAAGAGTCTGTATTTTTTACACAAATAGCTTTTTCCTCATTATCTCAAACAAAATGTAAGCCTTTTTCACATTCTGATTCTTAATATTTTTCTGAAGCACTTCTAGTCAATTGCAGATATACTATCAATAAGACAAGCTAATTTCCAAAACCCAAACTTAAAATATTAATCTTATTATCATTTTTAAAGACATATCAAATGATTTAATTCACATTTACTATTTATCATATTTAAATGTTCACTTTCAATTTTCTCTAATTAAAATAATACTACTTGAAGTTAAATAGCTACTCTTAAATATCAACTGAAAGTTTTTGATTGATAGATGGTTAATGCCTCAGGGAGAGTTCTTTAAAGTACTTTGTCAGTTCACAGTAACCTTTCCTAAATCTGAAAAACTTCCAATGTAAGTCAAGAAATTTGGCAATTTTCATTGTCTGGAGTTGAATTGTCTATCTTGTGACATGCAATAATTTTCAAATTCAGTACTGCATCATTATAAATTTAATAAAAGGTTTTGTAAGCAAGTTCATGTAGCACAGCTGTTGTACAGCTAATGCAGATAATTCACATAATAAAATTTGTGCAATTTTTCTATGTGTTCTGCTCGTTATAAAGAAATGCCTAGGCACTCTGGCTGTGCAGATAGAGTAGGCTATAAACTCTGGGTTGGTAGTCAAATTTCCAACATTTTCTTACATGTGTAATTGGGACAATAAGGCCTATTCTACAGGGAATAAATGGAAAAATGAAAAGTGCTCTCAGCATGGTGCATGCTGTAAAATAAATTCTTACTACATGATAGATTTGAAAGAATAATAGCAATAGTGCCAAAATAATCTTGAATATTTGAAAACACTAGAGATTTATATATTTTTTCAAGGTGTATTGGTTTTACATGTAATAGCTAATCTCTACAGTAGCTGTATAAGAAGGAGAAGAATGGACACCATCCATTGAATAAAGTAGAATCTGAAACTCACAAAATTACTGATTTACTTATGCCCCAAGGGCTGATACATTGAGAGCTGGGAATAGATCCCATATCCCATGTCTGGGGCTGAGCTTTACACTGCCCTGTTGCCCCTCCAGTTGGGAAGCGATATACAGAATGAGAGCCCGAAGGAACCTAATCACATTCATATGAAACGAAGACTTTTCCTTACGTTTTCCTAACTAAAGGGAAAACATGGGCTGTTTAGAAATGTTTTATGCAATTTGAACTGGAATCCACAGGAGTAGACTGAAACTCATGTCAATGTTTGCTGCTTTTGACCTTGATAGGGACGGTCAAGTTGGTATCCATCGTGAAGCTAAATGAATATCTGGACAGGAGTCAGAGAAAGGGAAGGAGAATCCAGAAGAAGATGAAGCAGCTGCAGCCCTGTCTGCTACTCTATATCCGGGGAAGAGCCAGAAAGTAAGTGACAACATGGATAAGGTACAAAGTAGCTACTCCTTTACTTTCATACTGAAATATTGCCCCCTCCACTTAAAAAAAAAGTAGAAGAAGAAAAAGAAAGAACATTTCTTTTGGCTCACTCTAACCAGAGACATACGAGAAAACTATTTATGGCAAATGAAGTTCAGCCTATCCAAGCTGGCACATTACAAAGCTGCCACAGAGAGCATAGAAAATGGTGGATATTTATAAATGTACCCTTATATGGCTAGAAATGCAATGGCAGGGCAGGAAAGTTATGTACCACAGCAGAAAGTGCAAGCTGAGCTTCGAAAATCCCTCTGATTCATTGTTTTATTTATTCAGTAATACTTTCTTAGGTACCTACTCCATATAAGGCACTGTGCTAGATAGAAATTTTAACTATATAGTTAATTAAGTCATCATTAATTCACTAAACAAATATTTAAGCAATGACTATGTTTCAACATTAGATAGTTCTGGGAATAGTGAAACAAGATACCGTTCTTTTCCTTTGCATACATTACATCAAATAATGTTCACGTGAGATACGTGACACTGTTATCCTCATTTTCCTGGTTGGAAGACTAAAGCCTTTGAGTGATTAAATAACTTACTTTTGATCATCCAGCCAACAAGTGGCAACATCAAAACTTGAACCCAGCTCTGTCCAAGACCAAAACCATTGTTCTAAATATTTATGTGGTTCTGCCTCCATTTTGTAATTTATGAACATTTCTGTCTCATCCACTAAAATTTAAACTCCTTTAAGGCCAATGCATATCTTATATTTATTGTTTTATACTTTTTCCCCAGTGCTTGCCACAGTACAATATATAACCATCAAACCGACTTTTTCTGTATAACAACTGTTAGACATGAATACACTGTGAACTTCCTCAACATTCTTACCCCAGGTATTTCTTGAGCCCTTCCTAGTCAGGCTGTGTTCTAGGTGCTATGGTGGATACTGTAGATGAAGAACTTCTCTTGTCAAAGATGCTGCCAAAATGCTGGAGAGAATAAACAGGTTTCTTCACAACAAGACTTCTTAGACCCTTGAATATGTTAGTAAGTTTTGGGGCTATAAGGGTTATAGTATGCAATATTTTTTCAACTTGCTTGATCAAAGGCCACTTTCCCTTCTTAGTATGCACCATGAATTTTCAATGCCACTCTAAATATACAATTTCCATAACTTTGCACAGAATCCATATGTAAAGAATCTGGAAGAAAATATAGTGAAACTTCTAACAATGAAATAGATGTCTAAATATAGTTCACTTAGAATCACATTTTCAACCCTGGTCTTGCCTCCACACTGGGAAGAGATTTTGTTCCTAAAATGATACCTCCCTTTTCAGGACCCAATATCCCAACAATTTCTCAAATACTTAGTTTTTTATGTTGTCAAATAATTCCTTTAGCTAATAAAGATAGAGATGTAATACACCCCACCCCAAAACAATTTTTTTCTAAAATCTAAAATAATGTAACTTTAATCAGTTTAATGTACCTTAACAAATGTTGTTGGAGCAATGTGTGGACAAGTTTCACTTAATCACCTAAGTGACTATTTATATGCAAGGCAACCCTCTTGCAACACAACCCACTGTAAGAAGACAGCACTATATATTTGATCCAGCATGCTCCCAGTGAAACAGCTAAAAAAAAAATGCTGGAATAATGTTCTCTGCTGCTGAAGAATCAGGAACATTATCACCACAAGGAGCAAAAGAGCCCATGGCTTTGGAGCCTCACCAATAAAACCCTACCCCTTACTGGGTATATGACCTTAGCAAGATTTATGATTTCCCTAAACTGCATTAACCAAAGTAATGTTCGCGAGTTACGTCTGTCCAGGGGATGGTCCTTTTTCTGAGATGAAGTGATGGGGATCACTAAGGCAGAAGAAAAATAAGAAATTCAGCTTGAGTCTCTACAGTAGATTTGTGTGTGTGTGTGTGTGTGTGTGTGTATGCTACATACTAAGCACACAGCAGCATTTTTTTCTTGGCAAACACTGATATGATATCCTAATTGTCTCAATTTTAGTAAGGAACATAGCTACTATGTAAGAGTTATTTTATATATACATATTGTGGGGATTGCTCCCCTAATCCTTCCTTAACTGTGATATATATGAAATATATTATATACATGTAATACGATATATGTGATTGGCATGTATCAATGGATATTGATGTATGTGATATATGTAGTATAATTATCCCCATTTTGAAGGTGAGGAGACAAAGGCTAAGGAATTTTCCCATGATGACACAATTAGTAGGTTGAAGAATCAGGATAGAAATCCACGTTATTTTTTTTTCCTCCAAAGAACATGATTTCTATTGTATCCCCATTCTCTCCACATTAACTAACATTAGTGACTCACTTTACTTGAGTTTGTTTTTTGTTCTTGTTAAAGAAAATGCACCAACTAGATGATTTCTACAATGTCCTTTCCACAATATCCTTTCAGTTTAAACACTCTTTGAAGAGAAAAATAATTCCCTTTAGTCACAGCATCTCCTGTGAGGCTGAAAAAAATATATTTATACTATCTATCAATTCACTCCCCCACTTTTATGATTATTATTTTTTTCTGTATGCCTAGGCCTCCTGGGTCCAGCATCCCTGTCTTCTTGTCAACTTTTCAAGTAAAGTAATGCATTTCATTACATTTTGGATGCCACACCAGTTTAATCCCATTGATAGAGGGCTATGCAATCAAGCTGACAGTTGGATGATGATTTGAATCATCCCTGACTCATTACTTTGTGAAGGATTTGGCATGCCAATCAATGGGGAATGATGTGCCGTGCCTTGAAGAATGACAGTAATCCATTTTCCACCAATTGACGTGATGAGTCTTTGACAGACTCACAAGTTATAGGGCCAAAGCCAAACATGATTTGGCACATGCCTCCCAGCACTGCCATTTTGCAGACCCTTGGGGTGTTTATCAAAGCGGTAGCCTTCTTGTCTTCTGCTGTCATCGGCCACACATCTTCAGGAGGCAGTCCAGCTTAATTGGCTTTTGCAGGTGAGTAATAGGGCAACTTTCTTGACCTCACCTGATATACTTATCCAAAGTATATCTGTAAAGAAATAAAATTGAACCTCCTAATTACTCCCACCCATGCTGACACATGTAAATTTATACATCTGAGTGAGAGCTGTCTTTCAAAGTAGTCATCCTGGGAGTAGATATATCTATTCTAATGAGGTTGTCAACATTGAACAGGCATTTGAAATTTCTCTTTTAAAATTTTCTTCAGGACCAGTGTTTAAGTACCACTACTTTCAAAGGGCACCTGTTTTGAGGTCACAATTGTAGCCTCAGCTTGATCATGTTCATGTTCATCTAATTCTCCTTTTCCTGTTTCTCAAAACTAGTCATTTTTAGGGCATTGAGAATATTCCTAAGAAGTATTTTTGGGTCCAAATGAAAGTCCAAAAGGAGCTTCAGAAATTTTTCTAATATCTGCCCTTTGGATTAAGAGTCTGTGTTTCTAAGGTAGTTTGAAAGCATTGATATGTCCAATTTAATGTATAATTTTCCATATTTTTAAGTCATAGTAACTTTTTTGATATAGGATGTTAAACATTGTCAAATTGCCTAAAAAACTTTATAAGCTGCACATTCCCTGTGTCCCATTGCCTCATTTGCAGAATACTCTGGAACATATTATCCTGCCATGAACAGTAACATCTACATGTTTTCTACAAAGACATTGACAGCTATCCCTGCACACTACAGATGTAAGGTTTGAGTGCTGCCTTCTAGATATACTCACCAGCCAAAGACAATGGGATTTCTCATAAGAAAAAGCTGAGATTTACTAAGAAAACAAAAACAAACAAATAAAAACAGTATCTCTGACCAAATAGCCTAAACAAAATTTCACCATTTCTGAAACTGTGTCTATGTCTGCTGGACTTTCAATATGAACAAATGATTAGGAATCACTTGACATTTGAAGATCTTAAACTAAAACAGACCAAAACAGAGAAGAAACAGATACAAAGAAGTATT
Source organism: Symphalangus syndactylus (assembly GCF_028878055.3). Lineage (NCBI taxonomy): Eukaryota > Metazoa > Chordata > Mammalia > Primates > Hylobatidae > Symphalangus > Symphalangus syndactylus. Next base: position 45,188,667 of record NC_072423.2, read on the forward strand.
GAGAAACTGGTAATAATGGTTACTTCAGGAGAAGGGAACTGTTGCTAAGAGAAAAAGATAGGAGGGTAACATTCCACTATATAGTTTTTTGTATTTTGTTTAGATTGACAGCTTTATACAATTGACATACAATAAACTTGCACATACTTCAAGTATGCAGTTTGGCATTTGTATGAATCCATTAAACTAACACCTCAATCACGATAAGAAACATATCTATCACCCTTAAAAGTTTCCTCATGCCCTTTTATAATTCTTCTCCTCTACACTCATATCATTCCCAAGCAATCACTGGTCTGTTTTTTTTCACTGTTAATTAATTTTTAGTTTTTAGAGTTTTATCTAAATAGAATTATATTGTATGAACTCTTCCTCATCTAACTTCCTTCAGTCAGTATAATTATGCTGCTATTTATGTAGGTGTTGTATTTATCAATTGTTTACTCATTTTTATTGTGGAATGGTATTTTATAATATAGCTATACCACAATTTTTTATCAAATCGCCTGTTGATGGATATTTGGGTTGTTTCACATTTTGGGTTCTTAAAAATAGAGCTTTTGTGAAGATTGATGTACACATCTTTGTATGGACATATGCTTTTATGTTTTCTAGCATAAATACCAAGAGGCAGAATGGCTACATTAAATGGTAAATATATGTTTAACTCTTCAGAAAATACTAAATTATTTTTTAAGGTGGTAATACCATTTTAGACTTTTGTCAATGGCGTATGAGAGTTCTACTTGCTCCATATCCATACAACACTGGAAAAGATGAGTCCTTTTAATATTAGCATTTCTAATGAGCATGTAGAAATACATTAAAAAATTTATTTCCATAATAACTAATGATACAGAGCATTTTTCATGTGTTTATTTATCATCTGTATATCTTTTTTGAAGTACCTCCTTAAATATTTTGTTTATTTTTAAAAATAACATTTTTTGTTTTCTTCTTACAATTTTTTCAGAGTTCTGTATATATTTTCGACATGAGCCTTTATCAGGGATAAGATTTAAAAATATTTTCTCCCAGTTTTTAAAACAACAAAAGTTTTTAACTTTGATGAAGTTGAATTTATTAACTTTTCTTGATTGTGCTTTTGCTGTCGTGTTTAAGAAACTGTCCCCTAAGCGAGGATCACAAAGGCTTTTTCTTGTGTTTACTTCAGGAAGTTTTAAAACTTTAAGTTGCACATTTAAGTTTATAATACATTTTTAGCTAATTAGAGTTATGGATCCGAGTACATCATTTTATTTTTGCATATAAATATCCATTTGTTCCACCCTGATTTGTTGAAAAGACAATCTCTTTCTAAAGTACGATCTTTGCACCTTTGTCGAAAACTTCCTTTTATAGATATGTGAAGTTTGAATTTTAGGCTCTGTTCCATTGGACTGTTTAGCTCTCTTGATGCCAAAACCCCACTTTCTTGACTATTGGTTTTATAACAGTTTTAAAATCAAGAAATGTTAAAACCCCACTGTCTTGATTATTGTGGCTTTATAACATGTTTTAAAATCAAGAAATGTTAGTTCTCTAAGTTCAATCTTCTTTTAAAAGTTCTTTTGGGCATTCTAGGTCTTTTGCATTTCTACATGAATTTTAGATCAGATTTCTATTTTCTAAAAATCCCTGCTGGGATTTTGATTGAGATTGCATTGAATCTATAGAATAATTTTAGGAAAATTTACATCCTAACATTATTCATTCATCTGACCCATAAACATGGTATATATTTCCACTTATTTAGGTTAATTTTCAGCATACATGTCTTGTCAGCTTTATTTCTAAGTATTCATATTTTATGTTATAATAAATGTTATTGTTTTATATTTCAGTGTTGATGGTTTGTAACTAGTACATGAAAACACAATTGATTTTTACATATTGATGTTGTATCATTCAACATTGCTAAACTCACTTATTCTAGTTTCTCTTACGAGATATCATTGAAGTTTCTATGTAAATGACAATGTTGTGTGCAAATAAAAAACAGTTTTATGTCTTCTGTGTCAATCTGGATGTCTTTCATACCTTATTCTTGCTGTATTGAACTAGCTAGAACCTTCAGTATAATGTTGAATAAAGGTGGTGAGAGGGAACTTCCTTATCATATTCCTAATCTTAGGGAGAAGTATTTAGTCTTTTACCACTATCATGTTAGCTGTAGGCTTATAGTAGATGTTTTTATTAGCTTGAGGAAATTCCATTTTATTCCTAGTTTGCTGACAGTTTTAATCAGAAATAGATTTTGCCACATGCTTTTTTTGGTGGCTACTGATATGATCATGTTATTTTTCTTATTTTCTTAATGTGGTGGATTACATTAATTGATTCTTTGGTGCTAAAACAAATGTGGAATTTCTGAAATAAACCCAACTTGGTCATGATAATATTGTGTATGTGTGTACGTGTGTGTGTGCATGGTGTGTGTATATAACATACAGTATGGTATATGTAGTATAGTGCTACATATATATGCGTATGTGTGTATATATATACGGTGTGTGTCTCTATATTATATATATAAATATGGTATGTGTATACACACAAACACACAATATTATCCTATCAAATGAGGGTTATTTCAGGAATTCCAAATTTGTTTTAACACTAAACAAATGTGTGTGTAAGAGAGACAAAGAGAGAGATGAATTTTATTTGCTAAAATTGTGTTTAGCAGTAACACTATGATCCTATTTGTGTGTGTGTGTGTGTGTGCGTCTATAGTATTCTTTCATACAATCTCTTTGTCGGATTTTGGTATCTATAGAAACTCCTGTGAAATCACTTCTATAATTCCTGGTATTTGTAATATTTTGTCTCTACTTTTTCCTGTTGAATCTGGACAAAGTTATAAGCTTTTATATATCTCAAAATACACACACACAATAGTTTTTAGTTTCATTTATTTCTCTAGTTTTTCTCTTTCACTGCTTTCTGCTCTCATCTTTATTATTTCCTTTTTTCTTTTTAATCTGCATTTATTTTTACTTCTTTTTCTGTTTTTTTTTTAAGGTGAGGGATGAGATCATTGATCTGATGTTTTTCTCTTTTCTCATGTAGGCATTTAGTGCTACAAATTTTCCCCTAAGTACTGCTTTACTGGCATTATACAAATTCCATGTCTTTCTATTTTCATTCAATTCAAAATACTTCCTCATTTCCCCTTAGATTTTTTTCCTGATACATAGGTTATTTAGATGTATATTAATTAGTTTTCAAATATTTGAAAAGATTTTCCAGATATCATTCTGTTATTTAATTCTAATTTAATTTCATTGTAATCTGAGAACATTTTTGTGTGTGACTTAAATCCTTTTAAATGTATTAAGATTAGAATAATATACATCTTAGTAAATGTTCCATGTGCACTGGAAAATAATGCTTATTCTTCTGTTGTTCAGTAGAGTCTCTTATAAATACCATTTGGTCAGGTGGAGTGCCTGTGTTGTTCTATATACTTACTGGTTTTCTGTCCCCTTGTTTTACCAATCAGGACAGAGAGGTATTAACATTTCTAATTATATGGAGATTTTTATATTTCTCCTTGTGATTGTATTAGTTTTGCTTCATGAATTTTCTAAGCTCTGTTTTTAGATACATAAATATTTACAATTGTTATTTTTTTGATGACAACTCTCTGTCATTATAAATATGATATTAAACCCCAGTGATACTCTTTGCCCTGAAATCTAATTTATTTTATGTAAATATCACTACTCTAGGGTATTTTTTTAATAGTGTTCATTTGTATATCTTATCCCATTCTTTTACTTTTAACCTATTTCCTTCTTTTATTTAGAATACACTTCTTATAAGCAGCATAGAGATGAGTCTTTCCTTCTTTCTTTTAAATCTAATTTCAGAATCTCTGACTTCCAATTTGTGTGTTTAGAACATTTACATGTAATATGATTATTGATCTCTAATTTTGCTTTCTGTGTTCTATTTGTCCCATATGTTCTTTCTTTCCTTTTCCTCTTTCTCTGACTTCTTTTCCATTATGTAAGGATGATTTACTTTATTGTCATCGTTGGCTGGTTATTTATTATTCTTTGCTCTGTTATTTTGGTGGTTGTGCTAGTTTTCAGAGAATATATTTTAATCTATCACAGATGCTCTTCAAATGGTATTTTATAATTCACAAATAGTATTAGAATTCGACAGTAATATACCTGTATTTCTCACATCTCAGTTTCTGTGTTATGGTCATGGACTTTATATTGTTATAAACCTCTCAGTTTTGGTACTAGGGTTATGCATTATGCTTTATTTTACATTATTGTTATTTTTGTTTATACAACAAACTTCATTATATCTTATAAAATGATTTAAATATCAAGAAAAAAATCTGCATATTGATTTATGTGGTTAGATTTCTGAGGCTATTCGTTCCTATTTAGAGATTAGTATTTCTGTTTGACATCATTTTCCCTCCTTCTGGGTAAGTTTTCTTAACACTGCTTATAATAAAGGCCTGTTGGTGAAAAATTATTTCAGCTTTTATGTGACTGAAAAAGATTTTCATTTAGTCTGGGAGACCTATACTTTGACTATTTGGTTCAGAAAAAGGGAAAAAAATGGAAGATAAAAAATTATCACATACACTGTTTGATTTTATGTTGAATGGGTTCATCATGTGTTTATTGCATTAGAAAAACAAGTGTTCATACCAAGAACAAGGAGAAGGTTTCAGAAGCTTCCAAAAATAAACAAAATAACAGTTTTTCTATAAAGGATTAGGAATCAGAATGTTGTAGGGCTATTAAACATTCACTCTGGAAGCTAGAAGATTAAAAAAAAGCCCTTCAAAATTCTATATCTAGCAAAATTAACAATTTTGTGTGAACATAGAATAAAGCAAGTGTTAGCAAATATTTGCTCTGTAAAGGTCCAGATAATAAACATTGTAGATTTTATCATCTAAATGTTCTTTATTGCAATTTCTCAAATCTTCCATTGTGACATAATATATAATAAGTAAACAGATGGATGTGGCTGTATTCTAATAAAACCTTATTCACTAAAATGGGAGGATTTTAGCCTACATCCCATAGTTGGCTGACCCATGGAATAAAGATATTTTCAAGTAAGCAAAATCACAGGAAAAAATGTTGCTTTTTTGTATTTTTTTCTGAAAAGTTATTGCATAAATATACCCATGAAAATTAGGGTTGACACCAAGTTTTTAAAAATAACAGGAAATAGAGGATTCCATACAGGAGAAAAACCAACAGAATTCCCAGGCTGATGGTGAAGGAGAATATCAGGATGATAACATTGCCACTGGCCTAGAGAACAACCAATTTAGACTAGAGCAGGAAGATGGAAAGCCCTAGGAGGATTATACATAAATGAGAAAAGAAACTTGTAGAATACCTGATGTGTTTAAACATAGTAAGAGAAGATTTCAGTTTCTGTTGGAGAGTTCAGCATAAATTAATAACAGGTTTATAGGACATTAAGCAACTGAAAATAATCAGATAAGTATTAACTCCTGGATAAACATAAAGTTCTACAAGAAAGAATATCTAATCTTTCTTGTACACAAAATGGGTTCCACTGTAAGTAATATTTATCCAATAATAATTATACAAACACTGACTATTGATTTAACAAAAATTATGATAGCCTATTGAAAGGATGAGAAAAGTAGAAATGTGTGTGTTTCTGTGCATGTGGGGAAATTACAAAGAGAGCGAGAGTCTTATCTTCCACAGCAGGAACTAAACAGATAATAATAAAACGTGAAAAAAATATAATAAACACGCTATTTAGGCATAGGGAGGGAAGAATATTCAGAAAAAAATGTAACATTGGAAAATAAAGATAATTACTTCTGGAAATGAGAATTTAGAGTGCAAATGGATAAGGCTAAATACTGTTATTTTCTTCACAATTTTTGAGAAACCTTGCTTATTAAACGTTGTACATATATACTCTGATTATTAAACTTTGTACATATAAGTTTTATACAAATAAAAATTAAATCAAAATAAGAACTTGCTAAACTTTCATGAAAGAAGAGAACACGGAGCTCTAAATGGGTAATTGTCTTTATGAGAGTAAATATTTAATGTGGAAATTGTTATTCTTGTAGCCAATAAAAATAAGAAAAACCACAATGTTGATGATAATGACAAACACGTTTGAACATGTATTATGTTTCAGGGTGGTGCTAAGCACGTTACTTAAATTATCTTAGTTCAGCTACCCTAGTATTATTTTCTATTTTGTTTTGATAAGTAAACCAAGGCTTAGAGATGATAAATAAGTAGCTTCAGGACATACAGCCAGAAATAACAGGGGAGGGTTGAAGTGAAGTCCCTCTGATCCCATACTTTGAGGCCTCTCTGATCCCATAGCGAGCACTTCAATCTGTGAGCTAATAGTCTTTTTTAGAATTATTCAACTTCAATTATTGATCAAAATTGCATCAGTTGCTTAAAACCAGTTTCTTCGTCCATTCCCTACAGTAATAATATTTTAAAATATTCCAAGAACTTGACAATATTTCTTTTTCTCATCCCTGCTCTAATTTGTACCACTTTATTGCAATTTTTCCCTTGAGTTTGGATTGAAATTCTTGATTTTGTTCGGAGTTTTCTGAAAGTACATTAGAAGGAAATGCAAACTAAGCATCCAAGCAAAGGCATGCATTTTCCTTTTTCATGTTAGGAAAAGTATGAAGACTTAGGACAGCAAAGGGGGAAGTGTCTATTGAGGTCGGAATGTGGGGAGAGGGATGAACTGGAGAAGAGGGAAACCAACACAGAGAAAGACACAGAGAAGGCAGAGGCAGACAAAAAGAGCAGGCACAGAGACAAGGGAAAAAAAGGCAGATAGAGATACGGTTGCAGACACGAAGAGAGAAAGGGGGCCAAGAAGTTGCAGCAATTCATGCATTTCAGGTATTTTGGCTGAAAACAGCTCTAAGTGTATGGACTATTGTGTTATCAGTGTTAGTATATTCTGAAACAATGAAAATAATACCATATGGTTTTCTCCCCCGATTTGGAGTTTATTATACAACTTTGTCTTTGCAAAGTGGTGAAACCAGGACTACATTATATACTCTGACTGCACGTCTTAAAATGTTCTGCAAAGCAAATATAGGATTACCTTCCATTGTGTCATTTAAATATTATAAAATTCTCATGAATAAGATAAATTGGGAATGACAGAAGAATTTACTAAAATCTTTGCATAGCCAGTTAACCAGGCAAAGATCTGTCACTTGTCAAATTTTAGAGATTTATTCATTTTTCCCCCATATCCCTCCTCCTCCTACCCAAGATCTGAATTGTAAAGATTCATCTGGCACTAGAACCTTCAATGACAGGAGCCACAAGCTTCTATCCTTTTATTAAAAAATCTTGGTGTTATATTTTTAACTGAATTTCATATACTAGGAATGGGACCGTCAGACCCTTTTATTGCTTTACTGATCTCTTGCATTATATTCTCTCTCCAAAAAGACTCCTGTGGCCTAAACTCCTCTTCTTTCAACTCTTTAGATACAGCATCAGAGACAACACAGGATGTCTGATTTTATATAAAAGATATTAAATGGGTACAAAAAGATTGCAAGGTTATAAATCAATCTGGACTTTAGGATATATTGGCCATGGGTATATTACCAAGGTTTCATGTAATCAGCATGTGGATGGAATCATGAAACTTTTAGCCCATTGAGGATTCAAATAATATGTTATTGTTACCACTGAGATTTTACGAGATCACAAAATAATTTTATAGAAATACTAGCTGCAGGCTACATAAATATGCTGTGTGTCATCATCCACATTCACATAATCTGTCCAAGTATCCAGTTTTGTTTCCGTAAACCCACTTTAATCACACGACTCTCTTACTAAAATTTTCCTTGAATTCCCTTTGTTTATCAAAAAAGTAAAACTCCCAGGCTTCTGTCCTCTGACCCACCTATTCCCACTTCATTCTTCTCTTTCTTAACTTTCTACTCCAAGGAGACTTTATTACTACTCAATCTCCAAACTGAAGAATTTAAAACAGCATCCAAAACAATTGCTAACAAACAATAGAAACAAAGCCCCTTTATGCTCTTACACTTACACATGTGTTCAACTTACCATGTCTTTTCACCATTCCCCACACACTCTCCAGAGCTTGGACCTGAATTTCACCTGACCCATGAGTCATCTTTCTGTAGGATGGATACAAAAGAGTTTCATGAGCAATAAGGAAACTTGGCCAATTTTCCACATAATCAAACAGCCCATGTTGATTTCTGACACAGTTTGGATATTTTGGCCCTTCCAAATCTCATGTTGAAATGTGATCCCCAGTGTTGGAGGTAGAGCCTACTGGGAGATGTTTGGGTTATGGGATGGATCCCTCATGAATGGATTGATGCCCTCCCCATGGTAATGAGTTACCATAAAACCTGATTGTCAAAAAGAGCGTGGCACCCCTTCCCTCTCTCTCACTGGTTTCCTCTGGCCATGTGACACCCCTGGCTCTCCCTCTACCTTTTGTTATGATTGTAAACTTTCTAAGGCCTAACTAGAAGCAGATGCTGGTGTTATGCTTCTTGTACAGTCTGCAAAATTGTAGGCCACATACAGCTCTTTTCTTTATAAATTACCCAGCCTCAGGTATTTCTTTATAACAGTGCAAAATGGACTAACAGATTCTGAAAGGGTGAGATAGATTATTGAGAATATTTGTTGTCGGGAAACCTGGGCACCTAACCTTCTTGACGTAAGAAACTCTCCCACATCACGCTGATCACAGTCCACGCTAAGATTTCTTTATTTAGGGTTTCTCATCTTAACAGTGTCAACAAATTTCAGAAGGCATCTTCAATTAGAAATAAAACTTGAGAAAGCATACACACATCTACTGGGTCTCTCCTGGAACAACCTCCTGGGTTACTTAACAGATCCACTTATTTAATATTAGTCATAGTTATCAGCTTCTGACAACTCTGTGAGGGCAATATTTGTTAAGATTTCGTTGTTAGATTTTTTTATGGGCTTAATCTCCCAACAGTACTTTAAACAACTTGAGGGACCAGACTATGTTGATCACATGGCATTTTGAAGCCTCTGTTTTCACTTCAGGTACATTTTAATTTGGCTTAAAAGCAAATATTAAATCTTAGGGAGGCAGTTGGAGATAGAAAGTGGCCTAGGATTAGGATAAAAAAATGACCACTTTCAGGGATGGTATGAGGTTCAAGAATAGTATGAGGGATGGTGATAGGGATTAGGAACAAGCTGTGATTTAAACATCAGGCAAGGGTCATAAGTACATGTTACACACAAGGTTAATTAGGTAATTACTCATATTTTACTTTTATTATTTGGCTATCTTAAATGAAATACAAAAAATGATATCAATAACAATGTCTAGCTTTGGAATGTGTCCTAGCTTCTTTAACTCCCCTTGAAAATAACTAGTTCTAATAACCTGTATTACGTGAGTATTAACTGGCTGACTGAAGGGCCATAGAGAAGAAGCAATTCTTCTGTCATATACATAGCTAAGGATTCATTACTTTGAATTACCTTTGTATTCTGGTTGAATGGTGTAATTGCTCAGCCATAGTTAATGCACCTCAGCATCATTTATACACTATTCTCAAACTACTCTGAGGCCGGGTGCAAAGGTGATAGTAGCTCTGAAAATAATTAAGGAAACCCTAATGGAATAATCTTCCTAGGCCATTAAGACATCTGAAAATTGGGCAACCATATGATGTACATAATGAGAACATTGTGCCTCTCCATTGCACATGCAGGTTGGTAGGTGCAGGCCTGGCTTTCTCCAGGTCTCTTAACTCATTGTTTCATTTGTTTCTGAGCATTTATTTGTGGATCTGTTCCAATCTTTATCCCCTCCTTAGGAAATCCAAGTAAAAATTGTCTTGCATGGCTTGATTTCATTTGGTGTCAGTGGGATCTAGGGTCTGGGAACTATTTTCAGGAAATCTAAAATTTCTCAGATTGTAGTTTCTGTTGCTTTGTAGAAACTGACTGAATTAAAGATCAGTTGAGATTCAGCATGTAGGAGGTTTTTAGTGGAATTGCAAAATCATTTGCTTTACTAGTTACGGGTATGTTTATGACCCCTTTGTGTGAATTGAAAAACATGGCTTCTCCCTGTGGGTACGTGGCTGGGAGAGTGGTAAATGCTTTCTTGAGAATAAAAAAAGTGCAGTGTCTTTCTGATAGTTGCTCACGTACACCAGGTGCACAGCTTGGTGACTCACCACTCACTGTTCTGGCTTTACTCTGGTGTGGCACACAACCTGCACAATAATATATGGCACCCCTGTCTGGTTAGTACAAAGTTATAGTCATTAGTCACGGAATCTTGGTAATTTATTACTGTATACAACGTGTGTAACTTGATTTATATAAACAGTAATATATTGTTTAATCATATAAATATGTGTTCATTTTGGTAAGGCATGCCCCCCAGCTTCTAGAATTACTTGTAACAGAGTTAGAATGATTAGCTCCAGCAGGTGGGTTGTAACACCATGGAAAAGGCAGCCATCAATGGTTCTTTGGGGAAATATCAGAATCAACCTAAAGAGAAGCAAACAAATATGAAATTTACTTTTAAAAAAGTGGATTTATGGTGATAGTCTAATGGGAATAGAAATTGAAGACATAGTTTTAAACATGTCTGCCTACTATCCTCTAGCAAACAGTTTGCTTAATCCAGTGTGCTCGATCATATAAACCAACTGATGGTTTCTTCATGTTCTGTCAACCACTTACTATTAACCACTGAGTTCTGAAGTCACTTACGAGTGACTGCTTAGTGTTGAGCAATAAGAGTAGTCAAACGAAGTAGAAAATAGGTCTTTTTCCTTGAAGCATTTGTATCTGATAGAACACAAGATAGCACAAGTCCTATTATAATTGAGAGTTAGATGGCACTTTATTCTTGAGGTAGTTGTTAGAAACTAGGGAGAGAAAATTCCTGTGTGCTAAGTTTTTGGGTGTCTGAAAGAACATTTGAATGATTATTTAATCTATTTTTATTGTTGCTAGTTGCTGACCACAGAGAGTTTCATTGTCCAGCTTTTCCTCTATGAAATGGAGCAGCAACAAAAGGCCAGAACATTCAACCTATGCTTCCTCAAGTCTGATAACATTAGCGTTTCTCTCAGATACCAGTTCAAGTAAGGAGTTGCCAATAGAAGCAAAGGTAAGATAACAAGTTATTTCTCCAGGTGTGTGTGTGTGTGTGTGTGTGTGGGTGTGTAAGGTGCCTTAGAGACTGCAACATTTTATACCATCATTTCAGAAATAAGGACACAGAGGCCTTGGAGAGAGGAATTGATTTGCCCAAGGTCGCACATTTTTGCCTTCAACTTACGGAAATTATTGTTACTATTGATAAAATGCAACTCAGGACTGTATCAAAGGGCCTGAACTCTGCACCAAACTTTCTTCTTTTCTGTTTCAATATCGTCATAATCTGCCACTCTTTACTGTGGTGCCTCAGGAAGAAGCGAGGGAGTCTTAAAAACCACCTAGCTCTCCAGATTCAATTGGCAGGTTAATCGAAAACAATTTTTTTATAGCACAATAAAGGACCTGGGAACAGTGGAACATTAATATTTGTTTCCCAAAGAGTGGACCCTAAGAGAATAAAGCTGCATGCAATTGAATTACAGTACCCATAGTGTGAGGGATGCATTTTGCATTGCTTCATTTTATGCTACCATTAATCAGACAGCCAAGAGCAAAGGCTGCCTCACCAACCGCTGCCAGGGCACCCCGAGAGGAATGTCACCCCCACATCCTGAGGAAGGGAAGCAGTTTTCCTTAAGTATCTTCTGTGATTACAATATAGTTTTCATGATGCATTCTTAATAAAACAAAAGGTGGCCCTCTGACAAAAATATCATCTGGTTTTTATAATGTAAAATACAGCAATTTTATCAGCATTAACACTGATTGGCTGCCATTAGCCCCTTGCCTTCTAATAAAATTTATGATACCTTTCAGAAGCCCAATTTGATAGAAACTGAAGTGATTGCACCCTGCTTAGATATCTCTCTGGCATCTATTTCAACAATAATGCGGTAATTTTATGCATGAAATAGCACAATTGGCATAAATAGTTATAATACTAGGTGCTGTCTAAGGAAACTGGCTGGTGGAAAATTAGAAAGCGCTTCACACTTTTGAAACAGGTAATTAGGATTTTTCTTCGTGCTCACACAAGACAGACTGGAGTTTCATTTTATATTTCATGTTTCATTAAAATATAGGTGTTAAAAATAAATGTTGAAGTTAAGACTGCATATATTATGAAATTAAAGGTATAGTACACGGTAGGGGGTGTGAAGTGTGCAACGGGACCTTGGAGTGTTGTATTTAGTTACAGTGGGAATATTTTTAAAAATAGTTTGGACAGGTAATAGAGCCTTGTTTCAAGCATGTTACTTTGAAAAGGATTGATTTAGAAATAAGTTGCATTAAATCACCAGATCTTTAGCCCAAGAAGCAGTATGCTGCCTTAATTTAAACTCTAACTGAGGATGATCTTTTAATTGGCAGGCAAAGGTAGGCTTTGGGTCACGGAGGATTCACTGAGCAGTTTTGAACTTTGCAATGGGCTCAACAGTTCCCTGTCTATTCCACATTTCCATTCTGACCTTGGCTGCTCATTCAGACCTGAGCCAACCCCCAGTGGAACCTTTTTGATTCTCTTGAACTGTGCTGTGGTTTTGGGAGGCGGGCAAAAGTCTGTAATGACACCATTGTATTAACCTCCACTTATGACCCAGCCAAAGGCAGACTTTTAAGTTTTCCCAGCTGTGTCATTAAATTTGTTGCTCTGGCTCCACTGACATGACACCATCACAATCCCAGCTACAGACCAATGACCACAGTTGTGAAGGCAGCATGTTATAGAAGAGAGTACATAGGGCTAAGAGTCCAGAACACCAGATTTTGTCTTCCTGTTTTCCCATAATTACCCATGTGGCATTAGGCATGGCTTTGAACCTTTGTGTGTCTCAGTTTCCTCACCCATAAAATGGGAATTGTGCCCTCATTCCCTTTCTTAGAAGTTTGTTGTGAAAAAAAAAACAACAGATTGCAAAACAAATAGAAAAGGCAAAATATGGCACTCCACAGACGTAGAGTGTATTGCAATGTTTTGATGAAACCCTACTTTGTCCAGAATCATTCATTGACCACTCAGGAACAAACGGGTTTCGTGAAAAGAAAGGCCGGTTTGTGGGTCAAATTAGACTAAACTCTCTGTGCTGGTAGAACTGCTTTCCAAGAATGCTGTCACTGCTATAGTTTTTAATGCTTCAAAACTCAACTCCCTCCCTCCATTCACCACAGCTCAACCATGTTCCAGGAGTATATTGCAATCAGCTTTTTTTTTTCTTAACTGGTTAAAGGAATGTTGCTAATTCACCTGCCCCAACTCACATATGAACAATTGTTTAACTGGGATTAGATAAAAGGAAAGCTGACTTACGGATGAACCAAGAGGGAGCTAATTATGCCACAGCCCCCAACCCAGTAAATTTATGTTTCTGATCTCCTGCAAAATTTTTTTATAAAAAAAGCTTAGCCAGGAACTAGTAGAAAGGATAAAGTAAAGATGGTGTAAGAAGTATATGGATAGGCAAGTACCAAGGCTGAGACCTTAGGAAGCATGGCGAGGTATGGGTAAATGGAGGAGATAATCAGCAGACAAAAGCTCCTATGGTCAAAAACATATAGAACTATGATGCCATCTCCAAAGTATTGCATGCATTCAAATGATGTTCAATCAGTTGAAATAATGGAGATACATCATTTCAAAAATTAAGTTCTTCTTTCTTGAGCTTTGAAAGTATATGCATTTACCCAAATGAATTAAAAACATGCACACAAATATTTGTATCAAAAGTGTACATAATTTCCAAAACTTGGAAGTAACCAAGATTTACTTCCATGGATTAGTGCATAAACTAACTGTGGTACATATATACTATGGAGTATTATTCAGCAACAGAAATAAATGAGCTATCAAACCACAGAAAGACATGGAGGAAACTTAAATGTAGGTGGCTAAGTGAAAGAAGCCAATATGAAAAGGCTACATTCCATATGATTTCAAATATATGACATTCAGGAAAACGCAAGGCTACAGAGACAGTAAAAAGATCAGCCAGGTGCGGTGGCTCAAGCCTGTAATCCCAGCATTTTGAGAGGCCGAGGAAGGTGGATTATCTGAGGTCAGGAGTTCAAGACCAGCCTGGGCAACATGGTGAAACCCCATCTCTACTAAAAGTACAAAACAATTAGCCGGGCATTGTGGCACATGCCTGTAGTCCCAGCTATTCGGGAGGCTGAGGCAGGAGAATTGCTTGAACCCAGGAGGCGGAGGTTGCAGTGAGCCAAGATTGCACCACTGCACTCCAGCCTGGGTGGTAGAGCGAGACTCAGTCTCCAAAAAAAAAAAAAAAAAGAAAGAAAGAAAAATAAAAAAGATCAGTGGTTGCCAGAGGTCTGGGGAGAGGGAGGGAGAGACAGGCAGATTGAAGGAGATATTTAGGACAATGAAAGTATCCTATATGATACCACAAAGTTGGATACATGTCATCATACTGTATGTTTGCCAAAATCCATAGAATGTAAAATGCAGAAAGTGAATTAAGTAAATGATAGACTTGAGTTAATAATAGTGTACCAATATTGATTTATCAATTATAACATGTACCACAACAATGTGTGATATTAATACTAGAAGAGCAGAAGAAGCAGGGTAAGGGATTAGAGACTATAAGGAAACTGTACATTCTGCTCAATTTTTCCATAAACCTAAAACATCTAAAAAAAATAAAGCCTATTATTTGTTTATTTGTTTAGAGACAGGGTGTCCATATGTTGCCCAGGCTAGAGTGCAGTGGCTATTCACAGGAGCCATCACAGCACACTGCAGCCTTAAATTCCTGGGCTCAATAATCCTCTGCCTCAACCTCCCGACTAACTGCAACTAAGGGTGCACAGCACCAGGCCTGAATATTTTTTTAAAGTCCACGCAAATTAAAGAGAATGGTGGTTTTGTCTAAGAAAAATATTTTTCTTACAATTTTTGCAGATACGAGAGCAAACTGTGTCAGTGATTTAGAAAGGTATTACAAAATACTCTCACAATTTAAGATGTATGAGAACCATACCACAGAAAGAGCAACTGCATTCATTGTGACTAAGTAAAATTGCAAGGTCCCTGGCAGTTATTCTAATTTTCAATAGAAAATCATAAAGCAGGGGAAAAATTCAGCATTGATATAAAATCTCACTGCAAATTCTGTTCGTTGTTTCTATCATATATTCTAGTGATTGCAGTGTAAAGATATGGCCTCTTAATGTAATAGTATATTCACATTCTCAAGCAATTCTAGAAACAATGTCGTCTACCAGAAAGGTGATTATGCAAAGGGAATTGGGGACAATGCTATATTTATTAATCCTTATTTCAACACTATATTCTAGACAGGCATTTCTTCATGTTATAGTTCTTGTGCATCCATCATTAAGGCAACTTGCCCAAAAAAATTTAAGAGGATTTTTATAAAAGGCATTGAGACTAACATGTCCCTCTTCTCTTTATCTTTTATACTTCCAATAGGAGTATCTTTTTAAATCACAAAGCCTATCACATACCTTCTTCCATGTTGTGGAAGGAACTTATGGTCACCAGGAGAGAATGTCATATAAGAAACATGTCAGCCTTTTTCCTCACATCCTCTCACTCATTCCTCCCTGAAGGTGGACAGGGAATGGTTCAATGACTGGTGAAAGTGAGAGCTGGCCAGGCGCGGTGGCTCATGCCTGTAATGCAGGCACTTTGGGAGGCCAAGGCGGGTGAATCACCTGAGGTCAGAGTTTGAGACCAGCCTGGCCAACATGGTAAACTCTTGTCTCTACTAAAAAAAAAAAAAAAAAAAAAAAAAAAAAAAAAAAAAACCTTAGCCTGGCATGGTGGCACACACCTGTAATCCCAGCTACTTGGGAGGCTGAGGCAGGAGAGTCGCTTGAACCCAGGAGGTGGAGGTTGCAGTGAGCTGAGATCATGCCACTGCCCTCCAGCCTGGGCGACAGAGTAAGACTCTGTCAAAAAAAAAAAAAAAAAAAAAAAAAGAAGGAAAGGAAAAGAAAAGAAAAGAGAGAGCCTACATCTCAGATCTTTCTTTTTCCCATTTTAGGATCTGGCTGGCTGCAGGATTGCATAGACTTATCAGTTTCTGTTCTCCTGCATTAAGAAACTTTAAGTGGAATTAGTTTGTTTGATTCATACAGTATCTACAGCATCTGGAACCTGGCACATAGTAGGTTCTCAATATTTGTTGGATAAATAAATGGGTAATCACACCAGTGTGAAGGACTGTAATTTTAGATAAGTGTATCAAACCCTGAAGACAAATGTTCCTCCTGGGGTAGGCTGACTTGAGCTCTAGACAAGAAGGGAAAGTAGTAGGAAGCTTGTTTATGGCCGCCCGTGTGAGCCACATTCTCTCATCCAATCTTGTCAAATATAAAATGGATACTGGTTCATCTATAATACTTGACTCCTTTCTGTTTTTTTAAATTTGATTTATAACTTGCAGAAGAGAGGATCATGATATACTTTTGTTCCCACATACCAACATTAATTTCCTGCTTGAAACAATAATCTATAGCAAAAAGTTTAAATTTGTTAGGGTAAAAATCAATGACTTTTGTAACATTTA
This sequence comes from Symphalangus syndactylus, assembly GCF_028878055.3. Lineage (NCBI taxonomy): Eukaryota > Metazoa > Chordata > Mammalia > Primates > Hylobatidae > Symphalangus > Symphalangus syndactylus. The sequence continues at coordinate 45,205,423 of NC_072423.2, forward strand.
CATAATTATTATGTGGGAAAAAAACTAGAGCTAGGTTGGGTAATTGAGAAACTCAAATAATTAAGGATAAGTGAATAAACAGAGGAAGATTAATAAGAAATATATAGAGAGTTGACACATTTCAACTAAACATACATGATAAAACCTTTTGATCAAAAATATTTACATGATATAGCAAAATATTGACATAAAATTTCAATTATATATGGTATTCTTACATATTTTGCATAGAATTTTCACCTTTTATCAATTTTAAACATCATTATGTGTGACTTATTTTTTACAGTTTCAAAACAGTTCAGTTTAAGCCCAGATATCTGGTGACCTGTCCGCATGATTGTATCAACAACATGATTTTTAGCTCTAGCAAAGAAACATACTTTCATAATTCCAATTAATTAGTGCAGAATATGCTTTTTGAAGAAGCAGACTCATTCCATTGGGAAATGCTTTCTAGATATCTCAAATCCAGAAAGTTACTACAAACACTCTAAGGTGTACATTAAGGAACATAAGAGTTTACTAAAAATTATCTGTTTTATTTCATCTAGATGCAGTCATCACACTGGTTCACTTTGAAAATTAGCAATGTGCCTTGTCTTATGCTTTGAAGAAAGGTAAATTGACCAAAAGAAGAAGGAATTTCCACAGCAAAAATCAGAAATTCTTGCCACATAAATTTCAGAGAGCAAGCAACACACAGATTTTGCTTTAGGAGTCAGTTTTTGCCAAAGAGCAAAGTTCCCATATATGACTGGAGAGAGAGAAAGAGAGAGAGAGAGACAATCACAATAACAACTTCATTTTAGCTTGAAAAATCATTAGTTCATTTATTTAATGAATGCTTTGCATGCTTATTGGGAGGAACAGTGTGACCAGGAAAAGAATGTAAGACAAACTTACTTAGGTTTGAGAATTTGCTTTGTAAATGGTTTATTTGACAACTTATTTACTCTTTTTTCAACATACCGTTTCCCCATTATATAAACTGGGGATAATAATGACTATATCATCTATGGTAAACATTAAATATGATACTACATAAAGAATCCAATGTACATTGTGTACCTTGAATACAATGTACACAGAAAATCATGTTTTATCTTCTTTCCTCATTTAACTCTTTCCTATCTTCATGTTCTGAGTATTAGGGGACCAGAGATAAGCCAGATATTTTATTGGCCTTAAGAGTTGACAGTTTAGTGAAAGAGTCAGGTAATTCAAAAGCAAAACACACTCATCAATGTGGTAGGTGCTATGTATAGGATCTGGTATGAAAATATGACTCTGCCTGGAGCTTCCAGAGAAGAATTCACACAGGAGGTATTGCAGAGGTAATGAAATACACTGAGGCAGGGGAGAGAGAACATGCTAAGGCCAAGAAACTACAAGTGGATTAATATAGTTAGATCATAAGTCATTTACGGATGAGTAGTAGTTCATTAGTTCATTAGATGGAGCTGGGAAGATAGACTGGAGCCATGCCATGTGATGACCTACCGTGTCATGCTAGAGGCCACAGAATTATCTCTGTGAGTGATGGAGATTCACAAAAGCCTGTAAACAGAGATTAGCTGGGTCAGATGCATTTTAGAAAGAGCACTTTAGTGACTATGTGAAAAGTAGAATAATAACTGATTAGGAATCAATTGAATTAGTTTAGGAAACTTTCTTAACAAGAGAAATGAAGATAAGGACAAAAAAAATGGAAAGACATTTAAAAGACATAAGAAACAGCTACATGAATTGGAAATGCCACGAGGGGTGACACACAAATACACTCTTCACCAAAGCAAAAAAGTAAAAAGTCTTGAGGATTGGATGTGATGATGGAAGCACATGGACATTGTACTTCAGTGCTCCACCTCCCAAAAATTACCAAAGCCGCAAGCAGAGATGGTTATATTTCTGCAACAGCTGCCTCTTTTGCTAAAGGGGAAGCTTTGGTATTATTCATGCTTCACTAGGAGACTTCTGTGTGGAATGCCATCAGACAAACCCTACCAAGTTAAAAAAAAAAGTGGGGAGTGGGGAAGTTATGAAGAGAAAAGTTTTCAGACTGTTCTCTAGAAATATACGGTGATATGGGTCTGAACAGTCATGGAAGCAGAGTGTACACATGATTTGGTTTCTTCTTCTAATATAATTAATGTGTACTGGGGACTGGTTAATTAGTATTTCTCAGTTATGTCTTCCTTGGTGATATCTAGAGGAGTTTGCTATTTGACGCAAATCCACTGGTGTAGACAATCGTGACTCTTCTCTCCATATGACTGGACTTCCCTCTGCCTTGGTCCTCCCTTTTTTGATCTGTCACACAAAATGATCTAACTTCTCCTTCTACTCACCAAGTTGGCCTGAAGATTGGATGAAAAGGTGCACTCAATATATCAAGAAGACCCTCACACATTAGCTATCCAGAACAGATATTTTTCTCTCAGAATGACTTCTAGTTGTTACTTTCTATAATCTCAAATGTTAAATTTGTATATTTCACTTATAATCAGAATTCAACATCCTGGAAGTACTAATGAGATGTGCAAATACTCCTATTTAATGTTATACTTCACTCAATCTTTTCTTATCAGAATAACTTTTGAGGTATTGTTGTGGTTTGTGGCTGGTGACTTTTATGGCCTCCGTGTGCAAAAGCTTTGCCCCACAAACAAGTAAAGGAAAGTTACTCCTTTACTTTGTTCTAGGGCAAAGTAAAATACTAAGTAAAATACTACTAATATTTTACTAAAGTAAAATACTACTAATATTTTACTAAAGTAAAATACTATTAATATTTCAAATAATATTAGAGTCTTTCTAACTCTAGGATCAGAAATAATCATAAGTAGTTTTTAATGCCTTAGAAGAACCGTGCTTCTTCAGTTTTTAGGTTCTAAACACAATGTTAGAAACTAAGAGACATAGGAATGTAGGTGTGGTTTTCGCCCAGAAGGAACTTTATATTTTAGATGGGATAAAACTCCATATATGTAAAGCACCTATATAATAACACCAACACTGCATGATCAACTGCTGGATTATGTGGATATATGCTAAATAAAAACACATACAGTGAAAATTAATACATCTTGAACTATTCTATAACAGAAGGATGTTCAACTACAACTTGCAAAACAAAACTGTTCAGAGATTAGAAGAAACCATTCATTCACTCATTCATTGAAAAAAACAATATTTACTACCAGGTGACAGAGACTGTTCTATGCACTGACATGCAATGATAAATGAGCTAGAAAAATCTCCTGACCTATTGGGGTTTATTGACTACAAAGAAGAAAACAAACAAATGATTGTATAATATTGTTTGGGATGATGATGTAAGGTAAAGAGGGAAGTCATGAATGACCCTTAACTTTAGAACTAACTGAATTGTGGAACCATTTGTGAAAATGGGGAAGAACCAGATTTAGATTGGAGTGCGAGGTGGTAAAAAGAGGTCTCAAAACTTCTGTATTCAACTATTAGTTTAGCTTGATGTTTATTTGTCATTCAACTCTAGAACTCAATGGAAAAGCTAAGGTAAGAAATACCAGTGTGAAAGTGTTAGTGGACAGATGATGCTTTTTTTTTTTTTTTTTTTTTTTGATACGGAGTCTCGCTCTGTCACCCAGGCTGGAGTGCAGTGGCGCGATCTTGGCTCACTGTAAACTCCACCTCTTGGGTTCACGCCATTCTCCTGCGTCAGCCTCCCGAGTAGCTGGGACTACAGATGCCGGCCACCATGGCCGGCTAATTTTTTGTATTTTTAGTAGAGACGGGGTTTCACCGTGTTAGCTAGGATGGTCTCGATCTCCTGACCTCGTGATCCTCCCACCTCGGCCTCCAAAAGTGCTGGGATTACAGGCGTGAGCCCAGATGATTCTTAAAACCATGAACTTGGTGGCACTCCAATGCACAAAGTGATAATTCAGAAAAGAAGACAAGACAGGACAAGACAAGACAAGACAAGACAAGACAAGACAAGACAAGACAAGACAAGACAATAGAAGTCTAACACCAGTTGGGAAGATGAAGACAAATCATATTCTGTCTGGGAAAGCAGCCAGTGAGTTAGGATGTATAACTGGAGGGGAAGGTATCTCTAAAGCCAAGTTAATACAGTGTTTCAAGGATGAGGGAATGATTAACTGTGCCAAATGCTGCTACAGAGCAGAGGAAGAGTAGAATTGAGAATTCACTAATGGATTCAACTACATGGAGGTTTTTGGTGACTTCACAAGAACAGTGTTATTGGAGTGACTGGATGAAAACTTGACTGGAGTGGCTTCAAAAGTAAAATTGGAGTTTAAGAAATGAAAAGAATGGGTATAAACAACTATTTCCAGCAGTTTTCCTACAATGAGAAGAAGAAACATGTATGAGTGAAATGAAGGGCCACAGAAATTGTTAAAATGAGAGGTATTACAACTAGTACTTAGACTGATGAGAACAAACAGTAGAGTGATTGATGATGCAGTTAAACAGGGATAAGTAAAGTTGCAGGAACAAAGCCCTTTGAGTATTTTAGAGACAATGGGATCCAGTGTGGGAGAGGAATATGGCTTTCAGTGAAGGTAAGAAAAATTTTGCCACTGTAACAAAAGAAAAGCATTGTAAAATGAGAGCGGAGATACATTGGTGGGTTTGGTAACAGGAGATGAGGATGTTACTCTCTTCCGATTTCTTTGTTTTCTCACAGAAATGAAAGCTGAAGTCATCAACAGAGTTAGGAGGGTGAGATATGTTAAAAGTTTGAGAAAAAAGGAAAGTTGTGAAGGTGTTCTGGAGGAGATTTGGAGAGTGGAGGAACTAGGGATATATGGAAAGACTGCAGAAACATTTTAAAAACCCACAGGAGATGGAGTGTTATAAACTTAAAGTGAAAGCAATCAGCAGTATCATATTTTTCCCAATCCATGTTCCCTAGCTTTAGGGGACATGTGGGATAGTTGAGAAAAGGAGTTTCACCAAGGAGAGACTGGAGGGCAAGCGAATGAGTAAGTAATTGACTCTGGAGTCAAAGCTGGGGAAGGAGAGAAGACAAAAAATGGCTCTTTGATAATGAAAGAGTAATGGGCTCTGAATTAGGGACCAATGTTGATGGATTGTTGGCTGGAGATAGTGGCATAAATGTGTGAGGGATTCATTAAATAGGAATACAGGTGAAATTTTGGAAGAAATGACATTACTGGTGGGTCAAAATTTAGGGTGTGATATGAGAGTGGGAGGCTTTATTCAAGTGGGAAACACATATAAACAGTTTTTGTGTAGTTTTAGAATGGCTATAATTTGCAAACATAGGTGTGAGTAAACATGGGACTCCATTGATTAAGCCAAAATCTTTATTTGAAGAAGAAGAAAAAAGATTTTAATGGAGACAGTTAAACTTGACCTTAACACCCGAGTAATAACACTGGCATAAAAAGAATGGTCATTTCTATTCCCAATTTCTTTTTTTTTTTTTTTTTTTTTTTGAGACGGAGTCTGGCTCTGTCACCCAGGCTGGAGTGCAGTGGCGCGATCTCAGCTCACTGCAAGCTCCGCCTCCTGGGTTCACGCCATTCTCCTGCCTCAGCCTCTCCGAGTAGCTGGGACTACAGGCGCCCGCCACCACGCCCGGCTGATTGTTTTTGTATTTTTAGTAGAGACGGGATTTCACCGTGGTCTCGATCTCCTGACCTCGTAATCCGCCTGCCTCGGCCTCCCAAAGTGCTGGGATTACAAGCGTGAGCCACCACGCCCGGCCTCTATTCCCAATTTCTTAGTAAAACTGGTAGACAAAAGTACCTGACATCAAAAAATATATAAACTTGATGAAATGTATTTAAAATAATTGCTTTATTTTCTACTATGCCTTGCTAGCCTTATGTCATTTTCCAATATTAGAAAGCATCTGGTTTGCTACATATTGCTGTAAGTGAATACACCCTTGTTTCTTGTAATACTCTTGTTTTTGAAGTTCTATTGCCAATTGCGAAATCATAAATAAAAATAATTATGTGCTAGTTAGGAAGATGCACCAAAGCCCTGAATTTCAAAGAAAAATGTAACAAATCAACAGTGAGAGGAAATACTTCAGGAATGAGCAAGAAAGATATCAACTTGTATATGTAATTTTTTCTTTAAAAAATATTTTAATATGTTGACATATTTAGTTATATTATTAAAAAGGTCTTGCATGAGAGAGGATTTTCACATAAACCCAAGGACTCCTCCCCCTTCTTTATGCCCATTTTAAAATCTGGGCCATAGTGTCATAAGATTTCAACATAGATTCTCCCTCGCCCCCTTTACCTGCTGGCACAGCAATGGAAGAACTCCAGAGTGTCAGACTGGTGCTCATGCATTATAAAGTAAGGACAGGTGAAGTTACGCAGATGTGAAATCTCTACTTGCCAGAGGCTACTGATGACATTTTATCCCAGATGAGTCATGAGTACAGTTCCATAAAAACAAGAACATATGTTGGAGATAAAATAATATTAATTAATAGAATTTAAAAATAGCTAATAATTGTGATAATTCAAATATTCTACCCTTATAAGGTTGTTTTAAAATATCACTTCTCTATTCACTTAAAGAAATTAATTTTGGTCATTTGAGAAACCGTAATGAATCTGAAAGAGCTAGTTTGGCTGCCAGGGTAAATACTTAATTAGGCTGTCCTGCCAGGTGCTTTCTGAGCAGACTTACCCTGGCGAATTGCAATGAGACAGGCTCCATTGATCTCAAAGGTGATGGTGGCTCAAGTGAGGACAGTTGATTATCTTGGTCTACATTCCTCAAATGTGTCAAGATTGCATGATGAGACTAGCCTACCGATGGAATTAGACTCCCAGGACTTGCTCTCCTTAAATCAAGGGGCATCTTATTTGAAGAGAAGGAATATGTGCCCGAGACCAGGTCTTTCACCATCTGCTCAGTTCCTAGTTATACATAGGATTTTAAGGCAAACACAATTCTTAATTTCACTAAATATATGTTTGAATTTAACTATAGAAAGGCTAGATTTTTGTTTTTTTAGTCAAAAGTGTTTTTTTTTTTAAGGTAAAAGAAGGGAGAGGTAAATAATGTAATGTAATGTATGTATCTGTGTGTGTGTAAACACATTCTATATACCAGCCACTCGTAAGTGGTTCCCACACATTATCTCATTTTAAGAAGCTTCTTCATACTTAATTTGTGCTAGAAATAATCAGAAATATTGATAACTCTCTGCTTTTCCATTCACTGAGAAACTTTTATCAGGAAGTAAGACATAAACACATTTGAGTTTTGTCAGAAAGTAAAACATAACACATTTACCAGAGAAGAGCATGATAGAATTAATCAAGTATAAGAATCATCTATAAGCTATAAGTCATGTATGTATGGCAAACTCAAAGGAGAAATATATATATTGGGTTGTAATTGATCAGGACTTACATTAAGAAAAACATGAGTCTTGAACTAGCGGAATTTTTTTTATGAATTAAAAAGGTGGTTCCCGGCTATGTGGAGGGGAGGAATACATGTACAAGAACTCAAATCATGAAGATTTGAATCCAAGGATAAAGAAATAATCTATTTCAGCCTCTGGAGCTTCTGGGCAACTCAGAAGAGGACCTACCACTCTAGTCCTGTGATCCATAGACGTTAAATTTGTTCTAGTATAATTCACAGGCTGATTAAGAAGAGGGGTCTTCATTTGACCCAGCAATCTCATTAGTGGGTATATACCCAAAAGATTATAATAATCATTCTGCTATAAAGACACATGCACATGTATGTTTATTGCAGCACTATTTACTATAGCAAAGACTTGGAACCAACCCAAATGCCCATCAATGATAGACTGGATAAAGAAAATATGGCACATATACACCATGGAATATTATGCAGCCAGAAAAAAAATGAGTTCATGTCCTTTGCAGGGACATGGATGAAGCTGGAAAGCATTGTTCTCAGCAAACAAACACAGGAGCAGAAATCCAAACACTGCATGTTCTCACTCAGAAGTGGGAGTTGAACAGTGAGAACACAGGGACACAGGGAGGGAAACATTACACATTGGGGCCTGTCGGGTAGGAGGGGGGCAAGGAGAGGGAGAGCATTAGGACAAATACCTAATGCATGTGGGGCTTAAAACATAGATGATGAGTTGATAGGTGCAGCAAACCACCATGGCACATGTGTACCTGTATAACAAAACTGCACTTTCAGCCCATGTATCCCAGAACTTAAAGTTAAAACAAACAAACAAAAAGACTAGTCTTATACACAGAAAAATCTTATCTACCATCAGGATGACATTTTACTAAACACACATGCAATGTTTCTATTCTGAGATTTTTTTAAATATGAGCAACCTTGGGAAGGGGATTGGTTAAGTCTGTAATCTCAGAGTAAACTAGTTTCTAAAACCACATTTCTTCTTGGTAGGAAAATAGCTGCATGAGTGAATTGGGCATATGCTTTATGTGGCTGCCGAAACTCAGGACTCAGGTGGCCCTGCCTGGCTTTACAACCCAGTTCTGCCATTTAACTAGTTCCGTGTCTCTGGAAAAATTTGTCAACAACTTCAGGTCAAGATAAAAATTATAGCCAATTTCAAGATGGATTTGTAAGAATCAAAGAGGTGTTCTATGAAAAGTGTAGTTCCTAGAACACAATAAGCAGTCTCTAGATGTTTGCTATTATTATTATTTTGAGAAGCAATAGAGTGTTAGAGAAAGAACAGTGATGAGCATAAGGACTTTAGGCATCAGAAGTGTACCAAGGATGCTGGAACAAAAGGAAAAAAAAAGCACCTTGGCTAATTTTGTAATTTTTCACTGACCAATCCTGCAGAGTAACTCAGGGAAGTGCTTTTGCAAATAGGCCATAAGATTTCCTACTGGTATAATCTTTTGCAAATTAGTGACTGTAATATTCTGCACTGTCTGTATTCTAGAATGCCTCCTGTTCCTTTAATGCCTTCTTTCTCCATCATGGCTCTCTGATAATTTTTGGAAAGTGATGTGCCCAGTGCCTATTTCACCAGGCCCAAAGCCATCACTCCATGAAGCCAGGGCTTGCATGCTGCCCTGGGCCTGGGGACAATGGGAGCAGATTGCTGGCTATCTGAGTAGTACTTACTGAGTTACTTCCCCACGTAGAATTATCAGTCACAGGCTGGCAGATGACCTCGGCATGGCGGGGGAAATTCATACCAATGTATTAGCAAAAGGAATGAAGCCAGAGTGAAGCTGATGGTTTAGGTATTGTTCAGCCTCATAGGGAATTTCCATGCATTATTGTTGGGGCAATATAGTCAACACAGCTATTTTGAGATCAGTTTCCTTCTTGTTCCCCCCAAATAAGTTTCTAGTGAATTTGAGACTACAGAACATCCCTGGGGTTCTTTCTGGTTTTTCTGGTACAGGCAGCAGGATATTGTGTTTTTCCCATTACAGGTGTGAGGAAAATGTTGGAGTTTACTTTTCCTCATCACAAGGTAAGACAACTCAAACCAGTTGGATATATTTCTTTAAAAAGCAAGAGTATTTTATTTTAAGATAATTATTTTAGTATGTGTCCATTTACTTAAATAAAAATCTTATTTCAAAGTGTCTTAATGCTACTAGGAATATCTCATTTTTTGGTAGAAAAAATATTAAACAATTAACAATCTTTTAGGGCAATTTTTTTGGATATGAATTTTAGATGAGTTATTTAATCTCTTAACTGAGTTTGTTAAAAAAATGTCTAAACAATATTTATCTGGCCAAATTTCAAGTTAAATTTTTGTTCTAGGAAATCCCCTCTCTGTGATGGATTTGCATACAGGTTAAGGAGAGAAGAATAACAAACATAAAATCATTAGAGAACTGAAAAGGAAAATTTTAATTTATTACAAATTTGTGCACTATATGAAGAATAATTAGGCTAAGAGGATACAGGTGGGAGGGATTAATGTCAACTGAGTAGCCAGCTATGGTTTCACAGAGGGTGTGAAATTAAACCGGGCTTTGCCAGATGGACTGACCGTGGATCGACACGAAAAACATAGAAGGACAGTAAATTTAGAGACAACAGCATAAGCAAAGATGGAAAGGTGGAAGGAGTTGGGTAATGTTAATTCAGCCATTCAGCAGTATTGGGGAGACCACATCCAGACTAGGAGAACATTCCATCGTTGTAATCCTAAATATTCTTTATGTGCTTTACAAAATACTTTAAAAATGTAAGGAGATGGGCCGGGCACAATGACTCACACCTGTAATCCCAGCACTTCGGGAGGCCAAGGCGAGCAGATCACCTGAGGTCAGGAGTTTGAGACCAGCCTGGCCAACATGGTGAAACCTCCCCTCTACTAAAAATACAAAAATTAGCCAGGTGTGGTGGCAGGTGCCTGTAGTCCCATCTACTTGGGAGGCTGAGGCAGGAGAATAGTTTGAACCTGGGAGGCAGAGGTGGCAGTGAGCTGAGACCGCAGCACTGCACTCCAGCCTGGGCAACAAGAGCAAAACTCCATCTCAACAACAACACCACCAACAACAAAGTAAGGAGATGGTTTGGCAAACAGTGATAAGCATAGGGTTAAACTATCCTGGACTTAAATTTCAGGGGTGCCATTTACCAGCTGCATGACCTTGGCCAAGTATTTAAACCTCTTTATTTCAGTTTACCCATTTGTAAAATGGCAAAAATGGCATCCTGATCTCAAAAGAATGTGGAAAGTGAAAAAGTAAATGTCACTGAGACATAGTGCTTGCTATACAGAAGAGAACTCATGAGTGGTTGCTAGTATTATGGTTGCCTTTGCTGCTATTATTTTTAGTATTGCAGTAGTGCTGTGACCTTTGGAATAAGATTAGATTGATAAGTAGTATGGAAACGTAGTCTCAAACACAAGGTAGGGAGATTATGTCTAAGGTGACCATATATCCCTGTTACATGAGGCATTTTCCATTTACACCTGTGGTCTTGACATAAATATTAAGTGCGCCTTTTTTTTACTCTCAAATACGTCCTGGTTTGGGCAATAAATTATATGGGCATGCCTTTTATAACTGATGCAGGAACATAAGGAGCAGTGTAGGTTTTTGAGCAGGGGAAATGCTGGGATGGAAGTGGTGCTTTAGTGAGATTTCTGTGGCCACGACATCCAAGGGGCTTAAAGGGTGAATGCCAGGGAGAGCAGCAAAGATGCTCTTATGGATAGCAATGGAGACCCACAACACAAAGATAGTTGTAGGAGAAGAGAGTTCCTGATAAATCGATAAATCCTAGTAAGAGAAGCAGGAAGAAAGGAGTACCCTCTTCTTCCTAAATCTGACCCTTGGCCCCTCACATTCCTCACTTAGTTCTCAAGCCATTCTTAGCAAAATTCCTGTGCACACCCACAACCCATGATTGATGGAAACCCCTATGATCAGGGGCCCAATCTAGTCCATCCTGAGGAGGAGAGGTGAGGCTCCCAATCACTCTGACTTGATCTGGTGTAAACTACTCAGACAATGTAAGAAACAGTTGTGCATTTATAATTGTTCTGATAATTTATGGTAAATGGCCCTGTGTCATGCTCCAAACTTGGGCTTGTCCTCTTTGATATTTGGCAGCAGGCCAGTCTCAAACAGAGTAAAACTTTCTAGTGAAGGTGAATAATTTAGCTAAAACAAACAAATAAACAAAACCATTATATAAAAGAAAAAGAGCAGAAGGTATATACTGGGAATTTCTAGTAGCTGGGGAGATGGTTCTTAGCTAAACACAGTGATGACTGACAGTAGGGAAGCAGAAGCTGGACTGAGCAGGGCAGAATTCTCTGCACAGTGGGGACAAACTCCATAAGGGTGAAGAACAGGTCCTGAGCTTGGGCACTTGCTGAGAAAGACAGACAGGAGAGGACCTGTGATTCTTGGAGAGGGACTTTAGGAATGATATAACTATGTCTGGGTATCTATGTGGTTTTGTGCTACGGGACTGCACTGTAAACCTTCCTCTGTCTCCCAAATGTAACTACTAGAACAGAACGTTCTGCATTGATGCCTGATGTTTTTGGTGCCTGGGCATTTTATCTGGCACTATGGGGAGTAACTGGGTCATGTGTCTAAGTGAGACAGTGAGAATTCGGGGTCAGTTGTGTTCAAATCAGGTGCAGCTGACTATAAGCTACACTTACATGTACCAGACTGTGATGAAATCTAGACCAAAAGAAAATATGAAGTAAAAGTTCAGTGTTTTGAATATTACTTTTCAAATATTTTTTGCACAGACTTTTGACCAGTCAAGTCTGAAGGAGGGTCATCTTGTCTGAATAAGGCAGTTCTTTGGGAGTGTTATCATGAAAGCGCCAAACAAATTAAGCCTATAAACTTTTAATTGCAGAAAACGAGCTCTTAATTTAAAGAAGATCCAAAGTGAACACTTTGGTAAATCAGGGAATCTTTTGTAATGCAAATAAACCCTCCCCTGTGCCATTATCTTATCTCGTAAGTTTCTGAATTGGGAAAATGCTGGGCCCACCTGTACTCCATTCACTGCACAGTGAGAAAATCCAGCGTAATAGATAGTGAGCCCTAGGAATATTTCAACCCTAGCAGCATGGTTCACTGTTGTCTATGACATGTTGTTAAATTATTGATACCCAACCAGGCTTTGGGACATAGACTTTGTTGTTCTGAGCTAACAAAGCCACCTGAGAGAAAGCCATAATGAGAGAGCAGGGACTTAGCTGTGATGGGGTGACGCTTCCGGGCAGCGAATCCTTCCCATAACAGGAGAGGGCTACAAATTATTTGGACTGACCACTCTTGCAAAAAGGAAGAGAAAATAGGTGCATTAATGAAATTCTTACAACAGATGGCAAACTGTCCTTGGATTCTCTGGTGGGGGAAAAGGGAAAAAAAGAAAACTTTCAAAAAATATTTTATATGAGTTTATCACACTGAATCCACTTACTCTGAGGACTCACAGAGAGCTGTGTAAGAGACATTCACTTAAATTATTTAACAGAAGATGACAGAAAAGAATTAAAGAAAGAAATTTTCCTATCTCAAGTTAAAACAACAATCTACTCTCTATCCACGGGTAAATCTCTGGGTCCAGATGGCTGCCCAACAGAATTTTAGCAAACATTTGGAGAGATAATAAGGCCTGTAACAGTAGATAATTACTCACTTATATATGGCTCAGTGCCCCCTCATCTACATTAGTCTCTATAGCAGGTTTTTTGCCAAAAGAAAGAAAGCAGACCCCAGCTCTATTTTCTCATTTGTAACATTCTCTTGCTTCCCTCTGTGCAGATGCCAGGAATCATCGTTTTTATTTCAGTGTCCTTATGAAGACCTTTGAGCACAATGGAAAGATGAGGCAACATTAAATATTACTGAAATGGGGTATTAAAGCAGCTACTAGAAAATCCTGCAAGAAAATAGGTAAAGATCCAGTTTAGTTGTCAAACACATCATCCAACTGATGGATAGGTTTAAGGGAGGGGGGTCCCATTTACCCTTCTTCTTCACTTCCACCACTCTCTTTCTCAAGAGAAGACATAAAAGATGGCATTTGGGGAACACGTAGGATTGAACATTCACTCAGAGTATAAAGAGCAAAGGTAGTGGACATTTTCGACAGCAACAAGTTTATAGTCTTTTTCCTGGGGGCTAAGTGAAGCCCAGTGAGTTTAACCAGAGTCTGTATTCTAAAGTGTTGAAGCAAAAGTAAGGCTCCAAACTACAGGCTTCAGTGACCAGACGGGCTATGAAACTCTCTACAAATTATAGATGCTTCAGAGAGACTATAATCCTTAGCTCTTGTAGATTTTTTTTTGCCCCTCTGCAGAGCATTTTACAAAGATGAGCTAATTAATCCTCTAATCAACCCTGTAATTCAGAATAAGTGATTTTTCCCATTTTACAGATGGAGAAACTGAGTGCTAAGAGTCTTGCCTTTTAGCTGTCAATAGTTTGAAGATGAAACAAATCTGGAACAGCTGGTAAATACTAAGTCACTTCCACCTCAGTCAGGCAAATATGTCTACCAGTTTTCTATTAACTAAATTGTGACACCCATGCACTCAAAGCACACTTGTATTTATTGATTAATGCAATGGTAATAGCCATTTATTGAATGCTTAATATGTCCTGCACTGTACATAATGTTGGAGTGATCAGTCTTATTGTTCTTTAGAATGGCAGCTCTCATTCTTGGCTCATTCATATTAGAATATACCCGGGAGACTTTAAAAATCCTGATGCCTACCTCCCAGATCAAATAAACAGAATTTCTGTGGAGTGGGGTCCAGGCATGTGTCCCCTTCCTCAGGTAATTAGAATATGCAACCTAATTTAAGAACATTTTTGCTTACAAGGCTATAAAGGAGAAATATAAAAATGGAAGGATATCCAGAGTTAATAATAGGTTCTTGTTTTATTTTATTTTGTTTTTAGATGAAATGGACTTGAGTTATAAGATGACCAGAAGGGTCCAGGAGAGAAGAAACAAAAAGTATATGGAAGAGAAAGGATCATTATTGAAACATGTTCCCAAAGGAAATAAGACAATGAGGATTTGCACTTTCTCTTTTATGTCTTTTTTGCACACTTACAGATTTCTATTGTAGCAGCTATTACCCTAAAATTTTTGTTACGCATCTGTCTCTTCCCAGACTATGAATTATTTAAGGTGTGCATCAGAGACCTAGGCATTTCTTATGTCCAGAACCTTAAGCAATGTCTGGGTTATAACAGATATAACAGACTCTCAGCTATTGCATGAATTAAGGAATGAACTTGAGAAATACTTTTAAGTATTTTCTTCCTGGAAAAGAGACTCCAACTGTCTTTCACACAGTGCTTGAAACTCATACCATTAATCACTCTTTGAGACTAAAGCTCTGATAACCTGAGTGAAAAATTGGTTACAAGGACATTACAATGCACCATGCTACCTTCAGCCATTTGTGCTTCTGCATAAATTGTTTTGACCGATTAGCCAATCAGTCACCAACAAGACCCAAAAGGAATGAGAATCTAAACAGATTGTCACCATTTGGTGGGTTTGAACAAGAGGATAGAGCCTAGAGCATTGTGGTCTGCTTTCAGGCTTCTGAGAGGCAACAGGGTAAGGTCTGAAAAACCAAGAGTCAGGATAAACAAGTCAATTGTGTATACATGGAGGTGGGGTGAATAAAGGGGAGGAGGGGTTGGTGGAAGAAAACTGCACCCAAAATTATTGTGTGTCAAAGGCTGGCTGTGGAGCAAAACTTACAACCTCGAATCATGTGATCATACTATCAGCATAATTTGTGCCCCCCAGTTTTGTATGTATAGGCTGCTTAGGAAATTGATGAATAACAGAAGATGCTACTTCCCACTGAGATGAACCAAGTCATCCCAGAGGGAGTACTATTTGAAGACTTGTGGAACATTCTGTGAATATAGAGAAGGATCCCATACCATGATTCAGTTCATGACTGTGGCTAGTAGAGATCCACATTTCATGGCATTGCCCAATGCTCAATGCTCACTGGTCAATATCTGAGGGATGAGTTCACCTTGTTTTCATTCTACTTTATAAATTGCACCATATTGCCCAAATGTTCTATATTGCTTTCCTTGACTCCAACCCTAAATTTTTATTTTCCTCTTTGGGATGTTTACTCTAGGAACAGTATATTTCCTTATAGTCTCAAATTATCTCCTAAATATTCTTTCCAGCTCTTTGCCTTAATCTTGAAATGATTTTACTTTTAAAATGACTAGTTCAAAGTTACTACTCTGTGGCCTGAATTTTCCATCTTTCCAGCTTATTTGTTCAAACAACCCTACCATGAATGTTCAGACCTGCGGCTTTCACCCCTATTTGTTTTGCTATCCATGGAATTGAAATCTGCTGTCACTCTCCTTCCTATGCAGCTTAGATTGCTTGCCCCAACGTTACAATTAAACTTTACAAAAATGCTAAATCCTTCTGCCCCTGTGTTCTATGTTGCTTTTATCTGGGACAAATCCAAACCTTGGATAAAACCATTGCCAGGAAATATCATGTTTTCCTGGAAAAATATCACATAACAGTGTGATTCCATTGTGAATTTATGATTGCTAACATCAGCTGAGTTCCAATAACAAGACTATCCAATAATTCTAGTATGTTGAGCTGGTCAATTTCTTTCCAATATTTACAATGGCTATTTCAAACCTATTCCATTTTCATTAATCTTCTGGCTCTCCCCATCTGCCCCTGTCAATTCTCAGCAGATGATCTTATTCTTCACAGGGGAAATTGAAGCAGTCATATGGGAGCTCTTGTATCTTTTCATCTTTCTAGCTACACCCATTCTTTTATCTCTGTAACTTCTTTAAAAAGATGAGTTATACATCTTATTTTAATACCAATTCCTTTCTAGATATTTAGGAACGATATATTTCTGCTCACCAATCCCTTCGTTGGTACTTCCACGAGACTCTTTTATAGGATCATCCCAATTAGCAGTTAACAAACTCTAGTCTCTCATAAATAAAATTATACTCTCAACTCCACCCATATTCCCACTCCCCAATATTGCCCTATATTTCTGCTTACTTGAAAATTAAAATTTTTTAAAGATTTTTTACGCTGTTTCAATGTCTCTATTTCCCTTGAACTGTATTTTGTTTTACTATGATCAGAAAACTTAACATGTGATCTACACTCAAAAGTGTAAAACATTATTGCTGGCTTTAAGTACAATGTTGTATAAGCAATCTGTAGGGTTTATTCACCTTGTTTGACTGAAACTTTATGTCCATTGATTATTAACTCTCCATTTTCCTCTCTCCAGCACCTGGAAACTACCATTCCAATGCCTGATTCCATGAATGTGTTTTATTAGATACCTCATATAAGTGATATCATGCAGTATTTGTTTTTTTGTGTGTGTGTGTATGTGTGTGTGTGTGTGTGTGACTTGCTAATTTCACTTAGCATATTGTCTTCAAGGCTTACCCATGTTGTCATATACTCCAGAATGTCCTTTTTTTGTACATCTGAATAGTACATATTTCACTGTATGTATGTATCCTATCTTCTTTACCCTTCATCCCATCATCTGTCCAAGGACATTTAGTTTGCTTCCATATCTTGACTATTGTGACCCCAGGAACTCTTGAACTCATTTTCATCGGGCTCACATCAAAATTGCCACTATTCCACTATATGCCTTGGTCATCAAAGCCTACCATATCATAAAGTCAACCTTGCCTTATTTTTTATTTTTTGTTCTTCTCAGCAAAATGAAACATTTTTAGCTTCTTCCCCTTGAAACTTTCTTCTTGTCATTGACATCAACACTGTACTTCTCTGTATTTTCTGTATTTACTCCTACTTCTCTGGACATTTCTTAGTTTTGTCTTTAAATATTGTAATTATTTAATGTTCAGTCTTAACCCTTCCCCTCTATTTAACCTTATTCTGTATCACCAGGCAATTGTAATCAATTACAGAAATTTTTCTTTTCTTTTCTCTTCCTTCCTTCCTTCCTTCCTTCCTTCCTTCCTTCCTTCCTTCCTTCCTTCCTTCCTCCTCCTCCTCCCTTCCTCCTCCCTCCTTCTTTCTTTCTTTCTTTCTTTCTTTCTTTCTTTCTTTCTTTCTTTCTTTCTTTCTTTTCTTTCTTTCTTTCTTTCTTTCTTTCTTTCTTTCTTTCTTTCTTTCTTTCTTTCTTCTTTCTTTCTTTCCTCTTTCTTTCTTTGTCTCTTTCTTTTTTTTCTGAGATGGAGTTTTGCTGTTGTTGCCCAGGCTGGAGTGCAATGGTGCAATCTCGGGTCACTGCAACCTCTGTCTCCCGGGTTCAAGAGATTCTCCTGCCTTGGCCTCCCAAGTAGCTGGGATTACAGGCACGTGCCACCACACCTGGCTAATTTTTGTATTTTTAGTAGAGATGAGGTTTTACCATGTTGATCAGGCTGGTCTCGAACTCCTGACCGCAGGTAATCCACCTGCCTTGGCCTCCCAAAGTGCTGGGATTACAGGTGTGAGCCATTGTTCCCTTATGATTCAAATTTGCACCTCTATTCATGTACCCATATATTCAACTATAACATTTTTATTTGGATATTATCTAAGTGCCTAAAAATCCTTGCAAAACAATTTATGATGTCCTACTGATGATATGCCCATCTTCAAAGATTTCCTGCTTTCTTTTCCTATACCTTCTATTTATTTTTCTTGGTATTACTGTTGATTGGAAACTCCAAAAGAATGAATAGAAGAAGTGATAGTGGACATCTCCACCTTATCCGTGACTCAAATTGAAACACTTCTAAAATATCACCATTAAATATGATGATAGTTATTCAGTAGCTGACACTGCTAGTTTCCTATGCAGTATTCATTAGCCCCCTTCATCTTACTAATAGGTAATTGATTTTGAAAAGGGCAGCACTGTGTCCAGATTTAAAAAAAAAATTCTTACTTTTTCAAACTCCATTGCAGCTAAAATACCAGTACTAGATAATGGCATGCAAATTTAAGGTTTCTGGGAAATCTTTTTGCATTCTTGACATAGGCACTGCCCCTCCCCTCTTCCACTTTCTTATTCTTGCCTAGAATGCAGATATGATGCCTCTAAGAGGAGCAGCCATCTTTTGCATCAAAGATTATGTAACAGAAAAGTAGAAGAGGCTGGAGACTCTGATGTCATGCTTGTGTTGCCATACGGTCCTGAACTGCTGCTTCTCACAGCATGGAACAAGTGAGGATTTTCTTATGTAAGCCCTTTCTGATAGGATTTTGATTGTTCTTTGCTGAAAACAAACCTAATTCATATGTACTTATGGTAGGCAGAATAATGGCCTCCCAAATATATTCACATTCTAATCTCTAGAAGCTGTGGATATATTAAAATACATGGAAAAACAGAATTAAAGTTACCAGTGGAATGAAGATTGCTAACCTTAAAATGAATTTAAAATAGATACATTATCCTGGATTATCCAGAGGGGCCTAATGTTATCACAAGGGTCTTTGAAAGTAGAAAAGGGAGTTAGAAGAGAAGATAAGAGTGATGGAGTGTGAGGACTTAACCAGCCATTACTGGCGTTGAAGATGGAAGAAGGAGCCACATGCTAAGGAAAAGGGGCAGCTTCTAGCAACTAAAAAATGCAATGCAGATATTCCCCTAAACCCTCTCTCTAGAAGAAACACAGCCATGTCAACAACTTGACTTCAGCCCAGTGAAACCTGTACCAAACTTTTAACACAAAAAAACTGTAAGATAATAAAGGGGTATGGTTTTAAGCCAAAATATTTGTCATAATTTGTTATAGCAGCTCTAAAAAAAATCGAATACAGTACTCTTTGTGAGCTTTAGAAACCTGAAGCTTCTGTTGGCTGAGTGTTTTATCATAGGCAAATGTAAAATTAAATCAAATGTTTTTCTGATTTTACCGGGAAATAAGTATTATGAGAAGATCCTATTTTTTTCTTTCTTCTTTTAATTATTAATATGCTGAATTTCATTAGGATTACTTTAATACATTTTCTGATTTAAACAATCATTGCATTCCTAGGATAAACAATGCATGAACCTGATGCTAAAATTGGTTTACTGTTTTTTATAAATTGGTCAATATTTTCATCAATACAGTTGGTCTGCAATTATTATTTCTTATATGTGCCCTTGATAATTTTAGAATTAAAGTTAAACTAACTTTGGAAAATGAGTTGGTAAACTTTATCACAAGTCCTAGACTGAAATCAGAAAATAACATTATTCGGTTATTTAAGAGTTTGGCAAAACTTGGCCGTGTATTAATCTATAACTGGTTTCCTTTTGAAAGAGAGGAAATTTTATTACAATGTACATATTTTAATCGTTATTAAATTTTTATTGATATACTTTGGTAATTTATATATTGTTTTAGAAAATTAGTTATTGTATCTGAATTATGTACCACTCTTTTGATTTTCTTTCTTTTATTTTTGAGATGGAGTCTCGCTCTGTCGCCCAGGCTAGAGTGCAGTGGTGCGATCTCGTCTAACTGCCAGCTTCACCTCCCGGGTTCACGCCATTCTCCTGCCTCAGCCTCCCAAGTAGCTGGGACTATAGGCGCCTGCCACCATGCACAGCTAAATTTTTTTTTTTGTATTGTTAGTGGAGACGGGGTTTCACCATGTTAGCCAGGATGGTCTCGATCTCCTGACCTTGTGATCCGCCTGCCTCAACCTCCCAAAGTGCCGGGATTACAGGCGTGAGCCACCGCGCCCAGCCATTCTTTTGATTTTCAAAATCCTTACTATGTTTGCATTTTTATTCTCTTTTCTAATCATAATTTATAGACATATTTCCTCTTTCTTTATCTCTCTTCTCATCTTTCTGTGTTTTTTTAATCAGACTTGCTGAGATAGTCCTAAAAATTGCCTTTACTTTCACTAATTTTTATCTTTTCTTTAATTTGCTGCTCTTTATTGTTTTGTTTCCTTTATCTTTTTTAAAAAAATTTTGTTTTGTTCTATGACATCTAAGTTCAACATTAATCATTTACTTCCAATCTTTAATTTCTTTCTTTTTTCTTTCTAAATTATTGTCTAGAAAGCTAAACTTCCCACTAGTCCTGTGTTAGTTGTAACTCCCAAATTTGATTACATCATGCTTTTATTATCATTCACTTCTAAATATTTTATAATTCACATTGCTGCAATTTCCTCTTTGACACATGGGCTGTTTTGGAGGTCACCTTTAAATACATACTCACACATCAACAGATGATTTTTTTTGTATATGATATTAGGTGGGAAATCCAAGAACAGTTTTTTCAGTGTATAGCCAATTTTGAAAAACTCCAATTAATAAATACTGTAGGGCCACAGCTGTCCATTTGTATGCCAGGCCACTTTTTTCATAAATGCATGAGTCAGTTATGGGGTTATTAACTTCACTTCTTTTGCCAATTTGTTTCTGCCTATGCCAGTGCTTTATGGACTTATTTCTATAGGTTTACAATAAGACTTGATGTTGGATAGTGCCAGTTTTCTCTTCTTACTCTTTTTCAAAGCAGTCTTGGTTATTTTTGGCTCTTTATTGTTTCATACATATTCTTATATTTATAATTTATCAAATCTATTTATAAATTAAAGAAATAATTGACAATGTTACAATACTAATCTTTTCCTTCTTTGAACACAGTATCTCTTCACTTCAGCCTTTCTTTAATGACTATAAATAAATAAAATATAATTTTCTAAGTACAGGTTTGCTTATCTTTTGTTAGATTAATTCTTGGTTACTTAGTGCTCTTTTATGATATTGTCTTCTTTTTAGTTATATTTTCTGGAGTATGAAATTGCAACTGACTTCTGTTTGGTTATCTTATTATCTAGCCATCTTGCTAAACTCCCGTATGATTCTAAAATTTATTCATAGTTTCTTTAAATTTTTAATATAAAGTCTCGTATCATTTACACTAATGAAATTTTGATTATTCTTTTCTGAACTTTAAGCTTTTTATTTTGTTTCAATCACACTAGCTAGGATCTCCTATACAAAGTCAAGGAGCTGAATTGATAAAAGTGAGTGCATTGTCTCACTCCTAATTCTTCTAACATTTCCTGTTTAAAATAATGCTAATAATACACATTTTTTAATAATAGAGAATTTGGTTCTTTTCCTAGTTTGCTGGAAACTTTTAACATTAATTTATATTTAATTTTATTAAGTGTTTTATGAAATTATTGAAACAATTATATGGATATTCCCTTTTAATCTATTAATATGTGTTTCTAAAATAAACCCACACTGGCAATTATGTTTTCTACATGATAACAGATTCTGTTGGATAATATTTTGTCTAGAATTTTTGCATCTGAATTTGTGAGTGAAATGGATTTTTTTTTCCTTGTTATAATATCTTTGCCTCGTTTTACCTGTTTGTCTCTCTGTGCTGCATTTTGGGAATGGATTTTTAAAAATACTCTCTCCAACTCTAAATATTATTATTGTACCCCAATTATGATTGTAGCCCATCTTGAATTGCCATTACCAATAAAATATTTATATCAATAGGAATATTTGATCATGCAAGATCTTCTAGTTGTTTCTTTTATATATCTGCATGTATTTTATTACAGCTCATTTTAAAAATAATTTCTTCTAAAATAAAGTTATTTTATCAGTTATATCCTTACTCATATAAAACATAATTATCTTAAATTCTTCATCTGACTATAACATTAGTTTTAAATGAGGAAATCGTTCTTCCAGTCAGTTTTTTTTTTCTTTTGACTTTCTCACTTGGTATTTGACTTTTTCATTTGTTTTGAAATTTGGGGTTATAGGTGTATGTTGTGTGGAGATTATTTTTCTCTAGTTCTCTTTCTATTCTGTGCTCGTCTCTCACTCCTAGTGGTTTTGCAACTACCTCCACTAGTTTTCAAGATCCGGGTCTCATAAGTGCAAGCATCATTCTGAGAATCATAATCCAGGTTTACTTTGTATTCATTTTTAATTAAACATAGAACAAAATTTCTTGCTTTTGGTATACAGTGAAGATTCTGACAAATGCATGGAATCCTGAAATTACCACTATAATCAAGAAACAAAACTGCTCTATCAACATTCCTCATCAACACATCATGTGTGAAATTCCCCTGTGCTACCTTTTGTAGTGACATCCTCTACATCCTTCTCCCATTTCTACCATTCAGCCCCTGGGAACCACTGATGTATTCTCCATTCCTATAGTTGTGGCTTTTTCAGAATGTCATATACATGAAATCATAAAGTATGCAGCCTTTTGAATCTCGATTCCTTACTTGGCATCATGTATTCAAATGTTATGCATGTAGTGGCATGTGTCAATAGCCCTTTTAATTAGCCCTTTTAATTGTTAAGCAATATTCCACTGTATCAATGGACCACAGCTTGCTTATCTGTTTCACAATTGAGAGTTATTTGGTATGATTCAATTTTTTGGCAATTACCTGTAAAGCAGCTATAAACATTCTCTATAGGTAAGCAATTGGTTTTCATTTCTCTTAATAGAAATCAGAACAGAAAGTTTTTTCATGTAGCCTATTTTCATGAATGTGGTAAAGTCGTTCTGTACTTTCAAACAAAGAGCCTGAATTCAGTCACTTTCCAAAATGCAGTGTTTTTGGTCTCCTTTGCCCAGAGAAGCAGAATACCTGGCCACCACCATCTGTTTTTAAATCTGGGGTAAGATGAACTTCAGGTTTAGCCCCTTCTTTTAAATTATTCTATTATTTAAACAAATTAGACCTTATTTTCTATTTTTATTTCTGGATTGTGGAAATATTTCCTTTATTTGTTTCCAAGTTATGTTTTTGTGGTTTTCCCATTCTATATTTTGCCCATAATTAAAATGTGGCAAAGCAGAAGAAGTGATCAGAGTACAAACTCAGAGTCATCTTGAAGAAGAAACACCTGCAGTTTCCAGACAATTCTGCCTCTGCAAATGGCATCATCATTCATCCAGCTAAGCAAATCAAAGAATCGAGGGCTATTCCTGATGTCTCCTTTGCCCTCAGCTTTCCTATAAAATCAAATGCAACATCTTATTAATTCTTACCTTGGGACTATCTCTCAAACCCTTCCGCTCCTCTCCATTTATAACCTCCACTCTGGTTCAAACTCCCAGGAAATCTGCTATAGCTTCCTGTGTGGTCTCTCCCCCATTTATTCTTCCCTTCTTTCTGTCTAACCTATTCCTCATAATGAAGCCAGAGAGTGCTTTCTAGAGGCACGTATATAATCCGATTACTCCATTGTTTCAAATATTCTTGGGGCTACCATTGACCATAGTTTATAAAAAAATTAAGCCTGTGGGCTCTATTAGTTTCCTATTTCATTAACGTTTTCCCCCACCCTGTATATTTTGTTTATATCAACCTCTCAATGCTTTGTAGAAATGATATTTGTCTCACTTTAGGACCATTGCAAGTGTTAGTCCATCTTCTTGAAGTGCTTTTCCTCTCCCTTGTTAAACTTGCTTTTATGTATAATGTCTACCAAGACTTAGTAGAAAACCTTCAAGTCAGCCTTCCCTCACTCTCCAAACTCCTTCAAGTCCTGTCACATACTCATTATACTTTGTAACTTATAGTAATTCTTTAATTTATTATTAAATGTCTACCTTTCTTGTCTTGGTTATTGCACCAGCACCTCTAACTTGCAAGTAGTAACTTCTCATCAAAGACTTTTGTGTGAACAAATAAGTAGCTACAAAAAAACTTTATATACAGAAGGAGTCATTTAAGTGGTGTGATTTGATGGATGCCAAGTATTTTCCTCTCTTCAAATATCTCACCAACTGATATCTGAAAGTTTATCAATCTTTGCTGCTTTTGATTAACCACTGGCCTGTCCAGACTCCTCATTTAAAAAGTAATTCTTTCTAGTAACACTAATACATGAGGCCCTTAACACTTTAGTGTAACGAGATTATTAGATCACTTTCATTCCCATGAGACAGAGGTGTTAGATAACATATATAACATTGGAGGGAATTTTCCAGGTTAAGATCTTACAAATTTGAAGTGGTCAGTTAAAACTAAAACTGCACTGCCTAGTTCTTTCCCAAAGGGTATACATAGTAAATGCACAAAGTAGTGTTTATTGCAATAGCTTAATTTATACCCAAAAGTAGTCATCACAATTTAGTTGAGTTGAGTGGCAACGGTGTCTCTCAAGTCTTAAACAATGAGCTGCTCATTCAGAGTGAGTTAATATCATTGCTACAAGTGTCCATATAGAGCCTAAAACTGTTTCATTTAGCTTACTTTTGGGGTTGACCAGATAGTTGCCTTCTATGACCCCATCAATTTGGCCTATAACTTGAAAGAGAATTCTATCCTGATAGCTAACGTCGCTTGGAGTGACCAGTGAGATTGTTCCACAGCATGTATATTATAAAACAAATATTAGGCAGATAGCTTATAATGACTTTTTAATGTTTATTTATTCATTTATTTTATAATAAGCAGATATTGGGACAAGAAATTCCTGAAAATATTTATAGTTCTCTGAAAGAAGGTGTCTTGCCTTCCTTCTGGGAGTTAAGGAATGTTTTGACAAGGAAGAAAGATGAGTGAAGAAGAGTGTATTGTATTAATAACTAACATTAATTGAATATAGAATATGTACCAGGGGCTGTAAAAAGCTCTTTATATTGGATTATGGTATTTAATCCTCAACCTTATGAGCTTGATGCTATTAATGCCTCTATTTTATAGATGAAGACATTGTGTCACAGAAAGGTTAAATAATTTACTCAAGGTCAACTTGCCAAGTGAACATTAAACCCCCAGAGTGATCCTCTCCCTAGGTGCAGACCAGAGTTCCGAGGGGCTTGATATGCAGCCAATCTCAGATGATTCTATCGTGGCTGGCTGCCAGAATCAAGCTTGCTGTGAAAATACTGATTGAAGAAAAAATAGTCCACACAGCTACGGCTATGGGTCCTGTGCATGAACTGAGAAGAAAGCAAAGTAGCGTAAAGATGTGGAGTCAAACTTTTGCCGCAGCTCTTCTGAATACGGCCATCTGCACCAGAGCATGGATGAGGTGGTCAAGGTACTAACGCTGAAGTTGGGGAAAATAAAAATCTATCTTTTATTCTTTAGGAAACCCATTTTTCAGATTAAGACAACATTTGGAAACAATGTCTAAAAGGATAAAAGATAAGTTGTGTTTTCTATAATGCAAGGAAGCATATTTAAGAATCAGAATTTAACCCAAGAGCTAACTGCATGCTTCTGTGGCATGGTCTTAGGGATCCTGAAATACCATGGCGAATCCCTCACTCAAAACTTGCTTTCTAAGCTGTATTCCTTTCACTTTACATTCCAATCCCTATTAAAATGCAAATTCTGCTTTAAAAATTTTTTTCATTTAAAACAAGCAATTTTCAGATTTTTTTTTTTTTTTTATAAACCCAGCACAACTGAAAAATATACCACTCTCCCTTCGCAACTGTAGTTCAATATGGCAGTGGTTGTTGTCCAGCTTTCACAACTTCTCGGTGCAGAGGGTGTCAGATTTTAGGGGGAAGCTGTGGGGAGAGAATAGAAACCCATATTGCCAAGGAGGGAACTGCACATGGATTTATGTAAGAGAAAGGAGAGCAGTGGGCACCTGGAGGAAGGAGAAAAGAAGAAAAGAGAAACCTTGACAACAGCTCTTCTGACCTCACAATCTACCAAAGATCAGCCTGCCAAATACAGTGATGCAACTGTGGTTTACAGGTTGATGTAGTACAATCTGATAACATCGAATAGCCTTCAAGTTCATTTAAAATATTACTTCCAAGTACTAGGCGTTGTCCTTACCAGGAAGAGAAGCTCATATGTGAAAAAGAGCTTGGGCTATGGAGGAAAATTCAGATTTAAATTTCTGCTTCATCCCTGATCAGCTGAATTGGGATCTATTAACTAAACTCTCTGAGAATGTTTCTACCATAACATATGACATATGGGTAATGATATTTATGTGGTAGAATTTTTGTGAAGATCAAATGAGGTAGGCTCCAGAGGATGCTCAACATAGTACCTGCTGAGGGATATTTAATATGAGTTTACACCCTCAGTTTTCTTCCTGGCCCCATGATCTGCTTCTCCTCTCCTTCTCATGTCTCCCTCATGCTGCCTCCTGGTTTTCTGAGGTATCCCATCAAGACCTGCACATTTGAGATGATGCATTATATGTTGGCTGAGCTTTATACCTGTACTGGCTTATCTCAAGAAAAGACCTGGGTAAATACATTTGAACCAACATATTGACAATTAAAACCTTAGTTAATATTACTCTCTGACAAATAGTTGCATCTTAATAAAAGGTAGCAAATTAAGAGTTGGAGTTTCAGTAGCAAACAAGAAAAAAGAAAATGAGGCATCCATGACTGATTAGGCTACAGGACTCCCAAATTCTTGTCTCCAAATTCCAAGACTAAGAAGGCTGATTTTAGTCCTGGGTGAAGGACATTTAGGAAGAGACTGTGCATACAAAAGAGCTGAGGGTGTGCGCAGAATGCTGGGTACTCAGGCATTTCGAAGTCAGGAGATGGGGAAGAGGCTTGAGAATTAGCAGACAGCATGGCGGGGGGAAAACCAGGGTATTGGTCCAGAGTCGCTCCACATCCATGTTTCTACCTGCTCAACTAGAAACCACTCTGAGGCTTGCAGAAGTTACCATGCTGAAAGCAGTTTATATGTTCTTACTCTTTCATCCTCATCGTAATCAAAGGCACCTCTGGTTCATCTTTTTACTATGAGCCATCTGCTCAATCCTTCCTTAATATTTCAGCTAAGAATTGAGATATTTTCAATTATTTAATTTATGTTGGAATCAGAGATATTGTTATCCTACCTTGGAATCTATTTTGTGTTTCCTTATGACCTCCTCACCCTTTTTCGTAGTCTAATGGTTAAAGCTTGAGATTTGGAGTCAAATGATCTGTGGGGTTTGGGCAAGCTGATCCTCCAGTTTTCATCTATAGTGGAAATATGAGATACCTCACATTGTTCTGACTATTAAACACTTAAGAAGGAAAAGCATTCCAACAGTGTCTGACACATCAGCGGTATTGCCCAGGGGTCTGCAGTCAGCATCTGGGGTTGGGGACACCTCCACCTGGAGCCCCAGGAGGCCGGAGACACCATAGCATAGATTGACTGATGGTGTATACATTGTGCTTCTAGTGTCATCAGGGGAAAAAATAGTCTTCTAGACGGAAGAATAACATTACAAAGGAAGAAAAGCAGGCTGGGCACAGTGGCTCATGCCTGTAATCCCAGCACTTTGGGAGGCCGAGGCGGGCAGATCACAAGGTCAGGAGATCGAGACCATCCTGGCTAACACGGTGAAACCCCGTCTCTACTAACAATACAAAAAAAAATTAGCTGGGCATGGTGGCGGGCGCCTGTAGTGCCAGCTACTCAGGAGGCTGAGGCGGGAAAATGGCGTGAACCCGGCAGACAGAGCTTGCAGTGAGCTGAGATCGCGCCACTGCACTGCAGCCTGGGCAACAGAGTGAGACTCCATCTCAAAAACAAAAAACAAAAACAAAAAAAAAACAAAAAAGAAAGAAAGAAAAAAGAAAAGCAGCCCATAGGTTGTAATTGCACTTTCTATAAAGAACATCCTACCCAAAAAGCCATACTCTATTTTAACAGACGTGTTAAAGCTATTCAAAATGTTAACAAAAAGCATCAGAACCAAGCCATGTACATTGCTGGAAAATTAATTAGCCTTAGGAGAAGATCACTTCAGAGAAAGTGGAAGTTGCCCTGATCACTCAAGGCAACTATTGTGTGAAGAAGGAGAAAAGCTGATTTTTTGTATCAATTGGTAAAAAGTGAGCAAACTTTGGCTCAATGGGAAAAAAAAAAAAAACTTTCTCTACCTTATGAAATAAAATTGTAAAATTTCATTGCTAGAAGCAAACTCTGAAATCATATTAGCTTATCTTCTCAATTGACTTCTGAGATGACTGAGTTCAGGTGGGGTTTAGTGACTTTCACAGAGTCACACAGGAGGCATACAGAATCAGAAAACATGACTTGACTCCCTGCTCCATTGCTCTCTAGCTATAAAACCTTATTTCCTTTGTTCTACTTTCAGGAGTCCTGAGAGAAGCTGAGGGCTTCGAGCAATGAGATTTGAGCCTACCTCCCTTCATCAAAAGTGCAGCTAGAAAAGCTTGGAGAAGCAACCAGAGCGGGAGTTGGGAGGGTAATACTTTTACATCAAAACAACACTAGCTTTATTGGCTGTAATAAGAGCAAAGTATGTAAGTAGAAATGATATTAATCTGTCATGCATATCACTTCTCAAGTGGTTCCTCAACAATAGTGTTAATCAAGCTTTGCCCTACTTTTATCAGAAACCTGGTGAAGAATAGCTTTGACATTTATCAGACATAGGACACTAAGAAAATTGCCGTATGTATAAATAAATTTATGCCTTGAAAATGTTTGTGTCATGCTCTGGGAAAGGGGGTCAGGAACAAATGAGAGGGCAGAGGTAGAAGGGAAAGGTCTGCAGAATGTGGAGGTGAGAAGGAAAGAAGAAAAGGGTTGGGCATGGAGGGAGGTAACACCAGGGCTAAACCTAATAGGCCTGGGGAGCCTCCAGAGATTTAGGCAGTTAAGTTTCTCTCTTTTTTTTTTCTGGTGTTCTCATTTTCATTTGGGTGGCTTTGGGCAAGTCTTTCTGAATCTCAGATGGTGCTAACACTTTCATCCAACTGAGGAATAAATAACATGACAGGCTTGAAAGTGTTTTGCTAACTATAAAGTGATACACTAATGTTATTTAGAGCAAGGAAGAAAAAGTAGAGAGCATCTAATAACTTACAATGCTATTATGGTGAAAAAAAAAGTTTGTCCACAGGATACACAAAGATGAATGAATAAAAAGTGGTTCATCAATTATCCCAACCTAGAAAGACTCAGCCAAGGATGGGCAAAACACTAAATTCCTCTCTTAGCTATATATGGAATAGGTCAGAGAGGGTTTATTTTACTGCTCTCCTTCCTATAAATGTGGGGTTCAGAATTGAACAGTTGTTCCTTCAACCATGACCCTAAAAAGCTGGCTGTGCTAGGAATCTAGGAGAAGAGATTCAAATGTATTTTCGCTTGGATATAAAAATGGGGAAGAAAAGCCACAGTGGTGACATGTCATTTTGCATACCTCAGAGTTCCAGGAGAATCCTGTGATCCCTAGCTTTTGATTCTGTGCAGGCTCTCTGTGGTACGGGCTGTATCAGCTGCTCTTAACCATGAACCAGAGCATCTTGGAGAGGAGCTGCTAAGTGCCTACTGAGTCTGTAGCATGGAAAACATGTCTGCAACGTTAATGGAGAGCTCTGGTTTCTGGGGCTGAGAGATTTCAATAACTGATATTGTCAGTGAGTGAGGGTGGCTGGGGCCATGGTGTATGCTTGTCTGGAATAAAGAACATCAGTTTTGAAAAAAAAAAAATCGAAAAACAAAACAAAAACAACCTTGCTGAGTAGGTGCCAGGTCCGGTTGTGAGCCATTGCAGGTGTGTAAGCGGACTGGAGCTGGGCCGGCTTCCTCCCACGCAGCAGGGAGCCCTCCTGCAGGGCCAGGCAGCTCACCACAGCACCACTGCTCAGAAACAGGAGGTTAATTAGCCCAGCACTTAATGAGAGCGTCTGGAGGAACTGTTGAGAAAATACTAAAAAATAAATGAGATGGAGTAACGATGGAAGGAAGGCATAGACATGCTCTGAAATGGCTGATAGAAGTAATAATATGGCTGAGACAAATTGAGAATGACTGAGCAGCTGAAGCCCGGCCCCAGTGCTGCTGAAGGAGCACCCTCTTAATGAACAAGCAGTGCAGAGATGGAGGAACTTATGAAGCTTGGCAGCTATGGCAGTGGTGAAGTGCGTGTGCATATGTGTGTGTGTTTTGGGGGTAGGGTAGAATGGGAGACAGGGTTTCTTTTCATTTTAAGGACTTTGGAATCACAAGACTTCTAAGTCAAAGAAATTATTATTTTCTATCCATAGGATCATTTCTATTTACTTCCTATTAAGCTTGGCACTTATCAAAAGTAAATATTTGTGGAATAAATGAGTGGATTAAAAAAATGAGTTTTGTTAATTCAGTGCCATGATTTCATGGCAGTTGTTTTCCAATCATGCTCTGAAAAGTCTGAGAGTTCCAAGGAGATATGTCAGGAAACTCCACGAAATTGCTGGCAAACTGCTTAGGTGAGTATATGGCTCTTCAGAGAAGTATTTCAAAGTCCAAACACTCAGCAGGGTCTGATTTAGAACTAGGGGTGTAAATGAGCCAAATTTCAGCCTGGCTATCCTAGCCCAAGGTCACAGGGAGAGTTGGTAGCTGAGTTAAGGATTAAGTCAAGAACTTCTGACTTCAATTCCAGTGCTCTTTCCAATTCACCATGCTTAAGGTTGCATAAATTTCAGAAGGTTGGGCCAAACAATACATCAAATGTTCATGCAAAATTGTCAGTGCCTTGGAGATGCAACAAAACTTGAGAGGGAAAAATAGAAAACTTAGCCAATTTTTCAGGGAAATGATTGTCCAAAAATGAGGACTTAGACAATAAACAAAGTCAGGACAGAAAACCCAGTAAAAATGCATACACAGGGCGTTATCAAAGAGAACACAACGCTGTGAAATCCTACTCTTGATCTGAGCTACTGTTCTTTGAGGTAAGTAACATTATCCCAATACTAGTCTGAAGGCTAGTATCCCCTCGAAATTTATATGGTGGACCCAAATACCTAATATAGTTAAAAGGTGGGGCCTTTGGGATATAATTCGGTCATGAGGGCTCCACTCTCATAAATGGGATTAGTTTACTTACAGAAGAGTCTCAAGTGAGCTCTCTTGCCTTCTATAATCATGGAAGGATGCAGCAATAAGGCATCATATTTCAAAAAGAGAGCAAACCTTGCCCAGAAACCAAATCCGTAGGAGAATTGATCTTGGACTTTCCAGACTCCAGAACTAAAAACAATACTATTCTCTTGTATAAATTATCCAGCCTGAGGTATTTTATTATAGCAGCAGGAACAGACTAAGACACCCAATTTACAGATAAGAAAGCTGGGGCTCTGAGAGATGAAGTAACTCAACCAAGGTCACAGTGCTAGGAAATGGCAGACCCTGAATTCAAACTTAATCCTATCAAATATCAATATCTTCAGTTCCACTAAGTGGAATAAATGAGCACAATCTCATTGTGAGATAATTAATAAAGTTGAAAAACAAATGGGCAAAATAATCAGAAAATACTGACAGATACTGTGGTGACAATGAGAGCCGAAGCCATCAGTCTCCACACTCTGCCTGGGCACTGAGAACTGAAACCACATTTTATCACCTACAATAGCATGACTGTGCCCTTTTTCTGTCTCTGTTAGCTTGTCTTTGTTATTGCTCTGTCTTCATTAGCATGGCCTTATTCTTTCAAAAGTCTCCTGCCTGGGCAAATATTTTGATTGTTCATTACAGGAACTTCTTGAAAGACTCAATTCTTCAATGGGAAACATCAACACTTTGTGCTCCCAAATTATTTGAATTACTAACTCAAAACATTCACTGTGCTATTTCCACAAATCCTGGACTGTTTTATTACAATCTTTACCCAAATGTAATCAAACTCTAACTTTGAAAGATTTGCCTAAAATCAATAGTTTTTAACCTTATCTTCTTTCCACAAGACACTGACAAAGGTTTGCAAAGTGGCGTTCTTCCTTACAATAATAACCAATTAATTTGGGTTGTTTCTTATTAAGAGGTTTTGTTGGTAATATTTGGGGAGCCAGCTTTTGACAAAAAATGGCTTTGGAAAGCATCCAAATGCCAAAACTCCCCTCATCCTCACCTCTCAAACAGAGAAGGAAATGAGGAATCCAGACCTAGAACACCAATAAACAGAGTTTTCAAAAGACTCCACTGCTCTGCAGAGAGTATTTAAGTTCAGAACAAGGGCCAAGTGGTCTGTCCTCTTTACTCTTTTCCCCTAAATACAATAGCTCCTTCTGCAGTCAGAGTTGAAGTCAATGCTGTTGGGGAGGAAGAGTAATATCAAGTCAACTGGAGAAGCCAGAGGCAAAAGGAGGAAGTCACAGGACCACCTCATGTCAAAGCTGGGAAGACAAGAGAGTTTAATAGTGCTACGGGGGTTGGCATACTGTTCTCTTAGGCTTATAATGTCATAGTGGTGAAGTGGAGGAAATAGATGCAGAAGTCATTTTCTAACCAAAAGGTCAGAATCACAATGTGACACCTTTCCACCCAATTCTTTAACACTTTTAAGTTCTTTTTCAAATTTATTTATGAAACCCAAATTCCATCTTAAAGGCATTGCTATTGGTCTATCATTAGAGAAAGAGGTGAGAAATGAAAAATAGGCTAGGAAAGAAAATACATACACTTGAGTTCTGTGTGATGTGGGGGGTTGTTCTACCAGGAAGCCACCAAAGCACACAGCCTCCCTGTCACATAGTGCTCAGGCGGAGGAAATCACATAGCCTACCTGATAATTCTGCAACTCAACTCTGAATGGGATTACAGGTGGTGTTGCCAAAATCCTTTCCATATTAATTTGTTTATTTTAATTATTTTAATCAACCCAGCATGATGTCTAGCATACAGCAATGTTTTAAAATAGCAGTCAGATGATCTGATCATTCAAATTAGGTGGGGGTCTGAAGGTGGCTGAGTATAGTGAGAGATGAATGGTTTATGACTCTGATTCATTGAATAAATATTTAAAAGGAGTCACCACAAGCAAAGAACCACTATAGTCATTACAAGGGATGTCAAAATGTTGGGATGGAAAATCAGGAAGAGGGGCAAAACATGTATACAAGCCTAGTGCATGCAGAAGAAACCAGGTGAGGGAGTAGGAGGCAAACTCTTTTATATTCAAACTTCCCTTGAATTTGGCACATTTTTTGGTTCTACAGAAACAAAATAAAGAGCTTTCTTCTTGCTCTTAATTTTTTTAATGTGCTCTCAAAACATGATATTTTCTGTTCTTTAGTATCAGTTATTTCTCCTCTGTTTTCTAGCTTCTAAAAGTTTACAGGCATTTTATTTCTTTCTTTTACTTTTTCTTTTTCTTTTCTTTTCTTTTTTTTTTTGAGATGGAGTTTCACCCCTTTGCCCAGGCTGGATTGACGTGGCACGATCTTGGCTCACTGCAACCTCCGTCCTCCAGGTCCAAGAGATTCTCCTGCCTCAGCCTTCAGAGTAGCTAGGATTACAGGCACCCACCACAACGCCCAGCTAATTTTTGTATTTTTAGTAGAGACGGGGATTTGCCATGTTGACCAGGCTGGTCAACATTTCTTTTGAACTGATGATTCTACTCATAATATTTTTGTTGTTAGTTACATTTTGGATTGTTTCTTTAAAACATTGTACTTTAGAGGGATGTTTAGGAAAGGAGAAGAGCAAAGGAGATGAGTATGAATATTAATCCATCTTCTTCACCTAGAAGACTTTCATTGTCTGGTGCCTGGAGGAATAGCAGTAGTGTCCTAACTAGATTTCACACACCAGTTTTGCAATCCTTAAGTCTATTTGCCGCATCTTGCTAAATTGCAAGTCTGATTACACTATGCTGCTTTGAAGAAGCCTCCAAAAATTTCAAGTAATTACTAAATAAAGTCCAATTTTCTTGCCATGAGTGAAACAAAGGTCACTATGATGTGCACCTGCCCATAACTTTAATCTTATTTCCATAGACTCTTGGCTCAAATCTCATGACCTAATCCTCTTGAATGTCTTTCATATCCTCACACATACCATGCCAGTGTCAGCTTCACACTTTAATCCCACTATCCCTTCTTCCTGGAATGTTAGCACCATCTCCATTTTTTTCTGGCCATCTGGCTAATCAACTCATCTTTTGAGACTATGACAACATCCTTCCCTCCCTGAAGGCTTCACTAAATCCTCCAAATAGATGCGGCCATTCCTTTTTTTATGACCGCTCTGTATCCGGTGCCTACAACTATTGCCGCATATTTTGGTATGCTTTAATTAAAAAAGAAAGGAGCCACAAACCCTACAGTCTCCCTCTACTGTATTCTATGCTCCTTAAAGGCTGACACGGTCTTATTTATCTTTTGGCCCTATTGCTCACCAGAAGGTCTGGCATATAATAGGAACACATTAAACATTTGGAACTTTGTCTTCCTCTGCCATCTGATATTGGTATGCTTTAATTACTAGCTCATCTGCAAAAGATTTTCCCCTCTCCTTACTCCCTAATACATGCTCCTTCTTCCTTCTGGCCCTGGTCATAATAATCAAGCCCTGGCGTATCAATCCTCACCACTTAATCTGGGTTCAGAGTAGCAGCTCAAAATTCACTATAATTTCTGGGATTTATCCCAGACTCAGCCCTGATTCCTGGTTCATCTCGATCTCTTGCTTTTCTTTTTCCCACCTGCTGCTTTCCATGTGTGGTTACTGACACAAAGTGCTTTGATTAATGGACAGGACAGGGACTAGAACCAGTAAGATCTCAGCTGAGTCATGTCTCTCCCCGTTAACAATTGTGTAACTTGGGTAAGATACTTAACCTTTCTTATCTGCAAAACAAAGATAATACCTTCCTGAATTGTTGCTTAAAGAGCAAATTAGAAAATAGTTCTAAATTTATTAAAATTCCTTGCATATCCAAAATGTTCAACAAATATTTGCCTTTTCTTGTTTGTCATTCAAGTGCTGAGTCGTGCTGAGTCAAGAACTGTACTAATAGTAATGTAAAGGCAAGCTTGTTTTATCATGATGTCTGGTTCACTAGTAAGAGCATTTCTTGCAGAAAGATCTGGTTACCAGGACTTACATAAAATCTTTTAAAAATATCACTATTTGCAGAAGCATAATGTTCTAAATCAGTTTATTCTAACCATTATCAAATACTTATGAACAATTGTGGAAGTTTCAAGTTTGAACTATAGTATGTTTTACTCAATAAATGTGTGTTAAACTATTACCATGTATATATCTTGATACTTTGACATCTACAAGAGTGAATATGGCACAGTTCCTACACTCAAGAAGCTCTTTTCTCAAAATATATTTTTCAATTTTCATATAGTAAACTTTACTCTTTTTTGTGTACAGTTTTGAGTTTTTAGAAATGAATAGTCATGTAACCACAATCACAATCAATATACAGAAGAGTTTCATCCTCCTGCTTAATATTCCCTTATGCTGCTCCTTTGTTGACAAACCTTATCTCCACCCCCAAACCTCGGCTGCCGATAATATGTGAAAAACTATTCCTATAGTTTTGCATTTTCCAGAATTTTATACTTATAGAATATACAATATGTAAGCTTTTGTCTGTTTTTCTTTTACTTAGCATAATGCTTTTGAGATTCTTCTATATTACTGCATGTATAAGCAGCTCAATGCACTCTATTGATAAGTAGCGTTCCATTGAATGGTTGTACCAGATTGTCTTTATCTATTCATCTGTTGAACAACATTGGAGTTGTTTCCAGTTTTAGGCAATTATAAATAAAACTGCTATGAACATTCATATACCAGTTCTGTGTGAACATGTCTTTAATACTCTTGGGTAATGAGTGAAATTGCTGGATCATATGAAAAGTGTAAGTTTGATTGTACAGGAAACTGCCAAACTATTTTCCAGAGTAGTTTTGCCATTTTACATTTCCACTAGCAACGTATGAGAATTCCAGTTGCTCTGCATATTTATTTGGTACGGTCAGATTTAAAGTGTTATCCATTCTAGTAGGTGTGTAGTATTTCATTATGGTTCTAATTTGCATTTACTAATGATTAATGATGGTGAACATCTTTTCATGTGCATATTCGTCATTTATATGTCTTCTCTGGTGAAGTGTATATTCAAATCTTTTAGCCACTTTAATTAATTGTTTTTTACTTTTGAGTTTTGATAATTATTTATCTATCTTAGATGTAACTTTTTTGTTGATATGCAATTTGCAAATATTTTATCCCTATCTTTGGCTTTGATCTTTTTATTCTCTGAATTGTGTTTTTTGCAGAGCAAGCATTTTTAATTTTATGAATTTTAAGTCATCAAGGTTTTAGTTTATGGCTCATGTTTTTGGTGTTGCCTCAAGTAGCTTTTAATATGGTATCAGGCTTAAAGCCTTTGGCTGAACATCCACAGGATATGTTAAGTGGGATATGAGTAATGTAAAGTGCTATAAGAGTTCAGGGGAGGGAGATATAACTTGGAAGGAGGTAGTTTTACAGTGTTGCTTAACAGTTTTCCAATAAGCTGGTGCTGACTCCTGAATTTTCTAAGTATTGAGATATATTGTTAATGTTTCAAAATTTGGCTTGAGCACAGAGCTTAAGAAATGTATCTATCTGTGGCCAGTGAGCCCAAAACTAAGCCGTTAGTGATATAAAGAGTCAAGATTGTTCCTATGCTCTCAAGCTCTGCCCAGAAACTCTTCCCTTTGCCCTGGTGACAGCCACATATCATTTTATTCCATGAGTGTTTCTTTAACCTTTTGGTGGACCCTTTGGGTTTTATACATTTTCTTCTATGATTTATGAGGAACAAATTATCTGTTTATTTTACTCATTGCTGTGATCCTCTGTACCACACTGAGATCTTTGGTTCTGCTTATCTTAAATTTCCTTGTGAGAGACTGATGGTTTGTATGATTAAAATAAAATAAATCTTGTATTAGTATATGCCTTTGTCACAGCACCATGAGTGCCTTGTAATCTCAGTCTTTATGTGATCAGGATTCAGCACCTAGTAAATACTAAATAAATCTTTGATGAGAGAGAATAATTGATCGAACTCCTAATACAAATTAGAAAAGATTTGAGCAGAACTTTTATTCTTACATCTGTATATATCTATTCATATCGATGTATGTATAAACATTAAAACAAGGAGCGTTCCAGATATTTCTGAGGTTGAAGGAAATATTTTGTCCCTGATGTTGGAGGGGAAAAATCTAAAGTTTCTGCAGGTATAAAAACAAAGGCCATTTAAAAAATTGTTCTTAGCTGTAAAACAGTATTCGCTTTATTACAAGTGTTACTTTGCTTGGTAGCCATTCTTGTAAGGCCAACAAAAAATGTAAATGTGGCAAAGGAAAAGAAGGCCCTGGCTTCATCGCCTCGGTGCACATTTTTAATCAGGTAAGTGATGCCAGTGAGGTGAGACTTTTACTGAGATATCTGCAGTGTAGCCCAGTCTCTGCCTCGTGATAGTTATTGCTTGCATTCACACTGGGTGGACACAGTACCCCAGCCAGTTCCTATATCTTCAGCTTCCCAGCACTGCTCATAACTAGCATATGCTCTGGCTGAATGACCTGGCTTCATTCACAGCTAAATCAGTACTAAAGCAGTTTGAATGATAGATAGCAGCTTATCAATAATTGAAAAGAAAGGCTCAGAAATATCCCATTATCTGAATAATTAATGCTCCACTTGGGTTTTGTAATTCCTTAATAAAACTGACTGATTGATTTGCTTAATTAATTTGTCCTTTGACAGGCTTATTGCTTTCTTTGGAGACAGGGATGGGTAAAAAGAAAAAAAAAGATAATTCAAGCCAAGAGGAAAGATTTAAAATCTTCATAAACGTTAACCCCCTCAGAGTATTATGGAAACAAGTTCTCTAGCAAACCTTCTCTGGCAATCTCTGTTTTGCTATAAAAGACTCCTATACCCCTGTCAACGGACACCACATGGGTATATTTGGAATTGCAACTGATGAAACATCATGCTAAACTGTAAGGCCCCCAACCACATCTGCAGTAATAAACTCAGCTGAACCTTAAACACCTTTGAATAAATCGATCTGAATGAATGTTTAAAGCTGACTTCCATTTAACGTAACGAGCTCTGAGTAAGGCAGCAGCAGCTACCTTGATGCTGTGAGAGCTGCTGGCTCTGCCGGCACGGAGCATCCCTCTGGCTTCCGTGCACCTGCTCTGACTGAAGAACAGCGCCTGTCTCTAGAATTTGGTCCAATCCCAGCTCTGCTGCCATCTTTCTTATGTTGACTGGGATCAACCAGAGAGGAATCAAACTACCACAGAAAATTAAACCAACAAATAGAAAGAAACAGGGCATATGGAGTGAGGACTGGAAGGCAGAGAGTGAAGTACCAAAGAAAGAGAAAAGGAAAACTGAGTCTATAAAGGGAATTCAGACAGAAGGAAAATAAGGACATTTACCTGAATTTGGGAACTTAGATATAATATACTGCTTGAAAAAATAATAAAATCATTCTTTAAAAAGCTTATAAAAATGTTTAAAAAATAGAAAATCATTATGTAACTGAAAGAAGGAAATAAGTCTTACAAAAAGACATCCCAATGACTTGTCAATAATTTTTGTCAAGTGAAAGAATCAGGATATACAATGGAAGTTTCAGTCCTGAATTTTATTTTAGTCATCTCTGGCGTCAAACATTGATTCCTGTGATTTTCTCAGGAATCTAATTAAAGACACTTGGTGAGGAAGAATGGGGGCCTCCTTCTCCTTGGTGATGAAAGGGAGCCTATTTCTAACCAGAGGTTTCCATGCAGGAACCTGGGTAATGGCAGTGTCTGTGGAGTAATGAGAACAGGTTTCTTTTCCTCAATTTTTTATGAATAGAGGTG
Organism: Symphalangus syndactylus; assembly: GCF_028878055.3. Classification (NCBI taxonomy): domain Eukaryota; kingdom Metazoa; phylum Chordata; class Mammalia; order Primates; family Hylobatidae; genus Symphalangus; species Symphalangus syndactylus. The sequence continues at coordinate 45,244,539 of NC_072423.2, forward strand.
GAAACAGTGCTAAATGAAATATGTTTTCTAATAAGGTAGCATCCAGTCCTGCGGTGTGGGCAACTCAGCTGAATGGCTAGAGGAGGTTGAAATGGTCAGAGGTGATCCTTGGGTCCCTTAAAAATCACATTTCACAATTTTGACTTGTCACAGTGAAAGTTGTAAGTTCTCATTCCAAGAATGAACAAACAAATGATTGAGAGTATCTGAGCATGCATTCTGAGCACAGTTCCAGGAGCCATGACAAATACCACCTCAGTCTTCATAGCAGTCCTGTAACATAAGCCTCTTTAGTTGCATTTACAGATCAGAAATCTGAGACCAAAAAGGATCAACCACAGAGAAGTAAACGCCAAAATTGAGACTAGGCCTACCTCACCATTTTTGACCCAATTTGTTTAAGTCTCATTTGTTTGCCCCAATTCTTTACCCTTTTACCCAACGTCTTTCTGTTCTTCTAGGCTGTTCTCTTCCACAAAGACTTTACTAATTACACCAGTTTATATCAATCACTCTTCTCTGAAATGCTTTCATTCTTGTTATTAAATATCTTCAGTTAAGTACTAGGATTTTTCTCTTTCTTCATATGTTTCATTTTTATCTTTTTATCTAGTATATAAATACCTTTGCTATTATGATTTCTCTGCAGAGAACAGAATGTTTAGTATGTTGTTGGTTACATAGATATCTCAGAATATTGTATGCAATCAATTGATAAGCAATTTTTAGATATTTCTCTTGCAAAAGGTAAAATTAAAATATATTACACCTCCCACAATACAACTGAGCAGGTTTTTACTGGAGATTCACTACATATTTGATTCTATGCTAAGTATTGCAAGACTTCCAAGAGCTTTTGGAAGAATAAGTTTCCACATTCCCATGTGTACTTTTATATACTATTTTACAACTATTTTATGTGTTTCCCCACTGTATGTGCATACTTATTGTGTGTTCCTATTCCTCTTTCTTTGGTATATCTGAAAGAACACTGAATTCCCATAGAATATCACTCTATTCTCAGCTAGCTGGTTTAAGATTGGCCATATTCCTAGCTCTAAGGGTTAGTCCAATTACAATATTCCAATTAGCATGTCCCATCACCTGGGCATGCAAATGTGCTTAAAGATGGGCATGTCACTTTTGCTAGAATCTCTTCTTCTTGCCTATTTTTTTAAAAGTATTTGATGATTTTATGTCTTACAATGCCCTGGGCAGAGCTACACCAAGATGAGAAACAAGAAACAACTCCTTAGCTGCACTACTGACATTACCCACTATGTTGTCTTCCTGCATCTTATTTCTGCCTGTACATGTTCAGTTTCCTTTCTAAAATCAAAAGCTAATCAAGTCTCCCCCATGCTTAAACACACTTGATAGCTCCCATTGTCTAAAGGATAACAACCTTCTTCTTCAGCATGAGTTCTCATTTCACATAACTCTAACTAGTTCCCACAATACCCAGCCAGGGTTTCTCAACTAAGAGTGCTACTACCATTTTGGACAACATAATTCTTACTTTTGTGGGACTGTCCCACACATGGAAGAATATTGATCATCCCTAAATTTCTAGCATTTAACAGCTTCAGTGTGCCCCATCACTGTGGAAACCAAAAGCACTGTAGACATTTCTAAATACCCCCTTGTGTTTGATGAGAAACCTTGCAACATCACTCTTCTTTCTCCAAATATGCTGGGGCATGCATAGATTTGTCTTCCTACAGCGCATAGAACAGTGCTGAACACACATTAGTCACTAAACAATTTACTTGATTGAGATGAGTTAAAGAATCAAGAATTGACTTAAAGATATATCTTGACTACTTGTTATGTATTGAATTGAACTGTACAAAACCCAGTATCAAATAAATGTTGTTATATTTTATTCATAACTTCAAGTTACTTAAGTTCTTAAAGGAAAAAAATATCACCCCTATGCAAAGTATATTGATTGTACAAGGGAATAATAACCCAAGACAACGATTTAAAATAACCCATAACTTAGTATAGGATTGAATGTCTGTTGGGTTAAAAAAATGAGTTTTTGAAGGGCTGTTTGAAGGCTCAAGGTGGCTACAAAATGTTTTAAGCCTAGTGTCCTCAGAAATGTTTCTATCAAATAGGAATATGAGTCAGACTTCCAAGATTTAAAACTAGATATATATTTCTTATCATAATATTATACCATGCATGCTTTCCCAAAATTTGCCAGTTCCATCAATATTGAAAACACAGACAGGAAATTTCTTCCTTGGTGACATTTTGTAGATGTCATAGAAGATTCTTTCCCACTTTTTTATTTGTGCAAAAATATACACAACAGAAAAATTGCCATATAAACCAGTCTTAATGTACAATTTGGTGATTTTAAATATTCATAATGTCAAGTAACCATCACCACCATCTATTGCTGAAATTTGTTATCTCGTAAAACTGAAACTCTGTACCCATTAAACAGTAACTCCAAATTCTCTCATACCTCAGCCTACATTTTGCATATTCATTCATCCTGTAGATAGTTGGGGTACTTCTGCATTTTAGCTATTATAAATAAATTCTACTATAATCACGGGTATTCAAATATCTCTTTGCATCTTCTTTCAATTACTTTGGGTATAAACCCTGAAGAGCAATTTCTGGATCATATGGTAATTCTACCTTTAACTTTTTGAAGAATTGCTGTACTGCTTTCTACAGTGTTTCTACCATTTAACTTTCAACTAACAGTGCTCAAGGGTTTCAAATACTCTACATATTTGCCAGCACTTATTATTATTTTGTTTTTACTTTTTTTTTCCCCAGTAGTAGCTATTCTGATGGGTGTGTGGCGGTATCTTGTTGCAGTTTCTTATTTGCATTTCTCTAATGTTGAACATCTTTTCATGTGCTTATTAGCTATTTGCATATTGTCCTTGGGGAAATGTCTATTCAAGTGTTTTTCCCATTTTTGAATCTGGTCATTTATTTCTCTGTTGTTGCATTTTAGGAGTTCTCTACCTATTCTCAATTTTAATCCTTCATCAGGTATATAATTTGCAAATATTTGCTCTCATTCTAAAAGTTGCCTGTTTACTATGTTGATAGTGTTTTTTATGCACATTTAAAAATTCATAAGTCCAATTTATCTATTTTTTCCTTTATTGCCTATTTGGTCTCATATTCAAAAAATAATTGACTATGTCATATTCAAAAAATAATTGAATCTAATTTTATGAAGTTTTTTTCCTGTGTATTCTTTCTAGGGGTTATATAATTCTAAGTTTTACATTTAGGTCTTTGATTCATTTTAATTTAATTTTTATATATGACATGAGGGAAGAGTTTGACTTCAATCTTTTGTATGTGAATATCCAGTTTTTCCCAGCTCCATTTGCTGAAAAGATTGCCTTTTCTCCATAGAATGGTCTTGGCATTTTTGTCATAAATCATTTGACCATATATGTGAGCATTTATTTCCAGGCTTTTTATTTTATTCCATTGGTCTATATTTCTGTCTTTATGTCAATACCACACTGTTTTAGTTACTTTAGGTTTGTAGTAAGTTTTAAAATTAGAAAGTTTGGGTCCTTCAGTTTTGTTCTTCTCTTTCAAGATTGTTTGGGCTATTTGAGGTCCCTTGAGATTCCATGTTGATTATTGGATAGGTTTTTTATTTCTGCAAGAAAAAAATCATTGTGATTTTGATAAGGACTGCATTAAATCTGTAAATAACTTTGGGTGCTACTGGCTTCTTAACAATATTAGGTCTTCCAGTTCATGAATATGGGATATACTTTCATTTATTTATGTCTTTTTAAATTTCTTTTAGCAATATATGGTGGTCCTTTACCTCCATTGTTAATTTCTAAGTTTTTTTTTTCTTTTTGATGCTGCTGTAAATGGAATTGTTTTTATAATTTCATTTTTTCAGATTGCTCATTGTTAGTGTATATAAATGCAATTTATCTTTATATGTCGATTTTTTATTCTGATACTTTGCTGAATTTATTTATTAGTTCTAACAGGTGTGTGTGTGTGTGTGTGTGTGTATGTGTGTGCGATCTTTCTTGCCTAATTGCCCTGGCTAGAACTTCCAGTACTATATTGCATAGCGGTGGTAAAAGTGGTTATTCTTGCCTTGTTCCTGATTTTACAGGAAAAGCTTTCAATCTTTCACTATTTTGTGTGAGGTTTGCTTGGGGCTTTTCATATATGACTTTTGTTATGTTGAAGTAGTTTTCCTTTACTCCTTTGTTGTTAAGTGTTTTAATGAAAAAAATGATGTTACATATTATTAAATGCCTTTTCTGCATTATTAGAGATGACCATATGATTCCTTTCTTTCATTCTGTTAATGTGATATATTACATTAATTGATTTTTCTATGTTGACTCATCCCTGCATTCCAAGAACAAATTCTACTAGGTCATAATGTATAATCTCTTCAATGCTTAATTAAGTTTGCTAGTATGTGATTGAGAATTTTAAAAATCAATATTCATAAGGCATACTGACCTTCTCTTATAGTCTCTTGTTTGACTTTGGTATCATGGTTAATGCTGGCCTCATCAAATATATCAAAAATTGTTTCCTCCTCGTCATATTTTTGGAAAAGTTGAGAAGGATTGGTGTTAGTTCTTCTTCAAATGTTTGGTAAATTAACCAGTAAAGCTAACAGGTCCATGGCTTTTCTGTGTTAGGAGATTTGGTTACTGATTCATTCTTCTTACTCATTATAGATCTATTCATAGTTTTTATTTATTTCTGATATAGAATTTGTTAGGAATTTGTTCATGTCATCCAAGTTATCCAATCTGCTGGCCTATAATTGTTCACAGTACTGTCTTATAACCCCTTTTTATTTCTCTAGAACTGGTAGTAATGTTCCCATTTTCATTTCTAGTTAGTAAGTTGTGTCTTCTGTCTTATTTTTTCCTTAGGTTTTTTTTGTTTTTTTTTTTGAGACGGAGTCTTGCTTTGTCGCCCAGGCTAGAGTGCAGTGGCACGATCTCGGCTCACTGCAACCACTGCCTCCTGGGTTCAAGCAATTCTTCTGCCTCAGACTCCCAAGTAGCTGGGACTACAGGTGTGTGCCACCATGTCCAGCTAATTTTTTGTATTTTTAGTAGAGATGAGGTTTCACGGTGTTAGCCAGGATAGTCTCGATCTCCTGACCTCATGATCCACCCACCTTGGCGTCCCAAAGTATTGAGATTACAGGCATGCACCACCACACTCAGCCTTCTCCTTTGTTTTTACTAGAGAAAGTTTATGATTTGTTCTTCTGGCCTGCTCTGAATTGTGGTAGTGGCTCTACAAAACAGTGCTGCTCAAAAGAAGGCAAGAGAAACTCTGTTAGAGTCATTGCACCAGGCCTGTTTTTCATAGTTATATCTAGCTAAAAGTTTATCCATTGTGTTGATCTTTTCAAAAAAATCAACTTTTGATTTTATAATTTTCTCTATTGATTTTTCTATTGTATATTTTGTTTATCCTGCTCTATTATTTTTTATTTCCTTTTTTTGCTTGCTTGGGTTTAGTTTGTCCTTCTTTTCATAGTTCCTAATGTTTCAAAGTTAATTTGTTGGTTTGAGACCTCTGTAAAGCACTCTTGATCAGTTATCTAACCACTAACAGTGATGCTCTTACCTAGCACTGGGGAACCATCATGACAAGGAACAAGGAGTTTACTCGCAGCCTAAAGATATATTTCTGCCTTTCTTCTGAAACAAAAACAAACAAAAATATTATGTTAATTGAAATCCAATCTTCATTTATCCCTCAAATAGTTATTAAGCTTCTATTATATGTCATAATTGTATATTGGCTAGTGCTGGTGGGAGGACTGTTTCTCCAATCTTCTGGACCTTCATCCTCCCTTCTGTTTTTTTACATATGTGTTAGCCTTATTTCCTATATTAAATTTGTTTATCCCTCTAATTGTTAGAGTGGCTTTGATTCCATGGCCATGGCCAAATCCAGACTAATTCATAGACAATGGCCTATATGGAAATTTCAAATGCATTTTTATTTGTTCAAGTGAAAACAGCATGGACATTTTCTTAGTCCATTTGCATTGCTACAAAGGAATGCCTGAGGTTGGATGCTTTATAAAGAAAAGTGTTTTATTTGGCTTATGGTTCTGCAGACTCTAGAAGAAGCATGCTGCCAACATCTGCTTTTGGTGAAGGCTTCAGGAAGCTTCCACTCATGGAAGAAGGGAAAGGACAGCAGGAATCACATGGCAAGAGAGGAGGAAAGAGGGGAGAAGGTGTCAGATTCTTTCAACAACCAGGTCTCATGGAAACCAAGAGTGAGATTCCACTCATTATCATGAGGATTGTCATTAAGGAGGGATCTGCTCTCATGCTCCAAACACCGGCCACCAGGCCCCAACTCCAACATTGATGGTCAAATACCACATGAAATTTGGAGGAGATAAACATCCAAACTATGTCAGAGGTTCAATCCTTCCTGACAGGCAGGCATGTACCAAACAAGCAATTCCTGTGATGAAATTGCTCCTCGGAAATTTTAGGAAAAGCTAATATGCAAGCATCCCTCAAAGAAGGCTTTCATTGGAGTGGCCAAGGCCTAAGAAAAAACAAAGAAAACCCAGCCAGGGTGGCTGTGAAATACCTGCTTTATAGAAAACTTACAATGATTCAACTCTCATTTTTTTCAGCACTTCTGAAAGAACTAAATTGCACAGGGCAGAACTTTTTCCAGAATTAAAAATTAACTTAGATGTCAAAATAAAACCCTAGAATTTAATTTATCATAGAAGCTATATTCTCGAATAGAATCTAATGGACCAAAACAGATAAAGCAATTAAATGGGCAATGCTATGAATTAATCTTATTTAAAGAGGCAGTCAAGATGGAATTCATATTTTTAAAGATACAATAATCAGAAAAAAGCCTTCCCAGCTCAGTTAGTGGTGCCATAATTTAAAATAATAAAGCATTATAAGTGCCTAATTTATTCATTTTCTGCAGGTGCTATTTGTTAATTTTGACATTCCTTTCAGTTTTGATTGCTGGTGACTTTCCTCTCTTTGGGAACATTTCACATTTTTTATGTTACTTGCTAAATTTTGGTGGTAATTGTGTGTATGCTAAGTAAAGTGGAAGAGTATTGAAGCACTGAAATAACTTCAAGCTTAAACTCAATGCTTTGAGAGGATTCTATCAAGTAGTCTTACTTAGTTCTCCTCAGTGCTTCAGTTTCTCCTCTTAAGTGGTGAAAATCTCAAGCAACAATATGTTGGTTAAAGAGTTTGTAAATGACTGTATAGCATTCCAATTATTCCTCTTATTGTTATTGATTAATGGAGTACCTATGCTTTGAGGTTTAATCTTGTATTTTGTTTACTATTGCTTTTGTGGCCAGATGACCTATGAGTCACAAGGCAGACTGTCCAGGCTCTCTTCCTGATTCCATCACTTCCTAGTTCTGAAATCCTTTACATATTCATTCTTTCTGTGTCTTGGTTTCTTCAACTACAAAGTAGGAACAATAATAGTGCTTGTCTCATAGAGATTTTTGTGCTAATTAGATAAGATTTTACAAGGAAAATGCTTAGAATATTAGATGGTACATAGTAAATATCAATACATGTTAGCTATTGTATTATTGTTGTTGTTATTTTAAAATCTTTCTTTGACTTAATCCTACATATGTCTTAAAAATGTAGAGGATTATTTGTACCTTAAAAAAATTTTTATTCATACTTATAATAAATTGAAAAATGAACTAACAAAAATACACAAGAAAAGTTCAAGGCATTATTTAGCCATAGATCTTAATCTTCAAGAACTTTCCCATTGGAAAATATAATATATCCTGATATGGTTTGGCTGTGTCTCCCACCGAATCTTATCTTGAATTGTAACTCTCATAATTCCCAAATGTCACGGGAGGAACCCAGTGGAAGGTGATTTGAGTTATGAGGGCAGGTCTTTTCTGTGCTGTTCTCATGATAGTGAATGAGTCTCACAAGATCTGATGGTTTTAAAAACGGGAATTTTCCTGCACAAGCTCTCTTTTTGTCTGCCACCATCCATGTAAGACGTGACTTGATCTTTCTTGCCTTTCACCTTCTGCCATGATTGTGAGGCCTCCCCAGCCACGTGAAAATGTAAGTCTAATAAACCTCTTTGTATTGTAAATTGCCCACTCTCAGGTATGCCTTGTCAGCAGTGTGAAAACGAAATAATACAAACTAATACATAACTTTTTTTTTTTTTTTGAGACAGAGTCTCACTGTCACCCAGAGTGAAGAGCAGTGGTTCAATCATGGCTCACTGCAGCATTGACCTCCTAGGCTTAAGTGATATCCCCACATCAGTCTCCGGTGTAGCTGGAACCACAGGCACATGGCACTATGCCGGGTTAATTTTTTTTATTTTGTTTCTTGCAGAAACAAGGTTTCACTTTATTGACCAGGCTGGTCTTTTACTCCTGGGCTCAAGCTGTTCTGCAGTCTCAGCCTCCCAAAGGGCTGGGATTATAGGCCACTGAATCCCGCCATAAATCCTAGTGTATGAAATATCAAGGTAGATAGTATGAAAAAAAATAAACAGTGAGACAAAATGCTTTGCCTTCCTCATATACAAAAGTGCAAACCTGATGTACTTTTCTCCACCTACTCCACCTCACCAGGAAAGTCATGGAGATGAGATCACACTAGCATCCTTAGTTGTTCTCTTTCCTCTCTTTGTTGTCTTCCATAGTCTGTCTCTTCAAAATATATTTGCTCTCCAAAAGTGCTACCCTAAAAGTGGTGCCTCCGCTGCTCAAACACAGAGTCTGATCTTTTGGACTTCAAAGCCATACACAGGCTTTCTGCACAAGCTGTCTGCACAAGCCACTTGACTACATCTGAGTCACTGATAACTCTATTTAGTATCAGTTCCTCCTATCAGCCCGATGGTCTTAATCACCTCCAGTCACATCAAATCTGCCACAGCCCCCATATGCTGTGGATCTTTCCCTTTCTTGGGTGTTACACCCTCCTCTGCATTAATCCAATCCTATCCATCTTGGTGATTCTGGAGTACCTAACAATTTAGCAAAGCCATTTCTTGGCCTTGACTCTCCCAGAGCTTTCTTCTGTGAACTCCATAGCAATGAAAAAGGGCAACCCGCTTGTTCACATTATTTTGTCTCCCCCACTATGTTTTAAAAGCCTTTGGGATAGAGTTTATGTTTCATATACCTAATGAAACAAATTGCAGACTTATGTTTTACTGTTACTGTTGTTTAATTTGTGATGACTGATTTATTTAATTGAAATTTTTCCCTTTCCTTCTTCATTATACCCCCTCCTCAGATAATGTGTCTGTGGCTGATGGTAATGTGCTCTCCTATCACAATAAAAGTTTTTATTTATTGCAAGGAGATCTTAAAAGTTTTTACTATCAACATGTATTGGCTTAATATTTACTCCTTGGAGTCACATTGAGTTAATGAAATTTCAAAGTTAACACTATGGGTAAATAGCAGTGTAACTAAAGTCAAATTTGTTGTTATGCAATAAATTTGACTTTCTAATCAGTTTGCTTCTTTTATAAGATTTAAAATGGTATTGAACAATGGTGCATAAAATAATACATTGATTATGATAAGAGAACATTGACTCAATTTCTTTTCCAGAAAATGGATAGAAATCTAGAAAATTCTACAAAGGCTAAATCACCTTTAGACAGTCCTTGAAGAGACATTTCTGGGGTAACTAACACAAAAGCATAATTACTTTAGCTTCTAGTTACAAGAGAAATTACTGGAACTGATTAGAATGATTAATGTTACCTGAGAATGAATGGTAAGTATTTACCTGAGAAACAAAGAAATAGGTAGCATAAAGTTGTTGGTCAGATTGTCAGACAATGTAATCTGAATAGACTTCTCTGAGTTGAATCATAGAAGACCCACCTCTTCATTAGTTAGATAATTATGGAGAAGAAGGGTTATTGGAATGAAAATAATTACCTTAAAAAATAAACTCACAGACTCAATACAGCTTGGTTGTCAACAGTGAGATAAGATTAAAATGAGGAAATATAGTTAAACCTATGAAATCTTGATTGAATTAAGTAGAAACATATATTTTATGAGAAAGCAACAGTACAGAGTCTCATTTCATTTGCAATATAATCAGATTCCTAATTATAATGCAATTCTTTTCGGTTTGCATGTGTCTGAGGTAGCCACTCTGTTAAACTGAACATCTGGAGTGTGGTTAGGAGTGAGGGAGTATTGTAGCCGCACCGTAGAAAAGTGAGGCAATGGTATGATAGAGATTGCCATGTGAGCACATTTAATGGAGAGAGATGGGCAGACTAAGGAAATAAGTTTTTCATGCATGAGAACTTAGAAAACACAAATAGAGATAAGCATGACCTATAAAATCATTCTGGGGCAGGCACAGTTGGAACAAAAATAACAACAAAAATAAAACAAAAAATAAACAAATAGGAATATCCAACTTAGTCCTATAGAATCCGTAAGACATTTTTAAAAATAGATATTTGTTTTATTGTAGGAAAACATACTAAAACCATTTTAAGTGTACAAATTCAGTGGCATTTAGGCTATTCATAATGTGTGCAATCATCACTACTATACATTTCCAGAAATATTTTATTATCCCAAACAGAAACTCTATAGCCACTAAGCAATAATTCTCTACCCCTCATTTCCCCAATCCCAAGTAACCTTTCATTTTACTGTCTGTCTGTATGAGTTTGTCTATTCTGGGTACCTCAGATCAGTGAAATGTACAATATTTGCCCTTTTATGTCTATTTTATTTCACTTAGCACGTTTTGAAAGTTCATTTATTTTGTATCATGAGTTAGAATTTCATTCATTTTCTCAGGCTGAATAATATTTCATTATATGTTTATACCACACTTTGCTTATCCATTCATCTGTTGATAGACACTTGAGTTTCTTCCATCTTTTGGCTATTATGAGTAATGTGACCATGAGCATGGGTGCACAAATATCTGTTAGAGTCTCTGCTTTCAATTTTTTTGGGTATACACCAAGAAGTGCAATTTATAGATCATACAGTAATTCTATGTTTAACCTTTAAAGGAATCACCAAACAGTTTTCCACAGTGAGTGTACCATTATACATTTCTACTAACAGTATACAAAATTTCTGACTTCTCCACTGTTTAGCCAACAATTATTTCCCACTTTTCTGAAAATAGCACCTAATAGGTGTGAAGTGGTAAAATAACATAATTTTTAAACATTAATATGGAAATCTCAAAGACATATTTTTAATATTTTTTTCTGTGAAAAAAGCCAAGGTCCAAAGCAAGATGTGTTCTGTAAAAATATAAGCAGAATGCTCACGTTATCCAGGGCCTTCTATAATTTGGCCTATCCTGCTTCCAAATTCCCCAGAGGTAAGAATTTCTCATTAAGGAGTAGGAAACAACGTATCTTTCATATATTTATACCTTTACTCTGCTTCACATGTTCTGTGCTTTAGCTGGGTGGTTAAAACCTTTTTTATGCTTTACCGCATAGAAAGCAATGACACATTCCATCAACGTGATGATGATTCCCACAAAGAATGTCCTCTTGAGGAGGGTCGTCAAACTGACACAGTGGAGACACGGAGGAAGAATGAGAGGACACAGGGATTATGTATGATTTCAAAAGTCCCCAGGTGACCTGACTTGAGGATTCCCCACAGTCCTCAAGCATAGCTATTGCAGTGACTACACTGGTGCACTCGTCACTGCAGTAGCCATACTTGAGAAGCCATCATTTTCTGGAATGAATTAGGTAATCAATTAATGTCTCTGCTATTTATTAATAAATTTATACCTTGTGTCTCTTTTCTGGAGAGAATTCACAAGGTGTATTATCTGTACATTGGTAGAACTCACAATCTATGAAAGCAAGGAAAGCTGAACAACATAAAATGACAACATATGATTACTCATTGGAATAATATAGTATAAACTAAGTACTGCACAAATTGAAATGAAAGGAAGGTGAATAAAGATGTCAGTCAGGCTTCAATATGCAGACGAATATTGAGAGCACCTTGAGAAATGGGAAGGATTCATTTAAGTGGAAGATAAAAAGGCGGCCATTCTGGCAGTGATGTAAAGCCTGAATAAAGACATAGACATGGCAAAGTGTGAAGGAGTGTTTGCAGGACTGTTAGAAGATAAACTTAAGGCCAGGCACGGTGGCTCATGCCTGTAATCCCAGCACTTTGGGGGGCCGAGGCAGGTGGATCACTTGAGGTTAGGAGTTCCAGACCAGCCTGGCCAACATGGCAAAACCCTGTCTCTACTAAAAATACAAAAATTAGCCAGGCGTGATGGCACACGCCTGGAGTCCTAACTACTCAGGAGGTTGGGGCACGAGAATTTCTTAAACCCAGGAGGTGGATGTTGCAGTGAGTAGAGATCACGCCACTGCACTCCAGCCTGAGCCACAGAGTGAGACTGTCTCAAAAACAACAACAACAACAACAACAACAAAAAAAACAGATAAATTTAATAGACTTAGAGTAGATACACCAGCAAGCTGAGCAAAACATATACAAGAAGTCAATTTATGAAGGTCCTTGCTTATTTAAAACGATACAGCAGCAAACATGTTTGAGCTGGTGAGTTTTGGGGTGTGATACATCTCCAGTTTGCCTAAAATAGTGTTATTCAAAACTGCAGATCTTTTCTGCTTTATTCCTTGTTGACTGAGTGAATAAAACCAATTGCCATTCACCTAGAAGTGAAGATTATCTGATAAAAGAAATGAAAGTGGTATTTATAGCAATACACTTTGTTTTTTACTCTTTACTTATTTTTTTTCTTTTGGTAATAGAGGGGTAATGGAGATGGGAGTTGTCCATTCTGAGGAGTTGACAGTGGAAGCTCTGAACATAATGCTTTGTTGCACTTTCTTATAATCACTTAAGAATGTTTTGACTGTGCAACGCCACTAAGTGCTAAATGAAATCTTACTCTAGGGTCCAAAAGCTAATTGATATGTGGAAAAAAAATGTTTGGGTTTTTCTCCTCACACACACAAAAAACAACCTCTTCAGACACAAATTTAGAAAAACTTTGCTTTTCTGAGAAAGATATTTTATTCACTAAAAAGAAGAATGATTAAACCCAGTCCTTGGGGGGTGGAGGGGAACATACTAACCATGAAACCATAAGATAGGGGCTACCTTGCTTTCTCCCTAAAGGCTTATTATCTGGCAATAATATAGTTTGATGACTTTTTAAATGAAACTCAGCTACCAAATAAAGCTGGTTTCTGGAAGAATAAATAACACAATTAAGACTTTCCCATACACAGATGTGCCCTCCTTTCCACACATCTCAGGTATTTAACTGACAGTAGAAATGCACACCAATCAATCACTCACCTTAGCACCTGAGAGGCAAATTCTGAGAGTAGTCAGTACCCACCCACAGGGTAAGACACGGCACTGCTCCCTCCAAATATGGGCAAACTCTAGACCTCAATTAAGGACTTTGGGACAATGAGGAATCTTTGTAATATAAAAGTCAGAAATAACACTCAAAATATGGAAGAGAAAACTTGTAAGTGTATTTATTACAGCACATATTGATTTTAGATTTCCAGACTTGCTTCACTGTCAAATTCATACATAAATATACAACATTGCATATAAATATTTACATATAATAAAATAAATTATATTTTCAGCGACAACTGAGCATAGTATTACTGTTCCTGAAATCTTTTTCCACTTAAAGGTACACAGTGAAGGCCAATTTTAAATAAAGAAAAACAAGAACTACAAATGTATTGTGGGAAGATTTCTGGATTAACACACATAGGTAGATCTGTGATTATTCTAACAGTCATCTTGTGTTCCATTGTACTGTTTGCACCATAACATACCTGTCTCCATTATTTGATATTACAAATGTGGCAATAGATATACTTTTGCTTATTTGTGTGAGTTTTTCTGTCAGATAAAGGTTAAGAAGAAGGGCTACTTAAGCGAAGAGATATACATTTCCATATTTGGATGGAGGTAGTCCATTGTTCTCCAAGTAGACTTTACTAATCTACAGTCTAGCTAAGAATTTATAACAGTGATTGCTTTCCCACATGCTTGCCAAACTAGGTATTAGCTATGAAATAAATTTTGCCAATATGTCTTTAAAATGAGGACTGCTGTTTTAATTCGACTTTAATTTTCTGTCTCTTCACTTTTTCCCTCAGCTTCAGCAAAACTGGCCTTCATTCAGTAGTCAAGTCTTTTGGAGCCGCCCTATTGAAGTTCCCCACTATCCCTAATTTGGTCCCCCTCTCCACCCTTTTAGTTTCTTTTGTGTTCTTAGAAATGACGAATCTTCTTATTTGTCAACTTATCTTGTTTCATTAGAATATATGCTGCTGATATAGTGCCCAGACTTAACATTTTTCCCAAACATATAATTATCTCCCTCATCTACACGTTGTGTGGAAAAAACTAATTATCTGCCTCAATATCATTTATTGGATAATTCATCATTTTTTCTCCTATTTGAAATGATAGCATCTTTATCTACTTAATTCTCTTGAACTCCTGAGGCTGTTTTTTAATTTGCTCCTGCTTCCCAACAGTTAGATATGTATTCCACAGTAGAATCCTATTTTTCAAGTCATTGAACTTTTAGTATTGTTTGATATGTTATGGGGAAAACTATTGTAATTTTTAAGTGTTTTTGGTAAATCTCATGCTTCTATATTTTAAATAAATGTTAACAGTCACTATCAGTAAGACAAATTGATATAAGAGAAAAACAGGATGAAGTACCTATTTATTTTTCAAAACTTAAAAATAGCTACAAGTAGAATTTATAAAGTTAAATGTGTACTTCCAAAATTCTGGGCAGGAAACAGAATATCAGAGGTAAAATACAGTTCATTTAGCAAAAGATAGAAAATCAAGAACATAGCAAGAATGCATAACAAGCATTAAGCATATGATGTAAACTAAAAATACCCATTTGGCCAATACAGTTAATAAGAATTTCATCTGATTTATTAGACCATAGCTTTCAGATTAGTATAATAAAATAAAGCTTTGACAAGTACATACCTAAACTAAGAGATTCAGAAGGTGCAGAAAGGAAAGCATACTGTAAGAATAAAAGACAGAAAAAAAGGTGAGAAGAAGGAAGGCAGGAAGGCAGGAAGGAAGGCAGGCAGGCAGGAAGGAAGGAAGGAAGTAATGGAAGGAGGGAGGGAGGAAAGAAGAAAGGAAGGAAGGAAAGAAGGGAAAATAAGCAGTGATTTCTATACAAATATGAGTTCTGTAGACATATGGGAGAATCATCATGCATCAAAAAGGAAATCTCTAAAATACAGGGTATAGTTTACCATGGGATTATCATTCTACTATAAAATAAGTAAAATATATATGGTAAAAACTGTTATAGTGGGAAATTTTAATACAACCCTCAGTCTTTAACAGATTAAGAAGACAAAATTGTAAATTGATGTAATAGACACTTGAAAACTTTCTATTTTGGGTAGAATATAAAGACCCAGAGATCAACCAGATCCTATGCAAAGATTCAACTAAAACACAGCTTAAAATAAATAGCAAAAGTTAAAAAAGAAAAAAATGCAACTACATGAAAAATTATAAAACATTTCTCTAAATAATTATTTAATCAAAGTATGCACTCTTGAAATTTTTGATAAAAATGTGATGAAGCTAAACATAAAAAAGTAATAACTAAGAAAGCAGAAAAACTAAAATTAATATATTAGTGTAATTTCTTTGAAAACAGAGGCAAAATTCTGAATAACATAAGTAATAAAAATATAAGAACATAAATAATAAAAATATAAGAACATAAGTAATAAAAATATAAGAACATAAATATTAAAATATAGCCAGAGAAATAAACATATGGACAGATAATGAAATGAAAATAATAACAGAATTGAAAAAATATATATACCATTATATTTGAATATATGGAGAAAATTAATAATTTTCAAAATAAATTATAATAGACCCAGGTACAAATAGAAAATTTCAGTAGTGGAAAATTACAAAAGAAATGGAAAATTTTTTCAAATCATCAATTTCTAAAATGTTACCTAACTTAAATATCTCAATGAGTAAGTTATTTCTAACTTTTACAAAAAAGTAACTTTTGTGTGATATTAGAAGATAAAAACTTTTAATTCATTGTGTTAATATAACACTAACCTTAAACCAGATAAACAAAAGATGTTTTTAAACAGCTATAATTAAAATTCATGTCTAAATATTAATACAAATGAAAATAGCCTGAGCTTAATATTAATGAAGAAATGCTTAGTGAAATGAAAATAAAATATTTCCTAAAAATGATATTTATTTTAAATCAAAAGTCAACATCACACATAATGGTGGAAGCTCTTGCCATATTTAAAAAAATACTCTCTAAAGTAAGAATGCAAGAGAAGGAAATAAAAGGCATCCAAATATGAAGAGAGGAAGTCAAACTATCTCTGTTTGCAGATGATATGATTCTATATTTAGAAAACTCCACTGTCCCTGTACAAAAGCTCCTTGATCTGATATACAACTTCAGCAAAGTTTCAGGATACAAAATCAATGTGCAAAAATCAGTAGCATTCTCATACACCAACACCACCCAAGCTGAGATCCAAATCAGGAATGCAATCCCTTTCACCATAGCCACAAAAAGAATACAATACCTAGCAATACAGCTAACCAAGGAGGTAAAAGGCATCTACAATCAGAATTACCAAACACTGCTCAAATAAATTGGAGATGACACAAATGGTAAAATATTCCATGCTCAGAGAGAGGAAGAATCGATATTGTTAAAATGGTCGTACTAACCAAAGCAATTTACAGATTCAATGCCATTCCTATCAAACTACCAATGACATTCTTCACAGAATTAGAAAAAAACAACTATTTTAAAATTTATTTGGAACCAAAAAAGATCCCAAATGGCCAAGGCAATCTTAAGCAAAAAGAGCAAAGCTGAAGAAATCACATTATCTAACTTAAAACTATGCTACAAAACTGCAGTAACCCAAACAACCTGGTATTGGTACAAAAACAGATGCATAGACCAATGGAACAGAACAGAGAGCCCAGAAGTAACGCCACACACCTACAACCATCTGATCTTCACAAAGCTGACAAAGACAAGCAATGGGGAAAGGACTCTTTGTTCAATAAATGATGCTGGGATAACTGGCTAGTCATATCCAGAAGATTGAAACTGGACCCTACCTTACACCATATACAAAAATCAACTCAAGATGGATTAAAGACTGAAATCTAAAACCAAAACCCATAAACATCCTGCAAGATAATCCAGGAAATACCATTCTGGACATAGGACTGGGCAAAGACTTCAGGATAAAGATGTCAAAAGAAATTGTAATAAAAACAAAAATTGGCAAATGGGATTGTGGTGGTTGATAATGAGTATCAACTTGATTGTATTGAAGGATGCAAAGTATTGTTCCTGGGTGTGTTGTGAGGGTGTTACCAAAAGAGATGAACATTTGAGTCAGTGGACTGGGAAAGGCAGACTCACCCTTAATGTGGGTGGGTACAATCTAATCAGCTGCCAGTGTGGCCAGAATAAAAGCAGGCAGAAGAACCTGAAAAGTCTAGAGAGACTTAGTCTCCTGACCTACGTCTTTCTCCTGTGCTGGATGCTTCCTGTCCTTGAACACTGGACTCCAAGTTCTTCAGCTTTGGGACTCGGACTGGCTTCCTTGCTCCTCAGCTTGCACACGGCCTATTGCAGACGAACCTCACCTTGTGATTGTGTGAGTCAATACTCCTTAATAAACTTCCCTTTATATATACTCTATTCTATTAGTTCCATCCCTCTAGAGACCCCTGACTAATACAGGGACCTAATTAAACTAAAGAGCTTCTGTACAGCAAAAGAAACTATCAACAGAGTAAATAACCTGAATGGGAGAAAATATTTGCAAACTATCTATCTGACGTAGGTCTAATATCCAGAATCTAAGGAACTTAAACAAATTTGCAAGCATAAAACAAACAACCTCATTAAAAAGTAGGCAAAGGACATTAAAAGACACTTGAAAAGAAGACATACATGTGGCCAAAAAGCATATGAGAACATGTTCAACATAACTGTTAGACAAATGCAAATCAAAACCACAATGAGATACCGTCTCATACCATTCAGAATGGCTATTACTAAAAAGTCAGAAAATAACAGATGCCGGTGAGGCTGTGGAGAAAAGGGAATGCTTATATACTGCTGGTAGAAATGTAAATTAGTTCAGCCATTACGAATTATTTGAGAAATCCCCAGACCACTTATGGAAAGTGGTCTGGTGATTTCTCAAATAGCTTAAAATAGAATTACCGTTTGACTCAGCAATCCCATTATTGGGTATACACCTAAAGAAATATAAATCCTTTTAACATAAAGACACATGTTTGCATATTCATTCATGTTTATTATAATAGCAAACTATTTCAGACTGAAAATAGGGATATGAAATCTACCTAAATAACCATCAATGGTATAGACTGAATAAAGACAATATGGTACATATACACAATGGAATACTGTGCATCCATAAAAAAAGAATGAGATCATGTCCTTTGCAGCAACATGGATAGATCTGGAAGCCATTATTCTAAGCAAACTAACACAGGAACAGAAAACCAAATACCTCATGTTCTCATTTGTAAGTGGAAGCTAAACATTGAGTACATATGGACACAAAGAAGGGAATAACAGATACCAGGGCTTACTTGAGGGTGGAAGGTAGGTGAAGGGTGATATTTGAAAAACTAGCTATTCTACCTATTGAGTACTATGCTTATTACATGGGTGACAAAATAATCTGTGCACAAAACCCACATGAGATTCAATTTACCTATATAACAAACCTGGATATATACCGCTGAACCCAAAATAAAAAAGCTAATCAATGAATACATAAAATAAAATTAAATAAGAATGCAATAAAAATTGAAAGATGAAAAATAAGATAAAATGGAAAATTAGAGAGAAATTTGTAAATATTGATAAATGATGTGATTATCCATTTGGAAAATCCAATAAAAGTAATTTGAAAAACATTAAAAATAACAACATACAAAAAATCTGTGTGTTTTCTTTATACTAAGTTATAGTATTAGAAAATAAAAAGAGAAAATGTAATTTGTAAGAATTGCTTAAAATATAAAATACCTGGAAATAAATGTAAAAAAACATTTTGTCTAGGATGTCAATGATAAACTACCAAAAATTACTGGGAGACATGATTTTAAAAATTAGTAAATGAAGATATCTATTCCTAATGGTTAAAAAAACTCATTTTAATATTATACATATGGGAATTATCTGTAAAGTAATTTAAAAATTTAATGTAATTCTGCTCAAAATCTCAATGGCCATTAGGCGGTATGAACTGTAATGAAGTAATTATTAAATTTATTCCCAAAATAACTAAAAATATCCAATATTTTTGAAAAAGAATAGTGAGAGGCTTAGACATTAGGCATTAAAGTCATTAAAAGGTAGAACATTAAAACAACATGATGCAAACATGAAGATATAATTGTTATTCAAGCAACCATCATCTCTCTTCTCCTAGAACCTTCCACTTCTATCTTTGTCACCCTGCAATTTGTCCCCAACCCAGGCAGCTGGAAACATCATTAGAAGGTAACTACAAATTATATAATACTTTCATTTAAAAATGCAATCACCAGTCATATGTTGCTTAACAATGGGGATATATTCTGAGAAATGTTGTTATAAGATATTGTCCTCCTGTGAACATTACAGAGTAGTGCAACCCAGCTAGTATAGCCTGCTATACACCTAGGCTATAAGTTGTAGCTTATGGCTCCTACACTACAAACCTGTACATCCTACTGTACTGAATATTGTAGGCAATTGTAACACAATGATAATATTTGTGTATCTAAAGCTATATAAACCTATCTACACATAGAAAATGTGCAGTACAAACATGACATCAATGATAAAAATTGGTGTACCTTTATAGGGCACTTACTGTGAATGGAGCTGACAGGACCGGAAGTTGCCTGGGGTGAGTCAGTGAGTGACTGGTGAGACTGCGAAGACCTAGGGCATAAATGCACACTACTGTAGACTTTATCAACACTGTACACTTGGGCTACCCTAAAGTTATATGAAATTTATTTCTTCAGTACTAAATTAGCTTACTGTAACTTATTCCTTTTCTAAACTTATTTTTTTTTAACTTTTTAACACTTTGGTAATAACACAACACAAACACATTGTAGAACTGTACAAAAATATTTTATCTCTTTGTATCCTCATTCTAGAAGCTATTTGAATTTTTAAAGTTAGTATTATTGTTTTTTTATACTTTTTAAACTTTTTTTGTTTAAAATGAAGGCAGCTGGGCATGGGAGTTTATGCTTGTAATCCCAGTGCTTTGGGAGGCCAAGGTGGGAGGATCACTTGAGTCCAGGAGTTGGAGACCAGCCTGGGCAACGTAATGAGACTTCATCTCTACAAAACAAATTTTTTTTTAATTAGCAGGGCATGGTGGCACATGCCTTTAGTCTCAGTCACTTGGGAGGCTAAAGCAGGAGGATGGCTTGAGCCCAGGAGCTTGAGGATGCAATGAACTATGATTGCATCACTCTACTCCAATCTAGTTGACAGAGTGAGACTACCTCAAACAAACAAACAAAAAAACAAAAAACCTCCCCAAATGAACTAACAAACACACATATTAGCTTAGGCCTATACAGGGTCAGGATCATCAATATCACTGTCTTCTCCCTCCACATCTGGTCCCACTGGAAGGGCCTCCAGGGGCAGTACCAGGCATGGAGCTGCCATCTCTTATGATAACAATGCCTTCCCATGGAATACTTCCTGAAGAAATGCCTAAGCCTGCTTTATAATTAACTTTAAAAAATAATAATTAGAAGGAGTATGTTCTAAAATATCAGTAAAAAGTATGGTTTAGTAAATATATAAACCAGTAGCATAGTTGTTTATTATCATTATTAAATATTATGGACAATACACAATCGTATATGCTGGACTTTTATTCTACTGTTGGTGCTGTAGGTTTCTTTACAACTGCATCACCAAAAACACATGAGTAATACATTATAGTATGACTTTAGGATGGCTACAACATCATATAGACAATAGAATATTTTCAGCTCCAGTATAATCTTATGGACCCATGGCTGTATATGCGGTTCTTCGACCAAAATGTTGTTATGCACACGTGACTGTATTTGACCACTTCTTGTACACTTAGATATATGAACTAAACTCATCCTCATGCCTCAGGTCTTAGCCATCTTGCTTACTCAATGCCCTGCACTCACCTGCTCCTCCATCAAATGCTGGGCTGTTTCTACCTTCCTGGGGGCTTCAGTGTACATCAGTTACCTGGAATGCTGTTCTCCACATGATTCACCTCTGCTCATCCCTAAGACTTCAGCCTAAATATCATCTCCTTTGATAGTCTCTCCCTAGCTGATCTTTAGTCTATCTAAAGTAGGCATCCTTCTTACTTTCTACTGTGTTGTCCTAATTATTTGCTCCTGACCATATTCTACTTATTTGCTTGTATGTCTACTTGTTAGCCTGTATACTTGGAAGTCTGTCTGTTTAACTAGAAGTTAGGCTTTGTGAGGTCTACAAATTCAGAAAGAACCAGCAAGTCTTGTGGCAAGGCAGGCTTTCCTCTTGCTCACTTCTGTTGCAGAAGTAGATGACTGTAGGTGTATTAGTCTACTTCTACACTGCTAATAAAGACATACCTGAGACTGGGTAATTTATACAGAAAGAGATTTAATGGACTCACAGTTCCACATGGCTTGGGAGGACTCACAATCATGGCAGAAGGCAAGGAGGAGGAAACCACATCTTACATGGATGGCAGCAGGCAAAGAGAGAGCTTGTGCAGGGAAACACCCCCTTATAAAACCATCAGAACTCATGAGACTTATTCACCACCAAAAGAACAGCACAAGAAAGACCCGCTCCCATGATTTGATTACCTCCCACTGAGTCTCTCCCACAGCACATGGAAATTGTGGGAGCTACAATTCAAGATGAGATTTGGGTGGGGACACAGCCAAACTGCATCAGTGGGCAAAGTCAGGAGACACATCCCGTACTGCTGGGACAGTGTGCCCGAGAGGATCTAGCAACTCTTTGCTCCAGGGGGTCATCACTGCAGCTCCTGTGGGCTCTGCCTCAAATTAGGGATGAGAGGATCAGTGTCCATTCTCTCAGGCAACCTATTTGTTCTCCTATTCACTTATTTCACCATTCTCTGATCATTTTGTTTTAGAAAAGTCCTTTTTTCTTAAAGTGTTTAATTTTACTTGAGTCCTGTGCTCTTAAAAAAGATGGTTAAATGGTTAATAAATCCCCTCACCCTTTTGTATTTAAAACCTTCTCTGATTTGTTGTCCCATCATCCTACCACTTTTAATCCCACTGTCCTATAGCCTTGTTTCTTCCCTCCTTCCCTCCGACTTCCTCCCTCCCTCCATCCCTCCTTCCCTCCTCCCTTCCTTCCTTCCTTCCTTCCTTCTTTCCTTCCTCCTTTCCCTCCCCCACTCCCTTGGCTTACTCTGTCACCCAGGCCGAAGATCAGTCATACAATCATAGCTCACTGAAGCCTCTGAACTCCTGGGCTCAAAGGATCCTCTGGGCTCAGTCTTCCGAATAGGTGAGAATACAGGTGTCCCACAACACCTGATTAATTTGTTTATTTGGTATTTTTTATTGTAGAGATAGGGTCCCGCTTTATTGTTTTGTTGCACAGGCTGGTCTCAAACTCCTAGCTTCAAGGGATACTGTTGCCTTGACCTCCCAAAGACTTGATGTTACAGGCATAAGCCACCACGCCCCAGCCTGGAATTGTTTTTTATTTGACATTTCTCTCTTTCCCTCTCTAGTGCTGTTGATTTCTTTGGCCTTCTCCTTAAATCCTGTTCTCTTTTCATTCTTTTGCAACAGAGTTCACTATTCCTTGGAACACAGATCCCAAATCATTAGCAATTCATACAGTAAAGGAAGGAAGATATAATCTTTCAATCTCTGCCATATGACAGAAAATATGTTGAGTTCATCATTCTGGAACAAGAATAAAATGCAAAAAAGTGCTTTTTTACTAAAATCAGTCTATATATTTACTCTAGCTTGCATGTATCAAAGATTTTATAATATAAATTCCTTTTAATCCAATCACTCCACTTACAGAAGTTGTTCCAAGGAAATACTATGATATAACCAAAATCTGTTTAAAATATACATATACTTTTATTGTTACTTACAATGACAAAAACTCTGAGAGGCAAAAAAAATAAAACCCAATCAAAAAGAGAATTGAAACATTCATAGAATGGAACAATCTTTAATAATTTATGTGCAAAGAATATTTTATGGCATGGAAAAATACCCATAATATATTAATAATATACAAATACATAATAAATGTAAACAGTATAATTTTAGTTTTAGAATAATGATTGATGTATGTATAGTTTATGTTTTTGTATTTTATATTTATCCATATTTTTTATATTTAAAAATACAATTTTCTACTTTTGAAAGCATTCTTTTTGTTAAACTTCTAGAAAACATGTAAGGGGTTAATTGTTTCTGTATCTTCTACCCACAAAATATGCCCATCTATCAGCTCCACAAGGTTTTTTGCCTTGTCTCATATATATGAAAGGTTATTTTTCTCTCTTTGACTCTATCCTTAGTTATCTTGTAGAATTCCCTAGCAGCAGTGAAAACACAGTTGAGAAACAATGGTAACAGGCAGTAAGAAACCTATCACCCTTAGGATTCTTGAAATTATATGAGAAAGGTTTAAGGTTGCTTGCAGCCTGGATGTAAGAGGTGGAGACACAAGAGGTCACATTTGCCTTTGTGAAAATCTAAAATCCACTGGGTTGATCCTGGAGTCATTAAATCTTCTCTCCAAATAGTAGCTGAGCCTCTGTATTTTTACTTGTCAAAAAGAACTATCCAAACAGTTCTACATTGCTCTCATAGCAGTTCCTAGGTAGGTGAAGTCTACTCTTATCTACTAGAAATATAACACTAAATTTGATATTATAGAGGTGGCATAGCAATATTAAATTAAAAAAAAAGAACACACCATCTCAAAAATTAGTTCAGGATAGATCAATAAATTAAATCTGATAGTCAAATTTTAAACATTTTAGAAGCAAATAAAGACAAATATTTTTATGACTCAGGATAGGTATAATGTATTTTCTAAATAGCACTCAAAATGATCAATTATAAAAGAAAAGTCAATAGATTCAATTGCATTAAACTTAAATTTCTTGTCCATAACAAACTCTCTTTTAACAAGAGAATAAAAGGCAATTCATAAACAGAGAGATGTTTGCAACATATGTATGTAAAATGTGTATCTAGAATATATAAATGACTTTTGCAAATAAACAAAAAAGGACCAAAAAAAATCCAATAGAAAGAAACCAACAGAAAAGAAATGACAAATAACAAGCAAACTTATTAAAGACCAAATGTTTTAAAAAGGCAAAGGCCCCATGATATGGTTTGGCTCTGTGTCCCCAGCCAAACCTTATCTGGCATTGTAATCCATAGGTGTTAAGGGAGGGAGTTGTAATCCTCACGTGTCAAGGGAGGGAAGTGATTGGATCATGGGGGCAGTTTTCTCCATGCTGTTCTTGTAATAGTGAGTGAATTCCTAGGAGATCTGATGGTTTTAGAAGCTTCTGGCATTTCCCCTGCTTGCACTCCCTTCTGCCTCCTTGTGAAGCAGGTGCCAGCTTCCTCACCTTTCACCATGATTTTAAGTTTCCTGAGGCCTCCTAGCCATGCTTCCTGTTAAGCCTATGAAACTGAGTCAATTAAACTTATTTCCTTATAATTACTCAGTTTCAGGTAATTTTTTTTTTTTGAGACGGAGTCACCCTCTGTTGCCCAGGCTGGAGTGCAATGGCATGATCTTGGCTCACTGCAACCTCCTCTGCCTCTGGGGTTCAAGTGATCCTCCTGCCTCAGCATCCCAAGTAGCTGGGACTATGGGTACAGCCACCATGCCCAGCTAATTTTTGTATTTTTTGTAGAGACAGGGCTTTACCATGTTGGCAAGGCTGGTCTTGAGCTCCTGATCTCAGGTGATTCCCCCACCTCAGCCTCCAAAAGTGCTGGGATTACAGGCGTGAGCCACCAGGCCTGGCACAGGTAGTATTCTTTATAGCTGTGTGAGAATGAACTAATACACCCTACCTACATCTGGAATTTCATTCAAATAATTTCTATTGAGTTCCCTACATATGCAACTACTGTGGATGAAAGAGAATAACCTGCTTCTTGCCCTCCTGTGGTTTACAATCTGCTGGGGAGAGAGGCCAACACATTAATGTAAGATGACATGTAAAATGTTCTATAGCAGCTTTGTCCAATGGAAACATACTTCAGCCACATATGTAATTTTAAATGTTCTAGCAGTCACATTAGAAGGGTAAAAAGAAACAAGTGAGACTGATTCCAATAATATATTTTCTTTTGACAAATAAATTCAAATTATTGTCCAAAATATTATCATTTTAATATGCAATCAATATAAAATGGTTAATATGATATTTTAATTTTTAAAATATTAAGTCATAACAATCCAGTCTGCATTTTACCCTTGTAGTACATTTCAATTTGGATTAGCCACATTATAAGCGCTCAGTAGCAACCTGCGATTAGTGGCTACTGTACCAGACAGAACAGGTCTATAGCATGGTTACAACTAAAACATAATCAAATGAAAAGGTTGGAAAGGGATATTTTGAATTTGAGTGTTCAGGAAATTTCTCTTGCAGATATGGTGCTTCAGCAGTGGATGGAAGAGGTGAGACACAAGAGGTCACATTTGCCTTGGTGCAAATCTAAAATCATCTTTTTCAGATGCCTGCATGAGAGAAGTAAAGATAGTAGGAAAGGCAATGCAGCGAGTGGGCAGAGCATGAACTAGAGAAACACAGTGTACTGTACGCCCACTGTGGCTGAAGTGGGCAGTTTGTGGGGTGAAGGGAGAAATCCAGGCAAGGTGGGAAAGCTGGTCTAGGTGTAGAAGGCCCTGAATGACTAATTGGCGATTAACGATTATATTCCATATTTGTCGTTAGTTTTCTGAGGGTATTTTAGAATGAGACCTATGACAATAGTGTGTAGCAAGGACAGAAAAGGAGGCAAGCCAGTAGCAGGAAGGTCAATTATGACAGTCTGAGCCATCCCAGCCAGTGGAAATGAGGGACTGGCCACAAGCATTCAGAGTACAAGCATGCGGGACATTATAGGCATGGATTTCGCAGAATGTGGCTCATGACTGGATAGAATGGGAAGGAGAAGTCCTCGATGCCCGTAGGTCAGGGACTGACCCACAGAGTAGTGAGTGAAGGAGAGGATGGGAAGGTTGCTTTCAAATAAATTAAGTTGGAGGTACATATCCAAAGAAAACTAGTATTTTATTAGTGAGAACACAAAGGATGTTGGGAAAAAAATTAGTTCAATCTTTTACTTGAAGAAACAGACCAATACAACAGTTTGGTGTTTAAAAAAAAATATATATATATTTTATACATATATTATATATATTTTATACATATATTATATATATTATATGTATTATATATATATAATATATGTGTGTGTATGTGTTTATAATTCTTAACAAGAGGACCGAAGTCCAACTATGTCCCAGTTTATGTCCATCACAATGAAAGGAAATGACATATAAGGTGGTTGCTTGTAAACTTACACATCCAAACTCTCGCTCATTCAGACTTTAATATGAATATCAGGTCCTAATATCTCAAGTCACCCAGATATCTCTGTTTATTTTGGGAAGCAGCTAAAATGTAGAATTTCCCTTCCTGTATTCTTCCCTCACCCTCTTCCCTCCTCTCTTCCCTCCCTTCTCTTTCTTAAAGCATTGGCCCCTTTTATAGCTTCTTGCAACCCTCCCTCCTTGACGAAAGAACAAACTTTTCTAAAGAAAGCTAGTCCCTAGCACACTCACTCCCTTTAGATATTTCATCAGCTGCCTATGACCTAGTTAACCACTGATTTCCCACTGAGGCAAGTTTAGTGAAAGTCCCACAGGCCCTCTCACAGGGAAGCTCCTGTTCAGTTTGTGGTGTCTGAAGAGCTGTGAGCAAGTGCCCAGGGTCTTGGCGTCTGCCTCAGCATGGGTAATTTATGAGTCCCCAGCAAGTCAGCCGGAGGAGGAGAAATCCCAGATAGGGGACACTGCTAATTGGTCCTTTCAGTTCCTGGCAGGCACTACTGGTGGGAAGCTCCTGGGCTCAGACTTCTTATGTCCTTTTCAAAACGCAGGGAGACAGCGTAGGTCGACAAATTAAAAAAGAAAACAAGTGGAAAAAGCCCTCAGCTCTAGGGAGAGGCTGTCATTGGCTTCACCCAGCTGTGTGGCCATCTCCTGACTACGGAGGAGCCATGGGACCAATATCGGCTTTTGTTTTGTGCAGGCTAAACAGAGAAAACACATCTCCTGCTATAGAGAGAGGAGTCGGGCCAATTGATTTAGACCCACGTGTTTCTGATTCATAAGAAGTTCAGCAGCTATTTGGAGCTCAGGTGCAGCAAGGGGCAGCAGAGCGAGGTGAGCTGCCAAGACACAATTGAACCCTGGTCTGCAGTTGTGGGGTCTATACCAGGAGCCAGAGATAAGGATATCAAATTACCATAGGGAACTTCATGAGGATGTGGCAAGTCCTTTAAAAGGACTAATGGTGCATTGTAGCTCTGCCCTTGTCAATACTCGCATCTAAAATAATGAGAACAGTCTTTACCCTAGTTGTACTGCTAATTCCTATTTTCCTGCCCATTTTCTATCACACATCCATACCTGTACCTACCCAGGTATTATTTAAATATGACCCAGCTTCAGCTGTACAAAATTGAGGGCAATTGAAGCAGGTAGGGTGTGAGTAGATGTCTTTATGGAATGATTCATTCACTTCACCCCTGGAAATGGCCTCTAGCTCAAGGACCCATTGAAGAAGCACATAGTTTAGGCTGCAAACAAAAGGATTACTGGCATTGCACCCTCTCTGTGAGTCCCAAATAGAGAGAGATATGATTACAGTTACAACAAACACAGGTGGAAATAGTTGAATTTCCTTTAAAGCCTTTTAAACCTACACTGGCTACTGAGGAGAAAGAGAGATTGGAACTCTGCATTGACTGGGGTTATGAGACAATTCAAATTAAAAATTGGGTTGGACCGGAAGGTAATTTCCCTTGCAGAAGGAATTAATTGTTCTCTTTCTGATAGTATCATGGCCAAACAATTCTGGACTCAATATATGTGATTAAGTTAGAAGTTGTTAAATTTGAAGAAGATACTGAACACAATCTCCTAACTTTGCCTGATACTATTAATAGAGCATATTATTATTTAAAGAATATTTTTATATTTCTCATCTAATTTCTTATTTTGAACAATGCTAAGAGAAGGTAATAATAATTATTATAATACCTTACATTTATTAACTACAGTGTGCCAAGCACAGTGTTAAAAATTACTATTTTACCTATAATGGCCCCAAGACTAATAGGCATTAATTCAATTTAGTTTTGGATGCTTGTTGAGTGAAAGTTTATAAATATGTGCCAAGAGATTTGACTTTTCAGCTCAGGCCTTAACCATCTAACCAGTGCTGTGGCTCTGGGCAAGCCAGTTAATATTTCCAGGCCTCAGTTTCCTTTTCATAGAAAACAACTTATATTCACATGACCCTTAAGAGTGTATTATAAGCTTTCACATTTGTTATTCCACCTTTTTAGCTAAAAGGTATAAGATAAGTGTCTCTTTTACAGATAAGGAAACTGTGGCCCAGAGAGAATAAGAAACTTGTTTCAGATCACACAGCCCGTGAATGTGTACGCTTCGACTTGAACTCCAGGTTTCCGATACAAGATGTTATGGAATTTCCCCTTCATCTTGCCCCCTTCAGTGTTATCACAAAGCTAATATTTTAAGATTTCACCCTGTGATGTTTGATGACCTGAGGAATAATGTGCAATTTTGGTAGAACTATAAATAGCGAGGCGTTAGCTTTTGAAAGCATGGGCTTTGAAATGCTCTACTGGATTGAAAACTCCATCTCCTCTCTTTCTGGCTGAGGGCCGTCTCCTAAACCCTCTAAACCTACATGTCTTTATCTAATTATGATAGTTATGGTAGAGTCTCCTGCAGAGTATGGTGGGACAGTAAATCTGAGGCCTTAGCTCAGTGCCTAGAATTCTTAGTACACATGATCAATATTAGTTTCTGCTCCTATCATACAGAGGACACAGTGAGGTAGAAACCAAAGCAGGACTCCACTCTGGAGGTGGGGTTCAGACACCAGAGCAAATTGAGGACCAGCTAAACAATGCTGGCAGAAGCAGCTTTTCATATGACATGCTCACCAGTGTGCCATGTCAGTTTGCCACTGCTATGGCAACTCCCAGAAGTTACCACCCTTTTCCATGGCAGTGACTCCATGACCCGGAAGTTATGACTCTTCCTAGAAATTTATGCATAAACCACCCCCTAATTTGGAGATAATTAAAAGTGAGTATAAATAAGACAGCAGAACTGCCTCTGAGCTGCTATTCTGGGCACACTGCCTATGGTGTAGCTCTGCTCCACAAGGAGAAGTGTCTCTGCTGCTGGTCCTTACTGCTGCTCCATTAAAAATTGTGAACACCACCAGCTTATCCTTGAATTCTTTCCTGGGAGAAACCAAGAACCCCCTTGGTCTAAGCCCCTGTTTTGGGGCTTGCCTGCCCTGCATCATAGGGTTTTTGCTGCCTAGCCACATAGAGGCTGCCAGCTTTGGGGATGCAACCCATCATGTACCTCAGGGCAGGGAAATGAGCCAAAGGAGCTACCAGAGCTGTAGTTCCCCAGGAGGAAAAATTAATTCTTTTCTCTGTGTTCTTGAGATTATGACCATATTAAATTAAATTATTCCATTGCAGTTCCCAAAGAAGCAAAATATCCCAGTCCCATCACTTTGCACCATTAGAGAAACTGCCAACATTTCCATAAGGTGCTCTGGCTGTGGGCTTCTGTAGTGTTCATATATTGATTGTTTTCTTTCTAAACTACTGATTGGGTGTCTCTAGAACATTGTAACATGTCCACTGATGTGCAGTTACATGGTGGGGGTCTTTTTTTAAATATTCTTAAGCACTGGACACATTCTTCCTGTCTGTGTGTATCCATAGCTGCAATTTTAATAACAGTAAGAAAGGAGAAGAAAAAAAAAAGCATGCCTGACACAGCCCAGGATCAAGATTCTCTTCTCTTGCAATCTCCTTTGGAATTTCTCAAAGTCCGAAATGCAATCACTTCTGTGAGGAAATTTGGAATCAATCAATATATTTCATCATTGCTTTAATTATCCTTAAAGCTATTTGAGGACCAATGTTTCCTGCATTTGGAAAATAAATGAATAAACAGAATCTTCATTAACACCCAACTCATTCTCTCTTTCACTCAAGGTAGAGCTGTGGGCAAATACACAATATAAATAAATTATTTTTTGTTTCTTTCCTCTCTCCTTCCTCTTTCTTCTCTCCTCATTTTCCCCTTCCCTTCCCTTCCCTTCCCTTCCCTTCCCTTCCCTTCCCTTCCCTTCCCTTCCCTTCAATTCCCTCCTCTTCCCTTCCCTTCCCTCCCCTCTTTTCTTCTTAATGAGGAAATTAGAAAGTGATTTTCTTATGGCTACATAAGCAGCGAGTGACAAGGCATTGAGCATACAGACTGATTCTGGAATTCAGTGGGAAAGTGGAAAGCGAAAGAGAGATGAGGATGGGTAGAATTAGTGAGGCAGAGGGATTAAGTTCCAGAATTCATCAAATACATTGTTCAGTGCATTCATGGTAGATCACAAGACACAGGCACCACACAGTAAACATAGGGCAAATAGTGCAGGAGAATAAGTTGAAATTTTAAAGTATAGACCCTCTACTTTGGCACCAAGCTTTTTGTTTCCTCACTTTGCTGTAAAACACGTTTCATTTTTTTTATACATACAAACACACACATATATACACGCACAATACATAGCTTAGTTTCTCACTGTCAGGCAAGTTCTCCTGACTTACCACCCAGGTCAAAAAAATGAAACTACCCACCCCAGAAATCCATCCATGGACTGTGTCCTAACTCAGCCCTTCCCTTCTGCCACATGTAACGTCTTTTCTGACTTTCATAGTTATCACCTCCATGTGCTGCTTTATAGTTTATTACCCAAGTGTGGATCTCTAAATTAGCTTTATTTTGCCTATTTTTAAACTTAATATGTCTCTTTTTATCTATAAGTTCTCCTTTCAGCCTCTTCTTATCTTTATAATTTATCTGCTGAAAACTCTTGGGTGTTTGACCTATAGAGACTCTCCCATGGTCTGCCTGCTGCTGAGAGGAGACTCTTGGTACAGTTCAACATGTTTCACTGTCCTCAGAATTTCCTACAAACTGGCAGCTGGGTCCAGAGAATGGATCAGACTTGGGCTCAATACTGTTGAGTCAAACTCCTTTATCTGTATATTAAGGTGGCATAAAACATACTATATTGCTTTGCTTTATAGTTTTATTTAAAATTATCTTGATTAGGGAGTACTAATGCTTTCAGCATTCTCTTTAATTCATGTCCTATTAAAACCAACAAAAAAATTAACTACCAAATAATTCACTCCTTTATTGATTCAAAAGATATTAATCGAGGTCCTGCTAGATCCTGGGCATGCTTTCCATGAGTAAAACAAATTCCACGTTCTCATGGAATTTAGTTTCAGATGGGGAGAGACAGACCATAAACAAATACATGAATGAATAAAATGTTAGGTGATGACAAGTGGATAAAGAAAACAAAGCAGGGCCAGGGAAATTGCAGGGATGACGTGAAAACACTACTATTTTATATAAGGTGGTCAAAGAAGGCCTTTATAATCAAGTAACATTTGAGTAGAGGCCTACTTCCACTGGAAGAATGAGTCTGGCTGATATTCATGGGAAAAGCATTCCAACAAGAGCAAAACTCTGAGGCAGCCAGTTCTTGAAGTTTTGAGGAATCACAAAAGAAGCATGGTCTATTAGTCCGTTCTCATGCTGCTGGTAAAGAAATACCCAAGACTGGGTGATTTATAAAGAAAAAGAGGTTTAATGGACTCACAGTTCCATGTGGCCAGGGAGACCTCACAGTCATGGTGGAAGGAGAAAGTCACATCTTACATGGCGGCAGGCAAGAGAGAATGAGAGTCAAGCGAATGGGGAAACCCCTTATAAAACCATCAGATCTTGTGAGACTTATTCACTACCAGGAGAACAGTACAAGGGAAACCACCCCCATGATTCAATTATCTCCCACCAGGTCCCTCCCACACATGCGGGAATTATGGGAGCTACAATTCAAGATGAGATTTGGGTAGGGACACAGCCAAACCATATCACATAGTAACTAGTAGTGAATATGTAACTGAGTCCAATCTTTTACTACTCTCCCCACAACAGCCAGTAAGTTGACAGACAAGGTTTTAGGGCAAGGAAAGCAACTTCATTTAGACAGCCAGCCAACCAAGAAGATGACAGAATAGCATCCTAAAGGATCATCTTAAGTTAGTAAGTATTAACTTCAGACTCCTTTTCATGTTAAGGGAAGGGAGGAGAAGAGGGAGTTGAGGCTAAAAGGTGCCCTAAGACCACAGACACCTGGGCATTAGTGAAGATTCAAAAAAGTTGTAACATTTCTTTGTTCTTCGTCAGTTGACTTTGGTTGGGATGAAGTAGATCAGGTCATAGTGTTCCTGTTAGTCTTTAACATTTCCTTATCTCCTCAAGAGTTAGTTTTGAGAAAGGGACTATTATTTTGTCTTAAAGCTGCACTACAAGCTAAATTCCTTCTATAATTAGCTGGTCTACAGGCAAAGTTAAGCAGAAACTTTTAACCTAGAAGATACTACTGCTGGCATGGCACAGGGGGTGGGGAGTTGTGCTGCTCAGAGGCAAAATGAAGTCAGTATGCTGAGCCTCCCTCCACTGTTACAAGTGTAGAAGAGACCAGGAAAGGATGGAGTCAGAAAGCCAGCAAGTGAACAGATCATGAAACATTTATCATGTATTCATTTATCAGAGCTTCATTTAGAACTTCTTAAGTTTATGAAGCCTAATTTCAGGTACATTTCTAGAGACAGGGTTGGAGTGGAACATATTATGATTTAGGCTTATGAAAAATGTGTCCAGCAATAAAGGGGGTTTGAAGACATTGATTGAGTCACTATTGAATATTCTTAACTTACATAAAAATAACTATAATTCAGGGAAGCATGCAATTGGCATTGCATTATTAAAGATCTTTTAGAATTCACTATAAACTATTTTTCTGATATAACAATGAAAACTTTCAGAAGTAGGTGGCAGATGAGCTGGACCTTGAGAAGGGTTAGGATTTAGAATTCAGAAATAGGGGAGGAAATTCTAAGTGGAGGAGATGCCAGGTGTAAAGTTTCAGAAATAGGAAGATAGAGCACATTCTGTGAGTGGACAATGGATCCATTTGACTGGACTTGTCAAAGTAGTAGCAGGTTGTAAAGTCAGGTTCAGGTTAGAACTGGAACGCTATGATAAATAGTTTTATGTTTTAAAAGGTAGAAGCTTAAAGAAGACATTTAAGCTAGCAAATGGCTTGATTAAAATTGAATAAGAGGGACTGGAGAAAAAAGGAGCAGTGTTCAAAAGACAAATTCATGTAATAATATCTAACCTAGTGCACCAATCCAGAGGTGAAGGTCTAATGACCTGAATCAGGGTAGAGGAAACTTAATGAAAAGACTGAAGAGGTACTGAACATAAAATAGGACTTCAGTTAATAAGGGTTAGGAGGAGTGGACATGTGTGCTGTAATTTCAGCTCTAAGAGTTGAACAACAGTATATAGGAGCATAAATTATGAAGCAGGTTATACAGGCATACGTACTGTAATACCCATATATTTGCAAGTATATATATTGTATATATTTGCCAACTCCTTGCATCTTCTTTCTTGTATTGTTTGTTTGTTTCTTTGTTTGTTTTTGTTTTCTTTCTCTCTGGAATCCTAGTTCTTTCTCTTTTTTCCCCTAAATTTCTAAAGCTTCTTACTAGCATAATTTATCTTACTTGGATTCTAGATGAATCCTTTTAGAAAATAGATTTCTCCAGTGCTTCCATCAAACACATTTCAAAACATTACCCATCCTGAGTGCCATTTTTAGAGCTCTCTTTTTCAAAGTGACAATGAACCATGTAGTGGTAATAAACTTAAATACTATAGTACTTTTCTTATGTGACATATGTGAACACCACACAGACACACATGCACACACACACACACACACACACACACAGACACATGCCTGTTGAGAATACTGCCTAGATTCACTAGAAAGTTCAGGAACTGATGAAGACAAAGAAAAGACATTCTGTGATTGTTATCTCTTTTTAATTCACACAGCATAGGTAACCATCCATAATATGCTAATTCTGCAGGGGGACAAAATAGTTTGGTGGTTAAGAAAAGCAGCTCCTGGAGTGGTATTGCCTACACTACAGTTCTGTTTCCAGTCTTACAAACTGTGAAATTGGGCACATGCCCTGAATCTCAGTTTCCTTATTCTGTGAAGTAGAATATTTATGTTAATTACATTGTTGTTCTGTATTAAGGATTATCTAAGGTTAATATATGAAAACACTTAGAAGTGAGATGGGCAGGACAAACATCCAATCAATGTTAGATATTTTGTCATAACAGTAGTCCTTAAGGCTCAATCTCTACCAAAAATATAGTGAGCTTCATGTCACTTTCATGTACACTAGGATACCTATGAAAAGCAACTTTCAGGTGGGTGCAGTGGCTGATGCCTGTAATCCCAACACTTTAAGAAACCGAAGCAGGGGGATTGCTTGAGTCCAGGAGTTTGAGACCAGCCTGGGCAACATAGAGAGACCACCTCTCCATTTAAAAAAGAAAGAAAAGAAAAGAAAAGAAAAACTTTTAAGTGTGGCTCTCTGTGTCTTAAAACCCATAATTCGCTATGGTTGATGCACAAAATTAACTTCAATAGCAATCTTATTAAACCCCCAATCACTCAAGCCATTGGACAATTCATCGGTGGTTTGTCTAAGAGGTGCTATGATAGTAAGAGCAATAAACTGCTGCAAAGTATTGGTTCTGCCATTAAAGAGCTGTGCAACTGTGAACAAGACGTTTTACCACCCCTGTCCCCCATGACTTGAAGTGCCTCATCACTAAAATGAGGGAGTTGAATTGAAGACTCTGTAAGATTGCTTTCAGGCCAGTCTTGCTATGTTTTTATTGTTTTCTAAAGAATAAATTTAGGGGATATAGGAAAAACATCTATCAAAATGGGTGGCTTTTCAAATGACTCCTTTCAATGAAAGCATAAACACACACACACGCATATATACATACACACATATGCATACTGTAAACCATATTCTTCTTGTTTATTACATTACCCATTGCAAGAAGTTGAAGTTTTTTCCTATTTTTTCTATGTCAGTGTCAGGTGACATTGTACAAATTTTGGTACACAGACATTCTGATCTCTTTGCCTTTTCACTTTAAATAAATTCAGGTTTGCAGGAGAGCAGAATACATTTGTCATATTTCTTCTTGTATATATTCCTGGTCTGGAGGAACAACTGAAGGACAAGAAAAATGCATAATATATTTATATCCCTCAGAAACAATGCTAAGAGAGATGTGAGGTAGGACATACACAACCCTTTTATAAATAGGATAAGCATACATGAAACCTAAAAGCAATAATAGATAAAACCAAACTGAAAACTTATCCGAAACATTATCTAAATAACTGCAAGAGAGAACAAATACCACCCTGCTGTCTGTGATATCACAAAGACTTATGTGTTGCAGGTAATCGCATCCTCCCAGAATTTATCCCACCTTAGACATCCGTGCAGATCTAAAATTTGGCAAATGCCATCTCTACCTCACAGGAGGGTGAGTTAAATCAGTGTGGGGCCTCTATTTTGGAAACCTTTCTTTAAGAATCTTAACATTAAATTGAGACCATGATAGAGTCATAGACCTTCAGATAAAGAGGGTGGTTGCTCTATAGGCAACTTAAAATCATTCCAGCCCTTAAATATGAGTGTCTATGTCTTTGTTGCTCTTCCAAGCTCTACTTCAGACTCCTTGTCTCAAAAAGCATCTCATTCCACTGTAACCTAGGGCTGCTCATTAGAGGATTCTTACTTATCCTGGGCTGAGCTTTTTCTTCATGTCACCTTCATTGGTCATAATCTCACACACCAGAACTGCACAGAGCAAGTCAAATTTAAATACCACATGATAGAATCTCATGTATTTGAAGTAAACTATCTTGACTTCTTGACTTTTCTTGACCTGAACTTTGAGAAATTTCAACAGGCGGGGTTAAACAGGACCTCTGCTATGTGGAGGCAGGTTAGGAGTTACAGGAGGGACCAGGCCCAGGGTGGAATGAACACAAAGATGAATAACCTGCATCTTGGCAAGCAGGCAAATTAATTCATAAAATTGGATTTGCTTTGTTATTGCAGATCCTTTTTAAATGTGTTAGTTAAATAGTCTAGCCCTGTCTCAGTTTTGCTACAGAGTACTAAAGGAAGGCGATGTGTCATTCTGGGGGATAAAGCATTACAAGGAGGAGAACAAGACACAAGAAGACTTCATTGATTATTCCATAATCCACCAGGCACCCTGAGAGGAAAGGAAATATCAGCAGGCAGATTGCGGGAGGTGCTGATTGTGTGCCTCTCACTACTACAAGGCAATCCTTCTGGGGCCAGCATCTTAGGTTATGACAGTTTTTTCCATATACTTAGAAAATATTTTTTATTTCAAAAGGTAGTTTGGTGGAGGGGTACAATATTCAGTGCTAAAGCACACACCTTAGGCAGTATAAAAGCATCAGAGCACTGACTCTAAGATTTTCAAGCAGGAATGTTCAAGATATACCTAAACACACAAGCACACACACACACCACACCACACACACACACACACACACAGGTTTGAGAAATAAGAGAATTCTTTACATCATTTAGGGTCCAACCTACTCACTAGAAGGCTAAGTTTCACATACATTATCTTTCCCCTTAAGTGAAAATCTTCACATTTTGTTGTCTAATAACGTGCCCCAAAGCAGGGGTATCCTGAGAAACTTGAGCATACAAGTTTGAGGAGAGCTGGCAAGATAAATGTTGAACCATGTTTCCATTTACTGTCTATTGAAGGGTACAGAGCCAGTTGGTCCCCTGTATTGCAAAGAAGTTGCCTTCTATGATTTGGATTCATTAATCTATCCCCATTATTTTTCTCTCATTGCATTACATTCTTCACTTCCCAATTAAAGATTGCTTTATAGCAATGAGATTCTATTTGGAAGTGTAGATGACTGTGGGAAATGTAAATTGGCATAAATCGCTTATTTTTCTCCTATCAGGTCATTCAAAAAATAGGAATAGAGGCTACATAGAAAATGAGATGTGTCCTGAAAAAACTGCCGCAGGCATTGAGAGTCTGGGCAAGATAGTGGTGCAAAGCAATAGGTGAGAATGACCCCAGGACCTCGGCCATGAACAACCTGCCTCTGAAGTATGCTCAGGTGAAGGTTCTGCTTCTGGCCCAAGCGGAGCTTCTGGCCCACGGAGTGGAAGGGAAGAAGCGGAGTAAGACCCCTGCCGTGCCTCCTTTTGTACTGCCTTCCACCAGCCAGAGAGCACAAAAGATCTAGGGCTCCTGCAGGTGATTGAAAAGAGGAGCTGATTTTTAAGCATTTCACTCTAAAATGTACATTTCCTTCTGTTTACATCTGCATATATCTTCCTACTGATGTGGCAGCTTAAATGCTTTATTTACTTTTTAAAGCTCTGCAATTGGCTTTTAAGTTGTGGTTACAGTTCCTGTCCTTTTCCAGATGCGATCCAATTGTACATAAACACATAAACAATTAAAACGGCGAGATGAGGTGGGGAAAGGGGCAATAAAAATGGTCAGAGTCAATTAAATCAGTGAAATAAAAAAAAATTAAACCGTGGAATGGTGTACACAACAACCCATATTTTATTATTTTCCCCTTACAACATTGTAAAAAATACATAAGCCCTTGATGTATGTATGTTTCCTCGAGAAAGGTGCTCTATGGCTCAGAGGCGGATTGGCGGCATGTGATGTGGGCAGCTGTAAGGTAACAACATGTTTTCCCATAAAAAGCAGAGGAAATAGGCACATAAATTCCATATAAACTGTCAGTGTGTCAGCTATGCTAACACTAGGGAAGCTGGCGCCCTGGAGCTACACTAACTTATGCACCTTCATTTTTCAAACATACACTTCTTGAATTCACAAAGCTAAGCTGCAATCAGGCTACTTTCTTCTTCTTTTTCCATCTAGCAGCTCCCCCTCCCCATTCTTGCAGACACCTCTTGCTTTAAGAAAGCAAAGCCATGAGCCAGGAATAAAAGAGGGAAGAAGGTATCAGGAAGTGATCCTTACATACTGTTGCCATCTAGCATAGCTCATTCTGGGTGCTCAGTACTAATAATCAAACCGCACTAAATTGAATTTGAAGAGCATCATGATGCTAAGTCTGTGACTAAAAATTTCAGGAGCAAGTGGGGACTGGAAGTTCTTTCCTCTTCTTCCAGCTCCCTCTTCTGCTCCCTCCCCATCTCTCCCCCTCCTGCTTCTTCTGCCATTTATTGTTTTTTTGGGAGATCATTTCTAGGACATAAAATAAACTTTGGCATGTTTGAGAATATCATTCAGGAGATAATAACATTTTCCCCTTGCTAATAATTCAATGTATAAAAGTATTGAAGTTTATATTACAAATCCAAATTCAAGGTCATTTGTTGAAGTGAAGCAGAGCAAAAGCCCCTCCTGCCTCCTCCCTCGAATGATCTGGGTTTGGTGGGTGTGTGAGGTGGTGGTGGTGTCCAAATTCCTGACTCTTTTGTTTGGAACACTTTCAGTAGCTATTTTGTGAAATTCTAACAGGGCCTTATTACTTGAACTCAAAATTTACTTTATATCATGACAGCTGATGCTGTGTTTAATTCAAACATGCAGAGTTTCTGTGTCCAAGACCTAAACTTTCTATTTGAACAAGTTTGCTGAACTCCCTGGGCTTCCGTTTCTTTATCAGCCCACAGGAGCTCATCTTTATCATACAGCGTCATAAAGTTGTTGTGATTACTCAGTAAAATACTAAATGTGAATAATACACATTGAAAAGTTTCATGTGGTCTTCATGTATAAGAAATTATTGAATCTTCAACAAATTTTGAATTCAGGATTTTATTTTTATTACTTTTATATTTTTTTGAGATGAGATCTCACCCTGTCTCCCAAGCTAGAGCACAGTGGTGCGCTCATGGCTCATGTCAGCCGTGACCTCCTGGGCTCAATTGATCCTCTCACCTCAGCCTCTGAAACTTCGGCACGTGGCATCGCATCCAGTTAATCTTTGTATTTTTTGTAGAGGTGAGGTTTCACCATTTTGCCCAAACTGGTCTAGAACTCCTAGGCTCAAGCAATCCACCTGCCTTGGCTTCTCAAAATGCTGGCATTATAGGTGTGAGCCACAACATCCAGCCTGAATTCAGGATTTTAAAGGCATGTTTAGATTAGGTAGAATAAAAACTACTTGGCTTTTTCTTTTTAGATATAGAGTTCAAGGGTCCCATAATTTAAAATGTGTCCAAAATAGTGCATCTTTCATCTAGATTTTTGACAAGATTAAAATGATGAAAAGCATAACACAAAACGCAAAACACTGTAAATTTTAAAATTTAAAATAATAAATAGAATAAAACAAATAGGATGATCCCACAACTGTCTTTTTTGTATATCAGTGATGAGGTTTCACTGTGTCTTCTACATTGATACGTAAACATCCCTGATCATATTCTGTGCATTGCCTGAGCCCAGATCCACTCTTGTTATGGTTTAGCTATTAATACAATCCTATAATTTTTAAAAAAATTTTATACTAGTTGTTAGAATCAGTATCAGACAACAGTAGACGTCCAAGAAACGCATATCCAAGATTGCCAACAAAATCATTTAGACACAGACCTAATTGCTTATTAATCACTCTGCATCACAAAAGTGTTATTAACATTTGCTTCATTATTATGCACACTGAGAAAAGGAAAAACAAAGATGCTACTGGCCTATTCTCATATATCTCAACTAAGTAACTGCTCTAGGGTTTTAACTTTAATTTCAAGCTATGGATAACTTTATCTATAGTTTATCTTTGCATGCATTTCCAAGGTCTTTTGCACATTTAAGTTGTTTATTCATGATTCTGGCACAGATTAAGAGGGAGGCATAGTGTTTACCATATAATTTAAGAATAGAACAATAGTAATAACCTTTTGAGTGAAGGAAAAATAAAGCTGAGAGAGGATAATTAATGAATCCCAGTGATCTGCCTACACTTCTCTGCCTTGCTCCACACTCTATTTCAACCTACTTGTGCAAACACGAAGCCAACTTTTTACTCCTAGAGTCAGCTTTGCATATGGGGTCTCTCATGTTCCTAGCAGGCATATCTTTTACTGCTGTAGAACCAAAATGGCTTAAGTTTAATTATCTAGATACATTGCTTTCTGCAGTAACTTCACTATTGTTCTCACTGTACTCTACCACGTTATTAATGCCAGATTTTTCCTATTAGCTTTTAAACTGTTCTTTTACACTGAGTAGTTTGCCACCAAATGGTTACCAATAAAACTCATCAAATGCCTAAAGGTTATTTTAAACACACTGTGAGCAATGCTGGTTTCATTTTGTCATTTATTTTGTTGAGTCATTATTGGTATGCATTGTGTGAACTTATTGTATGCATTTTTTATGCTACTGGAATGGCAGTATATTTTTAACGATCCCATTTTAATACGAATATCCTAAAAAAAATCATTAAACCCAGAGTTTAACAAGGACTGTACTAACTTTACCTATTGCCTCCAATGTGTCAAACATCGTTGAGTGATAACTTTGGGAAACTAATATATTTGGAAATCTTGGCTTCTATTTCTTTCAGAGCTATAATGCATACTAAAGGATGCTATAAAAGAACACTTTCTTTGCAGTAAGTGTTCTCTGCCTCATATTCTCTGGTAGTCAGATAACCAAAGAGCTCAGGCACAGAATAACCTTCTTTATAAATGTCAAAAAAAATGTAGGCATATGGTACACATTTTAAGAAAACTTTTAAGTCATTGAAAATCTGATTCAAAAACTATCATAAAACCCAAAGGCATGTTCTTACCCATATTGCTACTTATAAATATAAACTTCAGATATGGCCATGCCACTTCTAGCTTAAATTTCACCAGGATTTATAAACTAAGCAAAATTGAAGTGGGTCAATATGAATGAACGCTTTCAATGGAAAAGGCAAAGACAAGCAAACAAAAGTAATTCAAATTTTGATAAGAAAGTATGTGATGTGTTTGCCACTTTGATAATTATGT
Organism: Symphalangus syndactylus; assembly: GCF_028878055.3. Lineage (NCBI taxonomy): Eukaryota > Metazoa > Chordata > Mammalia > Primates > Hylobatidae > Symphalangus > Symphalangus syndactylus. The sequence continues at coordinate 45,286,162 of NC_072423.2, forward strand.
TGTCTAACACAGCAAACTCACTTTCCCAGGAGATAAAGAGGAGTGATAGGAGAACTTGATACATCACTTAGGTTGTCTAAAACTCTCCTAAATCCATAGTATCATTCAAATATATTTTATCCAGGTATCTTGGGAAATAGACTGGCCTGATGTGATATAACAAGGCCATAATTGCAAGGCTCAGGAGCAGTTTAGGGTTATTACTATCATATGGAAAAGGTATGTGTTGTGGGGAAGAGGAAATAAGCTAGCTCAGCCAACAAGCATGTCATTCATCCATTGCTCCATCTGTTCAGTCTTCCAGTCATTGATTTAAATCAAACAAATATTTGTGGGGCACTTAATATGTGCCATGCCCTATAAGTGCCTTTCAAGTTACACTAGCAAACAAGACAGACATAATCTGTATTCACAGGAAAGTTAGAGTTTGCAAAGTGAATTTTTCCCTTGATGGGTAATATAATCAGCCATAAACATGCTAGGGTTACAAGAATTCTTCTAGCCATGCTGTAATCACACTTTACAGCAAGAGATATGAACACTAGAATCTCTTAGAATTTGGCTCTCAAATTTTGTTATGTTATAGAAAACTGCAACCCAACCCAGGATTAGCAATCAGAGTAGAAAAGGTAATGAATGGTAGAGAGGGAGACAACAATTTTCCTTAATGGTTCTAATGTAGTGAGAAACACTGCTTTACTTGGAGGAGCTGGTAAGAACTAGTCAGGCGTATCTATCCAAGATATACAGGCCAAGGTTCCCAGCGTGGCCTCAATAGGAGGGTAAGAGGAGTGAACTGGGAGGGTAATAAAATAGAATTTAAGGCAGGCAAGCCATAGATACTTGCTTAACCTGAGTGTGATACTGGGAGCGGTGGGTTGGGCAAGGGGAGTATAGAAGAGAAAAGGCTATAGCTGCAAGAAATCCAGATGCTATGTCGATTTGTATTAACAAGTTATTAAACCTCACCTTGTGGCTGAGCTTGCTGACCAATTCCTGTTTCCTGACAATCGGTTAAAAAGCAATATGGCTTGCGTTAATGTGCTACCCATTGAGCTGGTTAGTCAAAAAACAAAAGCTGTAAGAAAGAGGCAGCTGGGCACGGTGGCTCATGCCTGTAATCCCAGCACTTTGGGAGGCCGAGGCAGGCAGATCACGAGGTCAGGAGATTGAGACCATCCTGGCTAACACCATGAAACCCTGCCTCTACTAAAAATACAAAAAAAAAAAAAAAAAAAAAATCAGCAGTACGTGGTGGTGGGCTCCTGTAGTCCCAGCTACTCGGGAGGCTGAGGCAGGAGAATGGTGTGAACCTGGGAGGCAGAGCTTGCAGTGAGCTGAGATGGTGCCACTGCACTCCAGCCTGGGTGACAGAAGGAGACTCCATCTCAAAAAAATAAATAAATAAAAATAAAGAAAGAGGCTTCATCTTTCCACCTATTTTTACCATGTCAAAGATGGCTCTCAAGTCTGATTAGGGAGGACATTTGCTCTATGGTAAGTACTAGGAGGGTTATTTAGCAAGTAATATACTAGAGGGTTAAGTGTCAAGTGCTGGCTTCAGAGACATGGAACTGGTTTAAATTGCAGCTTCAACACTAGATATTCATGTGGCCTTGATAAAGGTTATTCTTACTAAGCCTTAGTTTCCTTGTCTTAAAAAGGATATCTGGGATAATTTGTGTTTCACATGGTGCTGAAATTCTTAAACAAGATAAATTTTCTAAAATTCTTGTAATAAAGTAAATGTCAACTATCATTAAGCCTCCCTCTTTTCCATTAATAATCAAATGCATCATTTAGGTCAGTGTTATGCACAAATTAGTTCAATAAATTATTGGTGAATTGAATGGCTAGGGTAATCTCCTTGCTCTTATATTCTTTTACTAGCATATATTAACATAGTCACACTTCTTGTTGGATAACAGGTAATAGAGACATGCAACTCAACCACCTTAAAAATTGATGTATTTGTTGATAGCTGGAGAGAAGTGTCTTCCGACAGAGTAGGTACCATCAGTTTGTAAATCACCAAAGAATGGAGCAGGATAGAATTCTTGATCAGATTTTCATGGCATTATCATATAGATAAAGAAGAGTTTGAATATATCTGAAAAAGTGTTTCAGGATTTACACAATGAATTAAAATAAAGAGGCAGACTTAGGTCTGAATCCTTTAACCAACATTTATCCATAGCAGGGTCATGAACTTCAGTGAGTTCCCTCTGCACTGATGGGACATCTTGTTAATAGTGCTAATGAAGGGAGAATATCTAAAATCTAGAAATAACTAAATATTCTTAACCTTTAGAAGGGTAGGTAAAATGAAAGAGGCACAGTTGCTCAACTGTCTCCAAATTCAGTAAAATCTCAGATACCTTAGGTAAACTTTATAGCCTAGCCATGGGCCAGATTGTGGAATTAAAAAAAAAAAAGTTGGGGTTTCATAGTCATGAAAACTTTCATTTAAAAATGCCTCCCTGTTGATAGTTTCTTCTGCTGTGCAGAAGCCGTTTAGTTTATTATAATTAGATTCAATTTGTCAATTTTTGCTTTTGTTGCAATTGCTTTTGGCATCTTCTTCATAAAATCTTTGCCCATGCCTATGCCCTGAATGGTGTTGCCTAGTTTTGCCTTCCAGGGCTTTTATAGCTTTGGGTTTTACATCTAAGTCTTTCATCCATCTTGAGTTAATTTTTGTACATGGTATGAGGAAGGGGTCCAGTTTTAATCTTCTGCATATGACTAGCCCATTATCTCAGCACCATTTATTGAATAGGGAATCCTTTCCTCATTGCTTGTTTTTGTCAGGTTTGTCAAAGATCAGATAGTTGTAAGTTTGTGGTCTCATTTCTGGGTTCTCTATTCTGTTCCATTGGTATATGTGCCTGTTTTTGTAACAGTATCATGCTGTTTTGGTTAGTATAGCTCTGTAGTATAGCTTGAAGTTGGGTAGTGTGATGCCTCTAGCTTTGCTCTTTTTGCTTGGGATTGCCTTGGCTATTCAGGCTATTTTTGGTTCCATACGAATTTTAAAATAGCTATTTTGCATTCTGTGAAGAATGTCAATGGTAGTTTAATAGGCATAGCGTTGAATCTTTAAATTGCTTTGGGCAATTTTGGCATTTTAATGATATTGATTCTTTGTATTCATGAGCATGGAATGTTTTTCCATTTGTTTGTGTCATCTCTGATTTCTTTGAGCAGTGGTTTATAGATCTTTCACCTCTTTAGTTAGCTGTATTCCTAGGTATTCTGTGTGTGTGTGTGTGTGTGTGTGTGTGTGTGTGTGTGTCATGACAATTGTGAATGAGAGTTCATTCCCAATTTGGCTCTTGGCTTGACTGTTGTTGGTGTATGGAAACTAAAAAGCTTCTGCACAACAAAAGAAACTGTCAATAGAATTTGTCTAAACTACAGAATGGGAGAAAAATTTTTCATATTATACATTCAACAAAGGTGTAATATCTGGCATCTATAAGAAACTTAAATTTAAAAGATAAAAACAAACAACCCCCTTAAAAAGTGGGCAGCGAACATGAATACTTTTCAAAAGAAAGCATACATTCAGCCAATAATCATATAAAAAAGGCTCCACATCAGTGATCATTGGAGAAATGCAAATCAAAACCACAGTGAGATGTTATCTCACACAAGTCAGAATGTCTATTATTAAAAAGTCAAAAAATAACAGATGATGGAGAGGTTATGGAGAAAAACGAACACTTATACACTGATGGTGGGAATGTAAATTACTTCAACTATTGTAGAAGACAGTGTGGTGATTCCTCAAAGACCTAGAGGCAGAAATACAATTTGACCCAGCAATCCCATTATTGGATATATATCCAAAGGAATATAAATCATTCTATTATAAAAACACATGCACACATATGTTCACTGCAACACTATTCACAATAGCAAAGACATGGAATCAACCTAAATGCCATCAATGATAGACTGAATAAAGAAAATTTGGTACATATACACCATGAAATACTACACAGCCATAAAAAAGAATGAGATAATGTCCTTTGCAGGGACATAGATGGAGCTGTTGGCTATTATCCTTAGCCAAATAATACAGGAACAGAAAACAAAATACCACATGTTCTCACCTATAAATTGGAGCTAAATGATGACAACACATGGACACATAGATACTGGGGCTTATTGGATGGTGGAGGGTGGGAGGAGGGAGATGATCAGGAAAAATAACTAATGAGTACTAATACCTGGGTAATGAAATAATCTGTACAACAAACCCCCATGACACAAGTTTACCTATGTAACAAACCTGCACATGTACCCTTGAACTTAAAATAAAAGTTAAAAATAAAAAATAAAAATGCCTCCTTTCCTAGACAGCTATGAATGGTCTTGTGAACGCTGACAAATTCCCTTATTTGGACCTCCCAAGTAAGCTCTTCTCTCTCAAGCAATAATGTTGGTCACATTTTCTTTCCTCGTTCTTCAATCCTGTTAAAAATTGTTTAGCTTATAGGAGACATCTAACTGTAGGTTTTATGTCAACCAAAAATTGAAGTTGCTAATGTGCAGGTATGTCTCTCTATAGGGAGGACATTTGCATTTAAATCTGTGTCTTATGCAAGGATTACTAATGCATGGACTTCTGACTGCAGGGAAGCACACTTTTGCAGATTATTTAGGGATGTGAGTACATCTCTAGTGCCCCTTATAATATATAGCCACCTTCTAATCCAATACATAGAGCTAGATTTAGATTTGAGATGGGACATGACTTGGATGACCTGCTTTTCTTTTCTGCAGAGGAGGTGGTTGGGAGTGATTTCTTCATTTGTGAGATGCTTCCTTTGGTAAAGTGGTTGCTCCACCATGGGTACAGTGATGACCTTACTGCCTAGATGGAAGATGAGCTGGCTTACACAGGCACATGCGATCACATGTGAGATCCAGGAAGGGGTGACTTCAATCAAAATGGATACACTGAACTTGAAGGGGAAACCAGAGGCAAAAATGAACACTTCTCAGAGTCCATTTATGGCTGGGGAATAGGTCCAAATATCAGTAGGAGTCTTTTTTTTCTTTCTTTCTTTCTTTCTTTTTTTTTTTTTTTTTTTTGAGACGGAGTTTCGCTCTTGTTGGCCAGGCTGGAGTGCAATGGCATGATCTCCTCTGCCTCTTGGGTTCAAGAGATTCTCCTGCCTCAGCCTCCCAAGTAGCTTTCAACAGATGAAAAAGACTTCAAAAAACATGGAACTAAAGAGCAAAAAGAGTAATAAGAAGCCTTCTAGAGGAGACTATTGGTTGACTTCATTGAGGACTTTTACTCTTGATTTATGGTGTGGTTACAAAGTCACAGTGGTAGGACCCTCCCTGTCATCTCTTTCATTTCGATGAATCACTTCCTTTGTTATCTGATAGTTATAGTCAGTGCCTAAATAAAAAAATAACATTCTCTTCACTTGGAACTCACCAGGTAGATGTATAATTTTTCAGATTTGGTTTCATGCAATTGTAATATATTGGTTAGAAACTCTTTACGCATCCAGTTCGAATGTCTGCTAAGTTTATGCATTTAATATTCTGACATTCTTAATAGGTATATAGAATCTTCCCTTTGAACATGGGAGATAATTTGCTATAGTGGGCAACTTAGTTAATATTATCTGAACCATTACTTGCTACATAATTATTTATTTCCTTATATTTTTACTAGTGAAACTCTATTGCTCTTTTATTATTAATAAAGCTTTCAAATGATTAGGTCTGATCCCTGCAGCAAGATTTTAAGCATTTTGAAAGTGAGGCATTATTTTACACTTCTTGATATCTATAAAGCATCCAATTTTATAGCATGTGTTCAATATAAGTTTGTTGTGAATAGCAGGTACTTAACATACGTTTGTTGCACATGGCTGGTACTTAAGATATAATTGTTTAATGAGTATCTAGAAATGAGAAGAACTGAGGTTCAAATCCTGCCTCTGGCATCAAAATGGATCAATGAAGTCTAATTCGAATCCATGAATAGAACTGATTGTGGCTGCTAGTTTACTCTTTAATTAGTCTAGTAAAAAGATTTATGACTGAATTCCATGTGTTATTTCATGTGTTATTGACTAGTAATTATTATATTATTGGCTCTACATAGGTGCCTATGTATGAAAAATGAAAGTTATGGTGAAATATTTATATTCTTTACGATCTCAGTAGTATTCACACCATCGTCCTACTTAAATGACCCTCTGTAGCCTTCAGAATAGAGTTCATTCTTCACTTCTTGTATTTGAAGAGCTTCCTTAACTGACCCTAATCCATCTGTTCAAACTTAACTTGGCTGCTCCCCAACATATATGCTCAACCTAGCCCCCATGGAGTCCTTGCCATTCTTTAAACACATATGTTTACTTCCATGCCACATAATTATGTATGAGTAGCATGGTGCATTGAAATAATACTGACTTCAAAGCAACATGGGTCACTTATAAGCTGTGTCCAGCTTTGACAATCTAACCTGATGAATATCAACTTTCAGGGTTGTGATGAAGATCAGAGATAAGATATTATACATATAAATATAGATATGAACAAAACTTAGCCCGATAAATACAAATCTATTTATGAGGTCAGCAGGTAAGAAATAGATCATATCCAGATGATTTAGCTCTGTGGCTATCTTAGCAAAGGGAAAGGACTGCACACACAACTCCCCTGTGTTTTTTTTTATGCTAATTACTTCCCAACTCAGATCAAATCCCAAATCTTCTTAACACAGTGACTTGAATTGTGCATGTTTATATTATCGATTCACATTGCTCTAACTTCTAAAGTTAACAAGAGCCCTAAAACCTTAATAGGTCATCATAAATGTTTTTTATTTGAATATTGACAAGAAAGATGCTCCAAAAGACACTTTGGCAGTTCCAACTGTCTAATTCACATACCTTCTATCAGAATGAAAAAGTTTCTAAAATTGTATAAATCAAAATAACAAAAGGAAAAAAGAAGGAAAAAGAAAAGACTCATTTTTGAGACCTTGACAATCTTAATTTCATTTATCTAGCACCTAGAATTTTTCAAGATATTCCTTGGATTTCTGCTGCTTCGTTTCAGACATTCATTTTTTGGATAATGTAAGAAGACTGTTGTTTGATCAATTGTAGCAAAACAGAATGGAGTCCTTCAGGTAAGTTGAAGCAAGAAATAAAAAGCAAAACTCTCTAAAGTATATAAGTCTCTAAATAAAGCATTTTTAGGTTCTCAAGTCTCTGGGTGACGGCCCCAATTCCCAGCTAGACTGTGTGGAGAGACCTGTCCTGAGCACAGGAATTCCAAAGAAGAAAATGAGACTGCCTAACTCCTGACCTCTACCTTACCTCCTTCCCTTTTAAAGATGGGGCTGAGTCTCCTCAAATAGACTCTGGCCCAGATGAGAAAGAATAATCAATGTCTCGGCTACAGGAGGTTTCTCTGGGGTTAATCTTACTAGTTATTGAAAGGCACACAAGACAATTGCTATTCACTCTTTTCTTAAGGGAGGAAAGTCTCCATATCTTACCATTGTCTGGGGAAAAAACTGTGGTCAGTCACAGTACCATTTCATTGCCATCTTACTTCAGGGAGATGGTGAGGTACAAAGAGAAGCAAGCCAGCAAACAAACAAACAAAGGCAAGGCAATCAATGCCTCTCAGTTGGAACAATTTGTGGCAAAATTACAATAGTCCTTGTCACCTAGATCTCTATTACTCTCCTCTTTTCTTCCTTTTTAAATTCATTTTTCAATGCTTTAATAAATAACTAAAAATCTGTAAGTTCATAAATTGCTTAAATTATTAATTTGAAATCCAGATTAGTCTATGGATAAGCTCTAATTAACAGCTAATATAGGACTACAAATGTCAATGTATTGCACATTATAGATTTTGTTGTTTTGCTAAGAGTTTCTTACATCTGGTGAGTGGAATAGATTTTAGAAAGAGAAAGAGAGAGAACCCAGACATACATATACATGTCTATAATCAGAGGCATTTAGAATAAGCAAATTTCCAACCCTGTCCTTTAAAAGTGGAGCATACTGTCCTCATCGTCAGCCAGGGCATTTGGCTGTGAAGTCAGAGACAGGAATATTTAATTACTATCAGCAAACAGAAACCTAGCAAACAGTATTTGTGTCAGTTAGATGCCAAGGAAACTAAGCCTTTCTGAGATGGAGAGGATCGATTTAATTTTTTTCCCCTTCTCCAGATTTTTGCTATGACAGAATGACATACTCTTCATTCAGCCACTCAAGTAAAAGAATGACTGATGATCCAGTGAAGGTCAAATAGTTTTCCAGCCAGTTGATGCTGCTTCACACAGACTTAACCCTCTTTACTCAGAAAGACTGGGCCAAAAGTTTGGCTCTGAAGACCCTAGAAGCTGTCCCTCCAGAGAAAACCTCCTCTTACTTCCTCTGTCCCTAAAAAATACAGTTCATGAGAAGTTTCCAGTAGGTGGCTCCATTTCTCAGAAGGTTCCACCCTTTTCCTTGTATGCAGTTAAAACATCTTGTGACTTTCATTCTACTTTGCTGGAGTTCCCCTGGTCTCGCCTCCTTGTTGGGCTCTGGCTTTATTTCTCATCAATGTCAGTGTGCCTCAGGGAATTAGTTTTTCTCTTTTCCTGAATGAACAAATGCTTTCCCTAAATGAAATCTGGAAATACATGGCCTTTCTAACAAAGTCATAAGGGAGGACTCTCCAGGAGGTAGGAACATTTACATAAAACAAAATCTCAGAGGGACTGGCGAGCCCTTCAGTTTGAAACTTTATTAGCAGGATAGAGATTTTTGCCTCTAACCTCTGATTCTTTAGTCTGCACATTTTGCAGTATAACTTCACATTCTTGAGAGTGACACCTAAGGGAGAAAGTCAGGAAGGATTTTACCAAGTATCACGTAGGGTGCAAAAATGTGATAAAGGACAATAGACAGGCGAATACAGTAGATCGTGACATTTTGGGTGCTATAATCCCAGACATTATTCGCTGAAGTTAGTGGGCTCTTAAAGTTTAAGAAAATCAACACGTGCCACAGCCAGCCTGCCTGAGAGCAAATCCCAGTCAGCTGTTTGGCCCCTAGGACCCTTTCCAGCCTCTTGGAAGTTACCTCTTCTATTTTTAACCCCTGTTTCCTGATTTTTTTCCACTTTGAAAAATATTAAGAATTAGTGGATTAAAAAAAAAAGTGTGTCGAAGTAAAGTATGTAACATTTCATTAAAGCACTTGCATAGATGTGAGCTGGTTTGAGTCTTTGTTTTGTCTTTTAGAGAGTAGAATAAGTGTTACAACAGACAAGGAAAGAGAAACCTTGAGTGGTTATATTATTTGTGCGGCATCACCTTATAAGTCTCTGAAAAACCAAGAATGTGGGTACAGCCTCCTTATTCCTTAGATAGGATTTATTCTACATGTTGGTGGTAACTTTCTATTTTCAAGTCTAATTAAATATTACTGAGTAAGATATCACTTTTCACATGAGTTGTTATTAAATGTATTTACACACAACACTAACAAAGGAACATGTCCCCCATTGAAAGATCAAGAGGCCGGGCACGGTGGCTCACGCCTGTAATCCCAGAAGTTTGGGAGGCCAAGGCAGGTGGATCACGAGGTCAGGAAGTCAAGACCATCCTGGCTAACAAGGTGAAACACTGTCTCTACTAACAATACAAAAAATTAGCCTGGCGTGGTGGTGGGCGCCTGTAGTCCCAGCTACTTGGGAGGCTGAGGCAGGACAATGGCATAAACCTGGGAGGTGGAGCTTGCAGTGAGCCAAGATCCAGCCACTGCACTCCAGCCTGGGCGACAGAGCAAGACTCCGTCTCAAAAAAAAAAAAAAAAAGAGGAAAGACAAAGGGACTTGGGAGGATCACAGGCACGCTGGACGGAAGTTACCAATGGCATAAATTCTGTAATTAGTAAACAATAATTCTACCACTCCAAAAAGTAACGCGACCTTCCCTCAGTAATAGAGCTTACCGAATGAAAACCTCAATTTCACTATTAAGCTGGGATTGATTGAATCTATTAAAATAGACCTTGGAAGTGAAGGAAGTGTTGAATTTAAAGGGAGGTGCTTGTGCCCGTTGCTTTGGGCCTCTGTAAATGTGCTAGACGAGTCAATAAACCTGGAGTGCCCCACTGCTCTGGTGGTAGCCACAGAGCCTAGGTCAATTGGTGTTATGTAATTTTAGGTGGACCTGTCACAGAAAGCATAAATAGAGATGTGAGTTTCAGTTCCATCTGTGCCATTTTCTAGCAGTGTGAAACTTTAATTATTTAATCAACCTCAGCTTGTTTTCAATGTTTTAAAATAAGGGGAAGAAAATCTGTATGTCAGTTGGAAGAGTAAATAAAATAATTCACATATAGGATGTAACATTTAATAGATACATGGTAGGATAATACTATTATTTTATTTTCTCTGTGCATTTCCCCTTATTTCACAAAGACAAAGCAGGTGAAGCATCTGAGTGCCTACGCCACAAGAGCAATCAAACGGCCTTTTTTAGATTTGCCTTTAAATACAGTACTCGGATCGTGACTCTTCCAGCAATTGACTCAAATCATGTGTCATTCACTTTATTAGTTACCCACACCATCACACCATGAGGCAAAATAGCTGAGACTGTGAAGGTCAGTTCAATTCCAAATAATGTGTTGAGTCAGGGGGGCAATGTGCTTTATTTTAATCCAAGTGAAATCTGTCTAAAATAATTTTGAGTTAAAAAAAAAAAGAAATCACAGGAAATGAGACCTGATTGTTGGAAACTTCACAGTACATTGGATGCAGGCAAGAACTAAGGAAAAAAAAAAACCATGGCTTGATGTTATAAAATATCTGAGACTCAAATTATGAGAATTCTGAATTTTATTCCAACCCCAATCCCTGTAGCAGATAGCCATTATATTCTTTCACTTCGTTTCTACTCAAATCTGCACTTTTGGGTAGCCATGTGATGCCCTACCGATCACATGCCTACTATTAAGTTTCCATTTGAACATTCACATTGCCCACCTCCAGGTAACATCCTTTACATTGCCTGTATATAGTTTATAATATAAACAGTGCCTTTTATAAATATGTGAGTGCTGGCCCTGGTATAATATGACCCTGTCCCTGTCCACAATTGATTGATCCAGGGATTTATATCTGATCCAAGAATTGAAAGATACCCAGAGAGAAAAACCATTATTTCCAGCTGCTAAGACCCATTAATCTGGCAGGTTTCTTGCTCTTCCTGAAGATTGAATATTCAATACCTGCTTGGATACTCTGAGAAACCCTAGTATCCTTCTGATAATTTATCTGTTGTTGCATAAAGTAGCGATATTCAATAATTCAACTTGAGTGAATCAGTGAGGAACCCTGACTGATAAAACCACTAACCTCACAGGAACATCTTCACACATACCAGAAAAGTGGGGCCTACTCATTTTTCAAGACCCATATCATTTCGATTGAGGATACGGCTCTGGGTCCAAACATGCTGTACTCAAAACCTGGTTTTACCAGGAGCTGTAATGGCCTTAGGCAAAATACTTAATTTCAGTGACTCAGTTTTTTTTTTCTGCATAATGGGAAAAATAGTAGTACCTCTAGCATTGCTGACAGGATTCAAGAAGTTTAGAGTCTAGTACACCCTTGATGTTAGATGTTATCATTGCCTTTTAAGGTCATCTGGAATTTTCTACAAATGTTACCCAAACCTCTATTTTTAGTGATTACTTTTTTATTTTGTGCCATCACTCTCCTCTGAATCGCTCCTCCATTCAAACTCTCATTATATTATTTTACAATTATATCCATCTCTCTATTTGTATTTGTGACCTCCTTGAGGAGCAAAGTCCATGTCTCATTCAACTTTCACCCTTAGTATATAGCTAGAACAATATGTGCCAAACAATAGCTCTCCATGAACACAACTGAGAGAAATAATGAATAAAATGGCTAAAAATTACTATGCAAAATCACATTCTGCTGTTTGTAATTGTGAGTTTTTTTCTCTCTTGTCATTGACCCAAACATTTCTTCATTTATTTATTTATTTATACACTTATTTGGCAAATATGTGGGTAGAAAACTACAGTGTGGTATATTCTGTGAAAATATAAAATGAATAACTAGTTCTATCCTCTAAAGCAGTTTGCAATCCAAGAGGGGATAAAACAGGTACCCAAATTGCTGTAATATAAAGTGGAAGGTGATGGGTTTTATAATAGAAGCACTAGGAAATTGCCATAAGATCTAGAAGATGTAGAGATCATTTCAGGCTGCAAAGCTTAAAAAAAAAAAAACTTCAAGGAGTAAGTGCATGTGAGGTTGTTCTTAGAGAAATGAATATGCTTTCAATATAGTGAGAAAATATTTCCTCAAATGGAGAAGGTCTACAGGTTAATGAATTTCTGCTAAGTATGACTGTTACTGACAGTTCCTGTCTGTCAAATGGACTTTGAAAAATGCAGCCACAGTGTTTGGCTTGGGTTTGATAAAGGTATAGGTCAGGCCAAGAGAGCTGTGTTAGCTTTAGTTTCTACTCTCCCAATGAGCCACTTTAACACTACCTAAATCTCTCTGAAGATTGAACAAATTGGTCTGTTTTAGTTTCCCTCAGAACAAAAATCAATATTGCAAAAATAATTTTCACATCCATTATGAACAGAGATGATGCAACTGACATTCTCTTTGAGTTGTTTTCTCAATATTGGCCATAGTTCTTTGCAGGGAAAAAAATCACTATCTGAGATTCTTCCTAGGAATAATATCATCCAACAAATATTTATTGAGCACCTACTATGTACCAGGCATTATGCTGTCCATTGGATTTTTTGATCAATAATTTTTGATTGAGGTATGATTTATAGACAATAAGATGCACAGGTCTAAAGAATATAGTTTCATAAGTTTTGAAAAATGGATATATTTATATATTCTATGCCTCTATTAAGAAATAGATAATTTCTATTACTTCAGAAATTTTTTCTTCCCTGTCAATCTCCATCCTGTCTCAAATACAACTACTTACCCAATTTCTTTTACCATCTATTCATTTTGCCTATTCTAGTACTTACTGGAAATAGAATCATACTGTACTCACTCATGTCTTACTCTTTCAATATATTGTTCTCAAGATTCATCTACATCGTTTCATGTATCAATAGTTCCTCTTCATTGCTGCATACTATTCCCTTGTGTAAGTAAAACACAATATCATTTTAACATATTTTTGTATTGATGTACATTTGGATTGTTTTTACGTTTTATCTATGACTATAGTTCCTATGCATATTTCTGTACATTTTTGTGGATATGTGTTATCAAGTATTTCGTATAAATACCTAAGCTATAATTGTTGAGTCATTGGAAATATGCACGTTGAGCTTTGTAAGAAACTGGAATATCTATTTCCAAAGTGTTTAAACATTGTTACACTTCTATCAGCAATATTTGAGCAAACTGGTTGCTCAACATTTGTATCAACAAACACTTGGTGTTGCCAACATTTTAATTTTAGCCATTGTTCATTTAATATTTCCCTGATAAGTAATTTTGGGTGTTTCTTTTTGCTTTTATTAGATATTTGCATACCTTCATTTGTGAAGCACTTGTTGAGATCTTTTACATATTTTTAAAATTGGGTTTTTTATATTGATGTTTCCAAGTTTTTTATATATTTTAGATAAATCTTTTGTGAAATACATGCATTACAAAATTTCTTTTCCCAAAATGTGACTTACCTTTACATTTTCTTAAGTGTTTCTTAATGAGCAGGAGTTTTAAATTCAGATAAAATAAATGTATCAGCTTTTAATTATGGTTAATGCTTCCTCTGTTCTGTCTAAGAAATCATTGCCTATGCTAATAACCTCCTGTTTTCTTCTAGAGGCTTATGGACTTATATTTAGCACTATGAGCTATCTAGAATTATTTATTTATTTTTGTTTAATGTGAGGTAGAGATTGAGATTCCCTCTCTCTGCCCTCTCTCTCTCCCCCCACATGTAGATATGTGGTTGTTCCAGAATATTTTTGGGGTGTTTCTTTTTCTGCATTGTAGTACTTTAACACCTCACAATCAATTGAAGAAACACTAAGTGGGTCTATTTCCAGATTTTCCATTCAGCTCAATTAATCTATTTATGTTTCTTTATGCAATAATACATTGCCTAGAATAATGCTGATTCATAATGGATCCAGAAATCATGTACCATCAATTCTCCAAAATTGTTTTTTCTCAAGAATACTTTGGCCACATTAGGTCCTTTGCATTGGCATATAAGTTTTAGATAAAGCTTGTCATTTATTACAAAACGCTTGCTGTGATTTTTGTTTGAGATTGCATTGAATCCATTGAACAATTTGTGGAGAAGAGGCATCTTAAAAATACTGCGACTTCCAGTCCATGAACATTTATTTAGAACTTCTTTAATTTCTCTCAACAACATTTTGTAGTTTTCAGCACGTAGGTATTGCATATATTTTGTTAAGTTTTTCCCCTTTTTATTTTGTGGGGCTTGATATCACAAATGGTATTCTTTATTTAATTTTTGTTACCAATTTTTTTTTGAGATGGAGTCTCGCTCTGTCGCCCAGGCAGGAGTGCAATGGTGCAATCTCGGTTCAAGTGATTCTCCTGCCTCAGCCTCCCGAGTAGCTGGGATTACAGGCACCTGCCATCACGTCTGGCTAATTTTTTTTTTTTTTTGTATTTTTGTAGAGATGGGGTTTTTCACCATGTTGGTCAGAATGGTCTTGACCTCCTGACCTCAGGTGATCCACCCACCTCGGCCTCCCAAAGTGCTGGGATTACAGGCATGAGCCACCGTGCCCGACCTTTGTTACCAATCTTTCAAATACTCATAGGATTACAATTGAATTATATATATAACTGGTGTGTTTCAATTTTGTTAAATTGACTTATCAGTTCTAGTATTTTTGTAGGTTTCTTACTAGTTTATATTTTCTTCAAATCTGTTTGTTTTTTGTTTATCTTTTTTTTTTTTTTTTTTTGAGATGGAGTCTCGCTCTGTTGCCCAGGCTGGAGTGCAGTGGCGCAATCTCGGCTCACTGCAAGCTCCGCCTCCCGGGTTCACGCCATTCTCCTGCCTCAGCCTCTCCGAGTAGCTGGGACTACAGGCGCCCGCCACCACGCCCAGCTAATTTTTTGTATTTTTAGTAGAGACAGGGTTTCATCGTGGTCTCGATCTCCTGACCTCGTGATCCGCCCGCCTCGGCCTCCCAAAGTGCTGGGATTACAGGCGTGTGCCACCACGCCCGGCCTATCTTTTTGTTTTATTGAACATGATAAGACTTCTAGCACAATGCTGAATAGAAGTGGTGAGAACAAACTCTTTTTCTTATTCTTGATTTTAAGTAGAAAGCATTCAGCCTTTCACCATTAAGTATGAAGTTAGCTGCAGATTTTGCATAGATGGCCTTTATCGGGTTGAGGAAGTTCCCTCTGTTCCTAGTTTGTTGATAGATTTCTCTCTTTTAAATCATAAATGAATACTGAATTTCCAAGTGTTTTTCTGCATTTATTGAGATGGCTGTGTGATTTTTCTTCTGCTTTTGTTAAGGTGGTGTATAACATTGGAATTTTTTTGAATATTAATCAAATCTTGTGTTACTAGGATCAATCTCACTTTGTCATTATGTTTCAGACTTTCTAAATATTGCTGAATTCAACTTGATAATAGGTTATTAGTAATTTTTTTGCACAAGTTCAAGAGAGATATTAATCTGTATTTTTTTTTCTTATAATGATCTTGTCTTGATTTAGTATCAAGGTTATGGTAACCACATAAAATGAGTAGGGAAGTATTCCCTTTTACTCTAGTTTCTGAAAGAGTTTGAATAGTTTATATTACCTTAGCTTTAAGTTCACTGATTTTTTTCTTCTGTAGTTTCTATTAAGTTTTAAGCTAAATACAGATATATGTATACATATAGATGTATGGAGACATAAATATAAATATATTTCAGATATCATATTTCTCAATTCCAGAATTTTCATTTGCTTCTCTATATATGGCTTATATTTATCTATTGAGATATTCCATTTCTTTCTGTGTCATGGTTTTTTTCCCTATAAATTCTTGAACATAATTATAATAGCTCCTTTTAAAGCCTTAGTCTGCCAATTTCATCATTCCATGGTCTGTGTCTTTAGGTTTTTTCCTTCTCCCTCCTGGTTATTGGTCATACTCTCCTGGTTTTTTACATGTTTAGTATGTTTTGACTGTGTGTTGGGTATTCAGTTTCTATGCTGTTCAATACCTAAAGTTTGTCGTTTTTCTTTGAAGAGTGCTAAGTTGAATTCAGGCAGGAAGTTAGTTTGCTTATAGATCAGCTTGCTTCTTTAAAGCCATGGTCCCCAACCTTTTTCCACCAGGGACCGGCTTCATGGAAGAAAATTTTTCCATGCACAGAAGATAGGGAATGGTTTTGGGATGAAACTGTTCCACCTCAGATCATCAGGCATTAGTTAGACTCTCATAAGGAGTGCACAACCTAGATCCCTTGCAGGTGCAGTTCACAATAGGCTTCGTGCTCCTGTGAAAATCTAATGCTGTGGCTTATCTGACAGGAGGCGGAGCTTAGATGGAACTGCTTGCTTGCCTGCTGTTACCTACTGCTGTGCAGCCCGGTTCCTAATAGGCCACTGACCAGTACTGGTCCATGGCCCAGGATTGGGGACACCCGCTTTAAAGTCTTAAGGTTTGAATAGAGTCTGGAGTAGACTTTACTCTAAAATTGTATAATCTTTGCTCCCAAGGTTGCTTCTTCAGAAGTCACTACTCAATACTTCAGCTATTCAGTAATTTCTTTCCACTATTGTTATCACAGCTCAGAATCTCCTGATCCTGTGTGATACCCAGAAATTGCTTGGGTCACAGCTTCCCTATAGTTATTCTTCCCATGGCATTTGTTTTTGTCCAGTTTTGTAGAGTTTCACCCTTCACATGCTCTGACTACCATTTGTTTAAAGTTTCACAGGGACCCTATGCAGATTTCTGGCGCTCCTTTGTTACTGGTACTATGCTCTGTAAATTACAGTCACCCATATAGTCTCAAATTCTGATTTTTGTGCTTTACTTTGCAAGATCATCATGCTCTGCTTGAATTCCTCCACATGCTGGGTCTGGAAAACGTGTCTAGACAGAAATATTGGACAATTATGGAGCTCTCTTCTTTTCTTCTCTTGGGTGTGTGGTCATGTACTTCCCTTTGTCCTATATCTGAAAACTGTATATTGCATATGTTTTGTCCAATTTTATCCTTAGGAAGGCAAGTCTTGTACCAGTTACTCCATTATATTTATTAGCAAAGTCTCCATTGGATTTTACAAGATGTCATGTCAAAGTAGCAATGTGCTCCAGGGCTAGTGAAAGGCAGATAAACTTAACATCCACAAATAACCTGGTGGGCATTAAAATGAACTTATAACAGGTAGTTTAAAAGAAAATATGATGTCTGGATAAATTATCACGTAAGAAACTTGTATTATAATTATAATTGTTTTCATTTTTGGTTCTACCATGGAAGAGCAATATGAGAGTCCAAAATATAAAAAACCTCATGTGTGCTTTTCAGATGGCTATTCTCTCTAAAATGTGAAAGGTAGCTAGGTCCAGGTATATGTTGCTATACAACATTTAACATCACGATGATTTTATCATTGCATATCTGTTTAATGGTTATTTCCATAAAGATGCCAGAAGTAGTCCTGACCCAGAAGTGCTTTGGAGAAATGAAGGCTGAACCCTCTTGTTTGGGGAATATTTATTTCTTCCAGAGAAAAGCAACAGTCTGGTGTTCATGTGTTTAATTCAGCATACTGTATTCCAAGTTTCATACCTTGGAAATGCCCCATTGTCACTGCTATTTCTCTACACGTACAAAGAATTAAGTAGTGTTATTCCTAATGACATTTTCTTGCAAATTGGCTTTTATGACAAAACAATTATTTCTCAAAACAGAACTACTATATTTACACCTTCAGATTCTACATATAATGCAGATTTTCTGAGCATCATGAATTTCAAGAGAAACAGAGTAAAGAATGCAGAATTTTGGTGCCAAATAGATCTGGATTCTAATCTTGACATGCCAATTACAAGTTTTGCCACTGGGGCAATTTCCTTTACCTGTTTCAGACTTAATATCTACATCTGGAAAATTGGAGTAATGAGAGTACATATCCTATAGTATTATTTTAGCAAATAAATGAAGTCATATATATAGCAAAGTGCCAGACACTTGCTTAATACTAATGTTTACTATAGTTTAATATATTAATATGAAAACATACAATTACATAACAAGTGGTTAAATTGAGAAATTATATACAGTCACACATTGCTTAATGATGGCAATATATTCTGAGAAATGCATTGCTATGCAGTTTTGTCCTGTGAACATCATAGAGTATCCTTACACAAACCTAGATGGTATAGCCCACTACACCCTTAGGCTATATGGTATATCCCATTGCCCCAGGCTACGAACCTGTACAACATGTTACTGTACTGAATATTGTAGCCAATTGTGACACAAAGGTAGGTCTTCATGTATTAAACATAAAAAAGGTAATGTACAAATATAACGTCAAAGATTAAAAGGTCATACACCTGAAAAAGGTACTTACTATGAATGGAGCTTTCAGGACTGAAAGTTGCTCTGGATGAGTCAATGAGTGAGTGTTGAGTGAATATGAAGGTCTAGGACATTACTGTACATGTTTATGCTACTGGTAGTACAGTAGGTTTCTTTACCTCAGCATTACCATAAACACATGAGTAATATATTGTACTACAAGATTATGAGAGCTATGATGTCACTAGACAAGAAGAATTTTTCAGCTCCATTATGGTCTTATGAGATCACCAATGTAAATACTGTTTGCCATTGACTAAAATGGCATTATGCAGTATGTGACTGTGTATATATATACATATATATATATATGTATACACACACACACATACACACACACAGATATATTCAAGAGCCAAGCAGCATCTTAAGCAATACTAAGTGTGATGGTGAATTTTATGTGTCAACTTGACCATGGGGTGCCCAGACATTTGGTCAAGCATTATTCTGGTTGCATCTGTGAAGTTGTTTCTGGATGAGATTACTTGAATCAGTAGAACGAGGAAAGAAGATTGTCCTCCCTAATGTGGGTGATCTTCATCTAATAGTTGAAGTTCTGGTGAAATAAAAAGGCTAAGAGAGAACTCCTCTTTGCCCAACTGAGCTGTGACATCATTCTTATCCTGACTTTGAACTCAAAATGAGAAATCAGCTCTTTTTAGGTCTCAAGCCAGCTTTCAGAGTAGAATTTGTATCACTGGCCCTCCTGGTTCTCAGGCCTTTGGACTGGAAGTTTAGACTAGAACTACATCATCTGCTTTCCTGGGTCTCCTGCTTACTAACTGCAGATTGTGGGACTTAACAGCTTCCATTATCATGTAAGCCAATTGCTTACAGAAAATATGTGTGTGTGTGTGTGTATACACACACAATTGGTTCGTGTCTCTGGAGAACCCTGATTAACACACCAAGTCTCTGTAACTTTGGACATTCAGACAAACTCTCACAAGTTACAACATAAGAAAAAACAAATTCTGCATATCCAGGTATCAAAGACCCACAATCTTGAGGCCTATATCCTGATGTTTGCTTCAATTCTTATCTTATCTCCTGTTATTCTGAAACTAAAAAGGATAATGACATATTTATTTACATGTGCTGAACAGTCATGAAGTAAGTAGCCTAGAGGGGGGGAAATAAAACTGCACCAAGAAACAATTGTTTTTCTATTCCAGAGGCTCACAAGATGAATTTATAATGTGAACAGTAGGGGGCCAGCCCATCTTTGACTTAAAATGTGTTTGCCTTGGGTATTACTCAGCTTTTTATGATGTTAAATTGTCTTAGTCACCTTTAAAAATAAAGCAGAGAACATTATAAAGGCATTAAGGTGAAAGGCCAGGTACAATTATTCCTCAGACACATTTAGACTGCCCCATCAACAGGCGGTTAGCACTTGCTACAGTAGCACAAGTTACCAGAGAAACTACAGGGCAGAAGTGGATGCTAAAAAATAGAACATGAAGCCAAACATGAAATACCACAATAATAAATAACCTTTTTTAAAATTTTTTTTGAGATATACCCTGCTAATGAAGAAAAAGATAAATCTCTGTTGTCTGATAAGTTTCTCGTATCAACTAATGGCCTAGGTTCTGCATCTGAGCCCTGCACCTGAAAAGTAGGCATGCTCTGACCCAACAAAGCATCCACGTTGAGAGTTTAGCTCATGGATTCCCTCCTTGTTTAAAACCAAAAAAATAAGCTTTCAGTTCCATCTATTTACGAAGCATTGTTGAAAGAATTTTAAGGATGTAAATGTGATCAAGATATAATTCACTCTCTCCAAGCAGCTTAAAATTCACTGAAATATTTTAACCAGCATTTATTGATCATCATTATGTGCCAGGTTTTGTTCTAGGTAAAGGGGCTGCATAGATATATATGACACATTCTCTGTTCTGGATAAATGCTTGCACTCTAAAGGACAGACACACGAGATAAATGAGTTTTATAAAATAGAAGTACATACAAGAAGTGAAAAATGGAGAGTGGGTAATTCAGTCTGGAGGGAGAGATAGATTTGTTTAGAAATTAACAAATTAAGATGAGAGAGTGGGAAGATGAGCTTCATGGGTCCATCACCTTTCTAAAATTCATGTTTTTTTTTTAAATGGTATACGGTGTACAGTTAAAGAGCCATGTGGCTTACATTCAATCCTAGCAAGAGGAAACTGGAAATCCTCTGTGGCCTGACATGCCTCTTTTAGTTTCAGACCTAAAAAACCTTTTCCTCTAAGCTTCTTCAGCATGAATGGCCTTTTACATACAATTTACCTATAAAGACCACTGATCCTTCGTAGGTGCTTAGTGTTCAGACTGAGTATTTCTGGAGTCCATTGTGATCATGTGTGGGATCAGTAGGAACGTTAGGGCCCTGGTGATGCAGAGCACTAGTTGTCACTGCCTGGCTTTATTTAAAGGAAACGCAGTAGGCTTCCTCTGTAGAGCTCTGAAAAGGTTGACTATATAGAGGTCTTGTATGTTTTTACTTGGTCAAGTATTTCTCACATCTTTTGTTATCAGAGTACCATTCCAATCTCTTAACTTGCAGTTGTGTGGAAAGCTGTTTTGTAATGAAAGATCTTCATTGGGGGATTGAGCAGCATTTAATAAAGTCTATGTTTGTATTTTGCCTTAAAAAAAAAAAGAAAGAATTTACTGTTCAGTAGCTAAGGAAGAACATTTCCTTAGAGTATGAAAGGAGGCATGGAATACCTCTAAATAGAGAATATATAAAATGAAGATTTTTGAGTACCCATTATTCTTTGGCCAAATTCACAAATAGTAAAATGTGGGTATGTGTAGTAGGGAGAGATAGGTGTATATTAAATATGTTCCTGGCCTCAAGTGATTGTTAGGAATTACAAGAGTTCTCAGAGCTTAGTTTGCTCCCCAAAAAACAGGATACATAAAAAAATTATGCACCAAAATCAGTGGACTTCTTTTTCAGGTTTCACTTTATGTAAGATTTATAGATAATTTAAATATAAAAAACATGTAAACATAGCTGGGAGGTATAAGACAAGAGGTGATATGAAGATTCTACTTACCCCTGGGATAAAAAGTGGCTAAATATTAAACATTTAAAAGTAAAAGTGCCCAATTTTTTGCATCAGGCTCATTTAATTATTGGTTCCTCAAAGTATACAGAAAGATATCATTTAGAAGTATATAACTCCTTATTTGGGTGCACAAATGGGACATTCATTTTACCGTCAACTCAACCAATCAATATATATATATTTTAAATTCCATGCCTCATATATACAAAGCACCATCCTAATTGCCATAAGGACACTTAAAATAGGCATAAACTCTGCCCCCCAAAAAAACTTGTCACCGGCCAGGCACGGTGGCTCACGCCTGTAATCCCAGCACTTTGGCAGGCCAAGGCGGGTGGATCACGAGGTCAGGAGATCGAGACCATCCTGGCTAACACAGGGAAACCCCGTCTCTACTAAAAACATAAAAAAAGTGACTGGGCATGGTGGCGGGCGCCTGTAGTCCCAGCTACTCCGGAGGCTGAGACAGGAGAATGGCGTGAACCCGGGAGGCGGAGCTTGCAGTGAGCCAAGATCGCGCCACTGCACTCCAGCCTGGACAACAGAGCGAGACTCCATCTCAGAAAAAAAAGAAAACTTGTCACCCAGCTAAAGAGTTAAAGAAAATCAGATATGTCTCTACATAAACACACAGATACACACACACACACACACACACACACACACACACACATATATATGCATACAGACACACAGAATTACAAGAGGGAGTGGATGCTTTTATGAATGCGTTTGTCATGATGCCGGCTGCAAAGCTTAGAATTGTAGCTGGACCTTAAGGGGAAGTAGTATTAAAAGGAAGCTCTGAGTGTTCTTAAGGATGAGGCATTGAATGCTTACCCTGACTTGAAAGGACAGTCTCTGTATGGGACTACTGGGAGAGGGGCTTGGATGTAGATCTTCAAATACCTTGGAATTAGGGCGGAGAAATATAAATTTTATCCTGTGAGCAATGGGGAGAACTTAGAGGATTTTGAGCAAAGGAGTTATTTATTGAAGAGGACACTTTTGGATGTGGAATCTAGGTGAACTATGCAATGTGATAGTCAGAGAAGCAAAAGCAAGCAGTCAGAATAATGAGAAAAAAATACAGATTTAAAACTGTGAAGGTCAGAACTAAAGGCTCCAAAGCAAAGTGCCTGGACCTGTCTCACTCTTGGAGTTAATCTGAGGCTTCTGAATGTCATTTCCTTTCTGCTTGTGATACTTCTTTTTCTTTTTTTTTTTTTTGTACTCTCATAGATTTGATTATAAAAACCTACATTCCTACGAGGCACAGATTTTGGAACAGACATTTTTTTTCTGATCTTTTCATATCGAAAGACCCAAACCAATTCCCCTAGACAAAGATTTACTTAGATCTCCAGCCCTGTCCACTAAGCTCCCATACTATATTCCCGGAATACTTGCCTAACTGAAACTCACATATTTAAAGGTTGGGATTTTGTAGACAGTGGGATTTAAGAAGTTTCTCTGTGTTCATTCCCCCTTCCCTGGTTAGCCAAGGTCATGCTTTCTGGGAGTGAGGCTATAATCTGTCTGGAAACAATCCAAGACTGTTGAGCTTTCAGAAAGAAATAGTGAGAACCTTACCAACATGCACATATTGCACATAGTCCTTATTTTAAAGAGAATGGGCTTAACAGAAATCCACATCTTCTGATATATTCTCATTCATTACTCTGGTACTATAGTTTATAAACAACAAGTGACAGGGAAAATGACACTGCTGAGGAAGTCTGAAACAGAGACGCTGGACTTGAGGTCTATCAGAGCTTTACAGAAGTATGCAATCTAGGCAGCAAAGCATTCAAGAAATAACTATTCAGTGAGTCCTGCATTTTCCTCTCGTCAAAAAAGGAAGCTCTCCCCTTTTCCATCCTTGCCCTCCCCTTTTTTTCTTTCTCTATCCTCTGTCTCCCTTCTTTTATCTTCTTTGTTATCCCCCTTTTCTTTCTCCATGCTCCCCTTTCTTCTTCATGTCCCTCTTTCTAATGAAGAAAATAATTTTATTGTCTGGTTTCACTAAACAAAAGGTTGAGTACGGAGTGCATTTTTCTGGCTGTTGCCGTTTCTTTCATATCCTTTAGCAAAAAAGGATCTTTCCCTTTAGAAGCCCAAAGGTGGAGCTGTTGCAAAAGGAGAAAGCCAGAGAGGCCAGCCGCGCCCGGCGGGGCCACCAACGCACACAGAAGCCACACACACAAACGCAAACACATACATGCTGGGTCTGCACCGAGGAGCTGCAAATCCTGGAGGCTTTGCTTCCAAAATATAAACATTTCCCCCTTTTTATTTCCCAAAGAGAAATAAAAATCCTGATTACAGCAGATGCATTACCGCCAAATCGTGCAAAAGAGAACAAGTATTAAGTGTCTGCTTAACCCCCTTTAATTGTTAATTCCATGTACTTTACTAGATTCTTGTATTATCAAAATAACTGCAGGGAGAAAGGATTCAAATTCATTTAGGTTCATTAATACCACCATTTATCAACATAATGTCCTATAGATAATGATTGGAGGATCACTCAATTTTCTCCATTTCTACACTTCCATATAGTGTGCTGAAATATCTATCAGGATGGTTACATTTCAGCGGGAAAGACGTAAAACAAATGCGCGTTTCAGCAGCTGGAGAGAAGGCCTTTGCTTTTGCATTTGGTGACATCTCACAATATTTTCCATAGAAGTGGCATTTAGCTTTTTGGGTGTTAATATGATATTTTGCTTTCAACATCCTGGGAAAAAGCAGCAAATTTTGAAAACCCATTTTATGGAGAGAAACACACAGAACTTGCTGTGTTGCCCTTCCCAGAGATAAGACGAATTGTCACTATCATGTTTCGTAGATGCTTAGCTCATGGCTTTGTCTAGCAGTTTTGGTTGCTCTGCTTGAAAAACAGAAAACCCCCGTTCAATCATTCGCCTCTTCCTTTGCCTCTATCCCTAGAGCAGGGCCTTCAGCTTGATATCTCAAAAGCTGGAGAAGCAAACATTTTAGCCAATTTCAAAGTGTCCTCATTTACTCTGAAAATATGATTTTACCCTCATGACTTTAACGTTTACTTTGAACTTGGAGTTGCTGGAATAAACAGGGACAAAGTAACCTGAGATGTTTTATGCCACTGAGAGAAAAAGGTATTGATCCTTTCTGCCTCTGGAAAAAAAAGGTTTCTAATAATTTCCAGATATACTGTAGATTGCATTGCTATCTTTAATTAAAACATGCCACAAGACAGAAACCAATTATTTATTCTCTTTAACCGTAGGTCCACCTTTGTCTTAATGTATTCTGATGTCCTATTTGCAAATTGGCAAGTTTGTTCTCAGTAACACTGTAGGCGTACGCGCGTGTGTGCATGCTAACGTGCTTGAATACAGGCGCGGTCGTGAATGTATTCTTGGCTTTGCTACTGGTGACATTTAAATGTGGGTTTATGCCAGGTAGTTAAAAATATACAAAAGGCTGAGTTATACCAACCCAGCCTATCATGTGTGTCCCCAAGATGACTGAGAAGGGAGTTTCCAAAGTGGTTTTATTTATGCAGCTTGGGTGCACTATGAAATATGACTTAGGAAACAGGGGCTAAAGCAAAGTGCCTTGAGAGGGAATGCGTTTCTGATGCGGAAATACAGCAACCTCATCGTATTACAAGAATACTTGAACTGGCTCAGTCCCTTCCTTATTTCTTATTCTCTTCTGGCTGTTTCCAAAGGTGCATCTCATTGCACGTCTCTAGGGCTTTTCCTCTGATCCAGACCTGGCCTGCGTTCTGTCCTTTCCTTTCAGACACTGCTGGTCTCGAAAACATCTCCTCGGCAGCTTTTGCCATCTGAAGCTGTCTGCCTTCAACTCTGCCGTGCAGGCTTAGGCTCCTTGAAACTGTCATCTTAAAACATATTTATTACTTCCTCATACTCGGGCTTTTTGGTGCCACATTCCTTCTGCTGTCTAATTACACGGGGCAGAGGCAGTGTTATTTTACTATCTGAATTAGTGCTAAGAAGTGCTGTTAGTGAGAAGCCTAACGAAGAGGTAGGCATAGCATAGGACTGCCTCCCGGAGAGTCCAGGGAAGGATCGGGCTGCCGATGTTAGGTGATACTTCATGCGGCTCTGAGGCTGGTGGCAGGGGCACCCAGCCTTTCCTTTCCTATTACTGTTTATGCCGTGCAGTGCAACTGATGTGAAATGGATCCAATGTGAATGTGTCTCCCTCTCATCAGTCTGATAATGTACCCAGATACCTCAGGTGGCAAGGCTTTTTAGACCATTGCCTTCATTGGCTCCATTCTGTGCACTAGTGGACTCACTCAAAGAACAGAGGGGAAGTTGTTTTAGAGTCCAGGGAAGATGGATGTTCTGCAGTCATTTCCCAACAAAATGGCAGACTCGCCAAAGCCTTACAGACAAGATTGATCTAATCCACCATGAACAGAGAAACCCATTTGCACATTTGTATTTGCAAAACTCTTCTTGGTGTCTCATGACCTAGTTCCAGTTAATCCCATGGCACTGCATGGTCTCTCAGTAATTCTGGTAATGAAATCACATTTCAAGGACTCATGATAGATATACTGAACCACAAAGTTAGTGCTAGAGTGCATCCTGTAATGGCAGAAGTCATATCTCACAGACATTGGACAATGATTGAAACCGATTTGACTTTTTTTTTCCTTTAAACTTCTCATGGCTCCCTATCTTCATTTGTACCGTTGCTTCTTTGGCTATGGTTGCCCTTTGATGGATAACATTAAGTGAATGAGGGGGAAAGTGACTGCCAAATGTGTCCCACTGCAATTTTTGACAGATGCGCTGATATGAGCTGCTGTAATAATGGACAAGGAAGGAGAGAGCTCCGAAAGGATTTTAGAGTTTAGCTTTGGTTAAAGAAGTATCATTAGTCACATGTGAGAAATGTTAACGTTTTTCATTAATTCCAAAGAAATTTCCAGATTTATGTGGATTTCCATGCTTCGTATCATGGTGGAAATTCAATGAAGACTGAGGAAGGAAAAGAAACTGACTTTTTTGAGTGTCTACTAAATGTCAGGCACACTGCTATGTCTTACATACATCAGGCTGTTGAATCTAAAAAAATCATCTCAGCAACCATGCAAGGCAGATATTGCTATCCCCATTTTACACATGTAGAAACTGAGGCTCAGAAGGTTAAAGGACTTGACAGAGGCCCTGCCAGTAGCAAATAATAGATGGCAGGACTCAATAATGGAAAAGCATCACTGAGATCGATGTGACCTTTTGTTAAAAAAAGTATACCTTGGGGTGCCAGTCTATCAGGAAAGCAGATTCACAGGTCTATCCTAGCAGGCATCCTGACAAACAGATCATCATCAAATCATTAAAATCTCAAGAGATCAAATGATAAAAGGTACAGACAATGAGGTACAATGAAGCAAAGATACCTTGGTGAATTCTACTTGTTCCTCAGGGTTGCAGGAATAGAGAAAAGCATCATAACCCCCCTGCATCTGCTTACTCATTCCTCTGTACAAAGGGCCAGCTGAGGACCAGGGCAATCTGGAGGAGAGTTCACTCAGAGCACTCTCCAGGAGCCATTTCTGAAGTGGAATACAATGGTTTTGCCCTATTCTTGGCTAATCCTTCCTTAGCAAAGACAGAATTTATATTCGATGGGGAAATAAAAGGGTAAGTTACTAACACCCTCCTGGACATAAAGGATGGAGTCAGGTTTCAAACGTCATTAAATTTTCACCAAAGATGAGAGGAAGTGGAGGACTTCATGTTGAATTGCTGTGATTTTTAAATCTCTGTTCTTATTCTTTATGTCTTAAGAAAGAGATGGGTCAATGCCCTCAGAAGTAAAGGAAATAGAAAAAAGTACAACGAAACACTCAATAAATAAATAAAGCATATGGGAAATATAAATGGTGTTTTCTGAGCAATGGGAAATCCAAATGACCCTTGTTGTTTTGAGATTTATATGTCTGCATATCACAGATGCCCTATTGCTTTATTCATACTGTTAAGAAGGAAAGGCAGTGCCAAACCATCAGCACCTATCATTAAATCATTATAGAAACACCACTGTTAAAGAGATAAGACTTTTAAAAAGACACATATACACATACACAACATTGTGCAACTTTATTTAACCAGAACCCAGGGACCTTACTTTTTGTATTGCCTGGCCAACACATAGATTCTTCAAAGCTGCTATTTTAAAGAAATAAATACACACAAATAAAATTTATTATTTATTTACTTTTCCAGTCTGATCACTATTTGGGGAACTGGATCAAAGACACATTTAGAATGGGTTTAGGGGCACCAAATGCATCAGAATGAGATGCCTTTTTTATACCAATGCTACATTCAAGAATGCCAAACTGATCACTACATATGTGTCTATTGATTAAATAGATTTTAAGAAGAATTCTGATCAGGGACACTCTCATCTTCTTTGAGCCCAGACACCATTTTTGAGGGTTTCTCTCTGCTAATTAGATTGCACATACTTTAAAATTGTCTGGAGAGGCTCTTGTATTCAGTACCAATTTCCACCAAACATTCTATAACGGGTCCTAAATCAAGGCAAGAATAGGTGGTAAAAATATAATCTGCCATCAGACAACTACAAAGAATTGTGATTTCAGAGAGTTGCTTCATCCTAAAGAAATGGTGTCTTCTTATATCAGATTCGTAAGGCAAATACTGTGCTTATGTTAGCAAACATTATGGTGACATAAAAATCCTAGGTCTCTTGTCCCTTTTGTTAATGAACTTTTCTTAGTCATTAAGAGTACCCATCTTTATAAATGGCTATGTATAAATTAGCACGATTTGAAATAAATTTTACACATCCATTGAAGGGCAGCTCAAACTTCATCTCTTCAAACCTTAACAATCTCCCCAACCCCTGACGCACCCCATGGCTTTTGCACTATTATCACTACTGTTCACTTCACTATTTGGAAATTGGCAAAGATTTAGACCTTAATTTAACTCAACATGGTTTTGGAACCTCAACTAGATGCTAAACTCAATGGTTGAATCATGATCTTAAGTTTTCCTTAATTCTTGTGTAGAAACATTTCCAGCACAGTGTTTCACACTCGTTTATTAATTAATTCATTCTCTTCTTTGTTCATCAAATGTCATTGTGCACCTGTTCTCGGTGGCTATTGAAGGTGGAGTAATTACATTCACAGAAATGAGATATTTACAGCAAAATAAAAAGAATACATTTACAGAATAAATGTGAGTGTCCCCAGTCATTGTAGGGAGAGAAGAAACTCTGATAAACAACTTTGTTCACGGTAGTGGCAGATAGCAGAGTTCTCCGAACATTATGTGATGTCCCACATGAAAATGTAACTAACGAAGTGGTCTTGTTTGCAAATACAGGCCATTGGGCTGAGATTTGCAGAAAGCCCAGGACACTTACATTGTTTACCAGATGCATCTTTTCTATTTCTTAACCATTCCACTATTTTTGTATTTAAAAACCAAACAAATAAACAAAGTTGGCAATTATTATTTTTTTGTGTGGATGTCCTAGAGGAAAGACGAATTAGTCAAAAGCTGGAAGTTCATTTTAGGTGTCACGGACCAAAAGAAGATATAGGTGGAGAAGAGTTATGTTATGAAGTTTTGAATCATTTCACCAAGTTTAGAGTTACTTATGGTGAGCATGGAATGGTGGGAGGAGGTGGAATGGCAAGCTGAGGTGTCAATGATTTTCTGATGAAAGACTGCACTGTTGTTGAGAAGGAACTTTAGGTGGTGGGCGGCCATGCTGAACAACCCTGCAGATGCCATGCACATTATCATCTGCATGAATGTTGCTTTGTGGGGATGTACAGTGGAGCTGTGCGAGGCACAGCCTACAAAACCACCCTGCCTGGATCTGATCTTAGGGTTGATAACTAGGTGTTACCATTAGGACCATGTTGAGGTCCCATGTGTAAATGTTTCCATCCAGGGCAAAGAAGTTATTAATGGTTAAAATGTGGAGTGAATATCTGTAGAAAAATGCATTCACCTATCACTGCTCCAGCAAATTATGTTTCTTCTTTGAAAAATGTTACTGTTCATGTGCATATTCTTTGCTTTTCTATCCCTTGGGTGCCACATACTTGATGTGAGGCTTTTTTCCTTTCCTTTTTGGCAATTAGAGTGCAAAGGTGCCCATGAGGATTGAGGGTTTGGCAGAATTTTACTAGTGAACACAGGGGTGCCTACTGCTGGCAGACAGCACCACAACTTATTTTGAAAACCTTCATTTGGGCTAAAAATGATAAATCTGTATTTATCTTCTTAAAATGCTCCCAAAGGGGAGAAAAAAAGAAAAGAGTCTGGATTTGGAAAGCACATAGACCAGAGAGAAGAAGAAGGCAAAATCTGCTTTTCCCAATAATTTATCTTCTTTGATACTTCCCAGTGGGCATTGGGTACATTTCCAGTCTGTGTTTTGAAAGATAAAATGAATATTTCATTTAACCTGCTGTATTCCAGAATATGTAATATCCAAAGCCTCATTGTGAAGAACCAGAAGAGGCTGCTGTTCATCATCTCATATAAACCAGAAGAATATTTTCCAAATAAAAAACAGTAGATACCATCCCTGAGTGTTACAGTAGCCCACACTTGATAGTTCTGTAATACTTTCTACCAATTTTTTTCTGGTTACTAAGATGCTATATGTATTACCTAGGACCATTTCTCCTCAATGTTTAAATCTTTTAAGAAGTAATTATGCATTTGAAAGATAAAATGGAATGAATGGATGATTCTTTGGCATTGATAAGAGAATCAAGAGCTCAATTTCCTCTAAATTGATAATTCATTGTTGAAAATTATAATCAATTAGAATACAATTGTATTTTGGTAACATGTTAATGAATACATAAATGAATATTTTTCTTTATAACCTAAGTAAAAGAACATGGTTTTATAAAATTTTTCTTTTTTGTTAGTTAAAGGCCAATGACTTTATCTTGTTTTCTTACACAGTATTTATCCAACTTTAATGTGCATACAAATCAACGGGAGATCTTGTTAAAAATGCAAATTCTGATATGGGGGACCTGGGTAGGGCCTGAGAGTCTGCATTTCTAACATGTTCACCATGAGTACCAGTGCCCTTGGTCCACAGATGACACTTGTAGCAAGGTTGCCCATCCCACTACTTAGAATATTGCTTGGCAAGGCCGGGTGCGGTGGCTCACACCTGTAATTCCAGAGCTTTTGGAGGCTGAAGCAAGTGGATCACCTGGGGTCAGAAGTTCAAGACCAGCCTGGCCAACATGATGAAATACAGAAATTAGCCAGGCATGGTGTCATGCACCCATATTCCCAGCTACTCAGGAGGCTGAGGCAGAAGAATCACTGGAACCCAGGAGGCGGAGGTTGCAGTGAGCCGAGATCATGCCACTGTACTCTAGCAACAGAGTGAGACTCCATCTCAAAAAAAAAAAAGAATATTACTTGCCAAATAATAGGAACTCAATAAATGTTTGCCAGTGACTGAATTGATAAAGAAATGAATCTCAGACTCATTCTTGTTTTCAAGTTACTCTTGATATTGTCACCTAGTTGGGTTAATTGCAGACCTTAATTAACACAGACATGATTGGTATTCGTACTAGACCAGCAAATGCTAAAATCTATAGCTTTGAAGCAAAACATATACATATACCACCTTTTTGCAAAGGGAAAATAGAATTATAGCATGAATGGGACCTTATAGGTCATGCAATGCCATCACATTATTCAACAGGTTAGAAGAGAAAAGCCAGAAGAGTCAAGTCCAGAAGCCACTTGGGGTAGTTGAAAATAAAAGTTGGAGGCTGGGATAGTGGTTATGCCAGTCAGAGTTGAGGATTACACCTTACTCATTGTGTTACAGTGTGGTCTTGGGAAGTCATCTTACTTCACTAAGCCTCAGGATCCTCCCCTGAACACAGACTGAATTTTAATTGGGGTATCTATCCTTCTTGCAATTCTGTTCTTTGAAGGATTTGGACTTCTGGCCTCACCGCTGGTCCAGTTCAGGGACCCACTGGGAGTAAACCAATCAGCACATTCTATTCTCCTGGCCACATTCATTAAGCATCCAGTTTAAGCAATCTAATGAGTCCATTTTGGATCTCTGTTAAAGATGCTGGGAAAAAAGCTCCCTTTGTCTTCGTCAGGATGGTGGTTGATATGCAGATGTGAAGTCTGGAACTGTAGCAACAAATTTGTTTTCACTGGGGAATCCAGTCTTGGGATGAGACTGGCTCTGTAGAAGCAAGTGAGAAGGTAGAACTGATCCAGGTCTGAATCAATACAGCTCCGAAGCCTAATCCACTGAAGGACTTCTACTTATATTAAGCCATTTAAATTATGTTTTCTGACATACAACTCTACAGCTTTTCTCTTAATTGTTCTATCCTGAAATGTTTCCAAATCATCTTGGACCTAAGGATATTCAAAAATAAAATATCTCTGTATATCTAAATATGGTCTTTCTTTTCTAAATATCTAAGTAGCCCACTTTCCCAAAAGCCTCTATCAGAATTTGGCCACCTGAAGAGTCTCTCCTTGGGCTTTTACATATGTGAAATGAGACTCTTTAAAAAAACACCCCGAATGTTCTGGACTAGTTCTAACGTTCCAAGATTTTACCTCCATCATGCTATGCACCTTTGAGTGATAAAGACTCTGTCTACAGTTCCAACAAGATAAATGTCCTCTACATTCTTACCCATTAGACCCCTAGTTCATTGAGCTTTAGAAGTGAAAGCAGTCTGTTCAAGGAAGATTCTATGGTGATCAAAAGAGGAAGGAAATAGAATATTTTTTCCTTAAGTCAATAGTACAAGTTTGTGTCAAGAGTTCCTGCATTACTAAGGACAGTCTGAAATTTTTAAGTACTTTCACTTAAAAGCATACATTGCTATTTCACCCAAGTAAGTAAAATGGATCCAAAGATGAAAGTCCCATTTTTTAATACTGTCACAAATCCAAATTAAGGAGAGGTATCTGCAAAAGCCTTTGATTATAGATCATAAAATCTCCAGCTTATATCAGACACTGTAAAATCGCTCAGTGACAAATGAAATGCCTATGCACTAAATATATCTTTAAGCACCTTGCAGTTCAGATACGTTTATCTCTGAGATACAATAGTACTTCTGCAGGTCACAGGTACAAGGTCAGAAATGCTGGTTCTGCTGGTTTGGAATGTAACACTAAATGGCCCATTATTTGAGGACATAGAGCAGAGGCTTCGAGCAAATACACAGACTGCATTTCATGTGGAAACTTCAGAAGCCAGTAGACCAGCCATATTTAGAAATAATGATAGACTAGACCCAGCATGCACACGTATGGCTCAAAAACCACAGGGACCCACCGGGATTCAGCTTTATAACAATAGCTTGCATCTATGCAGTGTTTTGTAGTGTTTCAAAGGACTTTCACATACAGTACCTCATTTGATCTTCACAGTAACATTGTGAAGTAGGCAAGGCAGGAATTATTTTCCTCATTTTATAGGATAGAAAACTAGACTCAGAGAGGTTAAGTGACTTGGCCAAGGTCACCCAGATGACATGCAAAAGAATCACAGGATTTGAATATATACCTGATGAGTTAAAATTCAGTAATTGTTTCATTACAACAAGAAAACAGAAGCTGATAATGCCCATTCAGATAAACTGTTGGCCATTTGGGGCTCTGCAAATCTATAGTATGGAGTGAGGCAGGAAAATCTCATAGACATTTGATAAAATCGTTTTTATGTTCTCTTGTCATTTCCAAATGCCTAGAGAGGAAGTAGGTATATTTTGACAATGACAGTGGCAAAGTATCTCCAATATTAGCCATTGGATGGCCAATGTGAGAGGTTTCCCCAAGAGTAAGTTTGGATAAGTGAGAAGGAAAGGAAGCAGAACAACACTGGATGCTGAATTATGAGCAGGACACCATAGAAAAAGGCACAAGCTGATAGTGG
Source organism: Symphalangus syndactylus (assembly GCF_028878055.3). Lineage (NCBI taxonomy): Eukaryota > Metazoa > Chordata > Mammalia > Primates > Hylobatidae > Symphalangus > Symphalangus syndactylus. Next base: position 45,319,895 of record NC_072423.2, read on the forward strand.
TTGAAAACTGAAATACTGAAATCATTCTTCTCAATGTTACCTTCTCATCAAGTGAACACCTGCCTCGCCCTCCTCAAATATTGTCTCCAGCCATTTGTTATTTAGAGATATCTTTCTATGCCTTGTTTTGCTGTCTCTTGGCTGCTGAGAAACCTGAAGATCTTTTTCTCTTTCTTCAGGTAAATAAGTTAAATTTGTCCTGTCCTCCCTCCACCTCTAAGTGGTCAGTCCTGTCTCTCACTTCTGGAAAGCCCTCCTTTGCATACTGCTAAACAAATAAGCCAATCCTCTCTAAGTGCAAAAGAAAAACATGGACTTCCACATCCTGAGCTGGCTCCTAACAAGAAAAGCCAAGTCTGAAACAACTATGGATACTCTCCTTCCTTATTCTTACTCCTGTGGCATGCATCATTAATAGATCCCAGAATTATTTTTCCCCCTACTGAGCACAATCAGGTCATCAGTGTCCTTCAATGCAGTGACTTAGATGGTTACCAATAATTAATGAAATGAGACAAAAGAAATGGAACCTATTTTACCCTTGTTCACCCACAGGTTTTATGGGAAGAGAAGGTTGAGAGCTTTCCTGTAACACCTTTCCCACCCAAATTGAAACACATATTTGACCTAGAAGGGAAGAGCTGCTGAAGGTTTTTGTCTAGCTTTCTTAGCCTCATTTTGGTCCATCTCAGATTTGTGTATTCAGAAGCACTAAAAAAAAAAAAATAGCTTGTATCCTGTGAATGAGCTAGAGTGGTAGTTCCAAAATTCTACATGTAAAAAATTAAGAATCTATGACTCAAGTGATCATTTTGTTTTTTAATACTTCTTTCTGTCCTGTGATTCCAACTCATTTGACCAAAATCAAAATGCTAATCAGGAGTGGGAAGCAAGAGGGATAATTAACTGTGCCAATCAGTGACTTAAGCCTGAATATCTTCCATTTTCTCTGAATTTTTTCAGAAATGGAGAGAAAAATCCTTCCTTTAAATTTTACTTGTTGAAAATTAAGAGAGGTAAAGATGTGAGTATTTGGCAATCTCTTGCCTTCTCTGCCTCATGAAAGGTGTGCAGACACTCCTGCATCTTTGCACAATAACCCTCAGGCTTTAATTCTTTTCACCGAGGAAGCTCCCAGGCCCCAGATAGTGAGGAAGTTTGGTTTGAAATAATCGAAAAAAGGACTCCAAATTTTACCTTGCAGCCAGGATGGCAATCTGCAAATATGTTCTCAGAGTATATTGGAAGTGGAATTCATCATCCTTATAGAAATAAAAAGATGGCAGTTCTGTCAGGGCTGCTTGCATGACATGTCCAAAGGGACATTGCTGATAGGCTTACACCTCCTGCTCCTCCCAGGTCCTTTGTATTAAGACATGAGCAGACACACCCAGAAATAAACAAAAGATCCCATATTTAATAAAAATGGGAATAAATGGAACTGGAAGAGAATATATAAGAACTCTATGTTCTGTTTTTGGTGGTGACTTTTGGGAAGCAATGGGAAGAAAGAGATGCTGGATTGGTTAAGGTTGTGCATTGAAGCCAAAGTTTCAATGTAAGCTGTGAAAAAACAAGAGAGGGCAGTGTTGATGCATCTAAACCAAGTCAAGGCAGCTTACAGGCTGACTACGAGAGACATTTTTTTGTGTTCAAAATTTATGAATTCTTATTGTTGTTTGTCTCATCTCCCAAACTAGACCCCCCCTACCCATACAGATTTCTCTTAGAAGTTTTGCCTGACCTCCTTCAAATAAGAAACCCTTAAGTAACATCGAGCTGGAACCCTAGCAAAGATTTAACTGTGATGGTGGAGTCGAGAATGAAAAACAAACCGAACCTGGGAAGGGAAAGAAAAACATGATAAATTACTTGTAACTAAATGGAATCATTTCAATCAAAAGGATTTTTTTTAAATGAATGAACTTGCTTCTTTGCCTGATTCTAGCTTTAGCAAGGAGATCAAAGAGATTTATGACCTGTGTCTCTTCAAGCTTGATGCCAGAAATGAACACGTTCTCATTAATAGTCATTTTCTTGTCAAAAGAAGGCTTTTATTCAGACAATGTGCATTGCTTTCATAGCTTTATTGTTGGAGAAATTTTTTATTAGAAGTTGGATGTCACGTCTTAAGGGATGATGTGCTGTATGTGTGTTTGTGTGTGGGTTGAGGGAGCATTTAATTGCTTTTATGTTTCCAAGATGCCAAACTTATGTGGCCTGTATATTTCAACTTCCAGAATTCTGCCTGTTTTGTTAACGTGGGAGATCCACTGACATGGTGAGAGGTTCAACGGACAAAGGTAAATCTCTAACCATTTGGACGTTTTCAGTCTGATGATATGAGGGTCTGAAGTTTCCTTTGGAGTTCAAATTTTGCACGTTTTAGTACTGCTAGCTTCAGGCTGAGATTCCACAGGATGATTCTTGTGGCAACTTAAACAATTATCTCCTGAATTTGAGCAACCAAAGTTCAAAAGCTGAATAGTGAAAAAATAAAATAAATAAATACAAATTTCTCTGCCTCTTTCAGAAACAGGATGTTTTGTTCCTCTTCACTGAGTGATTTCTGTTTGCTTGTTTGTTGAGTACATTGGCCCCAGTCTGTGTTTTGGGATATATTTAGACACACAAATAAATTATAAGCAGAAATAATGGAAAAGTTCAATTAAACAACCAGTTTGAATTTCTGTCACAAAATTAAACAGACCAATTGTGTAGAACATTATATAACCACAGATAAAGCAATAACATATATTTGGGAAATATTTTCAATGTGACATTAAAACAAAGATGAAGCCAAGTCCTATTATTCCCTGGGGACTCAAGCCACTGATGGCTGGCTTGTGACCCCACCCTTAGAGCAAGAGTGACTCGTGGCCATTGCAAATTTTTAACTCTATGCTGCAACACAGAGGGCTCTCTCAAATGGACTGTTTTCTTTCTCAAATCATTCTCTTTTCTTGGATTATATTTCACTAAACAACCATCATTTTCTTTCCACTTCTCGGGTCACTTTACTTGGCCTCTTTATGTTCCTGCTTTTTCCCCTAGCATCCAAATATTAGAAATCCCCTAGTCTTCATCCGGGGGTGCATTGGTCCTGCAGTTTCTCCTTAGATGATCTCATTTATTGCCATGCTATCAAATGGCATCTATATGTTGATGGCTTCCAGATTTCAACTCAACCTTGGCATCTCTTTTGAGCTCCCCATGTGTATAGCAACTGCTTACTGGATGTCACCAATTGGATGGCTCATAGGCATCTCAAAATTCAGATGATCCAAATGGCATTCCCAGTATTCCTCTTCCCCAAAGCTGCCTCCCTCAAACCTTATCTAGAAAAGCTACCACCAGTCAGCCATCTGCTCAGTTTGATTTCTCTCTCTCTGACAACCCAACTCTATCCATCTGAAATAGATAAAATACACACGTTTCTTTTGGTGTATGTGTTTGTGTGTGTGTGTGTGTGTGTGTTTCACATAAATCTAATTTTCCCTATCTCCACTGCTGTCACTCCACTGCAAGCTACCACGATCATCTCTCACCTAAACTACTGAAAATTTCTGAACCATTCTCCCTGTTTACATTCTTAGCCTTTCTAATGCAATTATCCTATAATAATCAGAGTGATTTATTTTTATGATTATTATTTATTTTAGCTTTTTTAGAGATGGTATCTCACTATGTTCCCCAGGCCAACCTTGAACTCCTGGCCTCAAGCAATCCTCCTGCCTTGGCCTCTCAAAGTGCTAGGATTACAAGCTTGAGCCACGGCGCCCTGCCAGAGTGAGCTTTATAAATTGTTGTCTGCTTATTTTGCATTCCTTCTTATAATTCTTTGGTATTTTCTCCTTCACTTTGAATAATATTTTACCTACATCCGTGGCTGATACGGTTCTTACTTTCCTTTCCAAATTTATCTCGTACCTCTCTGTCCATGGCTCACTCTGCTACAGCAGCTCAGGCTTCTTTTAACATACTTGCTAAATTCTTTCCTAATTCAGGCTTTCTGCACATGCTACTCTTTTTGCTCTTTGCAGGAATGACTCCTTCTCAGCTGTCATGTGTACGTTTAAATGTCAACTCTTCACAGGGATGTCCCCTGACCATCATACCTCACAAGTCTCCTCCCTGGTTTTTTTTTTAATCCTTGTACCCTGTTTTGTTCTTTCAACAATACATGAGAGCAGAAGACATGTCTGTTTTGTTCACCAAGGATCCACTCAGTGTCTGTCACATATTAATCCCTCAATAAATATGTATTGAAGGAATAATTTTCTTTAAAAAAGAAAAAATGGGCCAGGCACAGTGGCTCAAACCTGCAATCCCAGGAGTTTGAGAGGCCGAGGCGGGTGGATCATGTGAACTCAGGAGTTTGAGACCAGCCTGGGCAACGTGGTGAAACTCCGTCTGTACCAAAAATACAAAAAATTAGCTGGGCGTGGTGGTGGATGCCTGTGGTCCCAGCTACTGTGGAGGCTGGCATGGGAGGATCACTTGAGCCCAGAAGGTGGAGGTTGCAGTGAGCAGAGATTGGGCACCTGCACTCCAGCCTGGGCGACAGAGGGAAACCTTGTCTCAAAATAAATAAATAAATAAATGCATAAAAAAGGAAAAAGAAAGAAAGGATATGATGAATAAGCCTTCATAACTAATGAAATAGCAACTTGTATTTATTTGTTTATTCATTTTAGAGACATGGTCTTGCTTTATCACCCAGGCTTGAGTGAGTCATCATAGCTCATAGAAGTATGTAACTTCTAACTCCTGGGCTCAAGTGACCCTCCCACATCAGCATCCAGAGTAGCTCCGTCTACAGGCATGTACCACAAACCCAGCTAACGTTTTTTAATTTTTTGTAGAGACAAGATCTTGTTATGTTGCCAAGCTGGTCTTGAATGCCTACTTCAAGTGATCCTCCTTCCTTAGCCTCCTAAAGTGCTGTGCCTAGCCATGAAATAGCAACTTTTAAAGGTATGCTTGAAAAGGATAAATTTTCTTAATAAACTAGAAATGACTCTCTTCCAGCCATACACAAACCTCTATAGAATAAAATAACTTTTATTGTTCGTAGGTACGTTAAACTAGAAACTCTTCTCCGTTTGTCAGGTCAGGAACTATCTGCCTATGATCTAGAGAATACACAGGTAATTTGAAGATACTATCTGTCCCTGAGATCACAGCAATTGTTCTCCAATGAGCATGAAAGTTTCTTCTTGAAAACATTTAATGTGTCAGTGCAAATAACATATTTAGTTAATTCTGAAACGAAATTATTGATTCAAAATCACCCGTGTAATGTGACAGGAGCAATCAATTGATGTAGAATTTATTTTTCTAGGCACATATCTTGGCAATCAGCAGTTGCTTCTTTGGGACTGGCCTTTTGCCTGCAATTTGCAGTATCTGCCTCTGAGTGGGATGGTGTTCTGCTAATTTAGATAACTACAACAACAAAAAAATTTAAATGCCCCACTAGTCTAATTGAGCAGTTAGAAATTATAAGAGATGGACTTGAAAAATTTAAATGAAAAGAAACAAATTTGATCCAAGCAGTGAAAACTTCAGAACGAGTCAGAAAATTTAAAAGGAAAACAAGGTGGGAATACCTTGGAAAAAAACTTTAGTATATGTTGTAATCTGCATGATACCAGACTGATGGTTACTATATTTCCATCATTCCCTAGGTTGCACTATAGTTTTTTAGGCAAGCTGTAAAACTTGGCCTTTCTATGTTGTTTACTGGGAAAAGTGAGCGTACATTAAGAATAGCATACTATATAAAACTTACTTAGAAAAATGAAAGTAAAGGAGTGCAGAATCAAAGAAAGTATGAGGCTGATATTCTTGATCAAATCAATTAGAAGAAAAATATTATTCATTATTTCAGCATTATACACATATTACATATCTAATAAATTGAATAAAAATTTTTCACATTTAAAATAACTTTTTTTCATATTAAAACAATGTGGGACCCTGAAATGAACAGATACAAAGACAGAATATTTTATTCTGAAGAAATTCTACCAAAACTAGAATTCGTAACTGTCAAACACATTGAAAACCGAAGTGCTAAGAACATAATAGATTGGTGGGTTTTTACTAGAATCTGGGCAGGGTTTGTTGTCTATAAAGAGGTGGGTGACAATGAACAGCATCAAAGATATTGGAGTGGGAGGTGAGAGGATTGCTTTGAGGCCAGGAGTTTGAGACCCACCTGGGCAACATAGTGAGACCCTGTTTCTAAAAAATTAAAATTAAAAAAATCATCTGGGCATGCTGGTGCATTCCAGCTAATCCAGAGGCTGAGGTGGGACAATCACTTGAGCCCAGGAGCTCAAGGTTACAATGAGCTAGAGCTATGATCCCACCACTATACTCTAGTTTGGAAGACAGAGTTAGCCCCTGACTCTTAAAAAAAAAAAAAAATGGATGAAAAGAAAGAAAGACGAAAATACTGGGGGAGCAAAAACCAAGGAACCAATGTGTGCATAGATCATATGAAGCATTTCAGTTCCACAAAAGTAAAAAAAAAAAAAGTAAGTTTAAATGCAAATGACTACCTGTCTTCTTCCACACTGAATGCACAATGAATGGCTTTACATTCCAGGACCTATTGTCTCTAATGGAACCCTCAGAGCTTTCCAGTGTATTTCCCGGCGGCACACCTTTACACAGATCATTTTCTTCCACCTACTTTTTGAGTATGGATGTACCTGTTCTCTGTTCTCAAACTTTTCCTTCTGTCTGACCATCCACCCTCTTCCTATTGTTGAACCAAATCGAGCCCATCTTTTGTGACCCAAAGGGTAGCTCACACTCTTTTTCAAACTTTTTCTGACCATTTCATTTAGAAGTAAAATCTTTCTCTTTCTAGTTCCTATGAGATAATCATGTGTACAATACAATTTACATTTAATCACACCCTGCCTTTTGATGTGTCTTCTACTATTATCTTGAGCTCTTATTTTGGTTTTGAATTATTATATTCATTTATTTTTCACAAACTTATGTTTACATGTTAAAATTGTATTGTAAGTCACGATGGCAAGGTCCATGACTCATATTTATTATGTAATTTTCACAACATTCAGTACAGTTTTGCAAATATACCTTTAGAACTGTGATTTTTCTTTTTTGAGGCTTATTGACCTGCTAAATTTCCTGAGCAGAAATCCTGTAGGTAGGGTTTTGCTTTGGATTATCCAAACTCTCTTGTGTCAAGTGAAGACACATCAGATTTTTAAACAAATTTTAGATTTTGGTTTTTAAATGAATTATTCGTATGCCTCCACCTTTCCTCAAATTCTAGCATTGTAGTGTTTGCTCCACGGAAAGCCAATTGCAGCGCTACAAAGAAGGGAAATGACTCTGGGGTTGAAAATGTACTAAGTGTCCTTGGCCTGGCTTGGAGATTGTTTACAGTTCTCAATTCTCCTTTTCTCCTGTTGTTTTTTTTTTTGGTTTTTTTTTTTTGCTGTTTATTAATTTTCCTTATTGCTTATTTTTCCTGTTGTTTATTTTGTTATGTTACCTGTTTATTTAGTGGTGTCACAAAGCTTGGAATGGAATTGACAGATTTTAGTTTTGCTCCTATTATACACTATGTGCTCCATAGACAGCAGTGAATTTAATGCTCACAACTCCTTGGTGAGATGCATTTTATTGTCCCACTTAATGAGATGAGAAACTTGGGACTTAGAGAGGGTTTTACCTAGGTTGTTGAAACTAAAACCGCGGCGATTGGTTTTTGTATTTTTGTTTTTAGAAGAACACAGAATTTGCTACACACCAAATACAAAAATGAAACCATCTAAGTCAGGACCCAGAGAGCTCCTTTTATTCCACTCTAGGTGCCCCAGGGCATCCCAACCTACCCCAGTAAAAACATTTCCCTAGTCCTGCAGTTTTAGGAATGAATGCATAAAAATTACAAAAGGTGGCAGTGGGTGAGGCTATATGATAGATAAGAAACCTGTGCGATGAGTCAAGGCTATTGTCATCTTGAAGCTAGGTGCACTTGCCGTATTTTCTATCTCCTTTGGTTTTCATGGCCCCTACCATTGTCAGGTTCCTCTAGTTAGAATTAGTGTGAGCAGTCGAATTTGACAGGTGATGATCATCTGGGTTACAGAAAGGAAGCACGTGAAAGGGTTTGCTATAATGACAAGAAATTGCAGAGCCGCAATATTCAGTGTGATGCAGCACAAAATCCTCTCCCTGAGAGCTGAAACTGTGTATCAAGCCAAAGCAGTGTTGGTCTGTATGGAGCGGTCACTGGCTACCTTTAGTGATAACGTTGCTAGGATATGAAACTCCAAATGCACTGTTAGTGTGAAAATGGGATTTTTATATTTGAAAAAAAAAAAAAAAGAGGTGGGGGGAGAAAGGAAGAATAAGGAAAAAAGAAAGAAAAGAAAAGTCAGGAAAACAGTCAGTCCCTGGTGCTTTTCCTGGGCATTAGAGGCACAGGGATGACATCACCAGCAGCCTATCAGGGCTCTCCAGCTTTGTTCAGGTTCTGAAGCCATGTCATCATCGCCGATGTAGCCCAGAAATGAAAATAGAACCATCTCTAAATATACAACAATGAGAGTCAAGCACTGCTTTAAAAGGATGAGAGAACCAAGAAAAACTCCTTAAATCCTTAAATCATAGAGTCTTCCTTTCATAAAGAAACTAGAATGTGCCTTCTGGAGCCACTAACCCCAGTATTTATTTTAGTCTGCTTGAGACTTTACAAACTGGCAGTTAAAGCTAATTAAAACATGACTGACGCCACCACCCAGTCATTCCAGTTTGCTCCTGGATGTGGGACAGAGGCAGGTAGACTATTCCCTAATAGGCAGCAGCAGGATTATGGCCGCAGTGTCAAAGGGACAGTTTATCTGGTTTGGATATGGGGACACAGGACTCCCCAGAAAGGTGGGCAAGTGGCTGTCATTGTTAGTAGGTTTCACTTAGCTAAAAGCACAGTTTATAGTTGCTGAAGTTTGATTGATCTGTTGATAAACACTAATGTTTTCCAGTTGACAATTTCTCCATGTTAATTTCTTTAACGCTGGCAGACCTGCCTGGAAGGGACCTATAAATAGTATCAGTGTCATCATCCTTTTTAAGTTATTAATGAGCCATCGTGTTTCAAGGGGCTGGGACTTGGGGACAGGTTGTGCTTGACTGCAGTTTCTGACATTGATACGTTAGCATTTGGAACTTGGTTGAGATGAGAACATGTTTTTTAAAAAATTACAGCAGTGGCCAAATGCATCCATAATAAAAGAGAGTTGTTCATAATTAGTGACTAATTAAACTTTGGAGAGAGGAATAAAGTGCCAAGCACCTCTGTGAAGCATGTCCTTGATGCCGAGGCATTAGTACTGTCCCCACCTCAACTGCAGCTGCCTTTCACTTTCTTTGCTCCCTCTCTCTACACATACCCTGTTATCACTGAGATAAATGAATGCCTGACTCTGAAAATCAGCTTTGGCCCAGACTGTTCTGTCTGCCAACTGGTGACAGGGGACCAGAGCAGACTTCTCCAATTAGCAGGTCCCCCATCAGGCAGCTGGATGCACTGTGTGTATGTTTGTGGACAGCACATTGCAGCAGCTCAGCCTCTGATTGAGGTCTCCTGAACTGATAAATATGAGCCTAAAAGCAAGACAGACAAATGGGTAAAGTAGCACAATACCTTTTGAAGACATTCTCTCAGTCCGACTCTCCCCCAACTTGAAGGTGGTGCAAATGAACACCAAAGACATCACACAATAATGATGATAGTGATGACTGACATCATGCCATCAGGAATCCTAACTAGGTGCATAGCTTCTAAACAGGCATCAATATGAATGGGACACTTTCCCAAGCTGGGTTTGTTACAACAACTCAGGTATTTCTCTAATCTTGAGTTCTCACACTGCACAGAGATGACCTAAGACCAGGATTTTCTGGGCCAGAATTTTCTATTTAGATGCTTGTCCCTCTCATCATTCTATTTTCCTTCACTTTTATTACAAGAACTAATCCCCCATTACATTTAACTATTTCCTTCAGGAGCTGCTTTTGGATTCCCAACTCATGACTGAATACATCACTGTCTGATGTCAAAAGTTTCTATATGTATTTTCAAAAAAACAATTTAGTAAATATGTTTTCATGCAATGTAACACATTCAGAAAATCTTTCTCAGGCAGCCTAATTTTAAGAAATGCAATTTTAAGCATACCAGGACTGATGGTCTGGTATGTTAACCCCAATATATGAGGTCTGACAACTTGGGAGCATAGAAATACAGAAAACAGCTAAAACATTTACTGTCCACTAAGGACATTTAGCTCAGCTGAACCAAAAAACAAAAACAAAACAAAAAACAAACAAACAAAAAAACAGGCTTTCAGTTTCTCTGCTGGGTTTACCTATTTCTATTCTTTAGTAAGAGATCTTAGAAAAGAAAGATAACTTAGGACAAAAGGCAAAGCCGATAAACCATTTTTTTTCTATGATAAGCTAATTGTCTATGACTCAAAGAACATTATAGAAAATTTGACTTGGTACCTTTCTGCAAATCAACAACTTCTTGTACATAATTATTAGATATACACTGGCAACAAAGAAACAAATGTCTGATTTCAATAATCTTAGTTATATTTAGAAGCATTGCAACATATTTTTGAAAATTAAGGTCACTAATATGCTCACAGTTATAATGAGAAATGATTTCATGAAACTGAAATTTGTTTCCTTATGTAAGAAGATAATTTGAGATATTTAAGGAATAAGTTCAAATTAGTAGATTCAAGCATCACGTAACAGAAGGCTTGATCAAAGTTGAGATATGATTATAAGACAATAGCAGTTTGGAAGAGAAGGGGAAGTTAAGGGGGAGCAATTGTGTTCATTTTCTTTGGGTAGATTCTAAGGTGGCTGTGAAGGCAACTCAACAATAAGAATTGCCAGACTGGTGACAGAGTTACTGGAACACTTACATGTCCTCCCTCGGAAACTAGTGAAGATGACGTATACTCCAGTGAGCTTGTTTAAAGGAAAACTAGAAAGATTATCAGATAGCCACTGTTCATTCCTTTCACCCCACTACCAGGCAATCGACCAATGCAATCACTGGCAGCTAAGAGGCAGTGGGGGTGACTGAAGAAATTGTGGGAAAATAAAGAAGAGTCAAGTGGTTATATTTACTCAGGCCAAAAAAAACTGTCGAATAACACAGTTTCATACAGGAATTCCATAAAATCCCAGAAAAGTTGAGGAAAAGAAAGGGCATGTGGCCGGGCGCGGTGGCTCATGCTTGTAATCCCAGCACTTTGGGAGGCCGAGGCGGGCAGATCACGAGGTCAGGAGATCGAGACCACGGTGAAACCCCGTCTCTACTAAAAAAATACAAAAAATTAGCCGGGCTTGGTCGTGGGCGCCTGTAGTCCCAGCTACTGGGAGAGGCTGAGGCAGGAGAATGGCGTGAACCCGGGAGGCGGAGCTTGCAGTAAGCCGAGATTGCGCCACTGCACTCCAGCCTGGGCGACAGAGCGACATTCCGTCTCAAAAAAAAAAAAAAAGAAAGGGCATGTTGCCATAATTAGAGTGACAAAGAACAATGTGGAAAGCGAATGTTAGGCAAAGCATGCGACTGAGAATCTAGAGACATGGTGACTTACCAAAATCATATTTTGTAGACTTTCTTGTACTTATCTTTAAAATGAGAGATATTGAACTTGAGAATCTCTATTAGCATCGATGGCCTTGATATTGTAATATTTTGTGTTTTACTAAGTTGTGTGTATATCTTTGTGTCTACATGTACATGTATACATAGTTTTGTATATAACAATTTAAATTGCACCATATATACATACATATGCAAATATATAATATATTATATATAACGTATATTTTACGTGGGTATATATGAACATGTATATATTATATATTTTTTATGTGGATATATATTAAAAATGCATGGCCAATCTGGTAGAATATTCTCTCTCTAAAATCTTAGTATAACCACCCAGTCATAGCAGCCATCTTCCTCTTTATTATTGTAGTATTAATATGTCTTAAGACCATCTCCAAAGGAAGTTCGTATATTCAATTGCAAAACACATTTTCCCACCCCCAAATTCTTTCAAAACTTTATTCAAATATCTTTTCTCAGATGTGGAATAACTAAGGACAATTTTAAACGATTGAAACAAGCAAGGAAAAAATATGTTTTAGGTAGTTTTAGTCTATCACTGCAAATTCTGTGACTCAAAGTAACATTATTAGTGAAACAGAACTTAGGTGTTTTTTTGGTGAGGGGGCTTGTTCAGTAGTAATCTCTCTTGGCCTTGATTTAAGGAAGACTCCTCTTTGGCTCAACAAAATAGCAAAGAGTGTTATACAGAGGCTTTGATGTGTTCCACTGTCTTCCCTGAAGCGCTCACCATAACTTTAAGTCAACAATCATCATACTCTTGGTACTGGAGATAGCAGATGAATTTTGTTTCCCTAGTAGTTTAATTTTGGGATAAAAGTGGACAAGTTCCAGAAAATAAATGTCGCTAGGGTCTTGAATTTTGTCTTGCTATACATGCTCTCTGGATGTAGGCTTTGATCATCATTCTTTTAGGCTGTTTTTTTTTCCACCAGGTTTTTGAAAAGATGTCATGCGTGCCTGAGCTAACAAACATATCTGTGTTTTCCAATACCTCTACTGCTTGCTGTCCCAATGTTCTTTTCTCACTGTGTGCAATAGCCATCACACAGGCTACATTTCAGGGTGAGCAGAACATAAGGCCTCCAACATAGGCCTCCTTGTCCATGAGAGCAGGAATGTTCTGTTTCCTTCTTGCAGCAGGGATACAGTTCACAGATCCTTCCTCACCTACTAAAGTCATTGCATAGTCATCTCGTTCTCTTCTTGCCTAAAATGCCCCTAACACATGAACCTTTTACTTCAGATGTTTACTGCTCTGTCCTACAGACCATTTATAAATTGACAATGGCAAACAGTGGCTCTTGATGCACATAATAAAACAATGATTACATCATCAAAGAATTACGCAGTTATAGTCCTGTAACTGCCTTGATTGAAATGGAAGCAGGGTGTAGCGGAGAGTTAGAACAGTTGTTCCATAAATGTTAAGTAACATACATATACATACATATGTATTAAACTGTTTTAAAAATGATAAAATACTTTCCAAGGAAGAATTGAAAAAGAGACAAAAAGAGAGTTTCTAAATAACACTTCATTGTTCAGAAATTCAGTGTCTTAGTCTGTTTCAACTTCTATAACAAAATACTTCAGACTAAGCAATTTCTAAACATCAGAACTGTATTACAGCTTTGCAAGGTGGGAAGTTCAAGATCAAGGTACCAAAAGATGTGATGTCTGGTGAGGGCTCTTTGCTTCATAGGTGATGTCATTTTTCTGTGTCCTCACATGACAAAAGGGATGAACAAGTTCTCCCAGGCCTCTTTTATGAGGGGACAAATCCCATTCATGAGAGCCAAATGCACATGACTCAATCACCTCCCAAAGGCCCCACCTCTTAACTACCATCACCGTTGGGATTAGGTTTCAACATATGAATTTTGAGGGGCACAAACATTCAGACCACAGCATTCAGTACATCTCTTTTAACTCAAATTTTATAGTATTTTGGTATTTAACTCTAATCCGAATTAATCTGTCTGCGTTATTATCATTATAAATAGATATTTGTTAAGTATCTACTAGATAAGTGTTTTCAGAAGTTACAAATATAGACAAAACATACTTTGTTTACAAGTTTGAGTGGCATTCTACTGTATAGCAAAGAAAAGGTCTCCAGAAATTTTACCTAAATTTAGAAAAAAGGTTCATGGTGAGTTCATTTATAGAATGATTGGCTAATTCCAATGCCTTGTTTCAACTATTAAGTCCTCTACAAAGACTTTAGTGATGTTCTAATGAATACTCTGCCAGGATTTCAGTGTAATGAGATTTATATTAAAACCTTACAAGGAGAGTCCTGCAAAGAAAGATCACTACCATTTGTTCTTATTCTGTGTCTAGAAGGACACAAAGAAAGAGGTCCCCTGATTTCTCATCTAGTAATTTTTCTGTGATTGTGGCACATTGGCTTGTGTAGATACTGGTTATTCAAACTCACCAAGTTTCAAGTGTCATCAGTGTATTATGGAAAATGGTTGGCTAGTAGACACTGTTGTGTGTTATTGCCTCTTCCATCCTATGAGTGGCATATATTTAGAGAGACACTGCCAGTGCCTCAAGGTAAACACAGCCTTAAAACCCTTCACTCCAAAATACAAACTGCATGTTCCCTCAAGCTAAAGCCTTCCTGAAATATTCTATACTTTATTGATTTTTCTCTTTTCTGAGCTCCCAAAGGTCTTAAAGTCTGTATCATCCCCATTAAGAATGCTTTCTCATACCATCTTGTACTATTAACTAATTGTTTCAAGTGTGTTGGCCTTGTTCAATTTGATGATTCGTGTCTCTTGGGTACTAACCTTTTCCTCTTTTTACCATCCGCTACCATGAAAATCCTAGGAATGCAATTGACAGAAATAGCCCTTTGAATTTTTGGTTAATTGAACAACATACTGAAATCAACAAATTATTTCTTAAACTTGGGTTATGCTTCTGGTTTGGATTGAATTTCAATAAGAAAATGGTACAATAGTCAAGAATCAAGAATTTAAAGTGTTACCTCAGATGTTAGCTAGCTTCTAGACAGCCTATTTTCAAAGAACACTAAATGATTTTAAGAGAATGACTTTTTCTTTTCAGGAAAATTTGAGAACATGAGAATAATTAGGGGAATTATACAAGGCTCAGAAAAATGCATTGAAGAAAACTATGCATTTCAACCCAAGTAACCAGGTTCAGTGTTTACCTCCATCCAAAAAAGAAAAACACACACACACAAAAACCTTGGAAATATTCAACTTTTCAAAGTCAAGACAGATAGAGGTAAGCTACAGTATCTGCATATACATACATGAGTGTTTGTGGTTCTGCATTAGTAGCATAGTGGAAATGGTATATATTAAGTCTTAAGCAAGCATCGGGAGCCAAGAGTGAGAAAAATCTTAATCACATGAGGATCTTCTCAAAGAACAAACATTAAATAAAGAGGAAGTTTACAGAAGCATGGCAGGAGTTAAGGGGTTCAGCAAGGCATGTTGAATCATCCAGAGACAAACTGTTGGAAGCTGGTACTATTTCTACACCTAAGATACAGAGAGAGAAAACAATGTTACTGGAACCCAAGAGGGCTGGAACCATGGAGAATGAGCTGCCCAGAACAAAACTTCAGTAATGGATAGAGACAGCTAGAGATGGTGTTCTGATGCAGACAGCAACAGGAAAGGGATCTATGCCTCCTTCTGCCTTTTGATGTCCTATTTGTGCTTCCAACGTACTTAACTAGAATTCCGTGAGTATAACAGTGAGAAGTTATAGTCCTTAGGGTCAATCCTTCTGGCCACAGAGGAAGTCCAAACAATATGGATAATAGATAGGGGGCCAGGAAGATGGAGAATAACCAGCACAGTGTACTCCTTTTCTCCTTCAGCTTTTGCCCTTGTCCTTGGTATAGACGATAAAACTCTTCTTTTAAATATAGGGCAAAAAGAAAGTCCTGGCAGCCACTGTGTATCATCTCAGTGTTTGTCTATTTAAGCCTACTTCTAAATTGTTTGTAATTAGTAATATAAGGTACCACCGGCATGCTTCATGCAAGGTAGAGAAGAAAAAAAAAAGCAAGAAAAAAACCAAGATCAATTAACATAAACTAAGCATTAATACTTCTCTCCAACTCTTTAACTTTCCGTAAGGCCAAAGCTGATAATCATAACTTCCTTTTCTCGTTATCCATTCTATTAGAATGGTCTCACCTGGTCAGGATTCTTTACCTGGTGAGATGACCCAAACCTTTAAGTCACAGGCTCTGAGCCTTTCATGGTCTTGTCTACATTGGTTTGCCAAAGTTTTCCATAAAGTGGTATTAGGATATTACCAATACCTGCAGTGAATCTTCTGGGTTCAAGACTTAGCCCCCCTTACCCTTATAGTGTAGCAGCAATCTACTTTCCCATGAGTGTTTGTTGAATGGCTAAGGAACCCAAAATAACCAGACACATTTCAGCCAGCAATTTAGTGAAATGGCCATCGTCTCTAATGTTTGTGTCAATATGGATAGGGTAGGTTATGCTGTGGCAACAAATGACCATGGAATTTCAGTCCCTTCAAGGTTGATTTCTCTTTTGTCCTCTGTATCTATTACTGGTTGGCTGCACCTCTGTTCCACAGAGATTTCACTTCAGGACCCAGACTGATAAAGCAGCCTCCATCTAAGCATTTTTGGTCACGAGACAGAAGAACAAGAGAAGATGTTGAACCAATCACTGATTTGTAAAACTACTGCTTAGAAGTGATAAGTGATACATATCTCTGCTAACCACATTTTATAGGCCAAATAAGTCACATACTAAGCCTGATGTAAACAATTCTTATCCAGGAAAGGATAGATACTACTTATGAACAATGATACAATCCATCAAGGTCAATGAATCCAAAGTTGCTAGAATTAGAAGCAAATTCTTGAATCTGAGTAATCTTGCTATGGAGGATACAAATTTGATGTATTTGTTGTTTGTTTAAGACCAGTTTCAGAGCCTGTAGGACAGCACCTTGACCTTGCAGGGTGCTGATTCTCAGATGGATTCTTTGACTTTCAAGAATAGATGGATGGCTAAAAGATGGATTGCTCATGCCTCCTCTTCCTGTAATTCCATCTCCCTATTTAACCTCACAGTTCATTTTCTACACTTCTTTTTCGTGTTCTGTGGCCCAGGAGAGTAATAATTCCTATGGCTTTCTTTATATTGCTTTCTTTGTGTTAGATTTGGCCAGTGGAAAGCACTAGTGCAAAATCAGCAGGCAAAAGCAGAGAGGGAGAGAGCTGGGGCTACTTTTTCCAAGCTTTCATTCTCCTTTGACATCTGACAGTGACTTTATTCTCTTCAAGCAGATGTGAAGCCCTTTGGGTGCAATGTCTGTGCCATATACATTTTCTACACCTTCTTTATAACTATATGCAACCTGATGGCAGTGTTTCTAGTCTGTCCAAATTCACGAAGGTTATAGATGACTGCTGAAAAATTGCTTGTAGAAACCTGTTTGTCATCAAAACTGCAATGAGATGCCATCTCACACCAGTCAGAATGTCTATTATTAAAAAGTCAAGAAATAACAGATGCTGGTGAGGTTGTTTAGAAAAAAAGAATGCTTTTACAATGTTGGTGGGAGTATAAATTATTTCAACTATTGTGGAAGACAGGGTGGCGATTCCTCAAAGACCTAGAGGCAGAAATACCATTTGACCCAGCAATCCCATTACTGGGTATATACCCAAAGGAATACAGATCTTTCTATTATAAAGACACATGCACATGTGTGTTCATTGTAGCACTATTCACACTAGCAAAGACATAGAATCAACCTAAATGTCCATCAGTGATAGACTGGATAAAGAAAAGGTGGCACATATACACCATGGAATACCATGCAGCCATAAAAAGAAACGAGATCATGTCCTTTGTAAGGACATGGGTGGAGCTGCAGGCCATTATCCTTAACAAACTAACACAGGAACAGAAATCCAAATACCACCTGTTCTCACTTATAAGTGGGAGCTAAATGATGAGAACACATGGCCACACAGGGGGGAAAGAACACATACTGGGGCCTGTCCAAGGGTTGGGAGTGAGAGGAGGGAGAGAATCAGGAAGAATAGCTAATGGATGTGGGGCTTAATACAGGGTGTTGGGATGATCTGTGCAGCAACCACCATGGCACATGTTTACTTAAGTAACGAACCTGTATGTCTTGCACATATACCCCTGAACTTTAAATAAAAGTTGAAAATTTTAAAAAAGAAACCTGTTTGCCTGTGAAAGAAGAAAAGATGTTTTTTGTTTTTGGTGAAGTGCCATATTTCCATATTCATAGCATAACATTCGTAACATGGTATTATTCTTATATCCTCAGCAGGATACCTGCATTTTCACTCCTTGAACATTGTTATACATGTGTAATAAATTTCCAGGAACGGAACTATTCCATTAGTATTATTTTTTTACTCAGTCAATAAAATTACTGCACATGATTCAGGAACATCTTGTTCTTAGGAGAACCATTGCCTTTCTTGATTTTGGTATATCTAACTTTTATCTTTCTATCATAATTGTATCATATAGTATTATAAAATTTGCTTCTTGAAAAATATTTCTTATGAGGTATGTTTGCTGTAGAAAGCAACTATCACCTCAGAATTTTTATAGAGAACCTATGCATTTTTTTTAGACTTTGGAAAACTCAAAACTTTCTATCTTACTAGTTACTACTACAAGTGTTAATTTTCTGATAAAACAAAGGTTCCTTAGGGGAACAGGACTCAAATAGTTTGTGGGAAGGGGGTAGATTGGGAGCATGTGTTTGGGAGAAGAAAAGCAAAGGAATAAAGAAAGAGTAGGAGGAGATAAGGACCTGATTAATGCTTACTACCTTGTTTTGGTGAGGATGATCCTAATTAGAAACATCCATTATCTAGGTAGAACTCTTTGTCTGTGGTGGGCAGCCCTCAACATTTCTAAACACATTCATGTCAAATCATTCTATGAAGGAGGAGGACAGATTTGATGCAGCATCTATAACTGCTTTTATTGAAGTGTGTAGCTGAGTATTGCCTCTACACATGCATTTTCTTCAACTTTAATAATACCTGCTCTTCTCTTCAAGAATGCTTCCCTTCTACCTCTTTACTATTAACAATTCTTATTATTTTTTAAGACCTTTTCCCACGCTATCCTCTCCAATGAGCCTTTCCAATTTACCTCTGTCCTGATTAATCTCTCTTCTAAACTGTAAGACTTATTTGCTTATAGGACTCCCTGGCTAATTAATCATATACTATTATATTGCTCATGCTGTTTCCCCATCTTATTTTTCAACTTTCCAGTCATACATATTATCTTTCTACCTAACAGAGGTGTTGAGAAAGTAATTTTACAATCCCAGTTCAAGGTAGTGCCCTGGAGACCCTATGATGGTTGTGTTGGTAAGACACTACTTGGTTGAACCAGTGTGGCAGCCACACCTGTGAACAGAATTGCTTGTAGCTCTTCATGATTTAGGGTATGAAGATTGCCCTGTAGTTTGAATTTTAAAGTGAAAAATGCTTTTGATGTAATAATTCACTCCCTATTTGCTAAGACTGATGGAGAGAAAGAAAACATTTTTATGTAACAAAGAATATCAAAGTGATGAATGAAGGTTTAGTGATGCCATATAAAGGGAGTACCATCAGATGGAACCTAGTATTTTAAAGAAAGCTGGAGTTAAGACAGGGTGATACCTACATCATTGGGAAATGCAAAACAGCGGTCTCTAGGGCTTTCTAGATTTCCTGTGGCCCTTTACAAGGGGTTTGCTTGCTGGCCTTTTAATGCAGAACTATTCAGGGAGTAATAGAATTATAGAGTAGCAAAAACCTAAGGTTTGTGATTCAAAGACATCAATCAATTAGCATCCTATATTCTAAATGCTGGCAGACATGAGTGTGGATATGAAGGGTCAAAAACAGAATGAGAAAATAACCCTGCAGTGCAGAGAAATACAAGGCAATTTGGGACAAATCCAAGGAGTATGATTTTTGATCGGTAAATAAGCCTTACTGGGAGAATTATTACACACAAAACACACAAATAAACAACGGTCCTTGAATTGTTTAATTATCATCAAAATGCTTATCTCACATAGGGCACATATATAAATCTATAAATTATTTAGAAAAAGTTCAATAATGTGCGTTAATATTTATAATGATTATTTGCCATATAATAACTGTTACCTAGTCACACATTAAACCTTTGCTTTGTTTCAGCCCTTAATGATTTTTATAAGCCTCACACCAGGGCCACACACTGAGTACCACAAAAAAGGAGAACTCAGACTCCCCCTCGCTGTTCACAGCCTTAGTTCTGAACTGTTGGTCTTGACCCATTTTTTTTGGGCCCCATTTCAGCTTGCTTTTGATCATCCCAGCCTCAGCACTCATTGCTCATTCTCTCCACTCTAGCACCACATTGCTTTGCTCTTTATTCTTGATGTGTTGCACTATCTTTCCAAGTTCTCCCCTGAGTAGTACTAACTCCACTGCCACAGGTAAATACCCCTCCTGTTCAAACCAGGTCCCTGGACCCCATAGCTCAGTGCTGTTCCCTCTAGGCTCCTGTAACTCTTCTGTAACTCTCCCCCCAGGTAGCATATCCTTTCAGCTTATCTATGCTTCACTATGAACACCAGGAATATCAGTAAAGAGCATACAACTCTCTATTTCCCTGTGATGATGGGCAGTGTCCATTCTCACTTGTACCAACCATAGTACATATCAAAAGGATGGAGGCACATCAAGAGCCTGAGACAGGTTTTATAATTTATTTGCAGACTAGACAAACCTCAAGAAGATAGGGCAAATGGAGTTGTAGAATGGAAGGTGAGTGAAAAAGCAAACTTCGGATTATCCACGTTCACATCAATATAGGCTTGTATTAATTATTAGCAAATGGCTTCTAGCTATAAGAATGAATCAGTGATGGCAGACAATGAAGAAGGAGATAAGCTGTAGCATGTTACCGTAGGTTCAGCATGTCCCAGGTAGTATTGGTCAATGGCTAAGCTCCTCTCTTTATCTTAAGTAGTGGAGCCATGTCCAAGCATCACAGCCTCTTTGCTCAACTCTGCTATTCCCTTGTTGAAACCACCTACTTATCAGCCATTACAAAGAGATCCTATTAAGTTCGTTAGCACTAGTTTGCTGTTCTAAAGATAATTTTGTTCAGCAGCCAGGTTGCATAAGAAGTTGTCAGTTATCCTACAATTTAATGATTATTATTATTATTTTACCTAAGATAGGTTTGCAACTCTTATAACATTTTTCATAGTCAAATTCTTCACCATTGTGTCATATTAAGCCAAGAAGAGGAAGAGGGAAAATCAAAAAAATTCGTGAAGGTTTGGGCAGGGGGAAATTAAAGACACAGGAAGATTGAGACATGAGTACTTTTCTGTCAAGAGCAGCATTGAAATTTGTCATCTGTAAAGATTTGTGAAATTCTCAGCTAAGTAGTGTAATCTTAGTCTACAAACTCAGCAGTATGGAAAGAATGCATTTATCACCCTAAAATTCAAGTTAATAAGAATCCCAAGTCACCATTTGTAATGCTGGTGGGAAATTTAACCTCAGTCATAGTGGGAACTCTCTTCCCTAGGAACCCATTACATGTTGCATATTATACAGCTGATTTCTCATTTTTGATCATTTGTCCATTCAAATTCTTACCTAGTTTCAATGCTATACGGAATCATGAAAGAGCATCAAGATTTCTTTTTTTTTTTTTCTTATTTAGGTAACTTAGAGATAAACAAGGATATGTTTCGGAGTTAGTCCATTCTTGTGTTGATACAAAGGAGTATCTGAAGCTAAGTAATTTATAATGAAATGATGTTTATTTTGACTCACAGTTCTGTAGGATGTATAAGCACAGCTCCAGCATCTGCGTCTGGTGAGGGCCTCAGGAAGCTTACAATCATGGTTGAAGGCAAAGGGGAAGCCAGTGCATCACCTGGTGAAAGCAGAAACAAGAGAGAGAGTGGGGAGGTGCCATGCTCTTTCAAATAACCAGATCTCTTGTGAAGTCAGAGCAAGAATTCACTCATTAAGGCAAGGAAGGCACTAAACCATTCAAGGGGGGGTCCATCCTCAGAACACAAACACCTCCAACCAGGCCCTATTTTCAACACTAAGGATTACATTTCATCATTATATTTAGAGAGGACAAACCACCAAACCATCTCATCCTCCAAATGTGAAGAAAGTCATTTTGGCAATATGTTCAAACATATCATAACCTACTAAATATTACTGTTTTTGTGCTTCTACTTATTTCCAAAATTTGTAAAGGATTTAGGTAGAAGCTTACATTCAGAAATCAAGCTATCAAAAGTTTCTAAATCCTGTAATTTGGTCCTCCTTGTTAGTTTAACAGGATAAAATAATTATTAACCAAGAATCCACAGCCATTGAGAGTTTGGTCATAAATAAAATTAAGATATGTGTTTACATGTAGCAGGAATTTGCTGAAATTGAATTTAGGACATCTATACTCTTGGAAGTAATTTTGACTCTTCTGATAAGTATGTATCTTTGCCATTTATTTATACAGTTTATTTCCTTCAAGTGGCCAGATACCTCTTTGAGAAGACTACTGATGTCTAAAGATTTAGAATTTCTTCAACATGTTGGAGCTGAGCCATAGTAAATGTTCGGTAAATACTTGAAAAATAAATTGAGGTCAAAAATATTGTTTTTAAGATATGTGTAGCAGTGAATTGAATTATTATGTCCTAACTCGTATTTAACTTATGTATGTATCCTAATTCAAACAAATCCAATGAGAACACATTTGTAAGCCCAACATCATTATTTCACTGTAGGACTTTTGCTTTCTTTGCCTTCTTATTAAATGAAAACTTCCTCATATTTTAAATGACTCTATATCTTTGAATGTGGAAAAATGCCTTTTAGAGATTTAGGAAAAAAACACTGCAAATACCTCAAACAACAATACCAAGATATCCAGATGAATCCTTGAAAGAACCAGGGAAAGCAAATATGAACAGTGTTTGGTTTGAAGTTTAGCTTACCTGTAAGTGTCATAGATAAAAGCAAGAACTCATCCTCTTAGAGAAAGCCCTTTTCTCTAAAGCATACCTGATATGATTTGGCTGTGTCCCCATCCAAATCTCATCTTAAATTGTAATCTGAATTGTAATCCCCACATGCTGGGGGATGGACCTGGTAGGGTGATTGGATCATGTGGGAGCAGTTTCCCCCATGCTGTTCTCATAATAGTAAGTGAGTTCTCACAAGATCTGGTTGTTTTTGATAAATGTCTGGCACTTTCCCCTTCTCTCTCTCTCTCTCTTTCTCTTTCTCTTTCTCTCTCTCTCTCTCTCCTGCCACCATGTAACACATGACTGCTTCCCTTTTTTTTCCACCATGATTGTATGTTTCCTGAGGCCTCTGGAGCCACGCAGAACTGCGAGTCAGTTAAACCTCTTTCCTTTGTAAATTACCCAGTCTCAGGTAGTATTTTTACAGCAGTGTGAAAACAGGCTAATACAGTAACATTCTCGCTCATGAATTTTAATCAGTATGACTCCAAATCATCACACTATAGGACAACTGGAGAATTTAGAGTGTTCGGGCTTGGGGGTCAGGGAGTCATTGTCACTATGGATTATATAAGGCAACTATACATATATTGACCACAGGACCCAGGACATCATGTTCTATTGGAATGTTCTCCTCTGTCCTTGCTAGTGGCAAAGTGTAAAAAGACCTGTTGGTCTTGCATGAGACCTAAAACTTCAGACCAGGAAGCAGGTGAAGTCTTGAAAAGTAGAGAAAAAATGGGGCTATACATGAATAAAATATAGTAAACATCATGTAAATTTAACAGGCCACATTTTGCAAAATTTGGTTTGTCCCTACTTCCATATTTTATAGACTAAGGCTGTGTATCACATTCACTGATCCTCAAAGGAACAGATTGGGTATTTAAAAGCCTTGTGAAAGAGCCTTCTTGAGAACTGGGATTTGCCATGCTAAGATAAGAGATAGATGTATATTAACATAACACATCCACTTCCTCCCCTATCCTAGACCCTCAGAAAGTCTGTGGTAACCTAGAAGGAAGTCAAATGAAGGACAAACATCAAAGATGTAAGGAAAAAAATACAACTTGGGGCTGCATTAGCCCAGATGGATAGGAGCAGAATGAGAGCTGTACTTTAGGAGAAGAAAATCAGAAATTCAGTTTTCTTTTTCTAAGACAAGAAGGGAAGACAATTACTGTGGACCTGGTTGTCAGGCTTACTTTGAGATACTAATTCACGCTGATCCTCACTCCTCACATACCCTGAAGGATTTGGCGGAAACAGGATTGTTGCTTCAGGGTAAATCGAAGGCCTGTTTCCTTAATCCCCCCCAGGGCCACTCCCTGTGGAACTCCTTAATTCTGGATTTGCTTTAGGCATTGCATTCCACAAGTACACAGCCTGGGGCACAGTTCTACTGATAAGCTTTGGGCAGTGGGCTGGAGTGGGAGGAAGACTTCCCATAGGAGGGTTGAGGCAGCAAATAACAGCTCTCCCTAGACCACTATAGAAGCCTGTTGTAAGAGACCTGGATAGACATTTCCTCGAATGACTGTTTAAATGCACTAAGAAGGGTAGAGTTTGGGAGAAGATGAGAATAGGTCTTATTAATTTATTTTGCTGCCTGTCAACCCCTTACCTACCTACAAAATGACTGGCTTTGGTAGTGTTCTCATAGGCTCAGTGTGGAGGTTTCTAATCTTCTGGAGGTCATAGACTCCTTTGAGAGTATATCTGAAGCTGTGAATTCTTGGGGATGGGAAGGGGCAAAGTATAAGGGACAGAAGAAAATGTACACAACATTTTGCATTCAGTTTCACTGCATTAATAAAATATTTAAAACCTATTCTTGAATACATTAAATATTCTTGAATGTGAAGTTAAAACTCGTATTCTAGATATACAGAAGCCCATTGATTATGTGCAAATATTTAAAGTAAAACCAATCAATCAACCTGTAGGGATTGTGGGGCAGTATAATCTGGTGGTTAAGGGTGTGGAGCCAGTTGGAAAAGCAAATGCTTCACAAGGGCTGGGGATCACTCTTTCTTGCACACTTTTATGTGCCTTGCATCCTTGTGCCTATTATCTACCCATCTTTATGAGACCTGCAAGAAAGGAGAAAAAAACTGTTTCACTAAATGTCTTCTGACCTCAAAGAATTTACAAGGTAAAGTGAGGAAAACAATGCCAAAGGACAAATTAGATGGTGTAGCAAGAAAACAAGGGACTAGGTACTGAAGTAGGTACAACAAACATGTGCAGAGAGAGGATGTCTCAACTAGGTGGGAAAGATGGAGACTTCAGCAGTGCCTGAGATAGTAAGTAGGATTTTAGGAGATGAGATAAAGCATAAACATTAGGAAACCGTCATGTGGGAAAATGCTGAGGTTGGAAAAATGTAGCCTGCAGAATCATCCTAAGTAAACTAACGAGTACTCACTGTAGGACAGTGGCAAGTAATCCTGGCAAACTAGAGATACCCTGAAGAGATTCTTACTGTTGGTTGAACTGATTGCAAAGAACCCTCAGAGTTAGCCCAAAGATCTTGAACTTTATCAAAAGCTTCTGAAAGAACTACTTTAGGTTTCCTAAAAGGACCTGCCTATAGTTCAATCTACTATAGCACTCAGGATCAATGGATGATCACAAATCAGGGAAGATATGGCCAAGGGATTTTTTTTTTTAAGTGAAACCATGTCTCATTTAAGGCAGGAGCCACAGATACTTGGAAAGTTCAAACTAGAGTATTCAACAAACTTCTTGTGCTTAAAATGATTAATCAGTAATGATATTAATAAGTCTGGTTGTCACTCTGAAAACCTCCATGGAGAGCTCTCACTGAGGAGGAAGCTACATCCTGTAGCCTCACAATTGGGATGAAAATTGGACTCAATAATAGCAGAGGAAAGGAGAAATTAAATGTTATAAGCCTGATAGAAATGAGACAGCATGGGCAATGATAGTTGAAGAGCAAAAGGAGGAAATTTAATAAGGGTAATGTAATAAGCTCTCTTGTCTGGCAGACACTGAAGGCGATGACTCCCCCACCCAAAGGAGAAAGAATGACAGGGATGTCTAGAGAGACTGATTATTCAAGGAAGTTCACAATGGTGTCCTAGATGAGCTGACTACAGTGGCAAAAAATAAAAAAAATTAAAAAAAAACCCACGGGTGCTAGGATACTCATGATACCCACTGATACTGCTCTCCCAGCATCCACTTCACCTGCGCTGCAGCTACGGCTCTTTTTAAGTATTTTTAATATCAACTCAGATAAAAAACCAGGTCTGTACTCTTGTCCTATTACGCCATTCCTCATACATGTCTATGACTGTGTATTTTGAGACAAACTATTTTTATTTAATGCTTTTTCTCCTTATAAAATCTCTTAGAAGTCTTTAAAGTCAAGAATTCTTGTCTACCTTATATGGATGTGAAAGTTGAAAAACAATATGGTAAGTGGGTTATATTAGTCCCTTTTTGCATTGCTGTAAAGAAATACTCAAGACTGGGTAATTTATAAGAAAAGAGGCTTAATTGGCTCCTGGTTCTGCAGGCTGTACAGAAAGCATAGTGGCATCTGCTTCTGGGAAGGACTCAAGGAGCTTTTACTTATGGTGAAAGGCAAAACACGAGCAATTAGATCATATGGTGAAAGCAGGAGCAAGAGAGAGGGTGGGAGGTCCCAAACACTTTTAAGCAACCAGATCTTGCGATAACTGACTCACCATCTCCAGAACTGTACCAAGGGGATGGTGCTAAACCATTAATGAGAAATTTGCCGCCATGATCCGATCTTCTCCCACTGGGACTCACCTCCAATACTGGGGATTACATATCAACATCAGACTTGGGCAGGGACATGCATCAAAACTATATCGTGGGTTCTTTAAGGTTAATAGTGAACTGGAACTCAAGAGCTCCTAGTTCAGAGCTCTGCTAGCACAGCTTTATGTTTTCTGGAAGAGTAGTAAGGGAAGTAATAAGTATTCTTTCTCCTCATGTTTTCAGTACAGGTCAGAGAGCAGGGCATTGTGCTGCTAGCTATGTAGAAGAAAGTGCTGTTGGAGTAAAATCTGATTCCAGTATAAAGCTTTACACAGAAGTTTTGCATAACAAAGTTATTCTTGTGTCCCAGGGGGAATGGCCTACAGTAATAGTGTTTTGTTGATCTGGTCACAACAAATAATCTATAATTAATAACAGTATACAACAAATGCTTTCTTTCTTAGCTGGTCATAAAACATGCAGTCTCTTAAATAAAAGACTTGTTGGCTTATTGCTTAATTATTATTTAATTATTGCTTTCTAAAAAAGTCATTCAATAGAGGATTGTACACGAGAAAGACACATCTCCAGCTTTGCACCAGCGCAGCTCTCCTGAGTTTAGTTTCTGCTGTCAGGCACTACAAGTCAGTTTTCCTAATCTTTCTCATTTTCCATCTATTCACCATTCAGATACCACTTTACCAGAAAATAAAATCTATGAAAATCTTAGTTATAACAAACAGCCTTGGAGGTGAGAAGGAAATGAGCATCAATTATATCAGCAGATATCTTCTCATTTCTGAGGTCACTTCAATCACTCTAACTCATTCATTCAATCACTCAAACTTACTCAAACTTCATTCACTTGAATTAATGTTCAAGTGCTGTATAAATAAATGTCTGATGATTTTTTTGGCTGCAACTTGTGGGAAAGGTAAATTTAATTTGGAAAAAAATTACAAGGCTAAATAATTTGATTTTTTTGCATGTTTGTTATAATAAATTATAATTGATACCTCTTTCCATAGGATACTCTTATTCTGAATTGCAAACTAGGCAGTTAATCCTTTCCCCTTGCATTCCTAGAAATTGTTTTGAATGGCAATTATTAATTTTTCCTTTTTTTTTTTTTGAAATTAAATCTGGTTCTATCTTCCAGGATGGAGTGCAGTGGTACTAATTTGCTTACAGCAACCTTTGCCTTCTGGGCTCAAGCCATCTTCCCGCCTCAGCCTCCTGAGTAGCTGGACTACAGGCATGCACCACCACGCCTGGATAATTCTTAAATATATTTTGCAGAGATGGGGTTTCACCATGTTGCCCAGTCTGGTCTCGAACTTGTGAGCTCAAGCGATCCACCCACCTCAGCCTCCCAAAGTGCTGGGATTACAGGCATGAGCCATGGTGCATGGCCTAATTTTTCTTTTTAATCACTTTTCTCTAAAGTGTTCTATCTCTTTGATCTTTGTCTTACATAACTTTATATAAGACAAATATATATGTATACATATATACATGTATATATGACAAATATGCACATGTATAGTCTCATACATATGTATGTATTTATTGTCATATTTATCATATACATACATATATGTATGTGTGTAATTTTTTATAATTTATTTGGATTAAACTAATGGCAAATATAATATGGCTTGGGAAGAAAGAGATTAAAAAAGGCTGTCACCTTTAATTCATTGTGGATGTTCTAAATCTGTTTAGATTTGGCTTTAAAAACAAGAGTATTAAAGCTTCCCTATAGAAGTAGCAGTGTTCAAACTCAAAATTAGAACAATCATAATAGTCAAGACTACACTCACCCGGAGTACTCCATCCTGTTACCACATGCTGGGCTAAAAGATTGTCTTATATTACCTTAACGATTCTTCTTACCATTTGTAGGTGCTCTTATTATTTCAATGTGCAGATTTAAAGAAAATACAGGCTGTGAGTAGTTGACTAGAACTAAAGAAAACTGGGATGTAAACCCAGATTTTTTCTACTTTTAGTTGTTTTTAAACATAGGAAAACTCATAGGAAACCTTAGTGGAGATGGGTTAAGAAAAATCAAGCTACTACATAACAAATTTTTAAGAGGCAAATTATGCATTTGCTGAATCAAAACAGACTAGTACAGACCAGATTTGAATATGAAGTTTTAGATCAGTTTTCCTAATTTTTTTATTATCCTTCCTGCACTATGGAAACTTTTTAGACAACTTTTTTCCTAAAACTAGTTTAGAAAATTTCACGAAATTTGTATGTCACATACACTGTATTTCTATTTATGTAATATTATTTTTATATATGTGTGTACATGTATATCTCTATACACACACATCTATATCTTTATACATATAAATAATAAAATACTTTTTTCATCCCTTTGAACAATTTTTTATCTCTGTTGATATTGCAATTTCTAGGGTAATCTAGGTGGTGACAGAAAATAGTCTTATGACCAGCTTCAGTGGCCTGTAATCCCAATACTTTAGAAGTCCCACTGGGAGGATTCCTTGAAGCCAAGAGTTTGAGAGCAGCCTGAGCAACATAGAAAGATGCCAACTCTGCAAAAAAAATTCGAAATTAGCTGGACATGGTGAGTGCACTTGTAGTCCCAGCTACTCATGAGGTTGAGACGGGATTGTTTGAGTCCAGGAGTTCAAGGTTGTAGTGAGCTATGATTGCACCACTTCATGCCAGCCTGGATAACAGAGCTAGACCATGTCTCAAACAAAACAAAACAAAACAAAACTTAATACTAAAAAATGTAGGGCCCAAAGTAACAAAGTAATAACAAAGATATCTTTATATTTTTATATCTTTATCCACCTTTTAACTGTGACTGAAGGGTTGCTGGTACTTATAAAAACTAAAAAAAATTTAACTAATATATAGATTTTTGCTTTTTTTTAAAACACATGTAATTGACTATTTGCTACTTGGCTTCATTTTCCATGTATTAAAAGATAAATAAAACACTTGCTAGTACTAAATATACTTAGGCTCAATTTATTAGCAGGTTTTCATGTATTAGCAGAAAAGAAAAAAGATGTAAAAATGAGGGTCCTAAGTGTAAAACCACCACTAGCTAAACAAAAAAGTTTAAATGTGAACATAAATTACATACACAAAAGCCTAAACTCTTCGATATTGACTTGCCAGAGATTAATATATTTCATATTTTTCATATATTTATTTTTATTGCTTTGATAATTTCAGCTTCTAAAAGTTCTCACTATCTATTACTTTCTTTACAGTTTTAATGTATTTCTCAATTGTATTATCTTCACTTCCCTAAAACTTGCAACATTTATAAAAATCATAATTTTTCATCCTGAGAATTTGAAGTTTACATTTTTTAAGTTTATTTTTTAAGGTACAACTTCATGATTTATTTGATCACTTTCTTCATTCTGTAATAAGTGTGCTACTCTGCAGTTGCTCCTCATTCATTTATATATGTTTTTAGTACTCCTACCATATGACAATGATATCCCAGGCCAGGGAATAGAAGAATACACAAGTTAGGTGAGGTCCCTGAACATAGGCAAGGCATGTTAGAGTTGGAGAACGCAAATAAATTATTCTCACACATGTATTTTAGATGACACATGGCTTTGGAAATGAAGCTACTCTTCTCTCTCTTTCTATATGACCTTTAAAAATCCGCTTAACTTGTTCCCAATTCAGCTTCCTCCTATGTTAAATCCTTTTACTACTAGGGTCATTAATAACAATGGTTATTATTATTGTTAAACAGTAATAATAATACAAGAGCAGCTAACATTTATGAGATATATGCTACATGCTAGGTGCTATACTCTTTTAAGCAACCCAAGAATTCTGAAGCTATACACAATGACTATCTAAATTTTACAGATGAAGCCAAAGCAAAGAAAATGTATTCCTCTTGAAAGGGAAAGAGGTAGGAAAGAGAAGATAAGATTTGAACACAGTTGAGTTTAGAGCCCTTGCTCTTAACCATTACACCATGTAGGCTGAATTGGATGTTCCCTAAGGTTCCTACAAACTCAGGTAGTCTCTGGTTCTGTAATTTTTCATTATTCATTCATGTTGGCTTAGCACTACAGAACACCATCTTTCATTTAATAATGGTGAGAATGAAGACTTTTCTTCAGTGAATACACAAGTAAGGAACAGGAATGCAAGAAACTCACACAGGAGATACTTTTTAAATATGTTTTTATAATCATACAGTGTGTGATTTTTTTTATTGCTTTTTAAAAAACTCCTTCTGCTTTCCAAGTGTTTCTCATTGCATTAAAACAACATAATTGGCCATTACCCATCACCAAAACTTGTGAGGCATATATATATATAAAATATATATAATATATTTTGTATTATATATATTTTATATATTATATATAATATATATTATATTTTATATATTATATATTATATTTTATATATTATATATATTATATTTTATATATTATATATATTATATTTTATATACAATATATAATTATATTTTATATATAATATATAATTATATTTTATATATTATATATATTATATATAATATATAATATTATTTATATTATATATTATATATAATATTATTATATATTATAATTATATATATAATATATAAAATATAATTATATATAATATATAAAATATATATTATATATTTTTCACGTATTAGCAGAAAAAAGATGAAAAAATGAGGGTCCTAAGTGTAAAACCACCGCTAGCTAAATAAAATAGTTTAAATGTGAATGTAAATTATATACACAAAAGCCTAAACTCTTCAATATTGACTTGTCAGAGATTAATATATTTCGTATTTTTCATATATTTATTTTTATTGCTTTGATAATTTCGGCTTCTAAAAGTTAAAATATGTAATATATATTGTACATATAATATATAAATATATGTAATATATATAGTCTTTAAAATTAAGCAAAATCTATATATTGGTCTATGCATATTTAACCAATATATAGCCTTTTGCTTAATTTTAAAGGATATATATATATATATATCTTCTTCCAAATTAAATTTATATTTAACATATGTATATACTTCTGCCTAATTTTGAAGTAGGTGTAATTGACTATTTGCTATTTGGCTTAATTTTTATTGTTTTAAAAAGATAAATAAAACACTAGTACTAAATTAACTTAGGCAGATGCTATTGTTCAGTTCTCACAGTTACCTGAAGTAAAGGCACAATCTTTAATAGTAGATAAATATATATATGTGTGTGTGTGTGTGTGTGTGTACCCGCTAAGCAAGAAAAGTTAAGCTAATGATTTGAATAGGAACTAAGTCTGAAGTTCCCTTTTATTGTCTTCCAAAATTTCATATAAATAGATTTTCTGTCTTCTGCTGAATTGACTAAGTTTAATACCTGATTTGATGTCAGGAAGACACCATAGTCTCTGCCTTCTCAAGTCTTCTAGTCTAAAATACATCCCATTGGTATAAGAGAATCATATGTAGGCATAAAGCATCTTTCTGTCTTAATAAAAGGAGCTCCACATTACTCAATTAATAAAGTAGATTTATTGAATGCCTACCATATTACCTGCTCTATGCAGTAGTATATATACATATATATATATATATATATATAGAGAGAGAGAGAGAGAGAGAGAGAGAGAGAGAGAAATAACCACCAAGATAGCAGACATTCTTCGCAGAGCGACAAATAAACAAATGTAAGGAAAAGCAGCAGCTGAAGAGGATGCAAAAATAGGAAACAAATTCTGTATTAACGTGGATAAAAATTTGGAAGGATATTTATTTTGGACAGATATTTAGCCTTGGTGCAATAGCTCACTTATAAACATAGAAGCTCCTTGTGTTGTCTAACTGGTGGCTGAAAAGTTAAGCTAAAGATTTGCATAGGCACTAAGTCTGAAGTCCTCTTTTATTGTCTTCCAAAATTTCATATAAATAGATTTTCTGTCTTCTTCTGAACTGACTAAATTTTATGCTTGATTTGATGTCAGGAAGACCCCATAGTCTCTGCCTTCTCAGGACTTCTGGTCTAAAATACATCCCATTGGTATGAAAGAATCAT
Source organism: Symphalangus syndactylus (assembly GCF_028878055.3). Taxonomy (NCBI): domain Eukaryota; kingdom Metazoa; phylum Chordata; class Mammalia; order Primates; family Hylobatidae; genus Symphalangus; species Symphalangus syndactylus. The sequence continues at coordinate 45,352,519 of NC_072423.2, forward strand.
ATCTAGGCATAAAGCATCTTTTCTGCCTTAATAAAAGGAGCTCCATGTTAATTAATAAAGTAGGTTTATTGAATATCTACCATATTACCTGCTCTGTGCAGTATAAAATGTCAAGAATCTTTTGTGGTATGCAATGAAGTATTATTTGCCTTTGAAGATAAGGTGGTTCTCTTCTAGCAAAGTCTCTTCTCTTTGCCAGTTCTCTTTTTGGCAATGCCCACTTTTTGCATATGGCATGTGCTACAAAGAAGTGAGCTGTGCTTTTTTTTTTAACCAACCTGAGACAAAGCCAGAACACAACACATTTAGATCTGTGTAAACTTCCCCGCTCCTGTTTCTTCATTGAGGAATGACGGACTCATATGGAATGAACTACTCTAATTCCAAACTCTTCAAACTAACCACTAGATGATAACCACTCACAACAGATATTGACTTTCCATGCATAAGTATTCATTTTATGTGCAAAACATTTCATAGCGTTCCAGTCACAGCTTACTGGATGTTATTCCAGAAAGCATCTGTCTAAACCACTAACCGGGTTTTCTTAAACAAACTGCATTAGGCATTCCTTACTTGGCCTTGCAAATTTATTAAACAAAGAATGCAAGACTTGAAATGCTTGTGTATCAACATCAATGATAGTCTCTACTGGTGCAATGGCTCATACTTATAATCCTAGAACTTTAGGAGGCTGAGGCAAAAGAATCACATGCTGCCAGTAGCTCAAGACCAGCCTGGGCAACACAGCCAGCTGCTGTTTCCACAAAAAATAAAATAAAGATTCCATACACAATAGTATCAAATATACAAGATATGATAAAGCCAATACTAGAGGGCTCTTTTCTTCTGAGATTGGTAGGGATTTCATGAAGAAATGTAAGTTTCCAAAAGGTGCTGTTTTCAATACCTAGAACAGGATCTCTGGTTAAATAAGCCTGGAAAATAATACATCTTTTATACCCCTCTTATAAATTGATAACACACTCTATCATATTAAAGCTTAGAGGTTCTGTGCAATCCTATAGTAACGGAACCTACTTCATCATGTTTAAGACAAAATTTTCTTCATGAATTTGTTTGTTTGTTTGTTTGTTTTGTCCTTGTAACACATAATATCAACAAAGAGAATTAATGCCCCATAGAACTCCAGGACATGAGAACATCATAAGAACAACCGGGATTGAGAGTTGGAAGACTAAGTCCTTCCTAAAATGAGCTCTGCGACCTTGGGCACAATTTCCCCCCTCATACTCAGTTTACTATTTTTCAAATTCAGGTGAAAGTATCCATCATGTCCAATAAGATATAGAATTTGCATAAGAACAAGTGCTGAATGTCTGTGAAGAACTTCACATTAAAGTTGAAGAGTAACATATATATATATACTCTCTCTCTCTCTCTATATATATATATATATATATATATGATGAAGCAAACAATGTCTTTGTAAGTTATATATATATAAAGTACCATATATATAGTACTTAATATCTCCTGGTCTTGGCTTTAGCCCAATTCTAAATATACCACTAAAGATTTATTCTGTTGCTTGTAGCTCTCATCTTCATAGCAAAACATTTACTAAAATAACAGTTTACAGCTGCCTATGTCCTACAGACTGCATTTAAGTAAGTTAGCCAGGATCTGTTCTGTTTTTTGCAAAATTTAGACTATTATTGATGTAAATAAATCCAGAGGCATAAACTGAATGTGTATTTAATTAAACATTATACAAGATTTATTCCTAGGTAGTAGTGATTGAATACAGTGTAGCTACTTTATGATACTGATCATTGTGAAAGAACTTACTCCTTTTAATTATATAACTGTCATATTTGCCTTTTACAGTATGTAGCTCCGATGTTTGGAAGAAGAAAACAAGTTTTTGGTAAATCAAGATTCATGACATAACAAACAGCTATATTGTATCAATTGATACATGGGGGTGTAAAAAGAAAACTATTGGCACATTCCCTTGTTAATTCTTAAGGCTTTTCCTTAAACATGTGTAATGATTGATGTTACTTCATAGATTGGGTTTGTAAGGCCGGCATTCCAAATTATTATGCCTGCTATCTGGTAAGTTGTCAGCAGGTCGACAGAAGTGCCTGATTATAAACCAAATACCCTGGATTCCCACTATTTGATCAACTCACAGAGTTAATAACAAACATTTGTGGTTAGTTGACATTTCCTTCAATCAAAACAAACAAACAAAAAATCTAGCTTTAGCTGCAAAGCATAAACATTTGTTAGACAAGATGTTAACACAAATAATACACAACTAAACCATTGTGTGTGTGTGTGTGTGCTCTGTTCTTTCACTGATCATGAAAAATCCCCAAATACTGCTTAGTCTGATTTACTTCAAAACACAAATTAAGTTACTTCCTTCTATCTTTGTAAGATTTCTGTAGTCCCTCTACTTTATGGTTTTATGATTCCCAGGTCTCTGGAGAATCCAATTTAGAAGCTTCATTGCTTTTTTTAGATAAAGCAAACAATGTCTATGTAAGTGATATTCTCTAGGTATCCCCCTGTCATTTTTCTTTTTAAAACAAGGTTGCTTTAAGAACTTCTTGGTTCCTGAGCACTCTTTCTCTTGGGGATCTTAACACACATTCTACCAAACACACACATCAAACACCACATTTATGTGTTAAGGTACAGCTGATTAGTTGAAGTTATACTATGCTTTGTAAATATTGTAAAATATTTATCTAAGTTTTTTTTGAGGGGGATTCTGGACCTATATCCATGGTTTTAACTCTCAAACATGATTTTTGTAGGTCTTTAGAAACCTCTTAGGTTTTAAGCACTGTAATTATAGAACCTAAATGATTATAAAAGCACTCACATTTTCCTACACCACTTAAGCAATCCCTCTCCCTCCTCTTCTCTCCCACCCTCAGACAGTATGTCTAGCATAATCCATCTATTTTTAGGACCAAACTCAAGACCCATTCATAAAGATGTTCTCACAGATTTCCTCCATCTCTGGAGTTTAAATCTTAGACTCTGTAACTGAATTTAATACTTAAGTATATCTGGTGTCTCCCTTTTCTGAGATTGTTTCCTGAGTGGCCCTCTGATTTCCTCTATTAGCCTAGGAATTTTCTATCTGGAAGAACTACATTTCCTTCTTTCTTTTCTCCTTTCAGAGAGGGGCATGTACCCCAGAACATGGTGAATAGAATTTCAGGGTGCAGTTTTGTACTTTAAAAATCCCCTCTAATGTGCCCTGGAGGTGCAATCAGTGCAGTGAATGTCCAGAGAGTGTGTGGGGCCATGCTTGTCACTACTGTCCCAGGATGCTTTGCTTCCATTTGCACAAACCAGAAGACAAGCAATCTGAGAAAGGCTGCCTAAGTCTCTGTGTCTTGCTTAGTTTTCCACAATTTGCTCTCCTCTAATCTAGGGGGTATAGGGACTAGGATACAATTGTTTGCTGATTGCTACATAGTTGCATATAGGGAGATTATAGAAAACCTGAGGACTACACTTGCTTCCTATCTGACAAGCATCAGAACAGGTGTAATCTGAAAGGCTTCCCTTCCTCTCCTCAGATGCCAGTGGCCCCAGATTGGCAGGTTGGCCTGAAGAGACTTTGCTACAGCACATGACGGAGAGCACTCTCCTGGCAGTGGCTTTTCACTCCCTCATCTTTATAGTCCTTGGCCAGACAGCCTCAGCCTTTTAGAAGTGTTGTTGACAAAGCCAAGCTTGGATAGCACAAAGCCCTCTGTTGAGTGTGCTTAGAAATATCAGAGTGGTGATACCAGGGGCCTTTGTTCTTCAGGGTCCCTGTTCATTTAGGGGAACTAATTCCCATTTCAATTTTGCTCACTTTCACCTATTCAAAATACCTCTTGGCCTGGGCTTCAATCTTCTGATCCATCCCAGATTCAGTTTACTCTTCCCAGAGTGTTCTTGTTTGTTCCCTACACAACTATTAGAAAGCAAAAGGCTTAGGCTTACTTTGAAGCCAGCAATTTCTGTGGATTTATCAATGTACTATCTCTGGGATTCCTCCAGCAAATTGGAATGAAGTTGAATATTTCCCCATAATTCCTGACTTTCAGCCTGTGTGCATCTCCCAGCACCATACGCCACATATTCTCATACCACACTCACATATACACATGTGTGTGTATATACATAACATACACATTCTCACCATACACACATCAGAAACATATACATGCAAGCCACATATCATATAATCACAGGCCACATATACACCACACACATAGCACATGCACTCAACATGTACACTATACACTCATCACATATACACACACAATAAGAGCCCTTCTGTTTCCGTACCAGATCTGGAACACAGGGATGTTTCTGTGAGGGCTGCTTTCATACAGAGACTAAGTTATGCAAAGGGATTTAATCTGAATACTGGAAATTGAGAAAACAGCCCTGAAGCCCATATGTTTGCGTTGGCATATCACTTTAGGTCTTTCAAAAGTCATGTACTCTACATCATAAGCTTCAAAACTACCCTGTAAGAGATCATCTTCAATTTATTGATAAGAAAGAGAAAATTCTAACATGGTTAGTGGCCTGTCCCGGATCTTAAAGGAATGAACTGGAAACCCGGAATTCCAAACCAAGCCTCCTGCTCCTATCTTAGTGCTATTTCCACTTCCTTTCATTTTGCCTTTAGCAATGGTATGAAGATGGCAAACTTGCCAGCCTTGATTTTGCTCTTCTCTCCTACTTTCCTCAAAGGCCTCTTTCCCAAGTGACCACAGCTCTTAATATCTTTCACTGTGGAAGTCAGGAAAGGATTGGATAAACTCATTTCTTGGAACAGTAAAGAAATGATGAAGTATAGTGTGTGTCTACGCTCAAGAGCTTCAACCACGTGGTCTCTTTTCATTTTCCTTAAAATGCTCCAAGCTTTCACAATTGCTCTTTCTTCATTAGGCCACTTTCTTCCCATTCTGCACCTGTGTGTCCACTACTCTTGCCTTTAGGACTCAGCTAAAATTGCACTTCCTTGAATGCGCTTACATTTCCCAACAGTCCAGGTTAGACGTCCTAGTTACTCCCCGCTTAGCAGCCTAGTAATTTTCTTCTTCGTTCCTAAGACACGTCAGTATTATGTTTGTTTACTTGTTTTCCAAATGTCTGGTCTCACAGGTATGCATACTCCCAGAGAGTGGAGACCAAGCCTGATTTTTGTTGTTGTTTTTTTCGTCAACTTCTAGCATAACATTAAGTAAACGGTAGAATTTCAATAAAGAGTTTCGAATATGTGAATTCGTTTAATGTGAAAGTTGAGAAACTAGATTTTATGCTTCTTTTTATCCTTTAGAGCCCCTAATACGTTGTTGAGGATATAGAAGCTGCTTCAGGAAGAGAGTTAGGCAGTTAACAATAATATAGGTTTTATAAAAGCATGATTGATTGATTGTATTTATTTTGTAGCATGTCACAAAGTGTTTATTCAGAAGAGTACCAAATATGGGGACATTTGGCAGAAATCAAAATCCTCAGGGCGCAAATAGGCAAAAAACCCAATGACCATTTCCTAAGCGGAGCAGGCTGCTGTATCCTATCCTCCCATGTATAAAGAGGGCATGTGGCATGGGTAGAGGTCCCCAGGCTGTAAAACCAAACCAGTCTTCCTATTCCCTGTCATCAGCCAATCTCTAATAGACAGTGAAGCCAATCCCCAAGCTGTTCCTTCTGTGCTTTTTGCTGCTATATTCTTTAAGTGAAAAGAAAGAGAGACGAGCCCTTTAAAAGGTCCGCGGCTTGCATTCGGTACTCAGACAGTGCAAATTAGGAGGCCAACTGCAGCAGTCAAATTAATTGACCCATGCTTGCCAGAAAACTATTTTAGAAGAATCTCCACCACAGTTTTCAGTTTTAGCCTCAGCTGACTTCGACACCTCAAACCATCCACTGGAAAAAAAAAAATGCTGGATACCTTAAAAGAACATAAACGCAGGAGGTGAATATATTACTTACCATTTCTCATGCCTAATTATCTGGAAATCTATAGTACTGTCGTGCGTTTTTGCTTCAGAAGCGATTTGCTCTTTCAGACTTCCCAATTCAAAAGCCGACTGTGCATTAACGGATCCTTGTTCTCTTCCGCTTCTATTCTCAGGTTGTTTCTCATCTTCTTAAATTTCATTCCCTCTTTTATGTATTATGCCTTTTTACCACTTGGTTCTCATTTTTTTTCCAAAATTCTTGTATGTGCGCCTGTGTGTGTGTGTCTGTCCGTGTGTGTATGTGTATGTGTGTCTGGATCCTGCAGTAACTGAGCAATTTAAGTTTAATAGAATTTCAAACTTGCCTTTGGAGATAGGAGCAGTTTTTTCCTGGGCAAAGAGGAAAAAATACAGTCCTAATGAAGCAGGAAGATAGTGCCATTGAAGAAAAAGATGCCTCAATTTACATGTTTTCTAATATGTATGTCCAAAATGTGTCCTAAAATTTGTCTTCATAGATGTTGCATAATTACATTACTGACAAAACAAAAGCAAAACAAAAGAAGATTCCCGTGCCCAAATAAAAAGAAAACAAAACAAAACAAAAAAACAACAAATAAAACTACTGGAATGTTTCTCAGGTTCGAGTTTCATTTCACTCATAGGAAGCATTAATATGGATCTTCCACAGAGGGAAATGGGCTGATGTTAATCCTTTTTTACAATCACCTTAATAGGATTTCAAACAATTTAACAGCTGTTGAAAGAAACCTGTGTTTTCATGAAATAACAGAGGTAGGATTGTTGGGAAGAGAAGACAGAAAAGAAATGGAAGGACTCATGAGAAATTACAAAGGTTTTCATAATGAATGAGCTGCAGTACTTAAAATTGTTTAGGCCTCAGCACTCAGCACATAGCAGATACGTAGTGAATATTTCTCAGAAGAAAGGCAGGAAAGAAGGAAGAAAGGAAGAGGAACAGAGGAAGAGAGTAAGAAGAAGGGAGGGAAGGATACTGTTTTTGGTTCTGTGGCCTGTTTCAATATGTAAAGTCAACAGCTGTGCTGTCTCTGGGAGAAAACCCTTCAAGAGTAGTGTGTCAGTAAGGGGATTCTGAAACACAGACCCCTGTAACCCTCCAGGGTTCTTATTTCTTTGGTCCTGAACACCTCACCATCTGATTTACAAGTTGTAAAATTGGACCGCCAGGCTGGAGATTAAGTAAAGGGCTAAGGTTGGTGCATTTATGTAGCAGAAGGATCTCACATAAGTTCTGTACACAGATTTCTTTCCCATTGGGGGACCCTATGGTTCTTTGGGCAGGGAATAGTGCACCGGAAGAACATTCACTTTAGAATTCACCGAGTTTGAATCCAAAATCTGTTAGACGGATACTTCTATTTTCCGGGCCTGAAATGTCCATGGGTCATCTGTGAGAGTCATTTTCTTAGCCTTTCCCCACCTATTACTCAATATTCTCCAAGGAATGTGTCACTTACCTGTCTGGTGAAACGTTAAACACATCTGGGTGCGTTCACCCTGGAGAATGATCTGTTCTCAGATCCACTTGCTCTCAGAGGGTGTGCTCTGGTCTGCTCTGAAGCATGAGGTGAGATGGGAGGATTCGGGCTGTCCACCTCTGCCAGATACAGGGTGGGATAAACCAATGCCTCATTGGGTAAGTTCATTATGATTGCAAACCCAAGCCATGTTCTCCAAGTTCACTTTTATTGTCTCCATTGTAATTTACTGGTAAGACCTTAAGTAAATTACTCATTCCTTCTGCAAAGGTTGGTGGAAAGGTATTCCCACTATAAAAATTGTACCGTGTGGAGAACAATGTAAGACAATGGTTTTGTATGAGACACCTAATTCATTGCCTAACATATCACATATTTTTCAGCAGCAGCGAGATCTTCTTTATAGTTCCAACTATGACTGTCTTGTAGTAAGTGTTCAATAAATATATGTTCATTCATTGCTGTCAAGTATGGTACCTGAGATTAAATCAGGTAGAAAAACAAGATTTTAAAGTATGTCCTCCTAATCTTAATTACTTTTTTATATAACTTACTCCCCTTTAACCCACAAACCTGAAGCAATATTGGAAAAGCAAAGTGTTAATTTAGGCAGTTTTTGGTGACGTTGATTAATGCAGAAAGATATTACTCACTAATTACAGATGGAACCCCCTCATTTGAACTCAATAACAGTTTTAATTAAAATTCTTAGTCTCCCAAAGCATGGCTCCCTTAACCTGGTTTAATTATTTTGTAGGTCTTGCCTATGACCTTGCATTAATTTGTACGGTGCTAAACATGTTTTTCTGTTTATATGGCTATGTGCTGTTATGGGGAAATTTCACATTTTAGCTAAAATCAACATTAACCAAAGATGCCAGCTGACTAATTGGTCTTAGACATGTGTCAAACATACACTTAAAATGCAAATAAATGGTGGACTTTAATGTGAATATTTAATAATGATGTGGAAGAATTCAGCTTGTTCATACAATTTTTTATTAAATATGAATTCGTTAATTATATACCACTCAATACAATACAGAGGACAGTCTTATTTTAAAGATTTTGTGAACTGCATGGTTTCAAGATGGTATACAAATCAAATATACGGTCTTTATCAAGATTTGAAATGAACATACTTAATTTCAAATTTTAAATGAGTTGCAAACATATAAGCAACTGTACTTTAGGAATTTATCATGCAGCCACAAAAATATATGTACAAGAAGGGTTCACACAGTTATTTGTAATAGAGAAGCTAAAAATTACCTGAATGTCTATCAATAGTATGCATCTGTACAACAAGGCAAACATATAAGTACATTCATAAAACCATGTTCACAGTACACTGTGCAGCATTGCAGATGGGTTGCAGAGATGAGAAAAGAGTCCATGCCTGCTACAAATATGTAATTTATTTATCTAAGGAAGCAGAACTTAGGGAAACAGAGGTGACGGCACAGAAAAGGAGCAGGTACAGCCTGGCTTATTGCAGTTTGCAGGATCCCCTACAGGGAAAGTAACTGCCAAAGTCATACTCCACCCGGGTCCTGCTGATGACAATGAAGAAATTAAGTTCTTGCTTTGCCACTGACTTGGTGTACCTCAACTTCTGTTACAATTCCAGAAGAGTTTACATAGATCATCTATGTATTCTGTTTAGGGTAATGCTGATAACACAGAGTCCTGGTAGTGTTGAACCAAACTCAGCCCCAGCAAGACCACCTCCCAGCAAAGGAGAGAAAATACAATGGGTCCCCAGATATCCTTGTCCAACATTTCTGCATAGCAAGTCTAAATCTCCTAAAGCTATTTTTAATAGAAAATATGATGAAAAAAATGAAATAAAGAAATAAGCAGATGACAAATCAGCATTTATTGTATAAACTGATTAGCCTTATATTTAGTCAGAAAGAGTAGAAGAAAATATTAGGGTGGTGAAAAAGTAATTGCGGTTTTTGCCGTTGAAAGTAATGGCAACTTTTCTAATTCCAATACATTAAAGAATAGAAACATTTGATTTTAGATACTGAGTTCATACTGTTTTTTTCTTCATTTTTTCCTCCATATTCCAAGTATGTTTTTATGTATACCTTATTAATGGAATCCTTAAATAGTTAAACTTAACACATGTGATCATCTAATCCTTCACAAATTTTCATGCAATAATAGGGCCAGAAATACTAAAGCTACTCTTACCGGTTAAAAATAAAGAACAAAGCAATTAATGTTATTCACCCAATTAATATAATAGCCACCTAATTGTTTTAAAGATAACCTAGCTGATATTGAGAAGCTGAATATTAATATATCTATTTTTCAGTCTCACTTACTCCCCAACACGTACCTATGTTCGCATCTATGTACACCCACAATAAGGAAAAAGAATGCATATGAAACAAACATATGGTAAACTTGTAATAAAGATCAAATAGATAATGTAAGGCTAGCCTTTTTCTACCTGTGGAATTGCATCCATACCTTTTACACTTTTCTTTATTTTTATGACAAAACCCAGTCAAAATAAATTTATAATTTAATTCCCTATAACCCATCAGAGTACATATTGTTAAGGAAACATTCTTTAAAAACAATGGCATGAATACTTTCAAATATCATCTTCCCTCTGAACAAGCATCACATATTTCAGGAAAAAAATAAATAAAAATGTTTTAAAATATCATAAAGAAGACACAACAATGCCGTTTCATGGGACACCTGCTTCACTAACTGCCTGTGCTTTATGATTATTCTGAAATCTGAAGTTAAAATGTGAGATAGATGAGAAAAAAGGACTTCCCTAAGCATTTCTTTGAAATTTGTAGTTTAACTAAACAATTAAGGGATAATAAATTCTGTATTAATAAAATTATAAGATTTTAAAAGAAATTTACCTTTATTACCTTAAATTCTGTACAGACAGAAAACAGGGTGATATTTTAAAAAATCAAATCTATTAGAATACAAACTTTTAGTTTTTGGTCACCTTAAAAAAGGAAATAAAATGCCTGTGGATCTGCTTTGGTCCATCACACTTTTTCATGGCTTGCTTTAACTCTATCTTCTCCAAGGAAGTCACAAATGCCTGTTGAAGACTGCGGTATCTACACAGAAAACCCAAGTGGTTCCTTCTAATAATCACCTTTTTCTAAGTCTTTTGATACTCTCCTTATGCTTCCAAGTTAATATCTTTCAGAACTATCAGTGGGCAAAATAAGAAATGCTAAGCTCTGGAAAAATTCTATTTAATAGAATATGTTCCCATTTCTGCTTTTCAGCCACATTGCCAATTCTCCATGACTTTTTTCAAGATTGCTAATCTAGATTATGTTAACAATTGACAGATTTCCCTGTTTCTCTATGTTGTAATCCACCTGGTCTTGGAACTTTGAAACTATTTAAAGCCATAATTAATGACTGTCTTCCAATGTTTCTGAGGCTTCAACTTCCTCTTAGTCAAATCCATCCTATCCTTTTGAGTGTGAAGATTATTCTTTCTCCCTGTTGTCAATAATGGAAGCAAATCAGAGGATGATTGATTCTGCCTTCTCTGAGTAAAATTCTCATAATGTCTGCTCATCCAAAGGTTTGATAAACTCACAATCATGTGTTAAATCTATCTAAGCTGGTTACTTTGTTTAGTTGCCATGGGATTCAGGAATCTCTATTATCAATACTCTATACTGTATCAACAAACTTGTAACTGGAAAACAGAGTAGGCATCAGAAAAACTCAGACCTGACAGTACACTACTGAAAACATTGATGGAACACATAGAATTACTAAGATAGGTAGGAGGACAATTCACTGAAGTAGGAGTTAAGAGTATAATTTTCATTCTTTCCATGCTGCAAAAAAATCACATCACCTAGCAAGCCTGGGACTCATCATTCATCAAATTTTAGAATTGACTAGTAGTAGACACTATAATTTGCCTTAGTCAATGCTATTCCCAATTCTTTTCTCCTTTTTTTTTCTTTTGTTCTTTGTTTTGTTTTTGAGATGGAGTCTTGCCCAAGTTGGAGTGCAGTGGCATGATTTCTGCTCACTGCAACCTCTGCCCCATGGGTTCAAGTGATTCTCCTGCCTCAGCCTCCCAGAGTAACTGGGACTACAGCTGCACGCCACCATACCTGGCTAATGTTTGTATTTTGAGTAGAGACAGGGTTTCACCATGTTGGCCAGGCTGGTCTTGAACTCTTGACCTCAGGTGATCCGCCTGCCTCGGCCTCCCAAAATGATCACAGGCGTGAGCCACTGCACCCAGCCTTCTCCTTTGCTTTTACTAGAGAAGGTTTATAATTTGCTCTTCTGGCCTCCTCTAAATTTAGTAGTGGCTCTACAACACAGTGCTGCCCAAAGGAAGGTAAGAGAAACTCTGTTTGAGTGGTTTTGGAGACTGTTACAAGGTACACTGAGGCACAGCACAATTTTTTTTTTTAAAGAGTTTATTCGAGCAAACAGTGATTCACGAATCAGGAATCTCCGAACTATAAGTGGTTTAGGGGCACTACCAAGGAGGAGAAAGCTTTTATGGGACTAACATGGAAATAAAGCAAGGAAAATATTTGATTGGTTGCAGTTACACAATTGCCTTAGTGTGCTGGAAATTCTCTTGTCATATAAGTTAGGGGGCAGCTTCTGATTGCTTAGCCTTAAGTTTGTTTCTTTAATATAAGCATTTACAAGAAATAGCCCAAGTTAAATTACACCTACGTTTGCAAATCAAGGAAAGTTAAGGTCACTTATGAGGACACATTGGCTTTGTCTACTCAGGATTCTTCAAATCTGGTCTTTATTTTAATTTACTTAGATGAGAAACTTTGACTTTCCTGAAAAAAAAGGATCCAACTCCTTGCTCCTTCTTTCACCTCTTATTTCTTGCCTTGAATGAGGTCTCCATGTCTGGATTGTGATAAACACTTTTTGATAGCTTGTAAGTCAAATTATACAAAGCAAAAAGTCATAAGCTAGGATGATGGAGTAGAAATGTTACCTAAGCCCAGGTCCCTGATGACATTTCTACACGATGTGACCAATGTCAGTGGCCAATTACTTCCAGACTCCTTGTGGGAGAAAAATTTGTGTTTTTAGGATTGAACGCTTTTCAGGTAGCTATTCTGTTGCTTGAAACCAAGTGTGTTCCTCAATCGCTGTTTCTTAAACTAGACTGGTCATAAGAATCAGCGCGATTGTTCAAAATCTGGATTTCTAGGTCTCTTCCTTCCTTTGAAATTTCATTACTGTAGGTTTGGGATGAGAGCCAGTATCTATATATTTAATGAGTATTCCAGGTGATCTTTAGGTCAATGTTTCCCAAACTTATATGATCAAAAGACATTTGGTAAACAAAATATGTCAATTACCTATAAATGTGTCTTTATTCTCCACTTGGTGTTTGTCAATGCAGCCTTCAGGTAAACCAGTAAAAATAGCTAGCTGAGAACATTTCACAGGTGCTTCTCATTAATTTCCCTCCTCTGATGCCTGGGTTCCTGCCACCTTGACTCACTCTCCTACCAACATTCATCACCTTTCCCATTTTTTTTTTTTTTAACCTACAGTCTTTTTTCTTGTCTGCTGGAATTCTCACTTTCCCTGGAATATTCACTTCTCATGTGTCACTTTCTCACTTTACAACTCCCCTTCAATCCTTCTGTTCCTCTTTATTCTATGATTGACTCTCCCTAAGAAGCCATTTGCAATCCCCTATTATGAAGAATTCCCTATAAAAATAAATTATATTGTGCTGTGTTTGGGAGATAAACTTGATGGGGTAAACAGCTGTACACAGCAGCTCTGTGCAAACAAGTTTAAAGCAAAATCCAACCAGCTGCTCAGCATGAACCCTCTGAGAGCTGAGATCAGCTGTTGTACTACCCAACAGTTGCCCTACAGAAAGGCAGGCTTGCTGGGAGAGAAACAAAAGAACAGTATCGCCAGGTGATTGAGGCAGGGGTAGTGAAATATGTACTGTCCAAAAAAAGGAAGCTATAATGATCATCTTTCTTTATTCACATTGGCATATTTCATCAGGAGTAAACCAAAATGATTTTAGGAACTGTATAATTTAAAGAAGGACATTGACATTGCTAATGCATATCTGTGCATACATATCCTGCTCTTTATAATAAAATAACAGAGGTTGGTGGAAGAAATTAAAATTTTCTCACCCTTGGGAGGTTGAAGGCATATACATTTCTGATAAAACATTTTCAACATTTTTTGGAAGATTGCAGAGATTTAATTTTCTTCCTGCAAATGTTGTTTTTGTTCTTTTTTAAAAAAATGATTAAGTTAATCTATATTTGATGAAAAGACTATAAATAAGATTGGTTTAGATCTGAATGGTTTTCTAGCCTAATTACTTTTTGACACTTTGACCCCTTCCACATATACTCAAGTGACAAAGAATTTCTGCTTCCAAATGCAACCTATTTGATAGTTATATATTTGAACAGTTTAATTACACAGAGCTAAAATAAGTCTCTTTGTATATTTTCCCTATCAGGCTTCTTGTGGTCACACAGAATAAGTGAACCGTTGTCAACTGTATGAAGCAAGCTAATCTTTACACCACAATACACCCAAAGTCTTCCTTATACTAAGCTAAACTTTGCTGATTTATTTAATAAAATCTCCCAGGTCGTGAATTCAGTTTCTTCCAGCATACATCATTGGATTAAGTTCCAGCCTTAAAATTTAGGGCTCAAGATTATGTAAAGTATACAAATTAAATTCTGATAAATAATAAAGTGGGATTATAATTATCTTTTAAAATGTTATATAAATGTTAATCCCACCCTATGTTGATTTATTATTTTAGGGATGCTTCATAATATTTTTAACTTACATTTAGCATTTTAAACTATTTTTATAATAAGTACTTTTTACCCCATTGTTATATAGCCCTGTACCAAGATGTCTAACTATTCCTAGACTTGTGTAGTGGGATATTGGCTCAAATCTTTAAGCATTAAAATTAGAACGGTTAAAATTTACATTATTATATTCAGCACATATGTACAGATTTCTATGGATGCTGATTCTGCTGTCCAATAGTCTTTCTAGTATTCCAGCTTCAAGCTGTCAAGAAATTAAAGAATCATTGTTTTTCATCAATTTCTCCATTAAATTTCTAGCCCTCTATTAAATTAGGTCATCTTCATAAAGATGCAAATCATAAGTCACTTTACCCTCTTCTTGTCCCATCCCATTCATTCCACACAAGGAGTCCAAAATTACCTTCATAAAGATAGTTTAACCACACCTCTGGCTTTTGTTGGTTAAGGGACAAGTACTACATCAAGAACACATTTGTTTTTGGTAAGACTACTATGGGAGTATTATTTGTTATGCTAAATAAAGCCTTCATATTGTTTGTTCTTTTCAAATTTTTCTGAGTTGAAGTCCATGAAAAGTTGAAGAAAAGTTTTCCTTTTTATCATAAAATGAGAGCTACATATGACACAGAATATTCCTCCTTTACCTCATTGCTGGAAAGTTCAGAATAAATTTGTAGCAATTACTATAACTTTTATTTGCAGGAATATTTGTTAGTATTTTCCTCTTGTATCACTCTTTACTAGTTTGCTTTTCCCTTTTATTATATTAGTTGTTATATTTTAAACTATATAAAATCTGAATAAAATGAATCATTTGCATATTGATATAGTTGTAAAATGAAAGAGTATTAAGTACAGAATTTTCTCTCTGTTTCTATAATCATTCTGTTGAGTTAATTTTGACCTTTTAGCATCGTTTGGATATCCATAGTTAGCTGGCTAGTAATCAATGTATATTTAATGCAATGTAGTCTATACTGTTTTTTAAATAAAATGTTTATATTCACAATCTCCATTTTTTCATCTCATGCACATTCCTCAAATCTCTCAGAGAGATTATCTTTCCTAATAATTTTACTGAGCTACACATGTCCTAATTATTTTCCTAATAATTACCTTTCCTAATAATCTTTAATAATTAAAATAATTATTTATCTTTATTATTATATTTCCTAATATTTAATAATTAAAATAATTATTTTCCTAATAATTATCCTTCCTGATAATTTTTAATAATTAAAATAATTAGCATCCTAATTATTTTCCTAATAATTATCTTTCCTAATAATTTTACTGAGCTATACTTGTCAAGATCACCAGTGATCCCCATGTGACTTAATCTAACAGTTACTTCTTAGTTCATATCCCACCTACCTTCTCTCAGAACATACAAACTATTTTCTCAAACAGTACGCAATGTTGGTTTCCTTTGCCTAGATTGTGTTTCCTTCCCCAACTTCACCTATCTGGTCTCTACTGCAATTTAAATCTTAGCTTATTTTATCCTAAATACACCATTAGTTTTTTAATTAATTATACGTTTTTCCCCTTCATTATTTTTTTTTTTGTTGATTCCTTTATTAAATTATACATTTCATGACACCAGAAGCTTGCTTGTGTTATTTAATTCTGTATCCTCAGTTCCCCAAACATCTCCTGGCAGATAGCTGATGCTCAATAAATACATGCTAAATGAATTAATGCAGCTAAGTTTTGACTTCAGCAAAAAACTTCAAGTGAACCTTACATAAGGCATATAATATTTACGTATTGCTTACTTTTTCTACATAGCCAAAAACAAAAAGGAGCAAGAATTTCCAATTATCCAGTTATGAAGATGAATGTATAGAGTCAAATAAAACTCGGTTAAAAATTATGTTGCTGCTTTCAGCATCAGTATGTAGTCTGGTTAATATATTTGAATAACGTTTTACAGCTTTCAAAATGATTTCCCATATATCAGCTCATTTGAATCTAATATTAACATGGTAAAATATCCAGAGTGATATTATGACTTTGATTTTTCATATGAAAAACAAAAAACAATGGCTAGAAAAATTATTTGCCAATAGTATCCCATTGTCTAAACCTATATTTGCACAATGGTGTCAGGAAAACCCAGAAATCTTCATTTTAAATGCAGTCCTACTGTTAAGCTAGCTATGTAACTTAGATAAGTCAACACTATTCACTGTGCTTGAATTGTATTATTTATAAAATTGGAGTTAAGAGGTCATACTCACCAACTTTTTGAAAACTGTGAGCCCATTTGTCATACAAAAAATTAATGTGAAATCTCTTTGACAAATACTAAAAAGCTATAGATTCAATTCTTTTAGACATGGAAGAAACCTTAAAAATCAATATATGAAGTCCTTTGTTTATCATAAAAGGGAACTGAGGTCTAGAATAGTTAGATGGGTTGCTGAGGATCATGGAGTATTTTGGTGAGGAGATTCCCCTCTCCTGGACCCTAGACTCCTGTGACTAGGCCCTTCTAACTATGTCATTCTACTCTTTATTTAAATATACATCTAATGTCACATTAACATGATAGTCACATTCCTTTTACTTCAAGGTTGGATATTGCTTACTGTTTTGAATCATAATATTTTGAAATAATAATACTATGGGAGAACAGAGCATTCCAGATTGATGATCCTAACATCTCGAGTTCTAGGCTATATTTTCCTCATAACACAAGTTCAGTATTCCCCAAATTAATAACTTCTGATCATGTTTGTAGACCTGGAGGGAATTTGGACATATCAAAAAGTCAATATCAAATAAAATTAAGCTATCATTATATTAAAGAATTAAAATTATAATATAAGATGCCATTGATACATATAACAAAAGGAAGAAATTAGAACACAAAAACTTGATTTGAAATGTCACATATTGGGGAATATATATGTTTTAACTGAGTTAAAGCCTGTTAAAAAAAATAAAAACCTTCAGACAAATTAAATTTGAGCAAAAGAACAATTAGCTAATTGGGCAAAGAACACTTGAGCAAAGAACAATTTAACTGATCAAAGAAAAATTCGTTAATTGGGCTGCCCCAGAGTAGGTTCAGAGTGACTTTGGGGATGCCACATGGTCGGATAACATTTGTGGACAGGAATGTAAAAAGGGGCATACGGATAACAAATGCGAGGTACAGAAACAGCTGGATTTGTTACAATTCAGTATTTACCTCATTTGAACATGGTTTGAATTTTTGGCCACCTGTGATTGACTGAAACTCTGTGATTGGTAGAAGACATGTGCATTAGTCTGTTTTCATGCTGCTGATAAAGACATACCTGAGACTGGGCACTTTGCAAAAGAAAGAGGTTTAATTGGACTTACAGTTCCATGTGGCTAGGGAAGCCTCACAATGATGTTGGAAGGCACAGAAGAGCAAGTTATGTCTTACATGAATGGCAGCAGGCAAAAAGAGAGAACTTGTACAGAGGAACGCCTATTTTTAAAACCATCAGATCTTGTGAAATGTATTCACTATCACAAAACAGCATGGGAAAGGCTTGTCCTCATGATTCAATTATCTTCCACTGGGTCCCTCACAAAACACATGAGAATTCAAGGTGAGATTTGAGTGGAGACACTGTCAAAACATATCATTCTGCCCCTGACACCTCTCAAATCTCATGTTCTCACATTTCACAAGCAATCATGCCTTCCCAACAGTCCTCCAAAGTCTTAACTCATTTCAACATTAATTCAAAACTTCACAGTCCAAAGTCTCATCCAAAACAAGGCAAGTGCCTTCCACTATGAGCCTGTAAAATCAAAAGCAGATTACTTACTTCCTAGAAACAATGGGGAGTACAGGAATTGGTAAATACAGCCATTTCAAATGGGAGAAATTGGCCAGAACAAAGGGGCTACAGGCCCCAAGCAAGTCCGAAATCCATCAGGGCAGTCAAATCTTAAAGTTCCAAAATGATCTCATTTGACTCCATGTCTCACATCCAGGCCACACTGATGCAAGAGGTGGTTTCCCATGGTCTTTGAAGCACTGCCCCCATGGCTTTGCACGGTACAGCCTCCCTCCTGGCTGTTTTCACGGACTGGCACTAAGTGTCTGAGGCTTTTCTAGGCACACAGTGCAAACAGACAGTTGATCTACCATTCTGGGGTCTAGAGAATGGTAGTCCTCTTCTTACAGCTCCACTAGGCTGTGCCCCAGTAGGGACTCTGTGTGGGGGCTCCAACCCCACATTTTCCTTCAGCACTGCCCTAGCAGAGGTTCTCCATGAAAGACCCCACCCTGCAGCAAACTTCTGCCTGGATATCCAGGCATTTCCATACATCTTCTGAAATCTAGGCAGAGGTTCCTAAACTCAAATTCTTGATTTCTGTATACTGGCAGGTTATACACCAAGTGAAAGCTGCCTAGACTTGAGGCTTGCACTCTCTGAAGCCATGGTCCATGCTCTATGTTGGCCCCTTTCAGCCACAGCTGGAGCGGCTGGGATACAAGACACCAAGTCTCTAGGCCACACACAGCATGAGGACCCTGGGCATGGCACACGAAACCACTTTTTCCTCTTAGGCCTCCTGGCCTCTGATGGGAGGAGTGCTGACGTGCCCTGGAGATATTTTTCCCATTGTTTTGGGAATTAACATTTGGCTCTTTGTTACTTAAGCAAATTTCTGCAGCTGGCTTGAATTTCTCCTCAGAAAAGGGGATTTTCTTTTCTATTGCACTGCCATGCTTGTAAACTTTACAAACTTTTATGCTTTGCTTCCCTTATAAAATGGAACGCCTTTAACAGCACCCAAGTCACCTCTTGAATGCTTTGCTGCTTAGAAATTTCTTCCACCAGGCTGGGAGCTGTGGCTCACACCTGTAATCCCAGCACTTTGGCAGGCCGAAGTGGGCAGATCACGAGGTCAGGAGATGGAGACCATCCTGGCTAACACGGTGAAGTCCTGTCTCTACTAAAAATACAAAAAATTAGCTGGGCATGGTGGTGGGTGCCTGTAGTCCCAGCTACCTGGCAGGCTGAGGCAGGAGAATGGCATGAACCCGGAAGTCAGATCTTGCAGTGAGCCGAGATCATGCCACTGCACTCCAGCCCTGGGGCGACAGAGCGAGACTCTGTCTCAATAAAAAAAAAAAAATAAAGAAAAAGAAAAAAGAAGAAATTTCTTCCACCAGATACCCTAAATCGTTTCTCTCAAGTTCAAAGTTCCAGAACTCTTCAGGGCAGGGGCAAAATGCCACCAATATCTTTGGTAAAACATAACAAGCGTCACCATTGCTCCAGTTCCCAACAAGTTCCTCATCTCCATATGAAACCACCTCAGCCTGCATTTCATTGTCCATGTCATTATCGGCATTTTGATCAAAGCCATTCAACAAGTCTCTAGGAAGTTCCAAACTTTCCAACATTTTCCTATCTTCTTCTGAGCCCTCCAAACTGTTCCAACCTCTGCCTGTTACCCAGTTCCAAAGTTGCTTCCATATTTTTGGATATCTTTTCAGTAGTGCCCAACTCCCAGTACCAATTTACTGTATTAGTCCATTTTCATGCTGTTGATAAAGACATACTTGAGATTGGGAGATTTACAAAAGAAAGAGGTTTAATTGGACTGACAGTTACATGGCTGGGGAAGCCTCACGATCATGGTAGAAGGCAAGGGGAAGTGAGTCATATCTTACAAGGATGGCAGCAAGCAAAGGGAGAGAACTTGTGCAGGGCAACTCCTGTGTTTAAAACCATCAGATCTCACGAGACTTATTCACTATCCTGAGAACAGCATGGGAAAGACCCGTCCCCATGATTCAATTACCTTCCACCAGGTCCTTCAAGATGAGATTTCAAGATGAGACTTCAAGATGAGAATTCAAGATGAGATTTGGCGGGGACACAGCCAAACCATATCAACGAGGTTATAGTCTGATTACATATCTAGTTAGGTTGTAGTTCATTACGTATGGAGAAATCTTTAGGCCAAACTTAAAATATGTAAAGAGGCAGATTTAGGCTAAACTTAATTTAACAAACTAAACCTCAAATAAGCTAATACATTGGTTTAATATGTTAGTTTTAAGTTCCTCTGCTTCCCAGAAAAAAAAAGGCTCTTTCTTTCCTCAGGAATAATCCCAACTCCTAAACTATAAATCTCAAACCTTTATTTACCATCAAATTTTCCACCTCCAAATGATGTGGGCTTAAATTGTTGTTACGACTTTGTTCAAAAACAAAGTAACAATCATTCACTTTTACTTATTAAAATATTTATTATTTATTATTCTCAATTAGAATTATAATTTTTATAACAGATATGTGCCAGGAGAAATGAGATGAGCTTGTGGTGGCTTCAGACTCTTATTTCCCTACTTGTACTATTATTTTCTTTTCATTTACTGAAAGCCGCAAAGGATTCCAGTTTTCAGGTCCTGGAATGCAGCACAAAAGGGAAATTCAGAAGTTGCTGATTGGAGGGGATGCCAGTCTCTCAAACCACAGAAATGTGAGCCAAGTGTGTGGTTTCTGCAGAACTGGAAGCCTCTCATGCACAATAAACCTTCACCACTCATCCAGTGGTCGGTATAAATGTGTGATGCAGGTGATTATTTGATAAAGAGCAAAGCAGGGGCAGGGGGAATTACAAGGTCAACTCCTAGCTGTAGGAATTCTCACATCTAAGAGTGTCCCAGGAAGCCTTAGGATGAAAATAGTTAAGAAGAGCAAAGAATAAAGGGACTTGGAAAATAATAAGAATCTGTTCTCTACCTCTGAGTTTTTCCTTCAAAGAGAATTTTCCTGGATACAAGGATAGGATAGATACGCTATCATAGGTATTTGGAAAGATGAAGTCCAAACTGTTGTGTATGTATGAATGTGTTTTAAAAATTTCATGGGAAAAATTCCTATCGGCTAATTTCCTTGGGGCCCAAGAAACCCTATGAATGAACATCTATAACTGTTCAGACATGATGTGGATATATTTGGGAGATAAGAGAGAATCACTAGAAGCCAAGCTGTCCTTGAAAGGGAAAACAAAATGCAAACAACAACAACACAACAGATCAAGAGAAAAACCCAAAGATGCAAGTGATAAGAGCCTGATGGAACAGACTTAGCTACAGGTTTTAGGTATGGAAAGGCAGTGATTCCCAATGGAACTTTGGAGTTGTATTTGCTAATGCCGGTCACCCAAATACATTGAGGAAAAAAAAAAAAAAACAGAGATAAATTGACAAAGTGACTTAACAAAGGTGAAGCTGGTAACAAAGCAATGTGTAAGAAAGGTGAGGTGTTTTCTCATCAGAGGAAATGAGAAGTGAATGCCATATATGCAAAAAGGTAGTGTTGGCTCTTTAGGGGAAAGTAATAGAGAATTGATACCCTAAAACACTGTGGATGCTAAGAGGAGATTGAAACAATCTTTGCAAAATTATGATAGGAAAATAAGCCTGACATAGTTGACTTTACCTTGTTTCTGACCTCCAACCTGTCCTTGGTCATTCCTGGGTATAAGCCAACCTAACTTTGGGAGGACTTTAGTTTATAGTTTAATTTGAAAGAAAGGATGATAATAGTCTCTCCCTAAAACTAATCCCCTCCTTGCTCAGGGACTGAAAAATGCCTTTCTAAGACAAATGAAAGGCCACAATAGGATTATGAGAGAGACCTGAACTCTACTAAAATTTAGGTGTTTTATAATCTGTTACTGCTCAGGAGTCATGTGGCCAGAGGTCACAAGATTTGTGACTTCCACAATTGCTCCTGTAGATAACATCACTATTGTAGAACCTAAGACAGGTTTTTGAAATGTTTTTCTGACTAACCCCACTGGTACTTGTGACTCGTGACTCTGGTTCTGTGGCCCCACCCAGAGGCAAACCTGGCTCATGAGGACTGTTTCCACACCCCTATTATCATCCCCAAACAATCAGCTGCACCCGTTCCTTAACTTCCTTCCCACCAAATTGTCCATAAAAACTAACCTCCAAGCCCTTGGGTAGGCTGATTTGAGTGATAACTCTAGTTCTCTCACAAGGGCCAGCCTCACATCAACTAAACTCTTCCTATACTGCAATGCTGTGGTCTCAGTGAATTTATTTTGTCTGTGCTGCAGGCAGGAAGAACCCATCAGGTGATTACAAGATCAGTATCGCTATGTTAACAGCTCAAAGGAGCAAGTAACAAGGTGAAATTGACCAAAAGGCAAAACAGAAGGCTTATCCAGGAGAAAGAAGGTAAGGATGACGGTAGCAGAGGAAATGGATGTGCCTGGTTGGAGTGTCAGAGGCAGTCAGAGAATCAGTGCTAAGGTTACCTCAAAGGCATGGCAGCTGAGGGAGGAAGTAATAGCTGCTGGAGCGGACAATATCACAGCAGTGAGATAGCCTACCCTACCTGGCCTGCCCTGCCTGTGCCTTTGGGGCTCTGAGAAAGTATAAAGCTGTTGAGCTGTGGCATTTGCTGGCTAGGAATGTGGATCCAGTCATTGAGGGGTCAGTTATTAAGATGGACTTATCTATTATCTGTATACACACTCTTTCCCAGATATGCAAATTTACTTTCCTAGAGTTAGCCTGGGAGTATTGTTTGCTCTATCTAGATTATTTCATGAATCTTTTTGTCTGCATCTTATTCAGAAAAAAATATTAGCAGACTATGATATAATTTTACATTCCAAGAAAACCAAATTAGTCATGTAATTTTGTCATCTGTTCCTCTTACTAATGTGACAAAACTTTCTAAGAATGATCATCTTCAAGTAGAAGCCCGGGTGGTTTCCCGGAAACGGCATTCAAACACTTCAGACATTGGGTCATGTTTAATTTGGAGAAGTATTGGCAGTTTATTCCTCTAGGGAAGGTGCCTGGAGGGAAACTCTTACACTCATTCTCTCTCTCTTAGGTAGAATGTTCAGAAATGAGAAATTAAAATACCTCATGAACTCTTTAATACTACCTTTGGCAGTTTAATAAAGAGAGGTGCTTCCTGTGTGACTAGACCTTCACTAGAGGACAGTAACGCAGGGGCACACATGAAAAGAGCACTACTCAGTTACGTTTACATTTCAGCTGGAGGACAGACAGCTCAGGGCCATAAAGGTAACAGTCGTAATTAAAGTAGGACCTATGAGCCATTCATCCTGTGCTCTGAAAATATTACTGTAAAGATGACTGGTCAGAATACGCTCAAATTTCACAAAGAGAAGTAAGGCTAAATATTAAGTAATCTTGAACAAATGAAGTACTATTTTCGCTTTTCACAAATGTACACTTCCCAATTATCTAAAGCACTTGTTGACATAATATACCTAAGCTTATTTATTATATTATAACTCTCACATTTATCTTGCAATGTGGACTAATTGCACGTGTAATTCTCTTTAGGAATCAAAGTCCTGTATAACAGAGACACACACACACGTATGCACATGATATATGGTTTTTCAGGTATGTTAAACACTGTGTTCTTGGTGTACAAAGAAGATAAAGACTAGCCCTGAGAGTTGAAGTATAGTGGAGACAACAGAAAAATTGTATCCAATAAAATTAATCCAGTAACATGGTAACATAAACAAGTAAGAGATGGATATGTGATTCAATAAGGAAACTATGGAATGCAATGAAAGCACAAACAAGAGAAAACTACCTTGGTTAGACACTCAAAGGAGACACCCTGATAGAGATGATATGGGGACCTGAGGTATGAGTAGAAGT
This sequence comes from Symphalangus syndactylus, assembly GCF_028878055.3. Taxonomy (NCBI): domain Eukaryota; kingdom Metazoa; phylum Chordata; class Mammalia; order Primates; family Hylobatidae; genus Symphalangus; species Symphalangus syndactylus. The sequence goes on from NC_072423.2 coordinate 45,376,547, forward strand.
TATTCAAGTGAGGATTTGGAGGAGAAATATTCCACAAAAAGGAAACATCATGTTTAATGGCTCAGCAACAGGAAACAACATTGTGTATTATAAGATCTCAGAGAAATACATTGTTGCTGAGATTACAGCCTGGATGGAAAAGTGAGACCCTGTCTCAAAAAACAAACACACAGAAAGCCCTTGTGGACATGTTAAGGAGCCTGGACTTTGTCTTAGTACTTAGTGTCCTTGAGCAAGTTATTTAACCATGCTGTGTCTCTACTTCCTCAATTCTAAAATGGATCAAAGCATTCAAATGGCATGCCTTTACATGACTGTTCTAAGATTTGCTCTCAGGTCCTCTGCCATCAAATGCACTGAGACTCTGTGCTTCACACTGTAACTCTTTGTACTTATGAAAAAAATTGAATTATACATGATTTTCCCTCAATATCTCTAGTATATGAAATGTAGATCCACCTGTATTTTTTTCTTTTGTCTAAAAGAACAATGATTAGAATATTTAGTTTAGAGAGGAAAGGCTTAGGGGAAATATAACTTTTTCAAATATGTGAAATCCTGTCATTTTAAGATATAATGAGATTTTACTGCCCCACAGGGCATAAGTAGGATATATAGATCAAATTTACAAGTAAGTAGATTTCAGCTTAACTGAAGTTTTGAATAATTTGTAATATTCTCAAGTGCAATAGGCTACTTTAAAGATAATGAACTTCCTATCATGGAAGTGTTCAAATAGAGGCTAGATGACCATTTGGCAAATATGTAGTAGGGTGAAGGGAACATGGATTTAGAGGACCCTTATGATAGACAGTGGAGTTATTTTCATGACTAAAAATGTCTCAACTAATTTGCTTTCGCCCATAATTCCAACTAAGTGGGTGAAGACTACTTAACTGTCTCCATCCCTATGTCTACCATCCAAAGACACATTTAAGTCACAGCACTGAGCAAAGATACACAGAAAGTACCATTCAGATTTTACCTTGAGAAAGTGAAGTAATAGACTATTATAGGATAGTCCAGGCTCAAACAGAAAGTTTGCATAATGCTAGAATTACAGATAGTAAAAAAGGTACCAGTTTGGACTAAAACCAGGGGAAGCTTATAGGGTGACAGAGAAGCCATAAATAAATAGAGAAAATGGACTTCAGACTTAGGCAGGCAATAGCGCAGCCATGCAGTAGAATTCCAAACAACCCAATTAAAGTCTAGGGAGAAGCCTGGGTTCCTGATATCTTAGAATTTTATCATATTCAATATGTATTTAAGATCATTGGTTAGTGTAGCAGAAAGTTTAATCTAAATGCTAGAGCAGAATAAATTGAAAACTAAGGATCAGAGGTCATAATACTCATATAATGTTTGTTCTTTCTACATTTTCTACCACTTCCCCTGAAGCCTGCAAAAATAAAGGACAAGGAAGCAGAAAGGAAAAAGACAAAGGAAGAGACATGTGGGCATAACTCCACGGGTTGGGAAGGGATACAGACCACTCTAGCTGCATGAAGCATTTGAATCACAGGAAGGCTATTAGAGGTAAATGGTAAAATTTCCAAATAGACCTGACTTTCTTGGGTTTGTCTGATCACTGCCTCAATCATCTTTTGGGGGCCTAGTTTGGTCCTGGGGCATTAACAGTTAGACAACACTTCTATCATCTTTGTGCTCATGAAGGCTCCTTTCCTGCCATGTTAGCATTTTGGTATCCAATATTGACAAATGGTTCCTATTATTTCTACAGATAGTTTCCTCTAGTGTACAAAGCACAAATTATAATGAAATAATAGCAACAAAACTGGTCTATTTAAACAAAAGCTTTCTACGATTTGGGGTGAGAGGAAGCTGTTCAGCAAAGATCAAAGTAAAAGATACTTTTTCCTGCTTAAATACTCCTATGTTTAATTTTTCTAGTTTCATTGCTTATGTGGTCCAGCTGTCTTTCATTTGCTGCCTTTGCATGTGCATAAGCTTCCCCTATGCCCTTAAAATTTTGTATTAACTTGGGTTGGTTTATAAGGGTTTCATTCCATATGACAAATATTTCTCTAGTTGAATAATCTCAACATTCAGAAAGTTCAATAACAAACTTTTGGCATTGGAAGACTACTCTGGTGTTTAAGAATGCCTGCACAATAATATGACTTTACACTTCGTGTTTTCGACTTTTAAAATTGAGTTCTTAAAGCCTATTGTCTCATTGCTCAAAAACACAATTACTGGTTCTTTTTAAAAATATAATCCTATGATTTGGATTATAGGTGGTCATAGAAGATTGAACGTCTAGAAGTTAACACTCATTATGATGAGAGGACAATGTGAAGATATCAAAATGTAACCATTACAGGGGCTAAGGGAAAACTTCCCTTTTGCCTTCTGAAGGTTTGTTTAAAAATTTACTCACAAAAGGCAGATTAATACAAGAAAAAGCATAAAAATGTATTAATGTGTACAGAAGGAGAACCACAGACTGACCATCCCTGCCCCCAAAGGGATTTAGAAGATTAAACTCCATTTTGGCAAAACAGGTTATGGGAGGGGAAAGAAAGGGAATTCTATTAAGGGGATTACTAGGGAGAATAAATGCATCAGGAAAGATGAACTAGTACATTATCTTGTGAAAGAATCTGTTCAAGTGTGATTATATTCTTGGTATTACAGGTAGGGAAAGAAGAAACAATTGTTCCTTCTGGTGGGTCTGAATAGGCAGATAAAGGAGCTTCATCTTTATCCTGTGCATTGGGAAAGACTGTGAGTAAGAGTGGGAAAGGCAGAGACTTTGAGACTTCTTTGTGTCAATAAGACAAAGTACCATATTTTGAGGTACTGGTTTCTGAGTCCCAATACTATACACACCCTCAGTAAAATTTTAAAGAGGTTGTAAACCAAAGATAAAATTCTAAGGGCCCCCTACCATCTAAATAAACCCCTTCTCTCAGCCAAGGGAATTCCAGAGTAAACCTGAAAAACTGGTTTGGGCCATGATAGAAGACAGGGTAGAACATGCGTCATTGTACTCCTCCAGCATTAACATCAATATAGACCTAAAGTCTAATGAGAAACATTTACAATCTATTCTGTATGAAGGCTGTTAATCCTGGAAGGCTTCCCTCATCCTTTGAGTTGTCCTACCCTTCTAGATCAACCCAGTGTAAATATGTAAATCTTACATGTATTGATTGATATGTCTCCCTAAAATGTATAAAAGCAAGCTGTACCCCGCCAAACTTTGGCACTTGTCATCAGAACCTCCTGAGGCTTGTCACGGGCATGTCCTTAACCTTGACAAAATAAACTTTCTAAATTGATTGAGACTCATCTCGGATATTTTGGGTTCACAAGGTTAAAAAAAAAAACCTACAACAAAGTATAGATTCAATAAGTTTTATGTTAGCTCACGATCCATTTTAAATAAATCCTAATGAATGGATATTGTTTTAGTGATGTGAGTTACTGGAAAAGACTGGGTCACTTGGAGTTGGCACTTTCTAGCGGCAGTGACTATGGAAAGAACTGGACTCACATTCCCAACCATCCATTCCCATGAGTCCTGGCAGTCCTTGTCTGAGCTGTGAGGCACTGCCCCTGATGGCCTGCTTTCCTTGATTCTACTCAAGTACAATGTTTATTAACTTTCTGCTTCTTATTGGTAACTATTGTGGAGTTTAAGACTTTCTGCCATGACTTATTCTCATATTATAAAAGTCCAGAAAGCATACTAGAGGAGTGATGGAGAAGGTGTGGCGGAAGAACCCACCAGCACTACCAACATTATCATTCACTCTGTTGTGCTCAAATGTTATCTGTCTCACTTTCAAAATAGGAATTCTGTCTGTGTTCGATGGTTTAAAACTGAAAGTGACTTAAAATTGATCTTCAAGTATGTTAAGAACTGTCAGGCAGAAATATTTTACCTCTCTCCTGAACTAGAGAGTGATTACGGTGCAGCATGGGTGCTTTGGTGAGACACACAGTGCAAAGTCTATTAGACATTTTTTTTTTTCCTTTATCTATTCTGCCAGATCATTCAATAATTCCTCTTAGTTTGGGTTCCAAGTTTTTTGACTGGTTGTCAATGTGTTCCAATCTGTTTAGTTTTTTGTACCATTTTAAAACCTCTGAAAAAAGAAGAAGTAACTTAGGGTAGAGGGAGGGCTAGAGAAGAATGTAGCCCCATGGGAGGACAGAAGGTTGAGAGATAATTAAGCTGAGGTCTAATCACAAAGGTATTTCTCAGCATCATGAAAAATCTAAGGACAAGTCAATAGAAGGACTATGGAGGAAACACAAATATGAAATCAGTCAAGAAGAAGGAACACTGTTTTTACGTTCATATTATTCATTAAATAGATCTCAGTACCTTTGATAGGTTGGCTATTAGGAAGGTTTTATTGATCGTGCTTCTTTTGTATCCCTGTGTTTGAGTGTTAATCTGATATATTCCCAGTGCCTTGGATATTCAAAATTTCATAGGAGCACCAAAAGATTGCCCAAAATGAGAAAAAGCAAACACACTGTAAAATACAACACTCAAAATGCAGGTAAATATACTTTGCCTTCCTGAAGTACTAAGTTAAGCCACAAGGAAGTATTTTAGAGCAGCATATTTATAACTTAATTTACTATTTTAAAAGCTCTTTCAATTTGTTCCTCAAAGGCAATACAATCATAGAATTATTTATATTTCTTTTTACATTTTTTCTTCAATTTAGATGACTGCTAATTAGGTATTTTTCTTTTCAGTACAGCAGAACCTAGCCAACAACATTGTATATGGAAATATACGTGAATACATAAGAGCTGAGGGTTTCTGTTAAATATTCATAGATTTTTATATGAGAAATCCAGTTTCAATATTTGGGTAAGTATTTCAGTTTAGGAAATTCATTTTTATAATAGCTGATTAAGACTTTTTTGTTGTTATTTTTGGTTATAGGTGATTTAAAATTTGTACAGAAGAAAAAAATATCTTCTCCTTCCTTTCTAGGTTCTCAGCTAGGGCAGGTATAACAAAAGGACATATTAACAGGAGAAAAACAAAGAGAAACTTGTTTACATTATATCATATATATATCATATATCAGATATATGATATATGACATATATGTCATATATCATATATCTGATATATGATATATGACATATATATCATATATCATATATCTGATATATGATATATGTCATATATATATATCATCTTCAACTAAAAACAAAGAGAAAGGGTGTGGGGTGGCCAGTTAAGGGCAGGTGACCAGGAAAAGTAAGGCACACAAGAGTAAGTTTTGTTAGGCACACTTAAGTTGCTGCTTTTTCCATTGATAAACCTCTTGCGAATTATAGTCATTCTTATCTTTCTGGTAGAGAGAAAGACACTATTACAAATGAAGATTTATTTTATAAATGTAAACTTATTTTACAAAGTGTTATTTATGCTGTTTTCAGAGCTTCTCTTATGTCTGCTGTTTCTCAAAATAATCAGCTCAAAATAATCTATATCCCAAAAAGGCATAGTTGGGGTGGCATATTCTGGTCTCCTACAAGTTCCAGCAAAAGAAAGCACTGTCTAAATGCCAGGTGGAGGGATAGAAAGAGAAGACTAGCCTTTATTTTGTTATCTCAGTAAATATATATACTTTCTCTACTCTGATCAGTTTCACTGACTGAGATGAACTGTAATCCATTTCAAGGATGGGAGAGCAGGTTGCAAACATCGTTTTGCTCAAAGAGACCAAACAATTAGAGGAGAAAAATGTTCTCCACAATGTTTCCCCTTCTATTCAAACCTGTCTGGTTTCTGAGAGAGGCAACCAACTGAATATAAAGCCTTCCCTGTAATCCATTTCCATATATATATATATATATATATATATATATACACATTTTTTTTTTTTTTGAGACAGGGCCTTGCTCTTGTCGCCCAGGCTAGAGTGCAGTGGCATGAATATGGTGCACTGCAGCCTCAACCTCCCAGAGTCGAATGATCCTCCCACCTCAACTTCCCAAGTTACTGAGACTACAGGCACATACTGCCATGCCCAGCTAACTTTTTATGTTTTGTAGAGATGAGGTCTTGACATGTTGCCTAAGTTGATCTCAAACTCCTGGGCTTAAGTAATTCTCCCGCCTCAGACTCCCAAAGTGTGAGATTATGACACAGGTTTGTTTCTCAGTCACTTTGAAAACTGGAGATCTCTGGCTGGCAAAGCCCTGCCTGGGCGTCACTCAGCCATGCTATCTGCTGCAGGAGATGGCCTGCCCACTCAGCCCACCCAGGCCAAGTCTCGCTTGCACACCGGTTCCTGAAGTCTTGTCCTGTGCCCAAGAAGAATGAGGATATGCTGACAAATGAAGAGTGAGCAAGGTCAGGAGTTTTACTGAGTGATGAAAACAGCTTTCAGTGGAGAGGGGATGCGAAGGCAGGAAACTATCCTCAATGTGGCTGAGTTCAGGGCTTTTATGGAATCAGAATAGGGGAGGGACAGGCCATAGACAGTATTGGAAAAGGCAATATTCAATTGGTTAAAAGGCAATATTCAGAAAGAATTAATCAGGAAAGGGCAGGCAAATAAGAACAAAAGTTCTCACTCTGGGTCATGGGTTTCATCTGGGACCAGCAGTCAGGTCTTTCAGCCTTCAGGCTGTCCTTTTTGGCTTGAATGTGGGGTTTCACCAGGGAACCTCCCCTATCTGCCTAGGCATTTGGCTGCTTCTTGTCACTATCAATTACAGGTGTGAGTCACTGTGCTCAGCCAATTTCCATATTTTAAAACTCACATTGCTTTGATACAAGGTACAATGCTCTCTTATACCATCTCATAGCCCACTCTAAGTTTCTCATAACTTCTATTTCCTCCTGATAGCTTCTGTTCAGTAGAATTTGAAAGTACCTGGTCTGCCTATTCTGCAAAAGCACCTTTTGTGTTCCTTTTTTTTTCTGTCATGCTCTATCAATCAGAATAGAGTACAGTGGGGTGAACAAGTCTCACTGTCTTTACCTCCTGGGCTCAAGCAATTCTCCCATCTTGGTCTCCTGAGTAGCTGGGACCACAGTTATGCTCTACCATGCCTGGCTAATTTTTAAAATTATTTGTAGAGGTGGCTGGGGAGGTGGGGAGGACTCCTATGTTGCTCAGGCTGGTCTTGAACTCCTGGGTCAAGCAAACCTCCTGTCTTAGTATCCAAAATTGCTGGGATTCAGACATGAACTACCATGCCCAGCACCTTTTGTGTTCTTGAAGATCACTAGTGTGTTACCAGTCATAACATTAAATTCACAGCAAATTAACATTATTGAGAGCAATAAAGATAACATTTTCAAGTCAAAATAAAAGTGACATTCAAAATACATAAGTATTTGGAAAGAAAAAATAAGAACTTTTCATATATGGAGAAGATAAATTTGTATAAAAATTAACTATTTTTCTTTATAAAACATTCTACTTTGCCCCCAAAATTTTATACTTACATATCGGAAATATTAATAATCAATTTACTTGTTATTCTCAATATACCCATTTCTTGCAGCAAATTTTCACTCAGAAAATGTGTTGTTTGGAGAAATTAACCAACTTAGTAAATATTTTTCTCCACATAGCTAAAATTTATATGCTTTTGCCCCCTATTTAAGTTTTCTTAAGGCATTATTTTTAATAGATGTTTATATTTTACATAGGATAACCTCCAGCTTTTAATACCATGAGAGGGGGCAAAATGAAGTTTAAAAACTTAGCTCTGTGGCTAGAGTGTAACAGCCTGATGGGCTTGTTTTCCCCAATGTCCAGAAAAGCCAATGCACTGAGAACATCAGGTTTTGTTGGAAAGAAAGAGTTTAAAAATTTCAGGGGCAGCCAAGCAGAAGGATGGGAGACGTTTCTCAAATCCAACTCTCTGAGAGCTCAGGGGCCAGGGTTTTTAAGAATATTTTGGAAGGCAGACATCTAAGCAATGGGTGCTACTGATTGGTTGGAGATGAAATCACTGGAGTGTTCAAACTATCTTCATGCACTGATTCAGATTCTGGGTTGAGGGTCACCAGCTGAATCAGCTCCTTGGTAAGAGCCATGGCTTCTGGTGACATCAGTTGGTTGCCAGAATGTACAAGTCTGAAAAATATGTCAAAGTCCAATCTTAGGTTTTGACAACAGAGAGTTTATCTATAGGAGCAATTGGGGAAGCTATACATCCTGTGACTTCTGGCTACGTGAATTCTGAACAGTAAGGGATTATAGAAAAGCAAGCTAGGGAACAATGGCTGAGGGTCATTTAACTTACATTTTAGCAAAATTCAGGCCTCTCCCATAATCTCAACCTGGTGTTTTTTTTATTAGTCTTACAGAGGCTGTTTCAATACCCAAGCAAAGAAGAAGTTAATTTGCAGAAGGACTGTTATCATCTTTGCTTTAAAGTTAACAAAGGCAATTAGCTTGTGAGGTAAGAAACGAGATGGAGTCAACTATGTTGGATTTCTCTTACTGTCATAATTTCTGTAAAGGTGGTTTCAGAGTGTCTGGATTCAAATCACAGGTCCATAACTTTCCATCTATGTGACCTTGGGCAACTTACTTGATATTTCTGGGCGACAGTTCTATATGTAAAATTGGGATAATAGCACATGTCAAAAATTCCTAATACAAAAATCCAAAATATGAAATGCTTCAGAACCTGAAATGTTTTGAGTGCTCACATAATTCCACAAGTGGAAAATTTTACACCTGACCTCATGTGATCAATTACAATCTAAACACAGTCAAAATTTGGTGTACAAAATTATTTAAAATAGTCTATAAATTAAATTCAGACTATGTGCATAAGGTATATGTAAAACATACATGAATTTTGTCTTAGATGTTGGTCCCATCCCCAAGATAGTATTATGTACATGCAAATATTCCAAAACCTGAAAAATATCCACATTCTGAAACTTTTCTGGCTCCAGGCATTTTGGACAAAGAATGCTTCACCTATAATTACTATTTTGATTAAATATGTTCATGCATGTTGGAAGAAAAATCTTTGCCCTCTATTCCCCTAGTTTCTCTGAGGCCCTGCAAATTAAGCTGATAAAAGACAGATTAACAGCAGAAAAACCAACAGAAGTTTATTAACATTAGCAGCCCACATGCACATGGGAGAAACTCAGGGATGAGTAACTCAGAGAGATAGTTAGAGTTTGGGCTTGTATAGCATCTTAAAAAAGGGACAATAAATTTGTAGAAAAGTGAAAAGACAAAGGAAAAACATTAAGCTTTTAGAAGTGGAAAACTGTGGTAAGGTAAATATATAAGGGAAATTAATGGAATATAAGGGCTATCTTAGTAGGGCTTGTTTGTGCAGGTCCATCACAGGGCCATCTCATATCTGGTGATAAGACTATTTATCCCCTTCCTGGATGGGTATGGGAAGTTGAGGGGGAAAATCACCTCCATAAGGGGAATGAAATATATGTTCTGTTTTCAAGTAGACAAAGGTGAGCAGAAAGTTCATCCTGTGTCTGCTATTTCTTAATTGCCTTCAGCTCAAAATAATCTGTATGCTAGAGTGGCATATTTTGGGATGACATACTTTGAACACCTCCATGTACATAAAGTGGTTAGAACAGTGCCTGGCTTATTATAATCATTCAGTAAATGTTGACTACAACAACTATTGCTTTATGTTTATTTTTATTCATTTTTAAGATAGAGCCTTGCTTTGTTGTCCAGACTAGAGTGCAGTGGCATGATCACAGCTCACTGCAGTCTCAACCTCCTATGCTCAAGCATAGCAATCCTCCCACCTTGGTCTCTCAATGTACTGGGATTATAGGCATAAGCCACTATTCTCAGCCTATTGTTTTATATATATATATATATATAACATATATATAAAACATATATATATTTTTATAACATATATATATATATTTTAAAAAGCAATTGGTAACTGGGTGCAACGGCTCACACCTGTAATCCCAGCACTTTGGGAGGCTGAAGCAGGAGGACCACTTGTGCCCAGGATTCAAGGCTACAGTGAGCTATGATCATGCCACTGTATAATAACCTAGGTGACAGAGCAAGACCCTCTCTCAAAACAAAAAAAAGGAATAAAAATTAAAAATCATTTCTGAATGGCAAGTCTGCATGTGACCTCTAACAATATTTAATATAAAATGATAAAACTGGAGAAATGGCATATAACACAAAAATCTGCTCTTTAAACAGGGCTGAAATTATACCCTAGGAGTCAGGATGTATAACATATTATCAAGATATAAGGATATTTCTAGATCTTCAAACTGGGCACTGGTAATTTATTTTTTTCCCCCACTTCACCTTGAACTGATTTTTTTTCCCCCCACTTTGGGTAATTTTGTCCAATTTTTTATCCAAGGACAGTTTTGACCTAATTCCCAGAGTGGTATGGAAGAGTCATGTAGGCTGGAAATTGATATTGACAATCTGCCCAAATGATTACTGTAAATCCAAAGGAGCAACTAATTTTCAATTTCTCAAACCTCCAAATACTAGCTGGCTGAGGCTTATCAAATAAAAAAAGAAACAAAAAAAAAAAAAGGAAGAAGGAAAAATATAGAAGGAGCCTTGATTAGTTAACCGCCAAATAGTGAAACCTTGGGAGACTAAAAGTATGTATTACTTGATGAGAGCTTTCCTTTGTTAGTTAAACTTATTGGGTGTTCTTTAAAAGGGAAACTATACAAGATTGAAATAGAACATATGAATGATAACCATAGGCAATGGGGGTGAATGCTTTTTACATTTTTACACAAATGGAAAAACAATAAGACTCATACATGCTCAGCCATGGCATGAGATACCTTCCCTACAGATGTGAAATAATTAGATAAGCTAGAAACATGTTTTTGAATTTTCAAGTTGTAAATAATCTAGATTACATAAGAAAACCTCTTTATTTTACACAAGAGGAAATTGAGGCCTTTTAAAAGAATGCCACTGCAAGTGTGGGGAGAATCTAGGTCTCCACAATCTAACTCACTTTTCAGTCCCTTCCTGTTAGGTAAGCAAATTATATGCACTTTCTTCCCTATATGAGTTTTGCAAGTGGGCACTACTTAACTCATTGTCAGTTCTATTAAGCTGGGCTAACTTCCTAGGGCTAAACATATAACCATTTTTCATATCTTGGCAATCTGTTCTATTAAATTTGCATATTCAAATATGCAGCATTTATGTCTGATCTCCAAAAGAAAACTCACTAAATTCCTGGTAGGATTATTGTCTCTCTTTGGCTAGGGACAGAGATTTGAATAACAGCTGACAGAGAAAGCAGAAGTTAGGCAGTGCTTTCATAAATGAAATTAGCAAATTTCTACAATTTAAAGGTTCTATTTGTAATTCTAAAAACCTTTTCTCTTTCTCCTTGCTTAGCTTCAGGCGTGAATAAAAGTGTTGGGGGGAAATGTTTTCTTCCTCTTAATGGGTAAGAGATAACTAAATGCTGAATTTACAAAATACTTTGCTGGTTCTGGATTGTATGCATACACACAAGATGAAATATCATGGCTTGGACCTTAACTGAGTAATATCTGCAAAGTCACTTTGCTGTATATATAAAAAAATCTACATTGTTTAACTTGACAATCTTCTCAAATGATATCCACAAGTATTTAGCATTAAAAAGCTCAGTTTAGAATTTGAATTGCTAATGCTGACTTTTCAATTCAAGGTGCCACAATCTGAAACAGGCTTGAAAAGGAAAAACTAAAAAGAATAAGGGGAACAGTAGCTTTGGTTCCCACTTGGTTAAGTTGCTTGCAGGCAACCTAAGGGATCCTCACTCTGTGTGACTTCCAATTGCCTTCCATTCAACCATGCTCAGGGGTGGAACAGCCTAAAGAAAATATTAATGTTACTGTTATCTGAGCTGAAAACACACGCACGCGCGCGCACACACACACACACACACTATACTAAGCAAAATCTCAACAATCCTTTTAAAATACAGTTCTAAGAAAAGAGAAAAACAGAGGCATTTGAATCAACTCAACTCCATCTTAAATAGGAGCTTGGTAAAATGAGGATGAGATCTACTGGGCTGCATTCCCAGAGGGTTAAGGCATTCTAAGTCACAGGATGAGACGGGAGGTTCGCACAAGATACAGGTCATAAAAACCTTGCTGATAAAACAGGTTGCAGTAATGAAGCCAGCTAAAACTCACCAAAACCAAGAAGGCCACAAGAGTGACCTCTGGTCATCCTCAGTGCTACACTCCCACCAGCACCATGACAGTTTACAAATGCCATAGCAACATCAGGAAGTTACCCTATATGAAAAATGGGGAACCAGCAGCCCTTGGGACTGCTCTATGGAGTAGCCATTCTTTTACTTTCCTAATAAACTTGCTTTCACTTTACGAACTCACTCTAAATTCTTTCTTGTGCGAGATCCAAGAACCCTCTCTTGGGGTCTGGATCAGGAATCCTTTCCTGTAACAAAACCAGACAGCTTCGCAAATATATTCACTGTTATCACCAACTTTGATTCTCTTCTTCCCTTTCTTTCTTCCATACCCCACGTTAGAGGTAGTGGACTTATGCAGAGTTGTGTATAAAATCTTTTGAAAATTTTTTAGTGTTCTATTTTTATTTTCTATTTCTTTCTAGATTGACTTCCCTCTTTCTGTGGACATTCCTCTAATGTTTAAATATCTAGGATCTTCCATCCTAGATTTTTTTTTTTTTGAGAAAAAGTTCTTGCTTTAAGTTTATTGTCTATCTCTCTAAAAATAATCATGTCACTTTGAAGTTCACACAAAAAACCACATGGTTGACAAGAAATACATGCTGCGTTCTGGACAGAAATACAGTTATAATTAAGTATTAAGCAGGCCCCTTCCTGGTTCCTAATGGTCACATAGCAGTAGATACTGATCATTTGTATTTCCATTGTCTCTATAGATATGATTTCTGACATTAGGATTATAAAACTGTTTAAGAATTGTTTTGCATTCCCGATGTTCCCGTAGAAATAATCTCTGACACTGGAATTCAATCTAATAAGTTATCTTATTCACAGATAACTTACGATTTTCTTCAGACCCCAAATTCAGCAACCAGTTTGAATACCCTCACAGAGGAAGAGGATCAGCATGAAAATACAGTTTTTTTTTCGTCTCCCTGTCCCATGACTTCATCCTGCACTCTTCAACAGATGACCTCCACACTTAGGCCAACTCCAAAACCATTAAAACCCTATCCCCAAATTCCTCTGGGAGATGGATTTGAGGTTTCCTCCCATCTCCTCCTTCAGTGACTCTATGATTAAACCTCTTTCTCTGCTGCAACGCCCATCTCTATGTATTAACTTAATGTGTGTATTGGGTAACAAACTTATTAGTTACATCATCACCAAATTGTTTATTGAAAATCATTCAGGAAACTCTGTACCTAATTGCAATGAAAACTAAAAATGTTTATCAGTGATTAGTCAGTCTTGAAAAATGATGGATAGCAAAATCCATATTTATTATACAGTAAGTACATTTCTCTATTATACAGTAGGGAAAACAGGCCAAATACAAACCTTACTTGTAATCCTTTATCTGTGTTAAAAGATTTTCAAAAAAAGTAAAATCACAACTGTAGTGGAGCAAAAAATGGCTTCCTTCCACCCTCCTTTGTTCCTTGGCTGGGTTATGAATTCAATCGTCATAAGACATATTAACAGGAAAAAATTTATATTTAATTATGTACCTATGCACACATAAAATTCTCACAAAATATGAGTTGAGGAGGGGTCATATGATTGAAGCTTATGTAGCATCCTGAGCTACAGCAAACAGCAGGGGCTTGGAGCTTTTGAGGGTTGGTGGCCACACAAGTTATGGGAAGGTGAAGGGAGAAATTGTATGATGAATAACAGTTAACTTGTTATGTAGTTAAAGGCTCCCAGGTAATAAATGTTTTGGAGCAGCCTTCTTTTTGAGACAGACACTTTACCGATGTAGATGTTCTTTATGGAAGTAAATTTCTTTTACAAATAGCTTTTCAGAACTACTCCTATGTCTGCAGTTTCTTAGAATAACCAGCTCAAAATATGCCAAACAAGTATATTTTAGGGTGGCATATTCTGGTCTCCTAGTCATATTTCAGGGTGGTGTGTCCTGAGCACAACATGACTCTCATATAAACATAAAATGTCTATAAAATCTTTTAGTAAATTAATTGATGAAGGTACCAGTCATGGTGTTGTTGGGGTTCAGAAAAATATAAGAATCTTGAGAATATTCTGGGAAAACTGTACCTTAAAAGTTAAAAAAAATGTGTAGTGTCTTAACACACAGTGAGTAAATCACTTCATTCAACTTTGTATCAATGTAAGGTGTTATAGTTTCTAAGACAGATTTAAAAGATTTTCTAATGTGTGTACCCTGGAGTATGTTACTTTAGCAAGCTGACCACTTTTAATTAATATACATTGGAAGTCATTAGAAGCTGCCTCAGAGCTAATAATTTTCTAAACTTCTCATGTTTCTCCCTGCCTCCAAGGGAAAAAGGGGGCTGTCTCTAGAATTTTATCTAACTGAGGAGACATCTTTCAAAGGAAATGGAATTGTCTTAAACCTCCTTCCTAGGAATCTTATTAAATTACCAGGAAAGAGGCTGAGGGCAGTAGCTCACACCTGTAATCCCAGCACTTTGGGAGGCTGAGGCCAGTGGATCATGAGGTCAGGAGATCAAGACCGTCCTGGCCAACATGGTGAAACCCCGTCTCTACTGAAAATACAAAAAAATTAGCTGGGTGTGGTGGCACGTGCCTGTAATACCAGCTACTCGGGAGGCTGAGGCAGGAGAATTGCTTGAATCTGGGAGTCGGAGGTTTCAGTGAGTCGTGATCTCACCACTGAACTCCCGCCTGGCAGCAGAGCAAGACTCCATCTCAAAAATTAAAATAAATAAATAAATAAATAAATAGCCAGGAAAGATTAACTACCAGAAAAGAGGATATTAAAGTTGTCGCCATACCCAGATAGACTTTTTATCTATTCTTCCGATGGCAGCTCAGAAAAATTACCTAAGAGAACTTACCTGAATAATAAGACAACTTTTGTTTGCAATGCAGTTTTATCCTTCATAGTCCCATAAATTTTTGGCCTCATTCAGTTTCTAAAGACATTCATTTACAAACTATTGTATGATCCTTGGACCCATGAAACTGTCCTAAAAACTATTTACTAGCCCTAAAATTGGCCTATCTACCCCCATCTTCCCCGCCTCTATGAAAAGGAGGCTATTTAAGCTTCAGCCATGTGGTCCTTCTTTGAGTCTCATATTTTGTATGGCTCCTGTGCCTATGCACATTAATAAATTTGTATGCCTTTTCTCCTGTTAATCTGTCTAATATCAGTTGATTTCAGCAGACTAAAACTTTCAAAGGGAAATTCTCTTTGCCCCTAAAGTGTTAAAACTGAGTTAAAGAAACATCTGAAGAATAATTATATATAGATAATCAGGAATATTGAACAAATTTTTAAGTAAATGTAAGACTGCTTATTATCTTTTTTGTTGGAAGTAACAAAGACTCCTTGACTAACCTTTAGTTGGGGCTTCTAATTTCTCTTCTCAACTAGGCTCTTAGTTGTTGGACATGTATCACCCAGTTTTAACAAGAATTCAAAGTCAGTTTAGAGAGAAACTCAGACCCTTGATATCTGATCATCCTAGCCAGCCTTCAATGAGAATCCTGCCAAATCTGTTTAGCCAGAATCCCACCTTACCTTTGATATTTCCTCTTAGTAATATTGTTATCCACTGACCTCTACCCTACTTCTTGGCTAAAAATCTTCACTTGTCCATGATGTGTTAGCAATTGAGGCCAGTTCTGTGATGAAGTCTCTTTCTTCTATTGTGATTGTTCCTGAATAAAATATTTTGACCATTTTATTATCCAGACCAGGTTTTCTTTGACAGAATTGAAAATCAATTGCGTTTCCCTTGGAAAAAAATTATTTGCATTGCTATCAGTTCTGTACGTTTTACAGAAATACAAGATTAGTCAAAGATGATGAAAGTGGCAGACCCCTATAGATACTGACAACCTTGAAAGGTTTGCTAGACTATTCCCCTCATTTCATTGAAAGGATATCCAGGAATTGTTATGTGTATTTCAAATTATTTCCCATTTTACTTTTATATCGGATATTGAAATATCTGTCATAGTGAAAGCTTGGTAGTCATCTCTCCTCCTCACTACCATATGGTAGCTATTTCTTTCAAAGGCTATGCTTCTCTTTTTCACCCTATTTGTTACTTTTAAAATTCATCTGAGAGAGTGTAACACTTTACATTAAAACAAGGTTGAATCAAGTAAATTATTCACCTTATGTGAAGGCATTAGCACATTTTCTTATTCTTTTAGGCCCATTTTTCTGAGAATACTCTCAGGATTCTTACTTTTTTAGGCATTACTTCTTACCAAAGAAATAAAAAAATCACAATTATTAATAAAAAATTATTACTATCTGTGGCAGGCAGGATAATAGCTCCCAAGATGTCCATTCTTAATCCCCCAAAACTGGAAATATGTCGGCCAAATAAGATTCATGATCACAGATGGAATTAAGGTTGCTAATCAGCTGACTTTAAAAATACTAAGCTTATCCTGGACTATCCATGTGAATCCAATGCAATCACATGGGTTCTTAAAAGTGGAAGATAGAAGCAGAAAAAGTCAGTCAGTTTGAGATGTGACTATAAGACAATGGCCAGAGAGATTCAGTGTTACTAAATTTAAAGATGGAGGGAGAAGCCATGTCCAAAGGAATATGGGCAGCTATAGAAAAGGCAAGAGAAGAAATTATTCCCTAAAACTTTAGAATAAAATGCAGCCTTACTGACAACTTTTTTCCCAATGTGATCCACATAGGATATCAAAACTAAGATAACATATTTGAATTTTTAAGCTGCTAATATTTTGGAAATTTATTATATTGCTACAACCCGATGGATTTTTTTTTTTTTTTTGCCCACTGCATGAAAAAAGCCAATACACTGAGATAGCAGTGTTACAGTAGAGAAAGATATTGATTATTGCAAGGCAGCTAAACGAAAGGATGGGAAACATTTCTAAAAGCCACCTACATAAAAGTTCAGAGCCTGAGGGTTTTTTTGGTTTGTTTATTTATTTAGTTATTTTTTTGAGATTGAGTCTTGCTCTGTCACCCAGGGTGGAGTGCAATGGTGAAATCTTGGCTCACTGCAACCTCCACCTCCTGAGTTCAAGCAATTCTCCTGCCTCAGCCTTCCGAGTAATTGGGATTACAGGTGCCCATCACCACCCCTGGCTAATTTTTGTATTTTTAGTAGAGTTGGGGTTTTGCCATATTGGTTAGGCTGGTCTCGAACTCCTGACCTCAGGTGATCCGCCCACCTTGGCTTCTCAAAGTGCTGGGATTACAGGAGTGAGCCGCTGCACTCGGGCTGCCTAAGGTTTATTTTAAGGATAATTTGGTGGGCAAGGTGCTAGGGAATGGGTGCTACTGATTGGTTGGGGATGAAATCATAGAAGTTTCCAAACTGTCTTCATTCCCTAAGCTAATTTCTGGGCTGAAGTCTCAGGGTCAGTAGTCAGCTTCTTGGTATGAGCCATAGGTTCTGCTGATATCAGCTAGTCCACCCAAATGCAAAAGTCTGAAAAATATCTCAAAGACCAATCTTAGGTTTTGACAATAATGATGACATCTATAGGAGCAATTGGGGTGTTTACAAATATTGACCTTTCGCTGTAAGACTCTTAATAAGTAAGGGATTATAGAAAGGAAAGTTAGGAAACAGTGGCTGATTATTATTTAGCTATGCCTACACTTTAGCCAAATTCAGGTCCTTGCCATAATCCTAAACTTGTGGTCTTTCATTAGTTTCACAAAGGCAGTTTTGGTCCCAGAGCAAATAATATGTTAGTTTGGGGAAGGGACTGTTATTATCTTAGTTTAAAAGTTAACAAAGGCAATTAGCTTGTGAGGTTAGAAGCAAGAAGGAGCCAGTTAGGTAAAATTTCTCTCACTGTTATAATTTTTTTTTCTTTTTTGAGACAGAGTCTCCCTCTGTCACCCAGGCTGGAGTGCAGTGGTGCATCTCAGCTCACTGAAGCATCTGCCACCTGGGTTCAAGTGATTCTTGTGCCTCAGCCTCCTGGGTAGCTGGAATTACAGGCATATGCCACCATGCTTGGCTAATTTTTGTATTTTTTGGTACAGATGGGGTTTCACCATGTTAGCCACACTGGTCTCAAACTCTTGACCTCAAGTGATCTGCCTGCTTCAGCCTCTCAAAGTGCTGGGATTACAGGTTTGAGCCATCATGCTTGGCCCTCACTGTTATAATTTTTGCAAAGGCAGTTTCAATAGCAGTAACAGGAAAATAATATACTATTCCACAGTTAGAAAATAAAGCAATGGTAGCTACAGATGATACACCCCCAGAATAATGTATCTAGTTAAAAAAATGATAGTAAGAGTTATTAGGGTCTGTTATGATCTGTGTTCTCCGACTTGACTATGAGTACAAAATGTGAGAATGAATCCAATAACACTTGATGGCCACTCAGGAGTATTATGATGTTCGAAAAGGTAAAATTATGTTCTTTTAGGCAAAACAGAATGAGCACAGTGTCCAAGATATTATTTTACTCACTAATTAATATGAGAACAAGGAAGACTTTATATCCTGCTAGAATAACATCTGGTAATCCATGATATTTAGAGGCAAATTAGCAAACAAATGTTAGAATAATGTTGCTGAGTTAGATATAACCTGGTTAGTTTCCAATAAGCCATTAGTCATTTGGATCATCTCTTCTACCAAAATGAAATTAATGCATCTTTTTCATACAAAATCGCAATTTAACAAGTCACTTTACTAAATCTAGAATATTCATTAAAGACTAAATAATATGATAAACTATACTGTCCCCCTGACAGTCCTTTGGGGGTGCCTTTGCATCTGCTTAAAAAAAATAACACAACAACTTTTGCTTTTTTCCAAGTTTAAGTTAATCATTTCTAACAGGGGCAATAAAACATATTGTCAGTTGGAAAACATGGAATATCAGATAGCTATATTAAACTCAGGAATTAAAATAGAAAAAATAGAAACATAATAAATCAAAAAATATAGTAAATAGAAAAAAAAAGTAGTCCTTTATGTAGTCACATAGCATAAGAAAAGGAAAAGATCTATTGTAAAAATGGAAAGAAAAGGTTAATGGCAAAAATATTTTTATTCTTAAAATAATATTTCATAATTTGTTCTGTGTTTTCAAACATACAAAAAAATGGAATCTTTGGACAATGGTATAGTTAAGATAAAAACACACAATATTCCCTTATCCATTTTTAATACATAGAGATATTGATAAAATATTTTAAATAGTTATAAAATATGCACAGTAAGTCTTGAAAGCAAAAATAGAAACAGCAGTGTCCCAAGGACAAAGAAGAATCCCATAGTGTTTAGTATAAATTGAAGTTAAACTGCCTACAGAGAAACTGAAAATAAATGTCAGCCTTTGGGACTAGGGATTGTATATTTTTGTGGGGACGATAGTCAATGACACAGAGATAATACATGGAAAAACTCTTTGCAAATTAAAAAAGGAGCTGAAAATGTACTTCCTCTCTGTAAATTAAAAACTCGTGATTCCTGCTTATCAGCCCAGAGACACAGTTTGAATAGAAATGTACACACCATGCCATAGATGAAAACCAAATCAATAATTGAAAATTAGAATTCCAAGTCACAATTATATTTGTCTTGGAGGTGGGATGGCTGGTAGGGCTGAAACATAAACTGTAAACCTTAATACATTAATAAAAAAATACATGCTGAAATGGGTAAAACTTACAGTGTTCAGGCAGATGTAACTAAGAGGTAGTGGTCCTATAGGAATATAGAAATACCTCCTCAATCCAGAACAAACTTGGGTCTGTGGCCAATGATAATCTCTAATAGGACTAAGACTATAGAAAGAAACATAAAATTTGACAGACAGTAAAAGTCTATGAATAATGTAATGCCATTAACAGTTTATTAAACAGATAAAATTCCTGTGGGACTAGAGACAATAGATCAATCTGAAAGGGACAATTATATACTTTTATTTAAAACATTCAAAGAAATAAAGTAGGAAAGGCAAACATAAAAATGTCAACAGTTGTATAAAAATAATTACATTGGAATCTTGGAAATGAGATTGGACCAAATGGACCAAATAGACATTTACGGAACTCTCCACTCCAAAACAACAATATACACTTTTCTCATCTGCACATGGCATATTCTCTAAAATCAACCACATATTTAGCCATAAAATAATCTTCAGCAAATTCAAAAAACTAAATTTGTACCAAACACACTCTTGGACCACAGCACAAGAAAATTGAAATCAGTACTAGGAAAATAACTCACAACTATATAATTGCATATAAATTAAACAACCTCCTCCTGAATGATTTCTGGGTAAACAATGAAATTAAGGCAGAAATCAGGAAACTCTTTTAAACTAATAAGAATAAAGATAGAACATATGAGAGTATCTGGGACAGAGTTAAAGCAGTATTATGAGGAAAATTTATAGCACTAATTACCCACATCAAAAAGTTAGAAGTATCTCAAATTAACAACCTAACATCACACCTACAGAAACTAGAGAAACAAGAATACACCAACCCCAAAGCTAGCGAAAGACAAAAAATAACCAAAATCAGGGCTGAACTGAAGGAAATTGAGACAAAATAACATGCAAAATATCAATGAGTTCAGGAGTTGGTTTTTTGAAACAAGAAATAAGATTGATAGACCACTATCTATACTAATAAAAAAGAGAGAAGAATCAAATAAACACAATCTGAAATGATAAAGGGAACGTTACTACAGATCTCATAGAAATACAAAAAATCTTCACAGACTACTAGGAACACTTTTATTTATATAAACTAGGAAATCTAGAAGAAATGGATAAATTCCTGGAAACATATAACCTTCCAAGATTGAACCAGGAAGACACTGAATCCTTGAACAGACCAATAACAAGCTCCAAAATTGAATCAATAATAAAATGTCTACCAACCAGAAAAAGCCCAGGAACAGATAGATTCACAGTGGAATTCTGCCAGATGCATAAAGAAGAGCTGGTACCATTCTTACTGAAACTATTCCAGAAAAAAAATGCAGGTGGAGGAAGTCTTCCAACTCTTTCTATGAGGCTAGCATCATCCTGATATCAAACCTGGCAGAGACACAACAACAAAAGAAAACCTCAGGCCAATATCCTTGATGAACAGATATACAAAAATCCTCAGCAAAATACTAGCAAACTGAATTCAGCAGCACATCAAAAAGCTAATCTACCACGATCAAGCAGGTTTTATTCCTGGAATGTAAGTTTGGTTCAACATGTACAAATCAATAAATGCTATTTACCATATAAACATAACTAAAAACAAAAATCACATGATCATATCAATAGATAAAGAAAAGGCTTTCAATAAAATTAAACATCTTTCATGTTAAAAACCCTAGACAAACTAGGCATTGAAAAAGCATACTTCAAAATAATAAGAGTCATCTGTGACAAACCCACACCAACATCATACTGCATGGGGAAAAGCTGGAAGCATTCCTTTTGAGAAGTGAAACAAAGCAAGGATGCCCACTCTTACCACTTCCATTCAACACACTAACGGAAGTCCTAGCCAGAGCAATCAGACAAGAGAAAGAAATGAAAGGCATCCAAATACAAAGAGAGGAAGTCAAACCATCTCCGTTTGCAGATGATGTGATGATTCTATTGCAAGAAAACCCCATAGTCTCTGCCCCAAAGCCTCCTGATCTGATAAATAACTTCAGCAATGTTTTAGAATAAAATTAGTGTTCAATAATTAGTAGCATTTCTATAAACCAACAACATCCAAGCTGAGAGCCAAATCACAAACATAATCTCATTCACAATAGCCACAAAAAGAATAAAATACTTCCTAACCAGGGAGGTGAAAGATCTCTAAAATGAGAATTAGACAACTCCACTCAAAAAAATCAGAGATGACACAAACAAGTGAGAAAACATTCTGTGCTCATTCATAGAAAGAATCAATATTGTTAAAATGTCCATGCTACCCCAAGCAATTTACAGATTTAATGTAATTCCTATTTCCTTATCGCCACACTTTTTCCTCTTCCAGAAGATAGTTTATTTAATGAGACTATTTTGAAACATTCTCTATTTACTTTGAAGCACTGCTTTTTAACCTGTAAAAATGTAGTTACACACTGAAAGGAATTTGCAAAGAAATGGGTAGGGAGGTCCTGTGGACCCTTTCCCTTAGCCTCTTTCAGTATTAACATCTTACAGCAAAATACCTAAATCATGAAATTAGCACTGGCATAATTCACAGTACTTATTTATATTTTACCAGTTGCATGTTATTTTTTTTTTGTATGTGTGTGTGTGTGCATGTGGCACCCATGTAGCAACCACTTTCCTTCTTCCCCTATCCCTTGGCAGCCCTTAATTTATTCTCTATAATTATTTCATGAATGTTATATGAATAGAGTCAAACATTCAAAACCTTTGAAACTGGCTTTTTTTTCCCCTGCTCAACCTAACTTCCTTGAGGCTCATTCAAGTTGTTGCATATATTTTTAATTTGCTCCTTTTCATTGCTGAGTAGTATTCCAGGGTATGAATTACTGCAGTTTGTTTAGAAACACGTGTCTTTTTAAATTATCATCATTCCTCCACATAACTTTTACTTAGGGCAGTGCTTTAAGTCCAAAACCATTAAGCGTGGAAGAAGTATTGGAAGATAAGAAAGAATTACTTGCCTACCATGTTTTGGTGTGACCCTAGAGTAGCTATTGTCTACAAAGTTTCAAATTATATAATTTTCCATCCTATATTTTAGAAAAGTGTGTTAATTTTAGAGCTGTGTATTTCAGAATATCTGATTTGATGTTGTTTGAATGTAACAATATCAAATTGATTGCTTTCTTCCTAGTTTATCAGCTAAATCCATTTGCTTGAATGACCAATCTAATTAAGGCCAGACAGTAAATATGATCTTTGCAGGTCATATGGTCTCTGTCATAACTACTCAACTAATCATTGTAGTGGGAAAGCAGTTATAGACAATAACAAACAAATGTTCATTACCAGATTTGGCCTATGGGCCAAATAGTTATATATGGTTTGCTGACCCTGATATTAGACTATTGCATTATGCACTGTTAACTGCAATGGAAAATAAAAAGTTATCTCACATAGTTTCCATATATTCTGACCTCCAGTCTGATGTCATAAATACAGAAATGTTTACGGAGTGAATAGGTATTGACTGTGCTATTTGAGATATTATGTAAAATCTCGTATCTTATTACCATATTTACAATTTGTTTTTTATTTTTACCTTTCATTATCTCATTATTTAATTGGGCTGAAAAGCTATGACTCAATTAAAGAACAGTAAAAGGTCAAATGATAATGCAGATAACAAGGTTTATAAATATCCAAGGCAAGGAGAGGTCAGCTACATTGAATAGACCAAGGAACACTGAAATGAGAACCATAGCTTTGAGCTGGTCCATGAAGGATAAATAACACCCAGAGTGGAATAAAATATATAGCAGGAATTCTAGAAGGACTCTGGGTATAGCTGCATATAAATATTGAAACAGTGCCCTGCACAAAGTTAGTGAACAAAATTGTGTGTTTTTGTTGTTTTAGTATTAATAACATGAATATAATAATTATGGAAGAGTGCCATCCAGTGCACCTAGAGTTGTGTGTATCACAGGATAGTTGCTACTCCTATAGAATATAAACCCATGCATTTGATTCTCATTTCTGGTTCCCAAAAGGTCTGCTGTTTATTGGTGGTCATGGCTCACACTGGATACCAAGTTTCTACAATTTATAATATCCTGTTTAACATAAGATCCTGAGAAGAAATCAGTGTAATTTTATTTGATTTAGTATTTAAACCTCATTATTAGTGATTTAATGAATTTATTGTGAGCTTACCATCCAAATACCTGACCACAAAAATCACATTCTTTCAATTTATGTATTTATATTTTATGCTTTATATTATCACCAATTCATAATCCCCATAGGTTTTTGTTGATTTTTTGCTCACCTTGCTTACTATCTCCAGGAGAAAAAGCAGCTTACTGCCTAACAGAAGAAGCCTGGACTAGAGACACAGGGAAATAATGATGGAACATTTTTCCTTTGGTTTACTGCCCTTAATTCCTGGTGCTTTGTTAGAGCTTGAAGAAAATAAGGTCTTTCTCTTGTTCCAAGTATTCAGAGCCTGTATTAGTCCCTGTAATTAGAACTATACCTCTGTGTCTGTGATGGGAGGGCAGTAAGGAACATAAAATTCTTCAGTGTGGCCCTTTACGTTTCATCCTAGACATAGAAATAGAAGGGCTCAGTACTTTTTTTTTCATAGTTCTGTGTTTGTCTCAAAACATGACTCTTCTCAGTATACAGTCATCCCTCCATATTTATAGGTTTCATATCCATGGATTCAATCAACTGCAAATCAGAAATATTAGGGAATAAAAACAAGAAAAAATAACAATATAACATAAAAATAATGCAAATAAAACCCCACAAAGTATAACAATGATTTACAAAGCATTTACACTGTATTAAGTATTATGTTATTAGTTTGTTCTCACATTGTTATAAAGAAATACCTGAAATTGGGTAATTTATAAAGAAAAGAAGTTTAATTGGCCCACATTTCTGCAGGTTGTACTGGAAGCATGGCAGTATCTGCTTCTGAGGAGGCCTCAGGGAGCGTTTACTCATGGTGGAAGGCAAAGTGGGAACAGACGTCTTACATGGCAAGAGCAGACCAAGAGAGAGAGTGGGGAGGTGCCATATCCTTAAACAACCAGATCTCCTGAGAGAGAACTCACTATCGCAATGACAGCTCCAACCATGAGAAACTGCCCCCATGATCCAATCACCTCCCACCAGGCCCCACCTTCAACATTAGAGATTATAATTCCACATGAGATTTTGACGGAGACTACCATATCAATTATCCAGAGATAATTTAGAGTATACGGGAGAATGTGCACAGATTATATGCAAATATTTTGTCATTTTTTATAAGGAACTTCTGTATCTGTGGATTTTGGCATCCACGGGGTTCCTGGACCCAATCCAGCAATGATACTGAGGGACAACTGTATACCTATATCACCTCCTCTTCTTTCCCTATTTCGTCTCCTTTGTGCTATCACCACCACCGCTATAGAGGATGATTATGATTAGGGACCTAGGGATAAAAGATGCCGTAAGACTTGGTTTATTCCTCCCCTTAAGAACTATTCAGCCCTGGTGAGAGACAGAACTTAGATAAAGAAAGATCTATTACAAAACAAGGTGACTAAGCTAGGTCAAATGCGTATTACAATCAACATGTCAAAAGGCAAATGCCTGACTGCATGCTATAACTGTTGGGATAATTTTATGCTCTTTTTTGACTCTCTGCCATTCCTTGGCCTAGAATATATTTTCTTTTTATACTGTTAGTTTGATCTTCCTCCAAGGAGACTTTCCTTCTTTCCATCTCTCTTCCCATCTATGCTAGGTACTACTCTTATAGTACAATGGAAAGACCTCCATTAAAATACTTACTATTCCCTAATGTTTATTTATTTGTCTTCCTGAATAAACAATAATATTTTTGAAAGCAGAAATGGCAATTTATGTCTCATTCTATCCTCAGCACAGTGCTTCAGACAGGAAGCTGCTCAATAAAGAGTGATCAAATAAATGAATGCCTTTGGATGAAGGAGAAATTTTTTTTGAAGTGTGGCTTCATAAAGAAAGATGAACAATGAATATTTATCAGGACACTTATACAGAGAAAAGAGGGCAGTTATACCTACTCGACAAAGAGAACTGACTACATAAGTGGGTAAAAGTAGTGAGTAAGAGCTTTGACTCTCAGATCACTTAGACTTGAGTTCAAATTACAGTTGACAATTATCAGGTATATGTAATCCTTTTAGAGGTAACTCAAAGCTCTGAGCCTCGTAATCTCTATACTGAGAATAAAAATGATATCAAACCCACGCTAAATATTAAAAATGCTTTTAAAGTGCTAAGTAAAGTATATGATGGAAAAAAAAATTTAACCTCTGTGAGTAAATAAAAACTTGTTGTAAGTCACATAGGCCATATACCATTGTCATGATTGCATCCATATTGGGTTGCACACCCCTATCCCTTACATGATGCCTCCAGCTAAGGACTTCAGAAGGGCCTTTTCAGATTCCTTTAGGAATTACAATGGATTCTTAGCACTTCTAAAATATCTGTACCACCACACCAAGAAGCCCCATTTGAAGTACAGATTTCTGGAGCACACAGGTCATAGCTAGAGCTCCAAGTGATACCAGGACAACAGCATTGCCCTTTATAGTGATGAGGAAACAAAGCTTGAATATCTTATACTTAAGTTTCCACCAGTTTCAAAGAGCAAAGCCAAATGGTGAGAGACTTGGGGGGTGACTGGTCTAAGCAAGAAGGATGAGAGATAGGAGCCAAAATGCAATGTGATCATGCTGATCGGTTCCTTCAGTGCTAGGAGGGGAATGGTGATGGGTGTCAGGAAACAGGAGATATTGCTCATTTTCTGCATATGAAAGAATGGGAGCCTTAGCCTCCAAACACCCGTGCTTTCCCAGCTTGCCGTCAAAACTGGTACTGGATGAAAATCCCATTGTACACTAGGTTCGAGGGAAAAGTGGATTCAGCCAAGATTTCAGGCTTCCACACACGGCAAACTTTTGGCTTTCCTTCGCTTTTGAAAAGAGTATTGAAATATGGAGCAGATAAGTCCAAAATGCATCTATCCACCCTCAAAATTATTCAAAATATAAAATTGTTACAATGAAAGTCAGGAATTAGAATTTAGAAAGTAAAGTGACTCCTTGATCTGTGTAAAGGCAGCAGGAATGAAGCTGCATGATTTGCTGAGAAAGCATCCTGCTCTCAGCAAAACCCAAAAGCAATGTTCTATGTTTCCTTGGCCCAGGCATCAACAGACGTACGTGGGTCCTCATCAATGCACACAGAACTATGCCCTTTTAAAGTGAGTTTCATAGGTGAGTGCTGCAGAAGCTCCGCTCACGGCAAGATGGATGAATTCCGAGCAGCAATAATGGAATTAGACCCCAAGGGATGGTGCAGGTGAAAGTACAGGGAGAAGAACTCCATAAGCACAGGAGAACTTGTGAGAAAGCTGAGATAGAAACAAATACACTATTTGTTTCCAGGATTGACTAAAAGCTGGAGAAGCTCACTGGGAACCTTTGGAATCCTGTTTGCTGCCCCTGGGCACTTACCTGATTCATCTCTACCCTGAGATTACATCTATTTCTTATTGGAACCCATAATTTTATTTGGATCACAACTCCCCCCCCAACCCCGACTTTGTCCTTTTGGATTAGTTTTTGACACTCATTCTTGTTTTCTTCTTCTTCTTCAGTCAATATGAAATAGTGAGAGATCTGGAATATGGAACCTGAGACCCCTGGTTTGAATATTGACTATGACTTATGTGCTGAATTCTCTGAACTTCAGTTTATCTGTAAACTTAAACATACGTGTTCTTAAAACATATAAGAATAATACATTCAAATATGTGTCAACTAGATTCAACTCTGTCATTTAAAACCCAAAGACACTTAAGCAGGTTAATTTTCTCTGTTTAAATTTCCCCATCTATAATTTTGAAATGATAATATTTTCCAGTTTGTCTCCAATATTAGTTAAGATGACTAAATAAAATGATAAAAATAAAAGTGCTTTGAAACCTATAACATATACAAATTTACGCATCTACTTAACACATTGACTTATATCAGTTTTCAGCCTCCATATCTTCAATTGTTTCATTCCTTCCTTGAAAGAATGGGTATTCCCAATACCCATTCCCCTCTTATCCACATGTCAAATCACAGCTCAATGTACACCTCTTCCTTGATGTCTCCCTGAGCAGATCAGAGCCCAGTCATATGTTACAGATGGATTCTTAAGAAAGACCATGTTATCTTATCAGTTAATTCCAGATGATTTTGGTTGTTTTGTTGTTGTTATTTTAAATAATGCTTTACCTCCCTTCTTAGGAAAGCTGCTCTTTCTCTCCTTACATGCACCTGAGCATGAAGTTCACTGGCCCCTTGATCTAGTGACCATGTGGTCTGGATAGTAGCTAAAGGAATGCCCTGAACTGGAAAGGAGATTTTCTGTGAGGTCCAAGAGGGGACATTCAGTCTTTAGGATATGGTTTTCCTGCTGATTACATGCAGTCATGCTTGCCAGTTACTTCTTTGCACAGCCAGAGGAGTCCATACTGACTTGAGACAGAGTCTCCGGAGATTTACATTATTTTAAAACACCCACATCTTTTATGCTTTTTTACTCTGTCTTTTCTACAAATACCTTGATGTTGATGAAAGTTGACTTGAGTTTGCCAACTTTTCTGATTATTGTTGCATTTTGTTTTTCCCGGTAATAGACTACATGCCCACACTTGCTTGCTACTTATAGGAGGGGTGACTTACAGGGTGTACACAGATCATACAGTGGTTGAAAGTGGTCATTTTGATTTGCAGAATTGCATTCAGATGGAAAAACAAAACTAGACTTGGATAAATACTTCCCTTGGAGATGTCTGCTTTAGGAATAAAGAGTCCTGTGTTGTCCAGAGACCAGATATCTGACCTTTGATCATTTCTCACGTGACTGTCTAAAGAACTCATGACAAATTATTTGGAGACTTGGTAGCAGTGGTGGAGTTTGAGTGTCCAGGGAGTGCAACGCATTGACTAGCTGACCCAGAACATCACCTTGATTACAGCTGACATAAATTGTCTTTTAGTTGCATGGAATTCTTTTCAGGTAAAGAAATAAATTCTCTTTTTTTTTTCAAGACCAATAAGTTAGTCTACACTGGAAGTTGTGCCCCAGATTCATGAGCTGGAAGAGTACCCTGTTGTCATCTGGGAATGTGTCTGTTAGAGGAAAATTAAGCACCCAAGTTAGTGCCTAAATTACTTCTCAGCAGCTGCTCCTACACTGTGCACTCAAGGTGGGGTGGCCCAAAGGCCCAGAAGACCTGGGATTTCAGTCCTGGTGTACATCTTAAAACTGCCTTCTTTTACTCTCAGAAGTGCCCTGGTTCAGGGAATAAATTATGGAGTCATCCCTACACTAGGTGCTTATCCAGATAGCAAAGGAAACTTTCCATGCCTAAACAGCAGTCTCTTTACCTGGTTTCTTTAGGTATGTCCATACATCATCAGCCTGGACTTGACTTATTTCCCTCAGTGACAAAATTTTGTCTCAATGGCCAAAAGTAACTCCTTTTGTTCAGAACACATAATTAGCCTTAGAAATGTGTACAAATTATTTTAAAATGGATTTGTAAATATGGAAACAGAGCAGGAGATTTCATGCAAATGCGGTGAGATGTAAACCATTAGTGGGGTCAGATGAAGAGTATATAAGTATTCATTATATTGGCCTTTTAACTTTCTGCAGTATTGAAATTCTTCATAATAAAAGAAGTAGGGGCAGTCTCCTTGAGATCAGAACAGCCTACTCTGGCCAATAGACACCAGGGCTTTCCTTAAGTAGCTGATAAATGATGCACTTCACCTCTAGATCATATACAGGGATATGAGTATAATAATATTTATATGGATTGATAGCAGGGACCACATCTCTTGTCTGTTGTTGATCTCTTACAGTTTTGATTGCAGAGTTCATGACGTGTATTTTGAAATGACAATAAAATTGATTTCTGATGAAAAGCATTTCTGAGAAATTCAACAATGTGTGTGTGATCAGTTCTGCTAACATAACCATATTTAAATATGTATTAGTATTGTTTTAATTTCCCAAATTCTAACTCCTAACTTCCTTAATTTCTATAGCTAGTTTTTTACTTACGAAACATTATAATGTAAAAGTAAAACAATAAAACTTGTGTTTCAAGGGAAGTGGGAGATCTTCTCATAATGCTGTATTGCAAGCTGTTATCCTTATAATGAAAGAGGCAAATAAATTAGTTTTATTCAACTCAAAGAACTTAAATTAGTATTGAAGAGAGTTGAATGTGAGGAACTGAGGCAATGGGTTTGAATATAAATTAAAATTTACTAACACTGTGAAAGAAATGATGTTGGCAATCCTCCAAAATATTTGTTCATAGCAGGTATGATATTAATGAATACATAAATTTATCTACACTTTACAGTTAGCATTTTATGAAGTGTTACTTGAAGTAATTATCAGTTCAGCACCATACTCCAGCTAATAATATTTAATAACAATAATAATGCTTTGTTCTTTTGCCAAAGATTACAATGGGTTATCAAGCAATTCATTATCCTATAACATCTTGGCTGTGTAGAAATATCTTCATGACTCGATTTTGCATACGAAGAAACTGAAGCCCAAAGGTATAAGGAAAAACATTCTTAAAAGTCATTAAAATCCCAAGGACAAATAAAATTTTGAGGAAAAACAAGATTTCCTTAAGTACAGAGCAGTTGCTTTTTGGAGCTCTGGATGAGCCACAATGCTCATTCTCATTGCTGTTTGGAAAACTTCACTGAATTTATTTTATTGTAAACTAGATCTATTCCAATTACAGTTGGGAGAGATGAAAAAAGGACAAAAAGACTTCAATAATTTGTACATTGAACATTGAATACACATATTTACTTCTCTATTACTATCTCAGAAATGCAGTGTTTTTTCTTTGACCTCATGATTTTCCTCCCTTTGAAGCAAAGATTTGTCCATGAAGATTGTGTGAATGAAACATTTACTTCTGTCTTGTTTTGTGTGTGTGTGTGTGTGTGTGTGTTTAAACACTTATATGGTGGAATAATTGACATACAATGGACTGCACATATTTAAAATGTACAAGTTAAGTTCTTATGTATGTATACACCTGTGAGACTATCAACACATTAAGATAGCAAATATATCAATCACGCCTGAAAGTTTCATTTTTATTTTATTTAATTTTTAGTTTTGGAGATGGAGCTTCACTCTGTTGCCCAGGCTGGAGTGCAGTGGCACAATTTTGGCTTACTGCAACTCTCCCTCTCATGTTTAAGAGATTCTCCTGCCTCAACCTCTCCAGTAGCTAGGACTACAGGTGCCCGCTAGCACGCCTGTCTAATTTTTGAAATTTTAGTAGAGATGGGGTTTTATCCTGTTGGCCAGGCTGGTCTCAAATTCCTGACCTCAAGTGATCCTCCCTCCTTGGCCTTCCAAAGTGCTGGGATTACAGGTGTGAGCCACTGCACCTATCCACTCCCAAAAGTTTCCTTATGACACTTCATAGTCCCTCCCTCCCACCTCTTCCTAACTCTCCACCCCTAGACAGCAACTGGTCTGCTTTACATAAATTAGTTTTCATTTTCTAATGTTTTTATAAAATGGAATCTTGCAATCTGTATTTTTTGTTATTTTTGGGTTTCTGTCACTTAGCCTCACTGTTTAAGATTCACCAGTGTCTATAGATGTCTTAAGACTTCATGGGAGGCCGAGGCGGGCGGATCACGAGGTCAGGAGATCGAGACCATCCTGGCTAACACAGTGAAACCCTGTCTCTACTAAAAATACAAAAAAATTAGACGGGCATGGTGGCGGGTGCCTGTAGTCCCAGCTCCTCGGGAGGCTGAGGCAGGAGAATGGCGTGAACCCGGGAGGCGGAGCTTGCAGTGAGCCGAGATCGCCCCACTGCACTCCAGCCTGGGCGACAGAGCGAGACTCTGTCTCAAAAAAAAAAAAAGACTTCATACCTTTTGTTTCTGAATAGCATTTTAGCATATAGATATAGTACAATTTTATTGTCCATTTACCTATGTATGACGTTTGGGTTGATTTCCTTGAGGCTATTACAAATAAAGCTACTGTGAAATTTCATGTTCAGGTCTTTCTATAAACATAGGCTTTCATTTCTGTTTAGTAAATACTTAGGAGTCAGATAACTGAGTTATGCGCTAAGTGTTTTTACAAAACTGCAGAACTGTTTTTCAAAGTAGTTACAACAGTTTACAAAACCCCCAGAAGTTTATGAAGGTTCCACTTGATTTAAATCCTTGCAGTACTTGATGCCATCAGTAGTGTCAATTTAAGACCTTTTAATGTGTGAGGCAGTGTCTAATTGTGGTTTCATTTACATTTCCCTAATGAATAATGATATTGAACATGTGTTATGTGCTTATTTGTCATCTCTGCATTTATTTGATAAGTTTCTGTTAAAATCTGTTGCTAAATTTTTTTTATTATTGAATTTAGAAAATTATATATTCGGGATACAAGTTGTTTATCAAAAATGTGATGTGCAAATATTCCCTAATGTCTTGGTTTTTTATTCTTTTAACATTGTCTTTCAAGGAACAGAAGATCTTAATATTAGTGAAGTCTAATTTATAATTTTTTAAAGTAAGTCAGACTTTGGTTTTGTTATCTAAGAACTCTTTGCTTAAACCACAGTCAAATTTTCCTCCTATGTGTTCAACTAAAACTTTTATAGTTTTAGCTTATGTTTAGGCCTATTAGTTAATTTTTTTAAAAAATGTGGCAACAGGTATGGGTGAAAGTTTATATTTTTATGTACAGGTATTAAATTGATCTAACAACTTTTTAAAAACACTATAATTTCTCCACTGGATTGCCTTTGCATCTTTGTAACAAATCAATTGTAGCCATATATGATTGTATTTTTACAGTCTTTATCATTTTCTCTTTTCTTTTTATTTTGTGACAGGATCTCACTCTGTCACCCAGGCTGGAGTGCTGTGTCATGAATATGGCTCACTGTAGCCTGGACATCCCGGGCTCAAGCAATTCTCCTGCCTCAGTCTCCTGCGTAGCCGAGACAACAGGCATGCACCATCATGCCTGGATAATTTTTAAATATTTTGTAGAGACGGAGTCTCACTTTGTTTCCTAGGCTGATCTCAAACTCCTGGCCTCAAGTGATCCTCCCATCTCAGCCTCCAAAGTGCTCACAGGTGTCAGCCACTGCTCGCAGCCTATCGTTTTCTAATGATTTATTTTTTATTTCTTGCCAACAATTCGTGGTCTTAAATGCTGTAGCTTCATATTGAGTCTTGAAGTCAAATGTATAAATCTTCCAATTTTGTTATTCTAAGTTGTGTTGATTATTCTAGATTTGTTGCATTTTTATATCAATTTTAGAATCAACTTTTTAGTATCTAAAAATGAAGCCTGCTAGGATTTTGTTTGAGATTGGATTGAATCTACAAAAATATAATTAAAGGACAATGAGCTAATATTGAATGTTTCAATTCATGACAATTGTATATATTTCTCCATTTATTTAGGTATTCTTTAATTTATTTTAGTACTATATTAGAGTTATTAGTTTATATGCTTGCACATATTTTTTTTCTTAGTCTTCATGGAGACAGTCAAACATGGCCAATGCTGACTATATTGCAAGTTGTCATAGCAGGGTACTGGGAAAAGCTTTTAATTAGCAGTAATCGCACCTCAGGTAAACCTCACTGGCTACAATACCGCCACTGCACAAAGCTGAGCACATCTTTTGTCAGATTTTCTTCTATGTTTACACATTGTGTATGCTATTGTTAACACAATTTTTGTAAATTTTTCTATTTCAAATTGCTCATTGCTGTCATATAGAAATATAATTGATTTTTTATTACTATTCTTTTATTCTAAAAAGTTGACAAAATTACATATTAGTGATAGTACTTTTTAAAAATTAGATTCTGTGTGATTTTCCACACAGGCAATTATGTCAACAGCAAATAAAGACAATTTTATTTCTTCATTTTCTGTTTGGATAATGTATGTTCCATTTTTCTGGCTTTGTTAGGCTTATAACAAACTCCACAAAAATTTTGAATAAACATAGGGAGAATAGACATCCTGGTTTTGTTCCTGATCTCAGTGGGAAAGAATTCAGTCTTCTTCCAATAAATAGAATGCCAACTATAGGTTTTCCAAAGGTCTGTTGTATCAGCTGGAAGTTCCATTATTTTCCCAGTCTGTTGCAAGTTTAAGTCATGAATGGGTGTTTGATTTTGTCAGCTTTCATTTATGTGTGTCTGTTAAAGATGACACACATTTTTTCTTTATTCTATTAATATAGTGTATTACATTAATTGATTTTTGGATGTTAAACTAACTGTCCATTCCAGGAATAATCTAACTAGTTCATGGTATAAATCCTTTTTGCATATTGCTGAATTTAGTTTGCTAATTTTTGTTGAGAGTGTTTCATCTCTAAATTGGTCTTTCATTTTATTTATTTATTTATTTATTTATTTATTTATTTATTTATTTATTGATGTCTCTGGCTTACATTTCAGGTAATGCTAGCTTCATAGAGTGAGATAGGACTTACTTCCTCTACAGATTTTCTGAGTTTGTTAAATTTTCTCATGAAGCCATATAAGCCTGAGCTTTTTGTGGTGGGAAAATCTTTTTTTTTTTTTTGAGACGGAGTTTTTTGCTCTTGTCACCCAGGCTGGAGTGAAATGGCGTGATTTCAGCTCACTGCAACCTCTGCCTCCTGCCAATTCTCCTGCCTCAGCCTCCCAAGTAGCTGGGACTACAGGCACCCGCCACCATGCCTGGCTAATTTTTATATTTTTAGTAGAGGCAGGGTTTCCCCACGTTGGCCAGGCTGGTTTCCAACTCCTGACCTCAGGTGATTCACCTGTCTTGGCCTCTCAAAGTGCTGGGATTACAGGCGTGAGCCACCGCGCCCGGCCTGTGGTGGGAAAATCTTAATTACTATTTTGTTATTTTGGTTTTAGTTCTGTTTAGAATTTCTAATTCTTCTGGAGCCAATTTTAGTAATTTTACAATTTGTTTTTATTTTTCTCATTTAAGAAATGTTCTATTTCCCTTTTACTGCCTTCTTTTTGTTAAATATTGTTTAATGTATTATGTTAAATCTTGTTTTTTTTTTTTTTGTTTTTTGTTTTGAGACGGAGTCTCGCTCTGTCACCCAGGCTGGAGTGCAGTGGCGTGATCTCGGCTCACTGCAAGCTCCACCTCCCGGGTTCACGACATTCTCCTACCTCAGCCTCCTGGGTAGCTGGGACTACAGGCGCCCCACACCGGGCCCGGCTAATTTTTTTTTTTTTTGTATTTTTAGTAGAGATGGGGTTTCTCCATTTTAGCCAGGATGGTCTCGATCTCCTGACCTTGTGATCTGCCTGCCTCTGCCTCCCAAAGGGCTGGGATTACAGGCGTGAGCCACCGTACCCGGCCATCTTCTGTTGATTTTTAAATTATTGTTTTGAGTTATTTTTTTCTAGTGGTTGCTTTTGGAATTAAAATATAAAATTTTGTGTACATTATCTTGATTTTTTTCATAAAGTTGTTCATCATATTCCTTCAAAACACTTTTAAATTTTGGAGATTTTGGAAGTGATGTTACCTACTTCCTTTTCTGATTTTGATTTCCTCTC
Organism: Symphalangus syndactylus; assembly: GCF_028878055.3. Classification (NCBI taxonomy): domain Eukaryota; kingdom Metazoa; phylum Chordata; class Mammalia; order Primates; family Hylobatidae; genus Symphalangus; species Symphalangus syndactylus. The sequence continues at coordinate 45,412,081 of NC_072423.2, forward strand.
TTACTTTCTTGTTTAATTTAGCTACATATTTATCAACTTTGTTGACTTTTTTTTAGAGTGAACTTTGGTTTCATTTATTTTTATTTTCACTATTTATTTAGTTATTTATTTTTGAAACAGGGTCTCACTCTCACCTAGGCTGGAGTGCAGTGGTACAAACAAGGCTCACTGCAATGTTGACCTTCTGGGCTCAAGTGATCCTCCCACCTCAGCCTCCCAAGTAGCTGGAACTACTGACACTCACCACCATCCCTGGCTAATTTTTTTATTGGCTCTCACTATGTTACCCAGGCTGGTCTCAAACTCTGAGACTCAAGTAATCCTCCCATCTTGGCCTTCCAAAATGTTGGGATCTATTGATTTTTCATTTCACTCTAATTTTCCTTGTGATTTCTTCTTTGACTCATTGGCTATATAGAGGGTGTTGATTAATTTCTACATTTTGTTCATATCCCCAAATTTCTCCATTATTGATTTCTAATTTGATTCCATCGTGGTTGATAGATATACTTTGTAAGATTTCAATCATTTTATATTTATTGAGGTTGTTTTATGGCATAAAATAGTCTATCCTGAAGACTGTTCCTTCGTACTTGAGAAGAATATGCCTTCTTCTGCTGTCGGGAGGACTGTTCTCCAGATATTTGCTAAGTATTGTTGGTGTATAGTGTTACTCAAGTCTTTTATATACTTATTAATCTTCTGTCTAGTCATTATGGATAGTCAGTTGTTTGAATTTCAGACTATTATTTTTGAATTGTCTATTTCTTTTTTCAGTTCTGTCCATTTTTGCTTCAGGTATTTTGGGGCATTATGATTAAATGGATACATGTTTTTAACTCTTACATCTTTATGATGAATTGGCATGTTTTATCATTATGAAATATGGCTTTTCTTCTCTGATAGTGTTTCTTGTATTAAAGTCTATTTTATATAATGTTAATACAGCTACTTCAGCTGCCATAGAGTTACTGATTTCATGCTTTACCTTTTTTACATCATTTTGCTTTTTATTTATTTATGTATTTGAATATAATGTGTGTCTATTATAGACAGTGTATACTTGGGTCTTGTTTCTATCAAATCTGACAATCCTTTCCTTTTATGTGTTGTGCTTGGTTTATTTGCTTTTCATGAATTAAGTATTGCTACAGTTGGATTTATGCCTGTCATTTTTCTATTTGCTTTCTATTTATTTATTTATTGCTATAGAGTCTTGCTGTGTCTCTAAAGCTGGAGTGCAGTGGTGTGATCATAGCTAACTGTAGCCTTGACCTCAGAGGCTCAAGAAATCCTCTTGCCTTAGCTTCATGAGTAGCTGGGACTACAGGTGCCTATCATGATGCCTTGCCAAATTTCTACTTTTTGTAGAGATGGGAGTCTTGCTATGTTGCTCAGGCCTGTCTTGAACTCCTGAGCTCAAGCCTTCCTCCTACCTTGGCCTTCCAAAGTGCTGGGCTCATTTTATATATATTCCTCTGTTTCTCATTTACTATTATATTGTGTGATATATAAATGCTTTTTCTAACCTATCATTTTAATTCCTCTGTTGTTTGTGTTAATATTATTTCTTAGTGATTGCTACAATAATTACAGTATGCATCTCATCTAATCATAATCTATTTAAGAATAGTACCAACTTAATTCCAGTAAAATATAGTATCTTTATTTACGTACATACCCTTTTCTTCTTCTCTTCACTTCGTGCAATTATTTCACCAAATGTTATAAATCCAACACTATAATAATTATGTTTACACAATAATATTTTTAATAAAAGGATTTTAAAGCACTGTATTTTTTATTAAATTACATAATATAGATGATTATGTTTACTGTTTATGGCTTCCTGCACATTCCCTCTTGAATTAGAGTTAGAGTTACTGTCTAGTGTTACGTTCCTTCGGCCTACAGGGTTTCCGTTAGTTTTTCCTTTAAGTCATGCCTGCTAGCCATGAATTACTTGAGTCTTTGTTCATCTGAGGATGTCTGTATTTCATCTTATTTTTATTATATATATATATTTTTTTTTTTTTGAGACGGTGTCTCGGTCTGTCACCAGGCTGGAGTGTAGTGGTGCAATCTCTGCTCACTGCAACCTGCACCTCCTGGGTTCAAGAGGTTCTCCTCCCTCAGCCTCCTGAATAGCTGGGACTACAGGCACGCGCCACCACACCCAGCTAATTTTTGTATTTTTAGTAGAGACAGGATGTCACCATGTTGTCCAGGATGGTCTCTATCTCTTGACCTCATGATCTGCCCTCCTCGGCCTCCCAAAGCACTGGGATTACAGGCGTGAGCACCACGGTGGTCCATTTCATCTTACTTTTAAGTAGCTTTGCTGAATATAGAATACTTGGCTGACATTTCATTCAAACCCTTAATTTGTCATTGCATTGGTTTCTGGCCTATATTATTTCTGGCATAAAACAGTCATTAATGATATTGTACCTCTGCATATATGTTGTTTTCATCTTGTTGCTTTCAAAATATTTCCTTTGTCTGTGGCATTCAACTTAACTATAATGTGTTAAAATTATTTGTGTTTATCCTATTTCAATTTATTCTACTTGAGATTTACTGAGGTATTTTGAGGTATAGAAACCCACACTGAAAGAAGTAACAAAGCTTCTTGTTTGCTCAGCCATTCTTTCCCTGGCTGAAGTGGAATACCGACAAAACTTGAGAGATTTGGGGTTACATAAGCAAATCCTGTCAAAATTGCCATGAACTTACCCTGTTTTTGCATCATGGCTTAGAAACTATGTGAGTAGTAAGCTGGGGAAATCATTTGTTACATATTATTATTTTTTCATCTCTCAGGAAACAATGTCCTCATTGCCTAATGTTCACTGTTCTCAGAGTCATTGTTTTCTATATTTTGTTAATTTTGGGGGGAAGGGGGGCAGGAGGATAAATATGGTGCCTGTTACTCAATTTTGCTGTAACAGAGTTTTTTTTTAATTAATAAACTGTATTATATAGAGAAGTTTTAGGTTCACAGGAAAATTAAGCAGAAAGTGCAGGGAGTTTTCATACACCTGCTGTCCTCACACATGACAAACTCCCCCAGTATCAACATTCCACCTGACAGTAGTGTATTTGTTACATCATTGATGAACTTTCATTAACTCATCATTATCACAAAACGCCCAGAGTTTAAAATAGAATTTACTCCTGGTGTTTTACATTCTGTGGATATAAATCAATGTATGATGACATACATCCATTATTATAGTATCATATAGAATACAGACTGACCTAAGACTTGTCTGTGCTCTACCTATTCATCCCTTCAATCTTTTTGTTTGTTTGTTTTCAAGAGACAGAATCTCACTCTGTCACTCAGGCAGGAGAACAGTGGCATTAGCATAGGTCACTGCAGCCTGAAATTCCTGGGCTCAAGCAATCTTCTTGCCCCAGCCTCCCAAGTAGCTATGACTACAATCATGTGCCACCATGTCTAGGTAACTTTTAAAAATTTTTCTTGTAGGGATGGGATCTTGCTGTGATGCCCAGGCTAGCCTCAAACTCTTGGCCTTAAGTGATGATGCCATCTAAGCCTGACAAGTACTACTATGACAGACGTGAGCCACCATTCTCAGCCACTTTAATTGTATTATCTCCACATTTTGACTTTTCCAGAATACCATATATTTGGAATTATACAGTATGTCTTTTTTTAAGATTGTCTTCTTTCAGTTAATAATATACATTTAAGTTTTGTCCATATATTTTTATAGCTTTACAGTTTTTTTTAGTGCTAAATAATATTTGATAAGGTTTGGCTGTGTCCCCACCCGAATCTCATCTTGAATTGTAACTCCCACAGTTCCCACATGTCATAGGAGGAACTTGGTAGGAGGTAATTGAATCATGGGGGCAGGTCTTTCCTGTGCTGTTCTTGTGACAGTGAATAAGTCTCATGAGATTTTATGGTTTTAAAAATGGAATTTTCCCTGCACAAGCTCTCTTTGCCTGCTGCCATCTATGTAAGATATGACTTGCTCCTCCTTGACTTCTTCCATGATTGTGAGGCCTCCCCAGCCACATGGAAGTGTAAGTCCATTAAACCCTTTTCCTGTATAAATTATGCAGTCTTGGGTATGTCTTTATCAGCAGGGTGAAAATGGAAAAATACAATATTTCATTGTCTGGATGTACCACAGTTTATGTATCAATCTACTAAAGGACATCTTGGTTGCTTCAAACTTTTGGCAATTGTAAATAAAGTTGCCATAAACATCCATATGCAGGATTTTGTGTGGATATAGTTTTCAGCTCCTTTGGGTAAATGCCAAGTGGCATGATTGCAAGATCATATGTATGGTAAGAACATGTTTACTTTTTAAAGAAACTATCAAACTGTCTTCCAAAGTGGCTATGCCATTTTGCATTTCTACCAAAGATGAGTAAGTTTCTGTTTCATCACACCCTGGCCAGTATTTTGTGCTGTGTTTTGAATTTTGGCCATTCTAATTGGTGTGCGGCAGCATCTCACTGTTGTTTGAGTTTGCAATTCCCTAATGACATAAGATGTTGAATATCTTTTCATATGATCATTTACCTTATCTATATCTTCTTGGTAGGGTGCCTGTTCAGACATTTTGCCCAATTTTTAACTAGGTTTTTTGGGTTCTTACGGTTGAATTTTCAAAGATATTTGCATATTTTAAATGACTCGCCTTTATCAGATCTATCTTTTGCAGATATTTTCTTTCAATTTGTTGCTTGTCATCCAATGATCTTGATAGTGCCTTTCTCAAAACAGAAGTATTTAATTTTAGTTAAGTCCAGCTTATCAATTCTTTCTTTCATGGGTCATACTTTTGGTGTTGTTTCTAAAAAGTTAACACCAAACCAAGGTCACCTAGTTTTTCTCTGATGTTACCTTCTAGGAGTTTTATAATTTTACATTTTAAATTGAGCTCTAAAGTTCATTTTGAATTAATTTTTGTGAAGATCATAACGTCCATATCTAGATTTACATTTTATTTTTGCATGTTATACCTAGTTTTCTTACCACCATTTATTGAAAAGACTATCTTTGTTCCATTGTCTTGAACTTGCACCTTTGTCAAAGATCAGTTGAGTATATTATGTGGGTTATGTCTGAGTACACTATGCTGTTTCATTGACCTGTTTTTTAATCTTTTACCAATACCTCACTGTCTTGATTACTGTAGCTTTTCAGCGAGTCTTGAAGTTGGGTAGTGCTGTCTTCTCACTTTGTTCTCCCTCAACATTGTGGTGGCTATTCTGGGTCATTTTCCTCTCCATATGAACTTTAAAATCAGTTTGTCAAGATTCACACAAACACACACAAAACTTACTTTCATTTTTGATTGTAATTACATTGAATCTATAGATTAAGTTGTGAAGAATTAACATTTCAACAATATTGAGTCTTTCTACCCATGAACCTGAGATATCTTTCCATTTATTTAGTCTTTGACATATTTCTTCAGAATTTTGTAGTTCTCCTCATATAAATTATATACATATTTTGTTAAATTTATTCAGAAATATTACATTTTGAGGATGCTAATATAAATGATAATGTGTTTTTAATTTCAAATTTCATTTGTTGATTGTGGATATATGGAAAAGTAATTCAATTTTGTATATGAACTTCATTTCCAGCAAACTTGCTGTAATTATTTGTTAATCTCAGGAGGCTTTTTTGTTGATTCTTTTGGATTTTCCACACAATCATGCCATGTGTGAACAAACACAATTTTATTTCTTCCTTCCCAATCTGTATTTCCTTCCTTTCTTTCTTTCTTTCTTTCTTTCTTTCTTTCTTTCTTTCTTTCTTTCTTTCTTTCTTTCTTTTCTTTCTTTTTCTTTCTTTCTTCTTTTCTTTCTTTTCTTTCTTTCTCTCTTTTCTCTCTCTCCTTTCTTTCTCTTTCTTTCTTTCTTTCTTTCTTTCTTTCTTTCTTTCTTTCCTTCTTTCTTTCTTCTTTCTTTCTGTCTTATTGCATTAGCTAGTATTTTTGATATCAAGTCAAAAAGCACTGGTGAGAGGTATTATACTTGCTGTTCTCCCGATGGTAGTGAGAAAGCTTCAAACTTCTCATTATTAACTATGATTTTTTAAAATGTTCTTTACCAAGTTGAGGATATTTCCCTGTATTGCTAGGTTTCTGAGAGATATTTTGTTTTAAGAATGGGTGGTGTTAGATTTTGTTAAATGCTTTTTCCTGCATCTATTGATAAGATCATGTAATTTTCCTTCTTTAACCAGGTGATTACATTAATTAATTGTTAAACATTGAACCAGACTTAAACACTTCAGATAAATCCCACTTGGTCATAGTGTGTAAATCACTTTACACATTGTTGAATTTGATTTGCTAATATTTTGTTGAGGATTTTTGCACCAATGTTTTTGAGATATATAGATCTGTAGTTTTGTTTGTTTCTTCTTATAATCTTTTTTGTCTGGCTTTGGCTTTAGAGCCATGCTGGCCTCATAGAATGAGTTAGGAAGTATGTCTCCTGTTTCTATCTTCTGGGAGAGAATTAATATAATTTATTCCTTAGCTGAGCCTGATGCTTTATTTTTATGAGGTTATTATTAATTAACTTAAAAATAGATATAGTCCTATTCATATTTTCTATTTCTTCTTGTGTGAGTTTTAAAAGATTAGACCTTTTAAGGAATTGGTCCATTTCATCAAGGTTATCAAACATGTGGGCACAGGTTTGTTCATAATCTTCATTTATTTTCCTTTTAATGTCCATGTGATCTGTAGTGATGTCCCCTCTTTCACTGCTGATATTAGCAATTTGTGTTTTTCCTCTTTGTGTCTTAGCCACTCTGGCTAGAGGCTTATCAATTTTATTGATCCTTTTAGAAAATTGGCTTTTGGTTTAACTGATTTTATAAAATCAATTTTCTATTTTAAATTCCTTTAATTTTTGCTCTATTTTTAAGATATCTTTCATTCTTCTTACTTTGCATATTATTTGCTCTTTTTTATAGTGTTCTAAAGTGGAAACAGATTACTAGTATTAGATCTTTCTTTTCTTTCTTTCTTTTTTTTTTTTAGAGACAGAGTCTCGCTCTGTCACCCAGGCTGGAGTGCAGTGGCCCAATCTTGGCTCACTGCAATCTCTGCCTCCCGGGTTCAAGCAATTCTCCTGTCTCAGCCTCCTGAGTAGCTGGGACTACAGTCGCATGCCACCACGCCTGGCTAATTTTTGTATTTTTAGTAGAGATGGGGTTTCACCATGTTGATCAGGCTGGTCTTGAACTCCTGACCTCAGGTGATCTGCCTGCCTCGGCCTCCCAAAGTGCTGGGATTACAGGCATGAACCACCGTGCCCGGCCAGATCTTTCTTATTTTTTAATACATGTAATCATGTTTTAAATTTCTCTCTAAGCACTGCTTTTGCTGTATCCCACAAATTTATATATGTAGATTTTTGTCCAAGCTTCCTGCCTCATAACTCCCATAATCCTTGTTACTGTCTTTTGTTATAATGTTAGATATGTCAGGACTCAGAAGCAGATCTCAGGAAAAAAATCTCTGTGACTTTCTCCTTCCCTCCTTTTACCTATCCCAAGGCAGGACTCTAATCTTTCTCTGCCTTTCTGACTGTGGGTCATAAGACCCTCGTTCCAGAAAGGGTCCCGCCTCATACCCTGCAGTAAGGAATGCTGATGTCATGAAGTTTCCATAAAACCCCTATAGGACAGGGTTCAGAGAGATTTTGAATAGTTGAACACATGGAGGTTCCTGGAGAGTGTTGTAGCCAGGAAGGGCATGGAAACTCTGCACCTTTCCCCAGTACCTCACCCTATGCATCTGTTTATCTGTATTCTTTGTAACATCCTTTATAATAAACTGGCAAACCTAAATGTTCCCAGTTTCCTAAAGTTCTGTGAGCCACTCCAGTAAACTAATCAAACCCAAAGTAGAAGTTGTGGGAACCACAACTTGAAGCTGGTTGGTCAGAAGTTCCAAAGGCCTGGACTGGTGACTGATGTCTAAGTGGGTTAGTCTTGGGGACTGAGCCCTCAGCCTGTGGGATCTGATACTATCTTTAGGAAGTTAGTGTCAGAATTGAATTGGAGGGCACCCAGCTGATGTCTGCTGCAGAACTGATTGTTTGCTGGTGGGGAGAAGTCCCCACATGTTTTGGGGTCACATAAGTCTTCTGTGTTGATTGTTGTGCTAATAGAAGAGCAGAGGAAAAACATGGTGTGAGAGTTTTTCTGAAACAACATACAAGACTGGAAACTTGAAGTCTTTGCTATTCTTCATGTTACTATTATTTTTACCTCTGGATTCTCTGCATTTGGATTTTTCTGGTCATTCCCAAGAATTATGTGGATTACCTTCTTTTTCACTAGCATCCATCACCCATCCCGACATAAATTATTCTGCTCTGGGATGAAAGAAATAATGGATTATTTTTGTGCATACTGAACTGATTATGCAGTGCTGTGAGATTGGAGCAAATTTGGCTATGATTAGATTACATATTTCTTGTTTCTGAAACTCTGTAGCTTTCCTATTCTGCAGTAAAGAATTTATTAGTTTAACAATAAATTATTAAGAACGTGATATGTATAATGTTCAACCAAATAAATGCTTTGGATATCTCTTCTAATCATAACCTTCTTATGTATGTATCTATAATGACAGTATCTGTCAATTAAGTACATGTGAAATTAAGTCTGATCAAGTAATTGAAAAATGAAGAAAGAACATTGTGATTGGACAGGAGGATGTAAAGTCATACTTTTTAAAAATAATAGCATACATCATGGGCATATCTGGTGTAAACTTAAAATAAAATCCTAAGCCTCCCACCAACTGAATAGATCCCTCTCTTGGCAAAGGGAACCCCAGAAAAACCTGAAAACTGAGTTCCCAGCCATGACTGGAAGGGAGTTCAGACATACTTCATTATATCCCTCTCTTTTAGATTTAGACACAACAACTGATCAACATTAATATTAAAATAGAGATCATGGTTAGGCGCGGTGGCTCATGCCTGTAATCCCAGCACTTTGGGAGGCCATGGCGGGCGGATAACAAGGTCAGGAGATCGAGACCATCCTGGCTAACACCGTGAAACCCCGTCTCTACTAAAAATACAACAAATTAGCCAGGCGTGTTGGCGGGCGCCTGTAGTCCCAGCTACTGGGGAGGCTGAGGCAGGAGAATGGCGTGAACCCGGGAGGCGGAGCTTGCAGTGAGCCAAGATCGCGCTACTGCACTCCAGCCTGGGAGACAGAGTGAGACTCCATCTCAAAAAAAAAAAAAAAAAAATAGAGTTTATAACTCTGACAGGATAGATTCATTGTGGCATAAGAGACCAAATTATAAACAGGACCTAAGGCCATGCCAGGCAAGGATTAAGTCATGCACACCTACACTTAAAGAATAAACTATGTTCTAATTGCCACAAGATTTTTTTTTTTCTCTAACAGCTACACAAGCATCGGTGTGAAGATAAGCAGTATTAAAACAATTACAACTTATCCAGCTCACAGGCACTGACTAATTGAACGCCAGCGATAACTATAGCTTTCACTGGACAAGAGACTGATTTCAGTAACTTTCTCCTGATAAGAAGACCACAAACCCGACCATGGACTGCTTTTGGCCGGTTTATAGAAATTGCACACTTGCATGCTCTCAAGTTCTGAAAAGACTTTTTGACATATAGGACCTAAGTGTAACTCATTTAAATGTTAAGTTTCCACCCTAAGGTGAACGTGAGTCATATGTTACATACATGAAGGTTGTCGGGACAACCTTCATGAATATTCATAGCCCCTCCTGTCATCTGTTGAATATGTATGTTTAGCAAACCTGTTCAGCATAAAATTCCTAGCTCAAACCCTCCTCCTTCAAAGTGCCTGTTCCTGGTTTTTGCTGGAGGCATGCTTCCTTGCCTGTGGTATGGCCACCTTGCAGGCTGTAACCCTTTGTAAAAATTAAAAAAGTCTCCTCTCCTTTTCTAAATGTTTTTGTGTTTTATTTTTTTAGGTTGATAATGGAGCTAAACATATTTTATTTATTGTTTATTTTACAATTCAATAAGAATGTGTGTAGACATGGATATATTAACATCATCATAGCATTAAATACATTATTTTGAAAACAATTTAGTCAAAATAAATTTTGCAAAATTTAATGATAGAATATTTTAAAATCAATTCAATTAGATGGTTTTCCAACATATGCCAAATGTGAATGACTCCCCATCCTAAATCACAATTTGAAACTTTCATCTGCATTTTGATTTTCTTAATCCAAATGCTTGCTGGGCATATCCACTTTTCCAAATTCATCTTATTTAAAAGCTAACAGCTTGTCTTCATTCTCAATTTCTCTTCTGCTTCTACTTTGTTATTTGTTAATGGCAATGATATAACTGAATCATTCAGCATCAAAACCTCTGATTTATTATGGGCTTACGGTTATTCTCAATGTCTGAACTCACAGATCCTAAGATTATACTCTTTATTGCATGGATCTTAGTCTTTAAATGGTAGATACTGTAGAGGGGAAAATTGTAGTCTGAAGAAGAGTATGGAGCACAGTCTTCAGACACTGGTACATTCTCAGATCTTGAAAATAAAAGAAATTTTTCAGAGCCTAAAGCAGCACTGTCTAAAAGAAATGCAATATAAGCCACTCCTAGCCACATGTGTAATTATATATTTTTATTTTTATTATTTTTTTCAGAGGCAATTTCTGACTCTGTCTCCCAAGCTGAATTGCAGTAGTACAATCATAGCTCACTGCAGCCTCAAATTTCTGGGCTCAAGTGATCCTCCCACCTTGGCCTCCCAAAGTGCTGGGACTACAGGTGTGAGCCATTGTGCCCAGCCATGTTATTTTAAATTTACTAGTAGCCACATTAAAAACAAAATAGAAAAATAAATGGGTAAAATTAATTTATTATATATTTTATTTAACCCAGTATATCAAAAAATATCATTTCCACATTTAGTCAGTATATAATTATTAATGAGATATTTTAAATTATTTCCTTTAGACAAGGTCCTTGAAATTTGATATGTATTTTCTACTTAGAGAATATCTCAGTTTCCACTAGTCACATTTTAGAAGCCCACTAGCCAAATCTGGCTAGTGGCTACCATATGGAAGAGTGCAGACCTACAGTTTCTCGCCTTCCTGAAATGTTGTAGTCTAAAAGAAGGGGTCTATGAGAGCAAAGCCTGGAAACTGAACACCAGAAGATGTGAAGATAATGAGTAATTTTGGAGTAACAGATTCAACTTCAGAAGACATAGAATCAGCTCATGTCCACATCCAAAAAACAGGTAAGATCTGAAAGATACTTAAACCAAAATGTAGAATCTATATTTCTTCTCTTTAGGGACACCTTCAATTTTTCTTAGAATATTACAAACATACTTCTGAGTCTGGACTCTAGATCCTTTCTTCAACTGTGTGTGTGTGAGTGTGTATATAGGTAAATAAATCCTCACACTGGGAAGTCGAGGTGGGTGGATCACCTGAGGTTGGGAGTTCCAGACCAGCCTGACCAACATGGAGAAATTCCATTTCTACTAAAAATACAAAATTAGCCAGGCATGGTGGCACATGCCTGTAATCCCGGCTACTCAGGAGGTTGAGGCAGGAGAATCGCTTGAACCCGGGAGGCAGAGGTTGCAGTGAGCCGAGATTGCACCATTGCACTCCTGCCTGGGCAACTAGAGCAAAACTCTGTCTCAAAAAAAAAGAAAAAAAAAAAGAAAGAAAGAAAAAATAAAATCATGGATCACTTACTTACAGATCTTCAATTTGCTTCTGTCACTTCATCATAAATCTTGAATGTCTTTTCATATTATTACATATAAATCTATCTTAATTAATTAATTTTTTTTTTTGAGAGAGTTTCGCTCTTGTTGCCCAGGCTGGAGTGCAATGGCATGCTCTTGACTCACTGCAAACTACGCCTCCTGGAGTTCAAGCAATTCTCTTGCCTCAGCCTCCCTCAGTAGCTGAGATTACATGTGCCCACCACCACACCTGGATAATTTTTGTATTTTAGTAAAGACAGGGTTTCACCATGTTGGTCAGCTGGTCTCGAACTCCTGACCTCAGGTGATTCGCCCACCTTGGCCTCCCAAAGTGCTGGTATTACAGGTGTGAGCCACCACGCCTGGCAATCTTTCTAATGATGGCATTAAATGATATATCTTTTCTCCCAATTTAGACCAATACTCTCTCAATAAGTATTTATATTATTTTGAGGTTTCCACAACTAAATGAATTGGAACTATACACATTCTTGTTCACACTGGGAATCTTTCATGCCAAGTAAAACCTTAAAATGTGAGTTGCTGATTCAAAGACTGTGAGCATTTAAGTTTTTTTTAGTCACTGACAAATTGCCTTTCTAAATAGTTAAAAATGTTTACACCTCACTCACATAGAATTATGTGTCCATCTCCTTATACAATGCACTGCACTACAGGTTATCAATCTTTAAATAATGTTGCCAATCTAGTAGCCAAAAATGACATCACGTTAAAAATTTTAATTTTTTTATTATGTCAAAGGACAAACAAGTATTTTTATAATTCTATTAGAAATTAAAGCTCTTTTATAAAAGAATTCTACGGCTTTAGATTAGATTGCTTTTAAAATTATTTCAACAGTATTTTATGAATATTAATACTTTATGTTATAAATCTTACAATACTTTATCATAGATTGTCACTTGTCTTTTATTTTTGCTTATGATATATTTTGCTGTAAGACATTTACATTTTATGCATTAAAATACATCAATCTTTTTTTCTTTTATGGCTCAGGATTTTGAAACTTGAGTGGGAAAACTTCCTACCCTAAGACTCAAAATTTTCCACTATTTTCTTTAATACTTTTAGAGATTTCTTTATTTAGGTCATTATTCCATTGAGAATTATTGTTTTAAATATGATGTAGAGACTTCATTTGTTTTTTTAATGTACACCCAATTTTCTTGACACCATTTAAGTTGTTTTGTGTTGTTCTTTTAATGATATATTATATAATCTTAGACTTGCGACATTTTGATTCTTCAGTAAGTTTATGTATTTTCTGCATGTTACATTTCTCTGTGGTCTCCATAGCTCACACTTAAATTGCACTTGGCTCATAGAAAATAATAAATATTTGCTCACTGACACAATAACCAGTTTGATTAAATTCTGAATATTAATAATAGTAATGACTCACATTTACATTGCCTTTTGTTATACACAAAGCATTTACACACATATATTTAATTCTCATAATAACCCTGTGAGTTAAATGGGGCAGGTCTCCACCTTACAAATGAGGAAACCAAGGCTCAGGAAATGAAGTGATTTGTTCAAGGTCACACTGCTACTGTGTGATGAGTAATGAGCCAGAAAACAATTCCACATCCAGTGCTTTTACTCTTATTCCCAATCAAACCTGCTCAGAGATCATGCACATTCAGTCATTTATTTGTTTTCAACAATTATTAATTGAGGACAGGAACAGAGACTCTTAGCTGTCAATCCAACATCCATCTTTTGCCTCATTTCTAAAGGAATCCTATCCTCATTATGTTCAGGTATGTACCCGTTTCATGACAATGTTCAGAGGAAAGATGGATACTGATAGGATCATTCACATGATAATCCCATTCCCCTTCCAGGTGACTTATTAGGAAAGGTATGTCATTATTTTTGATCAACGGGTTGTATGAGGAAATCTGCTTGGGTTAAGGGGCTTCTGAATCTCTTCCTTCAATCGGAAAAAAGGGGACACCGGATATGACAGTCCTTGATCTCTCTGCAGCACAGACCAGAACTGAATGTGACACCTGGAGCTTCTATGGTCCTCCTGCTGCTGAGCCAAAGAGGAAATCACTATGGAAGACAGCAGACCAAGGGAACTGTGGGAGGGGTGCTGTGGCCTCATCACTTCTGAGCTTCTCATGATGCAAAATAAACATCCTAAGACTTCATGCCAGTGTGGATCCAGGCATTTTATAAATTGTAAGGGAAAATATTCTGATACAAAGGCCCACTGAGTGCACACAATAGAGAGACTGGAGATGCAGAGATCACTAACCATATGTTTCAAAGAGTATGCTTTTCATATGGGCTGCTGAAGACCAAGACCCTTACTGCAGTGTCCAGTGCCTCCACTCAATCAGAAGTCACTGGAGCTTTAGGAAATGTGGGAGCTTTAGTTTTGTTTTGACTTTCATCTTCTATGGGACCTGCACCTTCTTTAAGTTGAAGAAACCCTGTATTGTAATATGTGTCCTCTTGAAAGAACTTGTGTTTAGCAGACTTCATACACCAAAGCCTTTATGTTTATGTGTTGTCTGCTAAAGAAGGCTTTCTTTCTGTGAAAAGAAGGCTTTCTGGAAGGGTGCAGTGGCTCACACCTGTAATCTCAGCAATTTGGGAGGGCAAGGGGGATGGATCACTTGAGCCCAGGAGTTCGAGACCAGCCTGGGCAACATGGTGAAACTCCGTCTCTACAAAAAATACAAAAATTAGCCAGGCATACTGGTGTGTCTATGATCCCAGCTACTATGGAGGATGGCTTGAGCCCAGGAGGCGGAGGTTGCAGTGAGCGGAGTTCGCGACACTGCACTCCAGCCTGGGCGACAGAACGAGTGCCTGTCTCGGTAAAAAAGAAAACAAGGCTTTCCAAATTTGAGACCTCTGAGCTATAAAAGTTGTTGTTAGAGTCTGAGGGTCAGAGAAGCTCTTGTTGAAATCATAGCTTTCACTTATCAGCTGTGTGATCTTGGGCCACTTTCATCATGTCTCTTAATCTCAATTCTCAACTTAGAAACAAAGAATAATAGTAACCTTCAAGCATTGCTGTAGGATTCAATAAGATATCACAGGTACAGTTTCTGACAGAGCTTGGCCCATGAGAAATATCTGAATTACATTTTTCTCCATTTTAAAAAATTGGACCTGGTCATTAATGGCATACACCGCCATTGCTATAGAGGACTTGTAACAGGCTCCCAGACCCCAGAGGCCACACATTCTTTGGGTCACCCCTCTTGGTTGCCTCTGGGCCCACTGACTGCTTGGTGCTGCTCCAGGGGTGGTGAGGTTTTTCTGTCAATGCTTTTTTCCAGGTAAGTCACTTGTGTTCCCCCAATTCATATGTTGCAATCCTAATCCCCAATGGTTGTAGTAGGAGGTGAGGCCTTTAGTAGGTAATTGGGTTATTAGCGCGAATTCCACGTGAAGAGGATTAATGCCTTCATAAAAGAGACTGCAGAGAGATTTCTCACCTTTCTTTCCACCACATGAGGATACAAATGTCAGTCTACAATCCAGATGTAGTCCCTCACCAGAGCCTGACCATGCTGGCACCCTAATCTGAGATTTCTAGCCTCCACAACTGTGAGAAATAAATTTCTGTTCTTCATAAACCACTCAATCTATGGTGCTTGGTTATAGCAACCTAAATTAGCACAGTTGGTGTACACTTTCTCTGTTACAGTCACCCTACAGCACTTTTCTGAAATCCCTCAGGAAAAAACCCAACATGCCAAGCGCAAATATTTCCTGCTGCAAGACTTCCAGAGTTGGGGACGTGTAACAGACACCCAGACCCCAGAGGTTACACATTCTTGAGGTCACCCTTCTTGGTTGCCTCTAGGCCCACTGACTGCTTAGTGCTACTCCAGAGGTGGTAAGGTTCTTCGCTCAGTGCTTTCTTCCAGGTAAATCAGCAGAGTCTTCTTGCTGCTGTTGCATGTCACCTGCCTTATGTCCTCTCGCCCCTCACAACTGCCTCCTATTATTACCCTCCTGCTACCCTTTCCCCTGGTAATTGTTGGTGGGTGCCCTCCATCTGCCCTCTCCCCCCAGCTAATTGCCTTCTGGTTCTCCCTCCCCCTGGTCACATGCCTGGCTCTGCCCTCCTGTCACCCTTCTTACCTGCTAACCTCTGCTTGATTTGCTGCCTGGACATAGGCAGGCTGGGCCTTTCTGCCCTTCATGCTGCCTGCTGCCTGCTGGTTTCCTGCACTGCTCCATCCACCTGCTGCGTGCCTGGGGGCACCTTCCCGCTGCCTGCTCCACCTGTCCCTGAGTTGCTTGATTTTGCCCCCTGAAAAAGCACAGATGGGATCTCTCCAGCTTCCCTGTGATTGTCTAATGGGGAAGTGGGATGCAAATGACTGTGCAAAATAAATGGAAAGGAAGAAAAGCCAAACCAAACTGAACCATACGAAAACAAAACAATCATAAACACCCACATAGGGATTAAGAACCCACAGTAATTTGGCTAAGTAAAGTTATGTCTGTCTCAGAATCCAGAACACAGATATAAGACAAAAAGAGGGAAAACGTACTGAGAAATTGATTAAAATAGGCTCCACGCTGCATGTAAAGTAGTCACATTTTAGAGGTAAGTGCTGGGGAGTAGAGATTCTTCTTCCACATCTAACTTTACAAGTAAGCATTAAGCTTTGGTGATACACAGACCTGTTCATTGGCAATGATTGCCTTTTCCTTAGGGGCATAATATACTTGAACTCAAGGGGCCTTTTAAAAATGCTGCTGAATATTTGCAATTAATATCTGTCATTTAGCCTTTCATATCTGTTTTAGATGTCCTATTGGCACTATAAGCTCAGAAATTCCTTTTTGGGTGGTGCTTTTCTTTGATTTTTTCTTTCTTTTTTTTTTTTTCTTTTTTTTTTTTTTTACAGAGGCGTGCTCTGTTGCCCAGGCTGGAGTGCAGTGGCGCGATCTCGGCTCACTACAAGCTCTGCCTCCCAGGTTCACGCCATTCTCCTGCTTCAGCCTCCAGAGTAGCTGGGACTACAGGCACCCGACACCACGCCCGGCTAATTTTTTTGTATTTTTAATAGAGATGGGGTTTCACCATGTTAGCCAGGATGGTCTCGATCTCCTGTCCTCGTAATCTGCTTACCTTGGCCTCCCAAAGTGCTGGGATTACAGGCGTGAGCCACCGCATCTGGCCCTCTTTGATTTTTTCTAATCGTTTGTTTAAACTGGCACTAAACACTCGCAAATTGGGCACAAGTACAAGTTAATAGAATATTTATTGAGAACTTTACTCCCAAAGACAGAGTTTCATTTAGAGCAGAGAAATTCCTCTTATGCTAAATATTAATCGTGTCACCCAGAATACAATTTTTTTTTTTTTTTTTTTTTTTTTTGTGTCTCTCTGCTGCCCAGGCTGGAGTGCAGTGGCAGGATCATAGCTGACTGCAACCCCAAACTCCTAGGGTCTAGTGATCCTCCTGCCTCAGCCTCCTGAGGAGCTAAAACTATAGATGCATGCCACCAAGCCTGGCTAATATATATATATATTTAATGTTGTAGAGATGAGATTTTGCTATGTTGCCCAGGCTGGTCTTGAGCTCCTGGCTTCAAGTGATCCTGCTGCCTCCGCCTCCCATAATGCTGGGATTACAGATATGAGCCACCACACTTGGCCATTTTTTTTATTTTTGAAGTTTTATTTTGTTTTTAATTGATACATAATAATTGTATGTATTTATGGGGTACAGTGTAATGTTTCAGTACATCGTGTAATGACCAAATCAGGCAATCGGTATGTCTATCACCAAAAACACTTGTTATTTCTTTGTGGTGAGAATATTCAAAATCTTTCTTCTATCTATTTTGAAGTATACAATACATTATTGTTGACTATAGACACCCTGCAATGCTATAGAACACGGAAATTTATTCCTCTTATTTAACTGTAGCTTTGTACTCATCAACAAACGTTTCCCTGTACTCCCCTCCCCTTACTCGCCAGTCTCTGATAATCACTATTCTACAGTCTACTTCTATGAGATCAATCTTTTGAGGTTCCACAAGTACATGAGATCATGCAGTATTTGTCCTTCTGGACCTGATCTATTTCACTTAATATAATATTCACTAGATTTGTCCATGTTGTCACAAATGACAGAATTTTGTTCTTTTTATGGCTGAATTGTATTTCACTGTGTATACATAACACATTTTTCAAATCTATTTATTCATTGATGGACACTTACATTCATTCCATATTTTATTAGGCCATTCTTGCATTGCTCTAAAGAAATACTTGAGACTGGGTAATTTATAAAGCAAAGAGGTTTAACTGGCTCACAGTTCCACGGGCTTTGTAGGAAGTGTGGTGCTAACATCTGCTCAGCTTCCAGGGAGGCCTCAGGAAGCTCACAATCACGGCTGATGCAAACGGGGAGCAGACACATCACATGGCAAAAGCAGAAGCAAGAGAGGGAGGTGGGAGGTGCTACACACTTTTAAACGACCAGATCTCTCAAGAACTCATTCACTATTATAAGAACGTACCAGGAGGATGGTGCTAAATCATTCATAAGAAATCCCCCCCATGATCCAATCACCTCCCACTAGGCCCCACTTCCAACATTGCAGATTATAACTGAACATGAGGCTTGGGTGGGGACACAGACCCAAATCATATCACATACCTTGGCTATTGTGAATAGTACTGCAATAAACATGACAGAAAATATTCAGAAACTATGCATCGCCTATGGATTAATATCCAGAATACATGAGAAACTCAAACAATTCAACAGCAAAAAACCCCCATATAATACAATAAAAATGGGCCAAAAGTCTGAATGGACATTTTTCAAAAGGAGACATACAAATGGCCAACAGGTAGATTAAAAAAATATTCAACATCACTAATCATCAGAGAAATGCAAATCAAAACTATGAGGTATCACTTACCCCAGTTAGAATGGCTATCATTAAGATGACAAAAAATAACATGCTGAGGAGAAGGTGAAGAAAGGAAAACTCTTATATTCGACTGGTAGAAATGTAAATTAATACAGTCTTTATAGAAACAGTATGAAAGCTCCTCAAAAAATTAGAAAGAGAACTAGCATATGATTCA
The DNA here is from genome assembly GCF_028878055.3 of Symphalangus syndactylus. Lineage (NCBI taxonomy): Eukaryota > Metazoa > Chordata > Mammalia > Primates > Hylobatidae > Symphalangus > Symphalangus syndactylus. Next base: position 45,430,995 of record NC_072423.2, read on the forward strand.
ACAATCTCATCACTGAGTATCTATCCAAAGAAAATGAAATCAGTGTATTAAAGAGTTATCTGCCCTCCCAAGTTTATCACAGAGATCTTGTGTATTTGAGTGTGAAGGTGCTTCAGAGAGTCATATGTCAGGTCTCTTGAGAGAAGAGGTAGGCATGAACACTGGTTTCAGATGTAGAATGTAAGACTTGTTTATGGTCTTTGTCTTCACGGCTAATGGGTAGTTCTTCATTTACAGCCTACTCAAGCAGGAAAGATTTGAAGACGCACATGCCCTCATCCACAAAGATTACACTGTTACTCTCAGTTGGTCCAAAATTCTACTCTAAAATAAAATATATGTGTTATTTCCAAAAGGAAGTCTTGTCATCTTTCTCTTCAAACTGACAATTAGACCAACTAGATGATTATTGTATTATTTAGTGCTTAAAATTTCTTTTCTCTTTCTACAATCCTTTGTATAGTAATATTAACAATGACAACTAGTCCTAGGTTGGTTTTCCTTGGCCTCAGTTTCCCCACTTTTAAACTACAGCAGAGGCCAGGGGAAACCATATATTCTCTGTGATTCTACTGAGCTTCACGATATGGGAATACTTTTGTATTCTAAAATTCATGAGACTTAAAATTATCAAATTAGTTCTAAAAATGTCCATGGTCCCCATTGATAATGATAGGTTACCAACAACTACTTTTAACAGAATTCCTAGTTCTCATATACTAAAATATGAAGAAATAAAGCTGCAGAAAATCCAACAGTTTTGGGGTAAGATAAATATTCATAAAAATTAAGCTCCAACAATATGATGAGAGATGTAGAATCTGTTGATATGAATAGAAAGTCTAGGGGGTGGGGGAGGAAAACTTTAACAATATCAAATCCTATAACCTTATTTGGTGGATATGGTAAAAAAGTTCCCAAGAATGCAATTGACTTGCCTAGTGTTTGTGCTAGTATAGAGTTAGAGCCTTTGCTGTCTAGTTTTGATCCATTGTCTCATAATAATTTCTTTATGTAAGATTTTTGCATCACCCACTTTTACTCAGTCCTCAGTATTTGGGCTAGTGATAGTAATAACTATTGCAATAAATCAAAAAGTGTTGCTGATTTGGCAGATGTGAGAAGGAAAAAAAGTGAAACTTTACTTCTTGGCTTAATTGAATAAATGTGCGATCAGGTCACAGTCCATATCATGTGAGCAATGTGAGTGCTGATGTCTTCAAATTGACATAAGAATCATTTACTGCCTATCCCCCATCTCACAGTAATTAAGCACATTGCCTCCATTGCTCAACACTATTTCAATTTTCCACCACAGGTATTTTTAATTGTCCTGAGTCTTAAACCAAAGGAGAAAAATGAAAATAAAAGAGCTAAGAGCTTGCTCCAGTGAATGACTGTTCAGAGAGAAAAAGAGAGAGGAAAAGTGACACCTATATGCCATACTTTTCAATTAAAATTAGATTTAGAGAATTTTATTTATGTATGTATGTATTTTTCTATTTTCTTTCATTCTTTTTGGACAGGATCTCGTTCTGTTTTCCAGGCTGGAGTGTATTGGTGCAACTGGCTCACAGCAGCTTCAACAGCCTGGGCTGGAGCGCTCCTCACACCTCAGCCTCCCGAGCAGCTGGTACTACAGGTGCATGCCACGACACCTAACTAAGTTATATATTTTTTGTAGAAATGGGGTTTTGCCATGTTGCCCAGGCTGATCTTGAACTCCTAGGCTCCAGCAATCTGTCTGCCTCACCCTCCAAAACTGCTAGGATAACAAACGTGAACCACTGTGCCAGGCAGATTTAAATAATTTTAAAACTCTTCTGAGAGATTCCCAGTCCCATCTAGTACAAAAACCTTCCTATAACCTTTCTCCGAATGGTATTTTAGACTTGGTTTGGATATATCTAATGTACGAATCTCATTCTTTCATTAGGAAGGTGTTTTCCCTCTCATTTTTAGCAACTCCTGTAGATAAAAATTGTCTGATTATAACTCACTTTCATGTTTCAAGTGTTGGTTCCTAGTTTTACCTTCTAGAATGGCTGTGTTGGAGCCTGGGCCTTGGGGAACCCTCTGAACACCTTAAAATTAAAATAATTTTTATTTTGTCATTTCACATGGAAGGACATGGAGAAGGGTAATTTCTATTTCTATATCCAAAACACATATGACAGTCCAGATTACCTAGGCTGGGACTTTGTGGCACTGTATGTATACTCCCATGGAAACCTTGCTATAAATGCTGGCTTCATTTTTTGATGCTATTTTGTTCTTATAATTAAGGTACATCATTGGCTAAATTGGCTTTTGTTGGTTGATCTAGGGACTGAATCATTACTAACAGTGAAAGGTATTACATTATTTCCTGTACAAAGGCATTCTGAGCTCTATATGTGTGGTTAATCTGGGGGCTATCAAAAATCCCTAAGAAGGGAACAGACTAGATTCCAGATTGGCCTGATCCCTGCACAAAGCAGAATTGTTATTTCTCAGGATTAGCCATTGTATGCACATTTATTAATGCTACCTTAGGGTTTATCTGTGTTACACTTTAACCTATATTAAAGTAATGGTCAACTATATATTCAGGATTTTTCTTTACATTTCTTGCCTCTAGGCTACTCGAGGCTTCCTTCAAATACAGAGTAATGGACTGGGCTTGGTGAGTTAGGAGGATTGCTTAAGTCCAGGAGCTGGAGACAAGCCTGGGCAACATGGCAAAACCTCATCTCTCCAACAAAAAATACCCACAAAAATTAGCCAGGTGCAGTGGTATACACCTGTAGTCCCAGTTACTCAGGAGGCTGAGGTGGGAGGATCAATTGAGCTTGGAAGGTCGAGGCTGAAGTGAGCTGTGATCATGCCCCTGCACTCCAGCCTGGTAAGACAGCAAGATCCTCTTTTTTTTTTTTTTTTTTTTTAAAAAAAAAGGGTATTGACTAATCAGTTGGTCACAACTAACGTAACTAAAAATACTCATCAAATAAATTTTCCAACATGAAATAATAATAGAGTTACATAAAACTTGCTTTTCTGCATTTGCTTTAAAGAACAGAAAAAACTTTTCCACGGAATATCTCTCTTCTAAGTATGTGATTCCACAAAATAATCTGATAATCTCATAAGGTTATAAATCGCTGAACAAATGAGGAAACAAACAAAATAAGCTTTTTACCTCTGATTTTCAACATTTAAAAAATGTTTCAAAGCTGGAAAGTATTTTCTGTTAAGCAGCATACTATTTGCAAAGACACAGAAGGAATCTCACATCTGTTCATTTATTAATAAACATTCATCAAATGTTTATTGAGTGCCTACTATGTAACAATGCCTTGGTTGTTGGCTATATGGCAGATAACTAAGCAGAATTCTTCCCTGTCTTCATGGACCCTGCCTGACAAAAGAAATTTAATAAACAAGAACATTTGGATAGAATTACAGTGTGTATTCAATTGCAGAGTATTCTAACAAGGGACTTCATGCAGCAGGAATCAGAAATATAAAAGTTTAAGCCACATACAGGCTTTATAAGAAAGAACAATTGAGGTTATTACCTCGGGTAAGTACAGCAGAAACAGGCTGGAGATTACTTTCCAACCAATGATTAGGCAGCATATAGGTAAGAGTTCCAATTAATGATATTTTAAATGTTCTTTTTTCAGAAACAATTTTCCATGGTTTACATAAAGAATGTAGATACAAACCGTGCAGTAAATAGTCAGTATTTACAGGCTTGTCTTGCTCTTTAAAAAGACCTACTTATGTGGCTAGCACCTGTCTGGGATCTGATAACTTAACTTTTAGAATTTTTTTTTTACATTACTAACTGATGTCTGTCTTGTATGCATGAGGTACCAAGTCCTGCCATATCACCTCGTCTAAATGCTTTGTGCAAACAATGTGATTTATAGTGAACACTTGCTTTCCTTCTGGGAGTGTAAATTTGGTAATCATGACTGATGACACAGGCAAAGAGGACCTATGGGATCAGCTCCTAATAAAACCTCTGTACTCTAAAGAACACTGGGAAAAAGCACTGCACATGTGCTGCTGTATTTCATTGCTAGAGGAAGAGCACATGGTGTAACCACCCTCTCCCTTCTCCCCAACTCTGTGAGAGAGAACTTTGGAAGCCTGTGCCTGAATTCTGCCTAATGCGTCTTTTCCTCTGCTGATCCTTCTGGGTACCCTTTTGTTGTAATAAAACACAGTGATGACTGCAATTTCCTTGGAGTCTTGTGAGTCACCAAACATGTGGGTGGTCCTGGGGCTCCTTGAAACTACACTAAACAAAAACAGGCAAATAAAATAGAAATATATACAAAAGTATGACTAAGGAAAAAAGACATAGAGTCAAGCTGTCCACCACTCAAGTTAATGTTATTATCAGGCTTCGCTTGGGTATTCAGTCTGACTCAGATTTTTGGCAGCAAAAGCGGTAAGAAACATTTGATTATCTTGCTCACATTTTCAGAAAGGACAAAGCAACACATTACTTGGGGTGTGACATGGTTTGGATGTATATCCCCTCCAAATCTTGAGTTGAAATGTGATCCTCCACATTGGAGGCAGGCCTAGTGGGAGGTGTTTGGGTCACGGGGACAGATCCCTCATGAGTGGCTTGGTACCCTCCTAGCGACAATGCATTTCTGCAAGATCTAGCTGTTGAAAAGAATCTGGGACCTCCCACTTCCCTCTCCTACTCCTTCTCTCACCATGTGACACGCTGGCTCCCCTTCACCTTCTGCCATTATTGTAAGCTTCCTGGGCCCCCCCCACCAAAAGCGGGTGCCAGAAATATGCTTCATGTACAGCCTGCAGAACCATAAGCTAAAATAAGCCTCTTTTCTTTATAAATTACCCAACCTTAACTGATGTATAATAGCAATGCAAAACGGACTAACACTGGGTGATAACTTCTTATCAAGAGAACCCTAAAATAATTTTTTTCTTTTTTTTTTTTTTTTGAGACGAGTCTCACTCTGTCGCCCAGCCTGGAGTGCATTGGTGCGATCTCGGCTCACTGCAAGCTCTTTCTCCCAGGTGACTCATGGCATTCTCCTGCCTCAGCCTCCTGAGTAGCTTGGACTACAGGTGCCCGCCACCACGCCTGGCTAATTTTTTGTATTTTTAGTGGAGACGGGGTTTCACAATGTTAGCCAGGATGGTCTCGATCTCCTGACCTTGTGATCCACTCGCCTCAGCCTTCCAAAGTGCTGGGATTACAGACATGAGCCACCGCGCCCAGCCATAAAATAATTTTTTTCATGTGGAAATTGTTATAGGAAGTGTGTCCCCTTTTAATATGCTTGTTTCTATCAGCTTCTGTAATGGTGATCTCTTAACTTGCCTCCTAACTCACTGACAATGCTGTTTCTCAGTTGTCTTCTCTGTGTCCTTTCTCTCTCCAAACACACATTCCTAGAATACAGTTGTCCTGAAAATGGTACTAACTATAAACTCACCAAAATATCAATAGAAAGAAACAGTTTATCATGTACAGCTAAATTTATTAGACTTACTGCAGTCTAAGAGAAAACACTATCTTAGTAGTATCTCAAAATGGAAAAAATTAGGGAGTGGTCATTATAGGACCTTGACTGAGTGATTTTGGGAGTAATCTTGCAAGATGAACTGGCTAGAAGTAGGCAGAGATTATGACATAATAGTTTCAGATTGGGGGGCCCAGTGAGGTGAGGATCTTCAAGTGAGCCTGCAAGAGAAGCTGTTTTAGTTGGTTCATGACCTTATTTTCCAGGAGTAAGTACAGTCAATCCTCATTATTCACAGATTCATTATGTGTGGATCTGCCTACTCACTAAAATTTATTTGTAAGTCCCAAATCAATGTTTGTGGCACTTTCATGGACATTGGGGATCACATTCTAGATGTATCAGAGTGGGAAAAAATTGATCTGCTTAATGCACATGTTCCCAAATAAGATTGAACAAAGCAACACTCTGCCTCTTGTTTCAGTTCTTATAATGTAAATACCTGTCCTCTGTGGTCTATTTAATGCCATGTTATTTTGCACTTTTGTGTTTTTTTTGTTAGTGATTTCCCTGTTTAAAATGGGCTCAAGGCATAATGATAAAATGCTTTCTAGTGTTCCTAAGCCCAAGAAGGCTATGATGTGCCTTAGTGGGGAAAAATATGTGTTATGTAAACTTCCTTTAAACATGAGTTATGGTGCTGTTGGCTATGAACTCATTGTTAACGAATCACCAGTGTGTGTGTGTGTGTGTGTGTGTGTGTGTGTGTGTGTGTGTGTACAGGCTTTCAGGAACCTAACCCTGCCTTTCTTCTAGCAGCAATGATTCAATATTCACCAATTCAGTGTTTACAGTGACTTTATGTAACATAACCACTACAAATAATGATAATTAATTTATTTTTTGCTAAGTTTTCTTAATGCCTTGACCCAGTATTTAACACAGGGACAGTAAAAGCTGCTGCTTCCAGTTTTCAGTTACTTTTAAGCCATGCCATTAATTCCCTTTGCCTGTAAGTGCTATGCAGTGTATGGCTTGGCATGGCCTTTCGTTTGGTCATTTCTTGCAACGAGTAACTCTATTTTTGGCACGTAGGAAGGTGATTTCAATGGAGTAGAGCTCGGAATGTGTGTCCAGCCACCTCTCAGGCACTGGTCTTTGTGCCTGCGTGGTGCATTGAGCATCACTAAAGATGTCTCCTATGGTATGGAGCCCTGCTTCAGCAGCAGCTACAGAGCTCACTCCTGCTCTTTCAGCGATGACCACATCAGGTGCCAGGTGAATACTAATTCTGCAAACTGGAGCGTCACCATTCTTTTGAAATTCTTTTTATGGCAAAATTTCAATTGTATTTAAAATTTATTCATATTTTTATTTAAAAAAATCAACACTACGATTTGCCAATGAGAAAAATAGTTCACATTTAACTATAATTTCAAATCTTAAAATTGTTTCTATCTATAGTTGTAAAAAATGATTTGACATTTTTATCTCCAATTGAACAAAGTTCCTCATCTAAGGTGACTATGAATAATTTGAAGACATCATCACTGAAAAGCAATTACATGGAACAATTACAACCTCGTATAAAAAGTTACATTCACAGAAGCTCAAGCTTTTCAGCAAAAAGGTAAAAACATTTTACATGCAAGTTTTATACACAAATTAAATATTTAATATCTTTCTTGATACTTTGTATTTATTGTTTTTAATTTTAGTGGCCGTGCTCTTTCTCTTCTTAGATACCCCCCTTCCCATTCACCCACTGTCCACTGCTGAGGCCGCTAGTCCCTTCCTATCTGACATGTTGCCTGCTGATGGCTCACAGCTGAGTCTGTCCTTAAAAACTGTCTTCTTCCAAAGGGTGATGCCTTGGCCAAGCTTATATCCACTTCCAGGAGAGCACTTTATAGCCAATGACTAGTTGATGTGGGAGTTACAAAGGCTTGGCCCTCGTGCCACAATTTGGTAAAACTCTGAAGAGCCATCCCAATTGCCAAGGCCTCTGTGACACCACATCCCGGTTCAACTCTGCCTCATTCTACATTTCTAACATCCTAACAGGTAGTAATCCGGAGAGCATGCCCCAATAACCCTCCTACATGCAAATCTTTGCCTCAAAATCTGTTTTCCAGGGAACTTTAACTACAACAGTGAACTTAGTTTTCCTAAGCCCCATGCAGCCCAAATTCACCCAAACTTACCATAGTGTCCCCTTCAGATTTTATCATTTTTCTATAGGTTGTCATTTTATACAAAAATTCAGGAAATGTTATTTTTTAAAGGTTGACATAATACTTTAATATTTTTTAAAAGGGAGGCTCAATATCTATGAACTCCCATTTCTATAAACAAAAAGAGCTCTTTTTCCCCCCAAGAGGAAAGTGCTATATGCTGTCACGGTGTCTATATTATGAGAAATTATATGCTTACACTAGTTCCCATGCACAAGCTTTCATAGTTGTGACATGCCAGACAATCTTTGCAAGTGTCTAAGGGGTCAGCTTCTGGGTCTTCACCTCCAGAGGACCGGGGCACTTCTTCTTTCTAGTCACACAAGTTGAGCAGAGCTCTTCACATAGCTGGCGCCAAGAATTTTCACTGAGGTTCTTTTTGCCACCCGTCAGGTGGCATCTCTATATCCCAAGTAGGATTTGAGAGGATACACTAAGGTACTATGCTTTTAAAATGCATTTGATATAATTTAATGTATCATTCCAATAAATATTTAACCCTGGAACTATTTTTTATACCAACAAATACCCTTATGGGCACATATTTCAGAAAAGTAGACACAAGCCCAGCCCACACCAGGTGTTAAGAATGGGCTCCAGTGGAGATGTGCTTGGAGTGATGGACTTTAGTTCAGGATGTAGAGTAGCGTCTGGAGGTTCCCAGTTAGCTTAGGTGCAGTGTGAGTGGATCGTGGGGTTCTGAGAGCTCTCCACATCTGTGGCAGGGGCACTTGTTAAGGCTTGGTGATGGGGACAAAAACACTAAGGTGCAGGGTCTAGGCAGCACCTGTTAGTTCTCAGGTCAGCAGCTGTCTCTATGGCAAAGCACTTTAAAGAGCATTTACCATGTGTTTCACACATCAGCTATTAGATAATTCCAATGCTCTGGGGACTGTATGGCAAGAAGATGCTCAGGAAATGTCATTCTAAACAACGGAGAGCCAAAGAAATCTTATTCATTCCTACGATGTTTTAGTACTATCTATATGCTGTTGAAGTCTAAATTACTAGATGTAGCTCAAGTTTTTCCTATGATTTCCAGTCTAGATTTGCATATTTAATTTTTTTGACATCTCCCTGTATATTTCTCATATGCTTTCCAGATTTGATATGTTCAAACTGGAACTTTTGATTATCTTCCCAGGACTTGACACCCCACCAACTGCCTAGCCTACTAGTCTTTTTCACAAGAGCCAAAGTCACCACCAGCAGCCATTTGCTAAAGCCAGAAATATGGAACCAAGATCTCATTCCTCCCTTTCTTTTATACCTTCCCTCACTAACCTATCAGCAGGCTTTGTCCATAGAAAATGAGAACTTTTCATCCTTCTATTTTCATTTGGTCACCACAGCTCTAGCTAGGGCTCTTAGAGCAGCTTCCTCAATGGGCTCCATTCTTCTGCTCATACTCTTCTGACCTTCCTCCATAGAGCAGCAAAGCTGATTTTAAATGGTCAATTCAGTTTGCCATGTCCCATGCTAAATATCTTAAATTAACTACTTTTGGCCTTAAGAGAAAAATAGAACCCTCCCAATGACCTATAAGGCACCCATATCTGGCACCTGCCTACCTTTTCCACACATCTTCTATCACTCTACACTAGTCTTCTTCTGGTCCCATGAATACGCTGAGCTCCTTTCCTTCTCCTAAGGTCTTTGCCCATGCTTTTCTTTCTGTTTGATGGGCTTCTACCCTATGCCCAGCACATTCACGCTTAGTAAATGACTATCATCCTTGAGGCTCCGTTGAGAATAAATGCCATTCCCTCCTCAAGTGGCCATCATCCATCATCATCATCTCTAAAGGATTCCTTATTCTTATTCCTGCTCTCTCTCTTTTAGCCCATTTTCATTTGTCCTTCACAGACTTCATCACAATTTGAAATGACTTCTTTTATTTATTTGCATATTGTCTCTCTGCTCTATTACAATATAAGCTCCATAGGGAGGGGGTTTGTCTGATCATTTACAGCCATATACCTAGTGCCCAATATAAACCTTGGCACAGAATTGGCATTCAATAAATATAATTTGGATTAACAAATGATTAACAAAGTGAGGAATGCAGCTCATGCCTATATGATATACTTAATCTGTAGACCCTGGCTTAACTGGCCTGACTTGTAAACTAATCAGGACAAGACAACTCATACCTTGAAAATGATATTTCTCATATAAAATCACACTAATTTGAAACTTTCTTTTAGCAAGAGGCATAAAAGCCTTTACAGAAAAATGCATTTCAAAATATAGAATTTAATAGCACTTCTGAGAAATCAACTGAGCATGATGTTTTCTCATCATTTAAACCTTGGTTGGGATTTGAATTTTAGAGAAGAGATTTAGTAAATAGCAGACATCAACCAAGCAAGGAAAATATATCAGAATATTAAAGAAAAAAATGGACTGATGAAATATAGCTATAATTTCCAAGTCAACTGTGTCTTTTGACTATGATCAGCAAATAGCTATTTAAGTACGGTCTGTCGATCAACATTCTCTATGAACCACTACTATCTGCAAGTCATTGGGTAACTTACTGAAGATACCAACATGTAATACAAAGGGTCTCACCTCCAGGAGCTCAAAGTTAAGTAGATGAAATACTCATAATCACCTTTAAGGCTCATCAAAGATATTTAGAAAATTCTGCATGTGATCCATAAAATCTGTTCAACCTAATAGCCAGGATTAAGCCTTTCTACATGGGAGGCACTACATCCTCCTCACCTGGACCTGATTTAAATAATATAATTATGAAATTTAAGCAGATGCTGTCATAAGATAAGACTCTTGGGGACTTTGCGAGGGTGTCAATGCATTTTGAATATGGGGAGACATGAATCACTAAGAGCCAGAAGTTACACTGTAGCAAACACACTCTCAAGTGATTCCTGCCTCCTGGGGTTCAAGAGCTTGTGTAATCCCCATGAGAGTGGACAGGATCTGTGATTTGCTTCTAAAAAATAGAACATGGCAGAGTGATAGGATGGACGTAATTACATGTATGTGATTACTAGATTATGTTACATAAAATTATAGTGCCCATCTTGCTAGAGTCTCTCTCCCTCTCTCCCTTGCTGGCTTGATAAAGCAAGCAACTATGTTGGTGGCTCATTGACAAGGTATGAAAGGTACTGTCTGGGGTTAGAGAACATTGCCAACCATTGTCTGTTGGCAGTGAGCAAGAAAGTGAAGCCCTCTGTCCTACATTAAGAAAGCAAATTCTCCCAACAATCTCATGAGTGAGGATGTACATCCTTCCACAGTCAAGCCCCAGATGAAACTGCAGAACTAGAAAACACCTGGTATGCAGCATGTGAAATCCTGAAGCAGAGAAACTAGGTAAACTGTCAAGACTCCTGAACCACAGAAATTATGTGTTTGGTTAAGTATGTGTATATTAAGCTGCTTAGTTTGTGGAAATATAGTTCTGTAGTAATAGACACTAACAGAGAATTGCTCTCCATTGTTTCTGGATCTTCCTTTATTTTCTCTGACTCATAGGCCGGTTATATTTGTGTTCAGCTACATAACTAAAAGTCCTGGTTTCTGCAGGATAACTATCACCAAGGTCGTAGGAAGCAAGAGTAGACACAATTTTCAGGCCTTTTGGTGGATTCTAGCTATCTTCATAGGGTTCCAGGCTGCTCATAATCTTCAGAATCTAGCATTAGACACTAGAACAACCTTGTGAAGGCTGGTTACCCACAGGCTTCCTCTGACACTTTGTGAAGGCTGGTTACTTTAGGCTTCCTCTGATACTTTGTATGGCTGAACCCCAACTAATAGAGTATGTGCTAGCATGGAGTTGGCATGGAGTTATGGGTTGGGGAATACAACATTGATGAAACATGGTTTCTCCCCTTCATGAACAGGCCAGTGGGAAAGACAATTATACAAACTGAAAAAAAAATCCAACACAAGATGGTAAGCTGAAATGAATTGCAATATAAGTTGTTTTACAGCTGTGATGGAGAAATGACCCCAGTGCCATGGAAATCCAGAAAATGATGCTCTTAGTTCCTATAGAAGCACAATGAAAGAGTGACAGAAGAGACATCATTTGTGATCCATAAGTTTCATGAAGTTGATTCCTAGGGTGCTGGGGTTGTAGAAAAGTCACTTTGTGTTGGATTATATAAGACCTTGCATGCTAAAGTAAGGAGCTATGATATTTTCCTGTTAATCACTACAAACTATTGAAAGTGCTTCAGGAAGTTAACTCTATAAGAAATTTAGAAAAACAATTGGAGAAAATCAAAGTCTGATGGTAGAGAAAATTACAAGTATGTTACAATAATCAAGGGAGAAAAAGATTACAGCTTCAACTAAGAAAGAAGAATGAAGTTAGAAAGAAAGAGATGGAGACGTTTCTAAGGTAGACTTTTAGAATTCAATTTCTAAAGTAGTGGCTATGGAAAAGATAAAGATTTTGATAATTATTTGGAAATGTATATATTATGAGATAACATGGATGTGATTCCATTAACTAAATTGAATAAGCACTTCTTTATCCTTCAGGCCAGAGAGTTTGGGAAAGGGGTCAGAATTTCCTGTTTTCTTTTCCTTTTTACCTCCTTAGCACATTTGTAGGGTAATAGGAAGGAAGGGTAAATGCAGGACAGACTGGAATTAAGCAAGAGTTGGTATATTGGAAAGCAGGGTGATGAAAGATGAAATATCAGGCACAGATTGAGAAATATATTTTTTAGAAAACGATGGCTAATTTTTTGAAACTCGGATGTAAAGAGTTTAATAAGCTATAGAGAAATAAAAACATTTATGCATTATTAATGGGGAAGTAAAATTGTGTAGCTACTTGGAAAAACATCTTGGCAGTTTCTCAAAAAATTAAATATAGAGTTTCCATATGACCTAGCAGTTCCACTCCTAGGAATATATCCAAGAAAATAAAAATATATGTTAGGCAATAACCTGTACAAATATTTTCATATCCATATTATTCATAATAGCCAAGAATAAAAACAACTCAAATGTCAAAAAGATAATGGCACTCAAGTGACAAAAACATAATGAAAAAAAAGATAATGAAAACTGTGTCATGTCCATACAATAAATTCTCATACAGCCATAAAAATAATTAAGTACCATTCTAACTGGTGTGAGATGGTATCTCACTGTGGTTTTGATTTGCATTTCTCTGATGGCCAGTGATGAGGAGCATTTCTTCATGTGTTTTTTGGCTGCATAAATGTCTTCTTTTGAGAAGTGTCTGTTCATGTCCTCTGCCCACTTTTTGATGGGGTTAGAATGGCCATCATTAAAAAATCAGGAAACAACAGGTGCTGGAGAGGATGTGGAGAAATAGGAACACTTTTACACTGTTGGTAGGACTGTAAACTAGTTCAACCATTGTGGAAGTCAGTGTGGCGATTCCTCAGGGATCTCGAACTAGAAATACCATTTGACCCAGCCATCCCATTACTGGGTATATACCCAAAGGACTATAAATCATGCTGCTATAAAGACACATGCACACGTATGTTTATTGCGGCACTATTCACAATAGCAAAGAGTTGGAACCAACCCAAATGTCCAACAACGATAGACTGGATTAAGAAAATGTGGCACATATACACCATGGAATACTATGCAGCCATAAAAAATGATGAGTTCGTGTCCTTTGTAGGGACATGGATGAAACTGGAAAACATCATTCTCAGTAAACTATCGCAAGGACAAAAAACCAAACACCGCATGTTCTCACTCATAGGTGGGAATTGAACAATGAGAACTCATGGACACAGGAAGGGGAACATCACACTCCGGGGACTGTTGTGGGGTGGGGGGAGGGGGGAGGGACAGCATTAGGAGATACACCTAATGCTAAATGACAAGTTAATGGGTGCAGGAAATCAACATGGCACATGGATACATATGTAACAAAACTGCACATTGTGCACATGTACCCTAAAACCCTAAAGTATAATAAAAAAAAAAAAAAAAAAAAATAATTAAGTACCGATTCATGCCATGACATGGACAAACCTTGAAAATCTTATTTTAAATGAAAGAAACTAATTGCAAAAGGCCGTATGTTATATATATATTATATATATATAATATATAATTATATATATAATATATATAATTATATATATTATATATATAATTCAATGTATATAAAATGTCCAGAATAGCAAGTTCACAGAGACAGAAAGTAGATTAATGGTTGCCAGGGCTGGGGGGAAAAGAGAATGAGGAGTGACTGATAATGTGTACAAGTTTTCTTTTCTGAGACAGTGAAAAAGTTCCAAAAAATTATATAGTGTTGAAGGTAGCATAACTCTGTGAATGTATTAAAAATAACTGCATGATATACTTTAAAATGGTAAATTTTATAGTATTGTGAATTATTTCTTAACATAATTTATATATATATATATATATATATATATATATATATATATATATATATATATTTTAAAAAGAATATGTGTTGAGAGGCCACCTACTTGCTATCCTTCATTTTCTCTGAAGAACTTGCCAGGATAAAAGTTCTAAGAATTTTTAGGAATTCTTGTCACTATACATGCATTAAAGAAAAAGTAATACTTTCTCTCCTTGCTAAGTCTCAGTAAGTCAGAATTAAGTCATTGGAGGCTGTCTTTTCTAGTATTCAGACTCTTTAGAAAGTTGTATCACAAATAATAATACAAGTATGTAGACAATCTTCTTGAGATCTGGAGGACCTGATTCAGTTGGGCTTCAAGGTAAGCCCTGAATAATTCTTTGTTCATGTTTCTCATGTCAATAGGCTAGAATTATCTGTGATTCAAATCCTGCTCGTGTCTTTAGAATAGTCTACAGTATGAATTTTATACTAATGCAGGCATAAGATGAATTTGACCCAAGGAGCTGTGTTTTAAAACAACAAACAAAGGATCATTGGTCTCCAGGAGTGAATTTTGTTCTATTTTATATATGTTAGTTTTATTTGCTTAATTTGTAAACCGGAATTCAGAAGAGGTCTCATATTCAGTAATAAGTCTCCGACTCTTCCAATCTTGACATTTGTACAATATAAACAAACCAACCAACAAAGGAAGGATTCAGAAATATGAAGAAAGCAAATCCAAATTTCTTACCAGGGCTCTCAGATTTGATTTAAAATATCTTAACAGGATCACTTTAGTTCATACTGATATGTAGATTCACTGTTAGATTTAAGACTTAGGAATCCCAGCACTTTGGGAGGCCGAGGCGGGCGGATCACGAGGTCAGGAGATCGAGACCACGGTGAAACCCCGTCTCTACTAAAAATACAAAAAATTAGCCGAGCGTGGTGGCGGGCGCCTGTAGTCCCAGCTACTCGGAGAGGCTGAGGCAGGAGAATGGCGTGAACCCGGGAGGCGGAGCTTGCAGTGAGCGGAGAGTGCGCCACTGCACTCCAGCCTGGGCGACAGAGCGAGACTCCGTCTCAAAAAAAAAAAAAGACTTAGGAAGAAATAACAGCTAGGCCATGGGGAAGGAGAAAAACTGACTGTCTTAATCAAGAGAGGGAAAGAAAAAAATAAACTGAAGTTTTCTAAACACCGAGTGAAAATTTAAACAAACAACTTATCTTCTAAGGATACTCTGTTTCCAAATATTCTTCCCTTGTGCTATGTTAATATGGCCATTAAAATAACTGTGTGCCTTGTTTTGTCACCCAGAGAACAACCTTCACATGGCATTCTTTGGGTACAGAACAGTATCATAATGAATCACTTCCTCCTCATTAATGTCTTTTACTAAATGTATAAAATATTATACTTCCCATTAATGTCTTTCATTAAATTGAAAAAACCCTGAATGCATATATTTCTATTAAAACCAATGGGATCCTAAATTCAATGAGAAACGTTTGCTAAGATACATGCTACACATTTTTATCAGCATACCCTAACCATAGCAAGGCAGAAATAGTTTCCTTTTATAACATCAAGACAAATTGTGCAAAGGGGGAGAGCAGTTTGGGGAATGGGTTATGAGAATCCCCAATCCCCTCCTGTACATCTTCTAGTAAGCGAATGACTGTTTCAAAAACACCACTGATGACTTTTCTAATTACTCCTTCACCAAGTTAAGTACTCCAGTCTGCTTCATTCCACGTATTTCCACACAGGAGGTGCACTGACCCATCTTGCATTTTTCAGAGTTCACACTGTGTTCATCTCTTTTTGGCCCAATTCACCTGGTACTTGCCTGCTCACCCTTTTCAAAAGCTGGCAGATAGGGAGCTTAACAACAACCTTAATTGTTCAGGATTTCTGCTAGCCTTAGATTGTGGCACCCTCTGCTTCTCTTGGACTGGAATTATTGCAATTATAATTATGTGTATGATATGTACCTTTTCAACCATAGAGTAACATCCCAGAAGACAGGGCCAAGTCTGGCTTGTTCAGCATTGTATCTGGTACATGGAGGTACTCAATATCTGTTGATTGACTGGCATGGACTAGAAAAGCAAACTGGGTAACTTGTTGCCCATGTGCATAATATCACCAAATTTCTGGTACTCCCTTCACTCCAGGATGGCCTAATTTCATGTTGCCAAGGATTGGGGAATGCTGTCAGATACTAGGATCAGAATTCCAAACCCTAAAGATGGATAGTGGCAACCACCTTCTACAGAGCAGAATACTAATTACTACTAGGTAAGAGATTTAGGCTGTGTCCTTCTCATGCTTCCCTTTTCATTTTTGATACTTATTTTTATGATTTTGTTCCTCATCTAATTCAAGATTTGTCCTATATGGTTCCATGACAGCAAGACCTAACCAGAAGTTAATGAAGAAGCAAAGATGAATTTGATATCTGAGGTGGTACATCCGTAGTTTCTGACTATGATCATCCTTCAAATCCAATTTTGCATAAATAAACCAGGTTCTGGTAAATAATTGATGTCTGGGAACTGGACTTCATTTTTCTCTTTCCTGTAGACAGGTCTTAACCAATCCCAGCTTGATAAGCACCTAAAATAAGACAATGGCCCAATTTTTGTAGATATACTTTCTATGTTTAATGGGTATTAGGATTTAACAGCACTATAACTTTCAGAACACTTTTCTTCCTCATTTTTTACAAATTTTATCCTTAGAATTGAAAATCCTGCTGCATTTCAGTCCTTCTTATAGCTGCATTGATTAGTCTTCTAGGAAGCACAGCTGTGGCAATAATCCTGTCTCTGCATCTTTGCAAGCAGGAGGGAAGGCAGGAGATAAGAGTTGCCACAGGGAGTCTATATTTAATCTACAACTGGCTTATCCAAGTGTCTTATTGCTCCCTGAGGGTCTCACCACATGCACTATTGTGAGAAAAAAAATGACACAGACGGAAGGAAAGTAAAGTTCACCTAAGATTGGTCTTCAACTAATTAATTCAGTTCAGAATTGGCACAGAAGTTTTTGCTTTACTAGTAATGCAGATTGAAGAAACTAGATCTTCCTTAGACCAGCACAGTTTACCTTTCTGGCCTGCCTGTGGCTGATGTGGGTGAATAGCTGGCCCTTTTCTTGGCAACAATCACTAAAGCTGCTGGGAGGCATCTATAAATGCTACCTCCAGTAGTTCCATCAAGGAAACCCCAATGATCCATACTGCAGATTTTTATGGACATTCACACAGTGGGACAAAGTAGGTATCTGAAACAATTACAAAATCAATTATGAAAAAAGAAATACATAAATAATTAAAACACAAAATAAATAAATCTTCAGCCTCTAAGGGAGGCATAGAAAACAGCTACTCTTCTTTAAACACAGATTTAATTTTCATTCCATTGCTTACAAGAACACAGTGATTATCTACCTTATCCACCTGACATCAAACCAAAAACATGCTGCCTTTGCAACCTCCCTGTCATCTGGTCTCACTCTAAATATTCAGATATTCTAAACTGAAGCCTCGGTCTTATGTCACTATCATGAAATAACACCACATTATACCTACTTGAAAATCATTGTGCTATTACCTTCTCATTGAATGGCCTCCTTCCTACTGTGTGTTTCTCTGAATTTCTTAAGAATGAGCTAAAATTCATCTTTTTCTAAAACTTCCATTTTTTTATTACCACTTCCTTCTCTGAACACCTTTAGCATAACTTATTATTATTGTCATTCTATCACAGAATTGGAATGCAATGAGTGGGGAGGTTGAGGACCAGGTAGAAATGGACTAATATCAGCTAAGACTGTATAATTAATGTGTTCAGCCTAACTACCAGATGCTATCCACATTGCTTTCGAACAATGAAGGATTAAATTAGTAGTTCTCAGTTCTTTTATTTTACTAGACAGTCCCCAACATTTACGCACAACCAGTTTCTCACGTTATATTTATATTGTATTCTCCTAGAGAAAAGGTAACACATATTCAAAATCACTGAGTAAAACTTCCTTTAGAAACTAACATTCACCACCATCCCCACTCAGTCCTAGGAATGATGACGAACTAAGGGAACAGCAGAAGCTAAACAAAATGAACAGTTGA
The DNA here is from genome assembly GCF_028878055.3 of Symphalangus syndactylus. Classification (NCBI taxonomy): domain Eukaryota; kingdom Metazoa; phylum Chordata; class Mammalia; order Primates; family Hylobatidae; genus Symphalangus; species Symphalangus syndactylus. Next base: position 45,449,221 of record NC_072423.2, read on the forward strand.
CACCTGAATGTATAAAACTTACAAAACACAGGAAGGGACTAAGATTATAGGCCTTGCCATTTAAGTCATGTGAACTTCTGTACTGATTATTATGTAGGGAAGGCTGACACATACCTGAAAAAGAGAGGGACCGGTACCCTGCCTGAAGTAAATCTTAAAACACTGCTAGAAGAAAAGATTGCTAGAAGAGAAGGGTGAGAGAAAGGTGTCTTTCTTCTTGGTGAAGTTTGAAAGGTTCACAAAGTCAGGCCAAGAGATCAATACATTACACTCTTCCCCTACACCTCATTTCAGATTTGGGGCAATTGTTTAAATTGTTCACTATTCAGGGCAGCGAGTTGGGAAATCTATCTGCAGAAGACCACCTAGTAGAACACTGGGGAAGCTGAATCCCTGATTTTCTTCTCTTTTTGTATCACAAAGAGATCCTATCTTTGGGTACACAAGAAGAGAGTATCTCCAGCTGTGTGAATACTAAACTGAAAATACAAATATGTTATTTGTTCAATGCTATTCAAGCTGCAATTCCATAGAAAATCTCTTGCTGTAAAAACTAAAGCCAGATGTTCTTCCACCAAATTTAATATTAGCAGGTTTTATTAGTTTTCAAAAATGAGTCAGTTAATAGTAATTTTTCAAGATTCCATTTTTCTCCTATAAATCTTAGTTAAATATTTAATGTCTGTCATAGTTCATCCTAGTACCAAAAAGCAAGTAAATAAGTAAAATAAAATAATAAGAAGCCAACATTGAAAATTGCTGATCCTACCAGTAGCTGATTACTAATGTAATCTAATGAAAAAAATGTTATTTTTATGCGTAAGTGTAATATACTCAGTTTCTGATAGGTAGTTCATAAGATACAATGGTATTACCAAAAGAAGTACCATGGACTTTGCCAGATGATCAAAGTTAAAAATTAATGCCCAGGATTTTATTAAGTATATATAATTTAGATGTTGCTATTATCTATGGATTATTTATAAGTAGAGACCAAAATAGTTTGCATGTGTTTCTGTGTAGACAAAACCCGAGTTCATATCAGTCTCTCCTTTCTAACCACTATACTGTCAAAAAATTCTTCAACATCATAATTTCCATCATTAACTAAAACATAAATTTGTTTGACCAAATACTATGTTTATGATACAAAACAGCTAGTCTTTCTCTTTGATTGAGGTTCACAAACTTCTATTTCACTTTTCTTTTGGTATAACTCACTTGATTGATGTTTTCACCTCTCTTTCAGATGCCTCACCTATAAAATATTGTTTCATTTGTTTCTTTAATAAATAGTGATCTATAAAGACAATAATTATTAAAATGTCTCTTCCAATTTTACCTAGTCCTGTGATTTTGTGTAAAGAAAATATAGAACCAAACTGAAAAAAGAGGGAAGATGTATGTGTGGGTGATAGTATTGAGTGTTATATGATGTTTTCTCTACATACACAATTGCAGTTGTACAGATGTACCCTCCCTTACTGACTACTCTTCCCTTTGATTTCCATGAACTTATTTGTTCACATATCTCTGACTATTCTTAGTTTTTGCTGCTGTGTTATTCTCTTCCACCCAAATATGAGATACTGGAATTCCTTAATGCTTTCTCTAAGCCTTCTTCCTTCTCATTACACATTTTATTCTTAGAATATCACATGCATTCTCATGACTTGTATTATTACTTATTATATTAAAAGTACATTCACATATCTAGCTTCAGATTTTAAACTCACTGGTTTGTTCAACATTTAAACTTTTCTTCTCTCTTCATCAAGCACTCCTTATTACAGTAAGTATTTTGTGACCGTGAGACTAGTGTAGGAGCTACATGTTATTCATTTACAAATATTCTCTACTATTTATTTGTAATGATGAACACATTCATGATTATTTAATATTTAAAACAGAGTAAAATAATTAATGTATGGTTATTAACAGCCTTCTTCTGCTTTCTCTTATCAAAGTAAATTTCATTTTTGCTTGCATACGTTTCTAAACTTGTTATCTGCTGATTTTAAAAATTGATAAAGTGGAGAATTGGGGAAGTGGGTGAAGCAAGCTTGATTTATATTGTTGAGGGCAGACTTACTATTGAAAAGAAAAGAAAATTTGTTGTTTTTGAGAGTGAGGGAGACATATTTCAAGGCAGACTGCTTGGTTGAAGGTAGTTTGGGGGAAAATTTGGAATGGCATGAAAGAGACATTGGTGCATCTACCATAGATGGAAGCTACTGAGAAAATAAATAGGCTCAACTTTCTTTAATTCTGAATTTACTTACTTGTTTAATGCCTTTCTTTGCTACTCAACAATAAGTCCCATAAATGGAGAAACAATGCCTATCCTCCTCAATACTATATTACTACTACCTATCAATAGTCCTAAATTATTAGATGTACTTAATCAACATTTTTTATTGATGGTTGAATTAGTGTTCTTCAGAGAGAGAAAAACAATAGGAGATAGATAAATAAATAGAAAGATGGATAGATAGATGACACAGATATAGATATAAATACAGATATAGATATAGATAACAGGGGATTTACTAGGGGAATTGTTTTACACAATTATGAAAGCTGAAAAGTCCCACAACAGGCTATCTGCAAGCTGGGGACTCTGGGATGCTTGGAGTGTGGCTCAGACCAAGTCCAGCAGCCTCAGACCCAGGAGGTGATGATGCAACTCTCAGTCCCAGGCCAAAGGCCTGGGAATCCAGAAACTACTGGTGTGAGCTTGGACTCCAAAGGCCACAGATCCTGAAGTTCTGATATCCAAAATCAGGGCAAGAAAGGTTTCACAACTTCAGAAGACAGAGAAACAGGAAGAATTCGCCTTTCCTCTGTCTTTTGGTTCTATCTGGGTCCAAAGCAGATTGGTTGGTGCCTGCCTTCATTTAGGGTAATCTTTTCCACTCCGTCCATGGACTGACATGCCAATCTCATTTGGAAACATTCTCACAGGTGCGCCCAGAAATAATGCTTTACCAGCTCTCCAGGTATTCTTTAATCCAGTCAAGTTGACACCTAACATTAAATAACACAATGGTTAACAATCTGTATGCATGTTTCTCAGCGACTTAATATGCTATAACCATGAGGTTCAGTATATACTATGGGGACACAGATGAATGAGAGAAAGAGTTTTGACTTCTTGAGGTGAGGTTATACACATATAACTTTACTAGGTTTCAATTAAGATTTAGATTGAGGGCCGGGCACGGTGGCTCACGCCTGTAATCCCAGCACTTTGGGAGGCCGAGGCGGGTGGATCACGAGGTCAAGAGATCGAGACCATCCTGGCTAACATGGTGAAACCCCGTCTCTACTAAACAATACAAAAAATTAGCCTGGTGTAGTGGCGGGCGCCTGTAGTCCCAGCTACTTGGGAGGCTGAGGCAAGAGAATCACTTGAACCTGGGAGGCGGAGGTTGCAGTGAGCCAAGATTGTGCCACTGCACTCCAGCCTGGTGACAGAGCAAGACTCCGTCTCAAAAGAAAAAAAAAAAAAAAAAGATTTAGATTGAATGATACTATTTTCAGAACTTTAAGAAAAGTTCATTTCTGCGTGAGTAGTCAGAGAAGGCTTCTCAGAAAGAAAAAGAGATGAATCTAGAAAGAACAAAAGTAGAATGAAAGAAAATCTTTTAAAACCCTTTCTAGGGAAAAGACAAAATTTTTTCTGTTATTTCAGGAGTTCGCACTTCTTTGAGTTCAACATTTCCATATTTGTTGTACCTTAAACCAAACTCCAAAGAGAATTATTTTGTCTTAAGGCATGGAGTACAGGAATTAATGAAAGGACTTTTAGTATATGGCAAAGCTGTAATTTTCTTCTAATGAAATAATCTTTCTAGGCTTCATTCATCTTTTGTGGAAAGATTTTTCTGTAAAGGACCAGATACTAAATAAGCTATTTAGTAGAAAAATTTTCTAGGTTACATACTCTCTCTTGCAACTACTTAGCTCTACAATTGTGATATGAAAGAAGCCACACACAATATGTAAACAACCAGTGTGGCTGTGAGTCAGTAGAACTTTAAATACAAAAGGAGGTGATGAATCAAATTTGGTCTATGGGCTTAATTTGCAGATCTCTGGTGTATAGTGATAAATATTTTATGTGATAGTTGTATGAAATAAATAATATAATAAATAAAAACTGCTTAGCACAATGCCTGGCACATAGTATAACAAGTGAATAAATTATAGCTATTATGGTCATTAGGCCAAATGTGTTTTATAAGATATTTATTTACTCATTAATGTAATTGTTCATCAATATTTACTTAGTCCTCATTGCATGCCATGTGCTTTATAAGTAGATATAGGCATGAAAGATAATTATAAAAAGGAAAGTCATCCATTTTAAATAAATCAGGAGGATAAAAATAGTACAAAGAAAATTCTGCTCTGGCCATGAAAGAAGAACTGGTACTATAATTGTCCTTCCACCTTAAGCAACTACATAAGTAGATACAAAATATAAAATAACTGTTTTCAGACACCAGACAACAGGTAGCATAGAACCATAAATTATTTTTTAAGAACTGGAACAAATAAGTTGAGCCATATCATTACCCTTTCTTTCTTCTTAGAGGCCCTTTTAAAACCTTGGTGCAAGAAGGGGAAAGCCAAGAAAGTAATAGTAGTCTTACTGAGTTGAATATACAAACGTCAGAGGGCTTGGAAGGTGGATTGCCTTGAATTTATAGGACAGAATGTTATAAATGAGGGAAGTATGAAGAAAGAGCTTCAGAAATCTGAAAAATGTTCCTTTGAGCTATTGAAATGAAGTTGTGTGTGTGTGTGTGTGTGTGTGTGTGTGCACATCCCAACTTATGGGGTCACTATATGCCTAATACCAAATGCTTTGGATCATACTCGTTTTTCTTTATTTCTTTTGTTAATGACCAGAGCTGGAAAAGAAAATTACTATATCTCACCCTAGATTGCAACTATTAGTTTGGTGCAAAAGTAAATGCGATTTTGTCATTAAAAGTAATGGTGAAAATGGCTATTACTTTTGCACCAATCTAATAGCATCTAGAGGCAGCCGTACTGCTGTATCCTGATAACAAAGAATGTGCCTCTAACTGTAATAAGAGCTCATAGAGCACAAGAAAATGCTGAGGAGTCCTTAGTGTGCTGATCAGTCATGAGGAGAACATTGGGCTAACTTCACCATTGTTAAAATTATTATCTTAATAATAGCAAGTTAACATATTTTAATGCTACATCATAATGTATGTTCAGGTAATTAGCTCAATTCATCCTCATAGGCTTAACAGATACAAGATGAACTCATTTGTTTTTTGACTCCTTTCTGTCCATAACACTGTGCTGCCTGAGCACTTTCAAGGAGAAAGCTTATTCTGCTTCAATTATTTTCCAGGTTATCCTAAAACTTATGACATTTATATGTAATGTATACAGTCTAATGTTATCAATATCCATACTCTTCCTCACAATAGAACTTTGAACGCTACTCCTAACGTCATATTTTAATTGTAACCTTTTATCCTGCAACAATATTATTTTTATTATAGTTTTTCTGTATATTTTTCCACATATTTTTCCTTTGTCTTTTATTTTTACTTACATCTTAATTCAAGAAGAAAGTCTGAAGTACATCCTTCATTATTTCCTTTAATGAAGGCCTGTCAGTGGCCAGCTTCTTCTGTTTCTGTTTGTTTGTTTGTATGAAAATAATGTATGTTTCATTCTGATTTTTGGACGTTAATCTTAATGCATATACAATTTTAGAATATATGTATTTTTCAGTATATTGAAGATGTATCATTCTACTGTCTTCTTGCTTCCATAATTATAGAGAATGCAACTACCAGCACAAATGTAACTCCTTTAAGATAATCTGTCTTTTCTTTTAACTTGACAGCTTTAAATATCTTATTATATTTATTGTCCTATAGTTTCAGTAGGATGTTTACAGATGTAACTGTTTTTATTTATCCTGCTTGAAATTTATAGGACTTTTTAAATAGGATTTTTTAAATCCTTAGATTCAATCTTTCACAAATTCTGAAAAATTCATAGCTACTGTCTTCTCAAATGTCCCATTTCGTTCATAATCTCTCTCTTCTTGAATATTAGACAAATGTTAGGCTTTCTCAATCTGTCTTCCTTATCTGTTAAACCTTATTTCATATTTTATATCTGTTAGTCCCTCTGTGCTCTATTCTAAATGTTTTTCTTACAAATTAATTCCTATTTAACTAATTCTCCTTTCATTTTTGTCTAATCTGCAGTTAAATTTCTCATAAAGTTTTTCATTTTAATTATATTTTTATTTTCTAAGTTTTATTTTCCAATTTTTTTCATCTTCAGTATTTTTTATCTTTTTAAATATTTAATGCTATATTTTATTTATATAAATATACATTTTTTAAAAATCTCTGGTAATTCTAATCTAAATACTTCATGACTGTTGTTTCTCCTGGTCCTCACTTATGGTATCGTATTTCCTTGAGTATAATAGCTCATTTCATTTGGAAAGTTTTGTGATCATTTAAGGTCTGAGATGAAGATATGTTCCTCTAGAAAGCATTTTCATCTGTTTTTGCAAGCACATGTTGCAGCCATCAGCCTAAAATCACCTTAAACTAAATTCATGGCTTGAGTTTATTAGGATCACCCAGAAGTTAGGAATTTATGTCCCAATTTTACCACTCCAAGTCGTGGTTATGAACTCGTAGAAATATGGTTTATATTTGATCTCAGATACAAGGTATTGTCTTTTTCAAGGTATTTTCTCCTGTACATATATGCTGTGTGGAACTTGAGAATCACTTATTCCTGGTTTATCCCTAAATGGAAGGTAAAGTACTTTGGAACCTAAGATATTTTTGAAGGAGTATGGTGTAATTAGATGCCCTGCTTTCAACAGGACTTAAGCTTTGGTTTCTGCTTTTTATAAAAATAAAGTCACTTTTATGAAGACTCCTGGCTGTGAAGTCAGACTTACTGGCTTCAGATCCCAGCTCTGCTACTTACTAACCATGTGTCCTTGGGAAAATTACTGAACTTTTCTGTGTTTCAGTTACCTCAACTGTAAGATTGGTGACATAGTAATGTATCTTCTATAATTCTTGTATTAAATGAAATCACACGTGTAAAGTTTATTTAAAAAATTTGAACATATAATTATTCAATTAATTTTAGATGGATATAATTTTTCACCCAAAGTGATTTATATGCAACTCTAGTTGAAGTGTTGCATTTATTAAAATAATTTTAATAAATATATTTTTTATGTTCTGTAGGCAGTAAGATAAAGTTGTTACAACCAACACAGCATGGTACTGGCATAAAAACAGAAACATAGACCAAAAGAACAGAATAGAGAATTCAGAAATAAAGCCACACACTTATAGCCAACTCATTTTTTTACATAGAAAGCAAGAACATATACCGGGTAAAAGACAGTCTCTTTCATAAATGATGTTGGTTGGATATCCATATGTAGAAGAATGAAACCAGATCCCATCTTGCACCATTGAAAAAAATCAACTCAAAATGGATTAAAGCCTTAAATGCAACACAGAAAACTTTGAAACTACTAGAAGAAAACACTGGGGAAATGCTATAAGACATTGATCTGGAGAGAGATGTCAAAAGCACAGGCAACAAAAACAAAAACAGACACACAGAATTACACCAAGCTAAAAAGCTTCTGCACATCAAAGGAAATAATTAACAAAGTGAAAAATACAATCTAGAAAATGGAAGTAATGTTCTTAAAAGATGAACTGTCCATCCAAGTAGAAATAAACAATCAGAATATATAAACAATTCAAACAACTCAGTAGCAAACTATAAAAATAAAAAATAAAATAAAAAACCCGTCTCTACTAAAACTACAAAAAAATTAGCCGGGCGTGTTGGCGGGCGCCTGTAGTCCCAGCTACTCGGAGAGGCTGAGGCAGGAGAATGGCGTGAACCCGGGAGGCGGAGCTTGCAGTGAGCCGAGATTGCGCCACTGCACTCCAGCCTGGGCGACAACGGGACTCCGTCTCAAAAAAAAAAAAAAAAAAACCCTCAAGTAATTTGATTAAAAAATAGGCAAAAATCCTGAATAGACATTTCTCAAGAGAAGACATGAATATGGCCAAGAAGTATATGAAAAAATGTTCAATATCACTAATCATCAGGGAAATGCAATTCAAAACCATATCACATTGAGGTATCATCTCGACTCAGAATGGCTATTATCAAAAAGAAAAATAATAACAAATGCTGGTGATGATATGGAGAAAGGGGGACACATGTACACTGTTGGCGGGAATGTAAAGTTGTACAGCCATTACAAAAAATAGTATGGAGGTTTCTCAAAAAAATGAAAAATAGAACTACCATGTGATCCAGCAATCCCACTGATGGGTATAGGTACAGAAGAAAATAAATTAGTAAACTAGAGAGAGATCTGCTCCCTATCTTTATTTCAGGACTTTTTGCAATAACCAAGATACACAACCAAGCTAAATTTCCATCAATAGATGAGTGAATATAAAAGATGTTATATACAGAGATAGATTACGGAAAATAAGATAGGCACAGAAAGGCAAATACGGCATGTTCTCACTCATACGTGGGAGCTAAAAAAACAGTGGATCACGTGGAGATAGAGAATAGAATGGTGGTTACCAGAGGCTGGGAAAGGAAGGAGGTGGGGCCGTGAAGAGAAGTTAGTTAATAGACAGGAAAAATAAATGAGTTCTACTATTTGATAGTACAGTAGGGAAATTATAGTTTTCAATAACTTTTTGTATATTTCAATATAGCTAGAAGAGAAGAATGATAATGTTCCACGACAAAGAAAAGACAAGTGTTTGAAACATTAGAGTGAAAGGAGGGCAGGAGAAAAAAAAAAGAGAGAAAGAAAACACAAGTGTTTGAAGTGATGGATGTCCTAATTACCTTCATTTGATTATCACATATTGTATACATATATTAAGCTATTATATGTATGCAAAAATGTGTATAATTATTATATACCAATTTTAAAATGTTTAAAAGAAGGGAAGAATATTTTAACAAAAATACTTATAAACACTTACAGGAAAAATATATCCATGCAGAAAATATAATTCTGGATATATTTTTCTGGATTAAAGTATTATAGAAACAAAACAGGTTAATGACCTGTCTTTTCCCCAACACTATGTAACAAACCACATAGGCAAACAGGTGCAGCATAGATTCACAAACAAACAGACCTTCACGCATATATATAATTTAAATGATTATGTGGACATCTTGTTGTGGCCTGGAGTTTGCTTACTTTTTTCTTTTTCCATCTGTGAAAGAATATATACATACACACACATATGTGTGTGTGTCTTTATATATAAATGTATATATATACATTGATATATATGTATAAATAATGATTTTGATGTCTTTCCCCAAACATGGAGAACATTTGAACCTTAAGCTATCAGAAATTATAGACATCTACCCTTCGATATGGGGATTAAGGAAGATTTTGTTTTATTTTATTGTGATTATTATTATTACCTTTGGTCCCAGCCTTGAAATCGCCAAGGGATAGTTCTAACACAGCTCTGGCCACAATGCCCTGGATGCCCTCCTCTAGCATCTGCTTTTAATCCCAGACAATATGGTTTGTGTTTAGAATCGAATGACTGTCATCATCTAGCACTAATGTTCTCTGTCACAGGGACTTAACAACCCATTTGGGGAACACTCTCAGAGACTTTCACATTCAATATTCTTTCCAAACTCCTGGCTTTTCATTAACTGTGCCATGTGGGTTTCCAAGGCGTGATGCCCAGTGGTATTATTTTTCCAAAGAGGTCATAGGAGAGAAGTGTTTTTTTTTTTTTTTCAAGTGCATATTTTAGCTCATCTAAACATGCAAACCCACTGTAGGCCCTCTGTAGAAGTCTGTGTTCACAGAGAGCCAACATTCAGGACTCAACCTGATTTTACAATAGAAAGTGCACATGCTTTTTGATTGCATAATGTGCAATTACCCAGCACATGATTGAACTGAATTACAAACTGTTGTTGATTTTCTTCATGGAGCTTACTTAGCTCTTTGGTATATATTTTCTCATTAGCTTTTCCCTGATTTATTCATGATATTTTTATGCATATAAAGGGCAGATTGTTGAAGTTCACATTGCAATGCCAAATTAGCAGTTGAAAAATCGCAGTTATGATGTGCAAATGATTCTCTAATGTTCTGAAAGTATGCTCTAGTCCTTACTACAATTGTGAAGCTGTCAATTCTATCTTTACAATATTTCTCACATCCACCCTCTCTTTACCTTTCCCATGACCACCATTTCAGAACCTCATCATCGCTTGCCTAAAAAATTGTAATATTTTCTAATCGTCTTCCCCACATGTAGGCTAATCCCTTTGAAGCTTATACTTCTTACAGCTGCAAGATTGATAATCTCAAATCCCTCTCCTGGTTATGTTACTACTATGTCCAAGAGGAAAGATAGAAAATAAGATAAAGGAGAAAAAGAGGCTCAGTGAGAAGGAAAATAATAAAGAGAAAGGTGACAAGAGGGCAAGAAAGTTTCTGTGGTGGGGCTGGGGGGAATAGGGAGTGCAAACAGAAAGGGGAAAGGTTGGCCGGGCGCGGTGGCTCACGTTTGTAATCCCAGCACTTTGGGAGGCCGAGGCGGGTGGATCACGAGGTCAGGAGATCGAGACCACGGTGAAACCCCATCACTACTAAAAATACAAAAAAATTAGCCGGGCGTGGTGGCGGGCGCCTGTAGTCCCAGCTACTCGGAGAGGCTGAGGCAGGAGAACAGCGTGAACCCGGGAGGCGGAGCTTGCAGTGAGCCGAGATCGCGCCACTGCACTCCAGCCTAGGTGACAGAGCGAGACTCCCTATCAAAAAAAAAAAAAAAAGGGGGAAAGGTTGGAGAAAAAAAGAAAAAGTAGGGAGAGGAGGATAACTGTACATGTGACAATGGGAAATCAGCGATGTTCTGTTCTGTTGGTTTCTGTCTCGTATTACCTTTTGTTAATAAGACCCAATTTTATGCAATTGGAATATAGGCAGATGATGGTTTCTGCAGTTACACAGTTCAGTGGCACATTTTTATTTAATCTTCCTAACTAGGTACTTCTCCACCTGTGTATCGCTCTGCTCATCTAAATGAAAGGCTATTGTCCCTGCACCCAAGCACAAGACAATATAATCAGGCCAATTTCAAATATTCATGAGAAATAGAAAGGTATCCTTCTTCCACCCCCTCTCTGCAGGGGCCCTTATTGATTGGATGGTGATGAATTAGTGAGATGTGCTGTAAGGATTGGTAGGGGTACAGAGGACATACATTGTTAGTACCCATTATGCCACATGCATTTAAAATCTAAGGTATTCAATGGCAGAAGAATGTTGTTTAAGCAGCTTTAATTTCCCCACAGTATAAAAAATTGTCTGGGTTAGGATATGGGAAAAAATAAAGAGATCACTCTACATATTGGAAGTGGACATGAGGTTTCTTTCTTTTTTTATGATTCTAGAGGCCAAGTCACAAAGAAAAACCATATAGGCAATCTTTAAAAATTCTGAATTATATGATAAAGATTTAGTGTCTCACAAAATCAAATTGGAAAAGTAGAAATCTTAATAACTACTTTTAAAAAGTTAAGGAAAGAAAGAAGTGAAAATGTTATAGGAATACAGTAATGTTTATAGCAATAAAACATACAAAACAATAAAATGTTTGAAACAGAGTCAGCAAACAGTTTATTTTTTCAAAGCTATGAGCAGAGGAGTTTAGTGGTTTGGCTTTACAAATCATTTCATCAAATTGTATTTCAAAGTAACATAAGCTGAAACTAAGGGTTAGAATATAGAGGGGAAAAGAGCATACTTCTCCAATTACAATAAATGTTGCTACTTTTGTCATCTCCTTTCTAATGACACAAATTTCTGAACATGGGATTAAAAATATGTTTATTCTTTTGCCAACATGTATTTATTATTATCTCATAGAAAAGAGTATAGCAGTTACTCAATTATTATTGTTTGCATGAATAAATGACAATTACATTTGTGAGTTGCATAGTGTCCTCACCATTCTTAGTGACAGATAAAATATGGGATCAAAAATTTCTGTTATTTATAATAGTGATTAGCTTAAAACATCTGTTGAATTGTGTTTTTGTACCTAAAATACATGTGAAAATTAAAGAATGGTAAAGGTATTGTTCTTAGAGGGATTTTTTTGTTAAGGAAGCACATCTTGGCATTAGTGCTGGAAAAGAGTACTTCTGAAAACGTAAATGATCTGTTGATTGTAACTTACAGTTAAAAGTGAGTCTACAGCAATCAAGATGTTTTTCAGTAAGTGAATCAATAAACTTTGGTGTATCCATACAATGGAATATTATTTAGCAATAACAAGAAATTAGCTATCAAGCCATGAAAAGACACAGAGGAACTTTAAATCCATATTGCATAGTGAAATAAGCCAATATTAAAAGGCTACATAATGTATTATTCCACCTACATGACACTCTGGAAAACAAAAAACTGTAGACAGAGTAAAAGGATCTATGGTTACCAGAGGCTGAGAAGGAGAGGGAAGGATAAATAGGTGGAGCACTAGGGATGTTTAGGGTAATGGAACTATTCTGTATGATACTGTAATGATGGATACATGTTTTATGCATTTGTCTAAACCCTAGGACTGCACAACACCAGAGTAAATCCTAATGTAAACTACAGACTTCAGCTAATAACAATGAATCAATATTGGTTCATCAGCTGTAACAAATGTACCATACTAATCCAAGATGTGTGATAGAGGAAAGTGTGAGGGTGAGAGAGAGGTTATATGGTAACTCCTCATACTTTCTACTCATTTTTTTCTATAAACCCAAAACTCTTCAAAGTAAAAAAGCCTATTATTTTATTTTAAAGTAAAGCTACAAAATAGATATGGCAGAATAACAGCCAAGGCTCTTCCTTAGTGAGCCTCCTCTATGAATGAGATCCAGGAACAAAAAACGATATTAAAAAAAAATCAATAAAATTAAAAGTTAATTTTTCAGAAAGTTAAACAAAATCAACAAACAAATAGCTGCAGTACTTAAGAAAAGAGAGAAAAGAGTCAAGTAAATAAACTCAGAAATGAATAATGAAACATCACAACTGATACCACAGAAATACAAAGGATCATGAGACTGGTATAAACAACTACATATAATAATAATAATAATAAGATGATGACCTGGAAAATGGAGAAATTTCTAGAAACATATAACCTACCAAGACTTACTCACAAGAAAATAGAAAATCTGAACAGAACAATAATAAGTAAAAGATTAAATCAGTAGTAAAAAGTCTCCCATTAAAGAAAGGCATAGGACCGGCCGGGCGTGGTGGCTCACGCCTGTAATCCCAGAACTTTGGGAGGCCGAGGCTGGCAGATCACGAGGTCGGGAGATAGAGACCATCCTGGCTAATGTGGAGAAACCCCGTCTCTACTAAAAAAATACAAAAAAAATTAGCCAGGCATGGTGGCGGGTGCCTGTAGTCCCAGCTACTCGGGAGGCTGAGGCAGAAGAATGGCGTGAACCCAAGAGACGGAGTTTGCAGTGAGCCGAGATCGTGCCACTGGACTCCAGCCTGGGTGACAGAGCAAGACTCTGTCTCAAAAATAAATGAATAAATAAATTAATTAATTAATTAAAATTTAAAAATTAAAAAATAAAAGAAAGTCACAGGACCCTGTGGCAGCAAACTGCTGAATTCTTCCAAACATTTAAAGAAGAATTCATATCAATATTTCTCAAACTTTTCTTTCCATTTTTGTATTTTTATTTTCATATTTATTTATTTTTCTGAGTCAGAGTCTCACTCTGTCACCCAAGCTGGAGTACAGTGGTGAGATCTTGGCTCACTGCAGCCTCTAACTCCTGGGTTACCTCAGCCTCCCAAGTAACTGGGATTACAGGGGTGCACCACCACACCCAGCTAGTTTTTGTATTTTTAGTAGGGATGGAGTTTCACCATGTTGGCCAGGCTGGTCTCAAACTCCTGACAAAAATGATCCTCCTACCTTGGCCTCCCAAAGTGCTGGGATTACAGGCGTGAGCCACCACACCTGGCCTCACACTCTTTCAAAGAATTAATGAGAAAGGAGTACTTCTAAGCTCATTTATGAGGCCAGCATTAATCTAATACCAGAACTACAAAAGGAAAATGAAAGGAAAAATATGCAGACCAATAGCCTTGATGAATGTAGATGAAAAAATCCTGAAGAAAATATCAGAAAACCGATTTCAATAGCACAGTAAAAGAATCATTCACCAAGATAACGTGGGATTAGTCCAAGAAATACAAAAATAGAGCAACAAATTCATATCAATATATGTGATATACCACATTAACAGAATGAAAAACAAAAGCCAATTGATCATCCCAATAGATGAAGAAAAAGCATTTAACAAAATTTAACATACTTTCATGATAAAAACTCTTCTAACAAATTAGGTATAGAAGAAATGTACTTCAACACAATAAAGGCCGTGTATGACAAACCCACAGCTAACATCATACTCAACAGAGAAAAGTTGAAAGCTATCCTCCATAGTTAGGAGCAAGACAAGGATAACCACTCTCACCACTTGAATTCAGCATAGCACTGAAAGTCCTAGCCAGAATAATTATGCAAGAGACAGAAATAAAAGACATTCAAATTGGACAGGAAGAAGTTAAGTGTCATTTTTGTAAATAACATGATCTTACATATAGAAAATTCTGAAGACTCCACCATATAACCTTTTTAGTTGGAGTCTTGCTCAGTGGCCCAGGCTGGAGTGCAGTGTCGTGATCTTGGCTCACTGCAAGCTCTGCCTCCCGAGTAGCTCGGACTACAGGTGCCTGCCACCACGCCCAGGTAATTTTTTGTATTTTTAGTAGAGACAGGGTTTCACCGTGTTAGATAGGATGGTCTCAATCTCCTGACCTTGTGATCCACCCACCTCGGCCTCCCAACGTGCTGGGATTACAGGCATGAACCACCACGCCTGGCCCGTATAACTCTTAGAACTGATAAATTTAGTAAAGTTACTGGACCCAAGGTCAACATACAAAAGCCAGGAGGATTTCTATGCACTAACAGCAAACTATCCAAAAAAGAAATCAAGAAAAAACATCTAATTTACAATAGGTACAACTATAAAATACTTACAGATAAATTTAACCAACAAGGCAAAATACCTGTACACTGAAAACTATAAAACACAGATGAAAGAAACAGAAGATACAAATAAATGGAAAGATATCTCATGTTCATGAATTGGAATAACTAATATTGTTAAAATGTCCATATTTCTCAAAGGAGTGTACAAATTCATAGCAATCTCTAAAAATTCCAATGAAATTTTTCACAGAAATAGGAAAAAAATCCTAAATTTTATGTGGAACAAAAAAAGGACTCTAAATAGCAAAAAAATCTTAAACCAAAAGAATAAAACTAAAGGGATCACTCTGCCTTACTTCAAAATATGCTACAAAGTTATATTAATTAAAACAGCATGTTTTTGGCATAAAAAGAAACTCATAGACCAATGGAACAGAATAGAGAGCCCAGAAATAAATCTACACATTTATGGCCAATTGATTTCTGACAAAGGCACTAGGAACACACAATGAGGAATGAACATCTCTTTAATAAACGATGTTGGAACAACAGAATATCTATACCCAAATGAATAAAATTAGACCCATATCTCTCCCTATATAAAACATTAATGCAAAACGCACTAAAGGCATAATGTTATACATGAAACTATAGAATTACTATAAAAAAGCATAGGAAAAATGCTCCAGGACAGTGGTCTGGACAAAGACTTTTTGGATATGACCTCAAAAGAAGCACAGAAAGCAAAAGTGAAACAGACGAGGAGATTACATCAAACTAAAAAGCTTCTGCACAGCAAATAAAAATATCAAAATGGTGAAGAAGCAACCTATGAAATGGAAGAAAATATTTTCATATCAATTATATGATAATGTATTCATATTGAAAATACATAAGAAATTCAAACACTTCAATAGCAAAAAAAAAAAAAAAATTCAGAAACAGGCAAATAACCTGAATAGACTTTTATCAAAAAAAGATGTACAAATGATCAACAGGTGTATAAAAGATGGTCAACATTACTAATCATCATATAAAAATTAAAACCACAATGAGATATTACTGCACACTTATCAAAATGGCTATTACTAAAAAGACAAAAGATAACTGTCAGTGAGGATGTAAAGAAAAGGCAATCTTGCGCACAACTGGTAGGACTGTAAATTAATACAGCCATTATTGAAAACAGTGTAAAGGTGCCTCAAAAAATTGAAAGTTCAACTACCATATTATCATCACTCCCACTTTTGAGTATATATCCAAAGGAAATAAAATCTATATGTCTAAGAGATATCTGACCTCCATTGTTTATTGCAGCACTATTCACAATAGCCAAGATATGGTATCAACTTAAGTATTTACTGACAGAGGAATAGACAAAGAAAATGTGGCATATATACACAGTGGAATACTACCTTTAAAAAGAAGAAAGTTCTGTCATTTTTGACAACATGGATGCATCTACAAGTCATTGTGTTAAGTGAAATAAACCAACTGCAGAAAAACAAATACTACATGATTGCCCTTATATGTGGAATCTAAATGAGTTGAACACATAGAAGCAGAGAGTAGAATGGTTGTTAATAGAGGTTGGAGAGTACGGACAGGTCGGGGGAAGATGTTAGTTAATGAATACCAAATTTCATTAGATAGGAGGAATGAGTTCAAGAAATTTATTTCTTTTCTTTTTTTAATTGTACTTTAACATCCAGGATATATGTGCAGAAGGTTCAGGTTTGTTACATAGGTATACGTGTGCCATGGTGGTTTGCTGCACCTATTGACCTGTCCTCTAAGTTCCCTCCCCTCATCCCCCACCCCACAACAGGCCCTGGTGTGTGTATTTCTCTTCCCAGTGTCCATGTGTTTTCATTGTTTAACTCTCATTTATGAGTGAGAACATGCTGTTCCTGTGTTAGTTTGTTGAGGATGATGGCTTCCAGTTTCATCCATGTCTGCAAAGGACATAATCTCATTCCTTTTTATGGCTGTGTAGTATTCCATGGTATATATGTACTATATTTTCTGTATCCACTCTATCACTGATGGACATTAGGATTGGTTCCATGAATTTGCTATTGTAAATAGTGCTACAATAAACATATGTGTGCATATGTCTTTATAGTAGAATGATTTATATTCCTTTGGGTATATACCCACTAATAGGATTGCTGGGTCAAATGGACATCTATTTCATAACATGGTGAATACAGTTAATAGCAATGTATTATTGAAAATTGCTAAGATAGTAGATTTTCAGTGTTCTCACCTTAAAAAATGAAAAGTATGAGAAGTAATGCATATATTAATTAGCTCAATTTGACTGTTCTGCAATGTATGTATATTTCAAAACATCATGTTGTACATAATAAATATATGCATTTCTATTTGTCAGTTTAAAAAATAAATTCAAAAATAAGAATGTTCATATGCTCTGAACCACTAGTGCTACAAATTGGCAAATAAATATAAACATATGTGTTTGAAGTTAAACTGTGCAAGGAATTCCAGTATCTTTTCCATTATTCCCAGCTTATATCAGCTTTTTCTATTATTTGACCAAGCACAGCTCTCAAATACATTGCATGAAAGAACAGCTACTATATTTTATTATTGTATTTTTTATTTTCTAGAAGAAAACCAAACAGAAATCCTTCAATATGTATAGGAGAGAGGGTGAGGCATATATTGAAGCATTTCTCAATATTCTGCCTTTTATTTCTGAAGAAAATAAAAACACACAGATTATGTTCCATAACCAAAGAGATTACAGCTTTCTCAGCGATAGATACTAAAAGGGAAGGTAAATGACCTTCAATTGCCTTCTAATAGGAAGTGGCATCTATAATAGTTGCTTTCAAGATGCAGTCAACAAAACTCTGGGAAATCTTCAGAGTTTTCTTGGGGATAGTAATGGGGACAAAAGAAGAAGACAACATATACATGATGCTGAGCCTCTTAACACCCACTTTAACAAAACATCTCCATTTTGCTTGTTTTATATAGAGTTAAGCGCATGATTTTGTTCAAAAAATGATTTCTTGGATAAAAAAATAATAATTAGAAAACTGTTGGTCTAGAGTTTACGCTTTGAAAATTCAATCTAATATAAAAATGGCATATGTCACAAAATCAAATCTAGGAACAACCATTTAGAACAAAATTTAAACAAGTGAGATAATGCTAATACAAAAGGGATAAAGGTGAAAAGTGCTAAATTGATTTTGTAAATGTATACTGAAGAAAAAATATTGCAGAAAAATGAGTCCCCTAACAAATGAGAACAGTCACTGAAAAGCAATAATTTAAAATTTTGAGATATTAGGCTCAATTAAATCAATTTAATAATATAAAAGAAAATTAAATTTGGTTCACTGAAAGGAATGTAGAACACCTTTTAAAATGTATTTATTTCCCTGTGGAAATTTATACCTGCAAAATTTGATATGACATCACTTTTAGTTAAACAATGAAATTTAGTTGCATTTTTAATGAATCATCCAAACTTCAATTAGATATCTGGGAACATAAAAAGAAATCAAAGGATGCACTCCTTAAAAAAATAGGCGTTGAAAGTCGCATTATTGTAGTAGGCAATTATTCTAATAGGCAATCAAATTATTCAAAAACAATCAAGGTTAGAGTGTAAGAGTGTTGTATATATTCCCTCACGGTCTCTGGAATCCAGTTCACATTCCTTAGTCTAACATTTGGTGCCTTCCATTAACTAACACAACATTCATTCTTTGCTCTTACTGGGAAATAGTTATTAAATATTCAATGTGTACATGGTAATACATGATATAATATATATTCCCTTTAAGCTTTTATTTATATTATTATCTTTCTTTATAAAAGATATCCCTTTTTCTTTTGTCAATTAAAATTCTATTAATTCTCTAAAGTCTATGTCAGGTCTTGTTCCATGGAGCTCTCCTAGAGAACTGAGACCCAAAGATATTCCCTTTTCTTCTGAATTCTTAAAACAAATTATGAATCTTAAAATATAAACATGTTTAAAACATGTATATAAATACAGATATATTTCATGTTATTTATGTTCTCTAGAACTTCATTTATTCTCTTATCTCCAACCTAGTTTTAAGTATTTGTTAAATGTTTAATGAACACATATTTGTTGAATACTAAATGAATTATAATCCCCTGAGGTTAAGATCATTTTCTACTTTCTGCTGTTTGTTTCAAAAACTACCATATAACCTGGCAGTAATATAGCATCAAATAAATGTGTGTTGATTTTCATTAAATAATTAATAGAGTGAAAGGGCTTTTTCAAGTTAAAAAAATCTCTTGACATTATTTTTCCAAATAGTATTCCATCTTTAACTTCTAACGATTTAACCACTAGTAAAAGATGTTTGCTCCAGTAAAATATGATTTGTAATCCTGATTTTTGTGTATACTGTTTATATTCTAGGACTATATGATCTTTCCCTTTTTCATAAAGAGTATTGCACATAGTGAATGGTTGGTAAAGCTCTGGATGTTGAATAATTATTATAAGGAAGACAGTGTACAAACCCACTGTTACACTATACATTTTTTGAGAAGTATCACTTGAAGATGCCAACCTAAATTGTTTTCACAATTATTTTATGATCATCACCATATTTCACTCTATTTATTTAAAACTTTATACTTTAAAATGACTTTCACAGCTGTTATTTTTAATGGTGTTATCACAAGAACCTACATAGGATATGTGTTAAGGGGTATTGCTTTTATTTGTTGTATGGGGAAAATGAGTCTAAAGCCACTCAACTCATCACTGTGAAGTAGTACCCAGTTCTCATGCCTAGTCCCATGATTTAAAGACTGTGGAAAATAATTAAGGTTTAAACTCTGGAAAGCATATACATGTTCTTAAAAATATACCAAATAGTTTCTTTTAAATTTTCTTTTAGAATCTTTCTAGAAAACTTCCTTTTGTTCTCAGTCACAGGTTAATACTCACTGTCAGTAAAATTAGTCCAAGAATACACATTAGTTAGTATAGAAGCCCAGATGTAACACAATTTTCTGACTTACCACTATGAACCATCACTTCTTCTGAAACATGGTGCTTCTTTAATGTCCTACTTGCCTTTAGATTTGAATATAGTACTTCCTGTATATCTTCATTTTCTCTTTTTGGGTTCTAGCCTTCTTTATGACAGGGACTAATATACATTCCAATGTCCCTCACTGCCTCTAGCCCAGTGACTTCAATGGGGCAAAATTTTAATACATGTCTGCTAAAAACAAAAAGTTTGTGTGTGTGTGTGTGTGTGTGTGTGTGTGTGTGTGTGTGTGTGTAGAGGAACAGAGGAATAGTCAATGTCATAATCCAGTAAACTTTCAGGAGACTTGAGATGGGATTCAAGGAATGTGCAAAATTTGCATATTTCCAGAATAAGAAAAAGAGATGGAAGAAACAATATGACCAAAAGTATGGAGACATGATTGAGAACAACGTTTTGGGGACAGAGAGAAGAATTTGGCTGAATCATACCATTCGGATTAGGAAACTAAGTCATTCTTATTTGATGAACCATACTGTGGAAGAGTCCCTTTTCCTTTCTGGCTTATGATATTCAACTATACCTCCTTCTGTTACATGCATGAATTATTCATTTTAATCATGTCCTCCACCACACCTGAGCATTATTACCACCTCCCTGTTTTCTTGTGCCTTGGAAATCATAAATTCAAGTAAATGACTCTATAATTAAAACTTTCAAGCTTTCTCATGGCCTCAAGTTATTTATTGTCTTAGACTTTATAGAAACTTTTCTTCCCTTTATACCTGTATTCTCTAGTCTTCAAGCCTTCTTCTAGTATCCACACCTTAGATACCCTGTCTCCACTTTATGAGTAATCAGATAAATTACTTTTACCTGCTCTCTTGCTTCTCTATTGCATTGCAAAACTCAATTTCATGCCAATCCTGTAGCTACATTTTGTTTCCACATACACTTCTGAACACTAATGGAGAAGACATATAACCATGTAGATTCATATTTTCCTGAATTTACGATCATTCATCCTACTCTTTAATACCACTTGAGAAGCTCTCTTTTCCAAATCTTAAAGTGTGTATGCTTCTCAGTTTCTCACCATAACTTTCTGTCATTGAGATTTATGCATTTATCTACAGGCAAATCTGTATCTTTTTCCTTCCTCCCCTCCTTCTTTCCTTCCTTTCTTTTTCTCTTTCTTTCTCTATTTCTTCCTTATCTTCAATCTTTCTTTCACTCTCTCTTTTCCTTCCTTCCTTCCTTCCTTCTTTCCTTCCTTCCTTCCTTCCTTCCTTCCTTCCTTCCTTCCTTCCTTCCTTCCTTCTTTCCTTCCTTCCTTCCTTGCCTCCTTCCCTCCTTCCTTTCCTTGTTTTTCTTTCTTTCTTCTAACTTAAGGCTTCCCTAGTCTTAAAAGTCAGCTTTCAACCTATGCTCTTTATCCTATCCATTTTCTTTCCTTTTAAAAGTTATTCCAAAAATGACTGCCTTCTGTATCGCCAATGTCTCCCTATTGACCTGTTTTTGGTCACTAGTTTAAGCCTTTCTACAGGACAGATTAAAACCAGAAAAACAAAATGTCATATTGGTCATCATCTTTCTCCACTTTCAGTCCCTTTTAATTCCTCAAGTTTAGCCCAAGTGTCTGGACAGCATAATCTAGGCTCTTTCTTTTTAACTCATCCAATTCCTACCTCACAGAACAACAAATCCATTGCCATCCAGTTTATGTAAACTCCATGCCACTGAAGGTCTTGAGCAAATGTCATTAGTGACTTCGTGTAACAAAGTCCAGCAGAAATTTCTCAAATATTTTCATATTTTCTTCTGGCTTTTACAATAGCTATAATAATATTGACAATCATGTCTTTATCCTTGAAACTCTTTACATCTTTTGCTTCAGTGATCCATTTCATTTTTGTAACTCAGCTGTTTTGGTTATACCTACAACCAACACCTGAGCACTATTGTAGGTGATGAGGATACTAAGATATAAAAAGAAAGACAAGGTTATTTCCCACAAAGAACTCCTAGTCAAGTGGATGAAAAAAGACACAATATAAATAAATAGACAAATTGGTAGATAACTCATATTTATGGCAAATTCTAGGAAAAAGAAAGACAAGGAATTGAAAGATAGATTTACAGGGGTGGACAAACTTAGATCCAGAAGTTATAGAAGTTCTCTGTGAGAAGTGTAAGATGATTAGAAGAACACACTCTATTATGATGACCCCGCCCTGTGAAGTAAATGGAACTGAGCTCGTTTGTCAGGATATGGTGTAGATCATGCCACTGAGGATGCACAAAAAAACAACCCAGTGACTGGATGTGAGGAAGGAGACAAGATTTGGCATAAGATAAGGCTGGAAAGATAAAAAGGCCAGATTATGTAGGGCATTGTGGGTAGGGAAGGTGAGTAGGTTTTACTATAAAAGCAATGGAAAGTCTTGAAAATTGCTAAGAAGAGGAATAACCTGACTGAGCGTCTGTTGTTTGGGGGTTACTCTGGCTGCTGAGGGAATTACTGATAGGAAGGAGAAAACAGTGGCTTTCTCCTGGCATCCCTCTATATTCTCTGATAACATTTCCAGCTGTTTATTGATTTCTTCTACCTGACTCTTACACATGTGTTTCCTTAGGCTTTATTTTCAAACCAATGTTGTTTTTCTCTCTTCATGCATTATCCCTTGAAAATCCCACCTAGTATCATGGTTTTAACACATACTGATAGCATAAAGATTTCTAAATCTAAATCTCTTAGACATCCTCTTGGCTTCTGTCATATACATCTGCTTTCTAACTGAACATATTCATTTGAATATCCATAGCAGCTAAACTTCAAATGCCCAGAATAGAATTAATTCTTTCATCTTCCATAGACTGACTCTTTCTATTTATTTTTATCACAATTTCAGCAAACTGAAATAGGAATTGTCAGTCCAAACCCAAAACATGACATTCATTTGGAGTTTACTCCCCAACTATATCTAACAAATCATGAATTCTCACGTTTCTCATAAATTATCCTTGAGCCCTCCTGTGTTTCTTCAACTCCTACTCTAACAGCTCAAATTCAAGCTCTCATTCTCCCGCTTTGGTCTTAACAGCATTGAGTTTCCATTCTTGTCCTTTGTATCTAGACTTGCCCTTCTCAATCATATTCTTCTCAAGCTTTCTGAGCTTTCGGCACTCAACTTTGAAGGCACAGGTCTGGCTCAACAAAGCAACTCAAGATGCTGTAACAGGAGAGAAGGGGTATCCAGAGACAGCAGATTACCAGAGGCTCTCCTGAACATTGCTGATGAACCACCTTCTATTTCTCCCTGGTGTTGCTGCCTTTGTGCATGCTTGGGTCTCCTCCCTCTGAGACTCTTGCTAGAGTCACCCAGTATCGTGGATCTGTTTCTCACATTTCTAATTCATTCTCCATGGTGGTCTTTATAATATATAAGTTTGATTAAATTAACCCTCAGTTTATATTATTATTTGATGGCTTCTCATGTCATATGAGTTCAGGCTCACACACCTTAGCTTGTCTCAAATAAGCTTTATCTAATAGTCCTAACCTTGCATTTTGACTATACTGTCTTCCATTTTTCTCTTCATTGAAACCACATCAGGACCCAGTATTATCTCAAGTCTTGTGCTGTTTTTTTCTTCTCTGTATTGAAATAAGTGCTATCATTCTATTATTGGAAGATTCACAATCATATTTCAACATCAACTAAAATGTAATGTCTGCTGTGGAACATTTCCCTTCACTAGACAGAGTAGACACAGACTGCCATCAAGTTATAGAGGAAGGAGCAGCCAACACTGCCCAGCAGCATGCACCCTGCTTTGCATTATAGAATTACAATTACACTCTGGACTCCTTAAGGTCAAGGACCATGTTGTATCTTATTTGTACTTTTATTGCACATAGTGCTGTGTTTTATCATTTTAAAAGTGTATAACACATGTTTATAGAATGAATGAATAAATAAAGAAAAGAATGGATGAATAAAGATGACTGTAATCATACATTTATGAATAAATTTAAATAGTACTTGGGTAAGATGAATAGAGAAAATAATGAGACTAGTAAAAATGAGATTCATTACTTGAGAAAATGCATATCAGTGGTAAAATTCGAGACGAAAATAAAAGCAAATAGGCCAGAAAGAACTTAATGGTTTTACCAGGTGAGATAAAGTGATAGGATAGAAATATCAAGTGGATCACATTAAAAAAAGTTATAACATGTGGTGTGTAGGCAGAAAGTAAAAAGATATCAGAGTCAAAAATAAGATTAAAAAAAGAATGTGAAGAAAAATGCCAAGTTAGAGGCATGATGAAATTGCAAAGAAATACACAAGAAGAAATAGAAAAACACACACATACAAACCCACCGTAAGCCTGTATTTTAAACTTTGTGAACACTTGAATGTTGGTTAAAAGAAGATAAATACTACTGTTAGGAGAGGACACCAGAGTTAGACAAGTTTAAGTTGAGGCACGTTAGAAGGCAATAGAAACCAGTTTCTACTAGGATTTTTCAAAGAGTAATTTGTCCTCTGTCTTTACCGAGATGCAAACCCATTTCTAGCCTTGTTTGGCAGTCTCATTGCCAAGAAAGACTTCTGCAGAGTGAAAAATGCTTGACTTTTAAAAATTATTTTTAATTTTTTTTCAAAAAAATCACAATTCACAGAAAAGCTTGAGTTGTGGTACCAAAAAAAAAATTCATTTTCCTAAACAATTTGAGAGGAAGTTGCCAGCTTGATGGCTAATTTCTGCACAAGATTCTGGTGTACGTTGCCTGTAGATAAGCACCTCCTCCTGTATAGCCAAAATACAATGTCTAAAATCATGAATTAGTGTTGATACATTTCTGCCATCTACTCCTCAGATCCATTCAAATTTTCCCAATTGCCCTCGTAATGTCTTGCCTGCCAAATAATCCCTTCAGAATCATGAACTCTCTAGTTGTCGTATCTCTTCAGGCTGCTTCAGTCTGGAAGAGTTCTTCAGTCTTTTTGGTTTTTTTTTTTTTTTTTTTTTTTTTTTTTAGTTTTTAGAATGCTATTGTCTGTTAGAAATATTTGAACTATTTTGTAAATTGGCCCTCAATTCAGGTTTGCTTAAAGTTACTTTGTAATGGATTCAGGTTATGTTTCTTTAGCAGGAAAAATCTCTTAAGTGTTGCCACCTCCTCACCCTATCAAATGGCGCATAACATTTATTTTTCCCACAACTGACAATGTTCATTTTTATTACTTGATTAAGGTGGTGTCAGCCAATCTTCTCCAAGTAATGAACTCTATTACCTTGTGTAAGAAAATATTTTGTGAGACTAATTTGTAATGATGTAAAGGTCTTATTTCTCATCAAATATTTATATTTATTTTTATTTATATCTGTATGTGCTCATAGTTTAGTATTTTATTTAATGGGGTTATCAGCAGCAGCATAACCTAAGAACTTGTTAGACATTCAAATTACCAGGCCCTACATCTATGTTTATCTAATCAGAAATTCTCTGGGTGAGACCCAAGTATGTGTGTTTTAACAATTGCTTCAGGTCGTTGTGATGTATGCTAGAATACTCCAGAACCACTGGAGTACTGAATCTGTATCTTGGCTGTATATTAAAAGTCACCGGTAGAGAACCTTTAAAAACTACAGATTGTTGCGTCTCATTGTCAGAGATTAACCATAAATTGCTCTAAAATGGGGTTCATGTATCAATACTTCTTGTCTCTTAAAATGATTCTACTGTGTAGCCAGAGATTAAAACCACTGGAGGATTTTATCTGAAGCAGTGGTTCCTGAAACTGGCTCCACCTCATCAAAATCTAGAGTGTTGAAAAATACTGATGCCTGGGGCTTACCATTAGAGATTCTGATTTAATTAATCTGGAATGTAGCATGAACATTATAATTTAAAAATATTAGAAACACCTGGAGAATTTTTAAACCTATTGATGCTCAGTTCAAGACATTCTTTCACATTAGTTATATCAGAAACTCTAGTCATGAGATCTAGCATTTTAAAAATGCCTCAGGTGATTACAACATGCACGGATTTGAGAACCAGTGGTATGAGTCCTTTTGTATCTCACAATGCACTCTTCCATAACAAGGATACTTGCTTACTGAGTGATAAAAATACTATCTTGTACTGAAGTCATAATGTGTGTTAGCATGGTGCTAAGAAGTTGGTATTTAAATGTAATTATCACAATATCTCACTGTATTTCAGGTATTTTCTCACCATACAGATGAGGAAATTGAGACAGGACAAGGAATTACCTTGATCCACATTACAAAACTAGGAAATGGAAAAGCAAACATTCTAACCTAGCTTCTGAGACTTCAGAAAATTTGCGCTTTGCAATTACACTCCATCTCTTCTCACTCCTTATAGGGGATGTTTGTCTTATATGAGATCATTTATTTAATTTTAACAAACATGCCTGGATTATAATAGAAAGGATTCCATGTTTCAGATGTGCAGAAATCAAAAGAACAAAATAATGTGGACACAAATTTCAGAGCTCCAAGTTGCATCTCTACAGATGGAGGTCTGGGTTTGGTAGTATATTAAGAGTCTAACGCTTCATGATGACTCAGCAAAGAATAATACAGTAGGGTAAACAGCTCAGGTTTTGGAGTCATATAGAGGTTTGCTGAATCCTACTGAATGAAACACACATTGGTTACATTTTGATGAGACATGTGAAAGTTGGTGGTTAGGGGATAGGTGAGTTAGGGATGGTGAGATTGTGGAGAAAGTTTGGGAAGATTTCAGATTATGAATTTTAAGTCTCAATTATGCACAATTCTCCTTCAAGTCAACCCTTAGCTAACATCTTTTTCACAGAAGAATCTGGCTATGGATTTTAAATTATTTTTGTTTTTACTATCAAGTTAATAAAGTTTCTGCCAATTCTTTTTCTGATTATTCAATATTTTATGATGACTGGTTGCTGAGGATTTTCATTTTAAAACTTTTGAAATAAGGTGGTATTTATTTTCTGGCTGAAATTGTGTTCTTTCCTTCCAATAAGGAAATGAACGGTTTGAGGAGAAAATGAACTAGTTAGGTGTTTGTATCTTCCTAAGGAGGAGACATTTCAGTAGCAATAGAGTGTACACTGAGGTAAGGGTTGTATACCATTGTTTGTCCATGTCCTTGTGATAGAAAAGAAAACATCACCTGGTCCCAGGATAACTTAATAAATAAGGGAAATGGAATGGCAGGGACAATAAACTGATATGTTCTTTTTTGGTTAAGGTTGCTGTATGTCTATCAGCTACCTTGCACACTTCTAAGACACAGTCTACAGCATTCATAACTATGAAAGACCTAGCTTTATGCTTGAAGCTACTCAAAATTTTGATCGCTTTTGTTCCAATTATATCCATTACATGATGTGTTATTTTCTGTTTTTCTGAATGGCATTGAAGTTGCTCTTTGTAAAATATTTGTGAGGGTGGGGACGGGAAGAAGGTTGTGGAAAAAAGAAAATGTCATCAAATAAGAACTGCAAAATAACACCATGAAAAGAATGTCATATTGTGAGAGGCACGGATATGGTAGATGGTCCTTATTCAATGAAGAGTGAATCTCGGCCTAACGACCAGATGGCAGAGCTGAACACAGAAATTCCATATGTGTGATGGCAGCGAGGGACGGCCATTGACATACTTGCTTTTCCAGCCAAATGCCTCAGCAGATGCAGAGTTTTACACTTTAACATTGCAATATGGCACTAAAACCCAGGAGAAGAGTTAGATGCAAGATTCAAAGCTGATTTAAAGTGGCAGAGTTTAAATCCAATCCTATCCTATTAGGGTGAAAGCTATGAACAGAAAGTGAGGGGAGATTGGTGCTCTCTAAGATTACATCTTGGATCTGCTGATTTTTTCATGTGTATAAAGAAAAGCCAAACTTGGTCATATTAGTTATAGGTCCCTTCCTGTCCTCATGTCTTTCTAAAAATAAATAAATACAATAAAAATCAAGTTTGAGAAATGAACTATTAAAGGAAAGTAGCATTAATATGTTCTTTCTTGATTCTCTAAAAGCTCATAATATGAGTTATTTTCCACTTTGAATAAACTGCGAGATGTACTTGAAAATTCTATGTCTATTTAATTTCATTTTTCTGTGCTAGGAGCTCTAGGCAGCCATTTTTGTGCAAGGGGGATTGTGGCTGTGCTGCACTGCCTACAAAGCCCTAAGAAGAATTTAATAAATAAGTTAACGACACCCACAGACTCTTACTGTTTGTAAGTTGTGTATTTATTGGAATATTGGCAAGCAACAGAGTTTTCTGAAATTATTAAGCTGTGGGCTGGAATGTCATTTTCAGCCTATTTTCTTGGGTCTCAGTGTTCTTCAACAAGGGATGACTGCCAAAGGCTGAGCTACAGCAAAGGCATTTCCCCAAACACTTCCTCAGTTGAGCAGAGAAAGACATTCTTTCACACTTTTGCATTAACTTGGCCAGGTTCTTGGTGTTGATAAGTTTTTCAAGGTTCACCGAAGGCAATGGTATGAGTCCACTTTGGTCCTGTCTTGGCATGCTCTTGCAATGAGTTCTAATGTTCTGTTGAGAAGAGAAAATGTCCTCTATGACAACTGCCTTCCCTTTTACTAATGTTCCTCTAGTTTTCTACATCAATTTAAAGATTCAGATATAAAAACTGTGATCTATTCACTAAACATGTCTGGTATATTTGGCATTTTCTTCATAGTGTTCCAATAATTGTTATCTCATTGTGTTAGTTCATTTTTATGCTGCTGATAAAGACATATCTGAGACTGAGAAGAAGGAGGTTTACTTGGACTTATAGTTCCACATGGCTGGGGAGGCCTCAGAATCATGGTGGGAGGTGAAAGGCACGTCTTACATGGCAGTGGCAAAAGAAAATGAGGAAGAAGCAAAAGCAGAAACCCCTGATAAACCCATCAGATCTTGTGAGACTTATTCACTATCACGAGAATAACATGGGAAAGACCAGCCTCCATGATTAAATTACCTCCCCCGGGTCCCTTCCAAGACACATGGGAATCCTGGGAGATAAATTTCAAGTTGAGATTTGGGTGGAGTCACAGCCAAACCATATAATTCCGCCCCTACAACCTCCAAATCTCATATCCACACATTTCAAAACAAATCATGCCTTCCTAACAGTCCCCCGAAGTCTTAACTCATTTCAGCATTAACCCAAAAGTCCACAGTCCAAAGTCTCATCTGAGACAAGGCAAGTCTCTTCCACCTATGAACCTGTAAAATCAAAAGCAAGCTAGTTACTTCCTAGCTACAATGAAGGTACAGACCTTGGGTAAATACAACCGATCCAAATGGGAGAAATTGGCCAAAACAAAGGGCTACAGGGCCCATGTAAGTCTGAAATCCAGTGGGGCAGTCAAATTTTAAAGCTCCAAAATGACCTCCTTTGACTCCAGGTCTCACATACAGGTCATGCTGATGCAAGAGGTGGGTTCTCAGGGTCCTGGGAAGCTCCATCCCTATGGTTTTGCAGGGTACAGCCTCCCTCCCAGCTGCTTGCATGGGCTGGCATTGAGTGTGGCTTTTCCAGGCATATGGTGCAAGCTGTTGGTGGATCTACCATTCTGGGGTCTGGAGAAGAGTGGCCCTCTTCTTACAGCTCAATGAGGCAGTGCCCCAGTAGAGACTGTGTGGGGGCTCCCACTCCACATTTTCCTTCTGCACTGCTATAGTAGAGGTTCTTCATGAGGGCCCCACCCCTGCAGCAAACTTTTGCCTGGGCATCCAGGCGTTTCCATACATCTTCTGAAATCTAGGTGGAGGTTCCCAGACCTTAATTCTTGATTTCTGTGCACCTGCAGGCTCAACACCACATGGAAGCTGCCAAGGCTTGGGGCTTCCATGCTCTGAAGCTACAGCCTGAGCTGTATGTTGGCCCCTTTCAGCCATGGCTTGAATGGCTGGGACACAGGGCACCAAGTCCCCAGGCTGCTCACAGCATGGGGACCATGGGCTCAGCCCATGAAACCACATTTTCCTCCTGGACTTCTGGACCTGTGAAGGGAGTGGCTGCTGTGAAGGTCTCTGACATGGCCTGGAGACATTTTCCCCACAGTCTTGGGGATTAACATTAGGCTTCTTGCTACTTATGCAAATTTCTGCAGCCATCTTGAATTTCTCCCCAGAAAATCAGTTTTTCTTTTCTATTGTATAGTCAGGCTACAGATTTTCCAACCCTTTATAAAACTGAATGCCTTTAGCAGTACCCAAGTCACCTGTTGATGCTTCTGCCAGATACCCTAAATCATCTCTCTGAAGTTCAAAGTTCCACAAATCTCTAGGGCAGGGCTAAAATGCCCCCAGTCTCTTTACTAAAACATAGCAAGTGTCACCTTTGCTCCAGTTCCCAACAAGTTTGTTATCTCCATCTGAGACTACCTCACCCTGGATTTTATTGTCCATATCGCTATCAGCATTTTGGGCAAAGCCATTCAACAAGCCTCTAGGAAGTTACAAATATTCCCATATTTTCCTCTCTTCCTCTGAGCCTTCCAAACTGTTCCAGCCTCTGCCTGTTACCCAGTTCCAAAGTCTCTTCCACATTTTTGGATATCTTTTCAGCAATGCCCCACTCTACTTGTACCAATTTACTGTATTAGTCCATTTTCAAACTGGTGATAAAGACATACCCAAGACTGGGTGATTTACAAAAGAAAGAGGTTTAATTGTATTTACAGTTTCATGTGGCTGGGGAAGGTCACAATCATGATGGAAGGCAAGGAGCAAGTCTCATCTTACATGGATGGCAGCAGGCAAAGAGAGAATGAGGAAGAAACAAAAGTGGAAACTCCTAATAAACCCATCCCATCTTATGATACTTGTTCAACACCATGAGAACAATATGAGGGAAACCACTCCCATGATTTGATTATCTCCCACCAGGTCCCTCCCACAACACGTGGGAATTATAGGAGTACAATTCAAGATGAGATTTGCGTGCAAACACAGAGCCAAACCATATCAGGTGGTGAAATAGAATTTGAAAATACAGATCATTTCTGTCTCTCTGAAATAGACTTGATACCTGCTCCGTAGAAATGCTCCCATCATGTTCATCACATTTTGCCCCGTTCTAACCCCCGCCTCCTGCAAAAGCAGTCTCTGATCACACTAATTACCTACATTTTCTCTCCCTTTCATAAACTCCCAAAGTAAATGGTTTAAGATAATAAGCAATAGCAGTGAGTGTGCTCCTAGTAAAAATAGTAATAATTAATAATTATGAGCAGGTACTACATTTCAGATACTGCATTAAGTATGCATTATCTCATCTAATCTTCCCAATCATCCTACGGGGTAGGCACTATTATTTTCTTTACTTTTTAAAACAAAAAAAAAGCTTAAAGAATATATTTTAAGGAGATTTTGTAACCTCTCCAAGATCACAGATCTACAAAATAGTAGCACTAGGAATTTAAGGCTGTTGTATTTAATTCTAGAACACAAACATTCTTGCTATGTAATTAAATAAAAATATGATCATTGGATTCTTAATTTGTGTTGAAATCTCTTTAAGCTAATATTCACAATCTGTCTTAGTCTATTTCATCTAACATTTGAAGCTTTTCGAGTCACAAGAACACAATCAAACTCTTCTATATTAACTCCAGAACATGGCCTTATTGCATATTTCTTGTTTATTTTATTTTATTTTATTTTTTTGAGACGGAGTCTGGCTCTGTCACCCAGGCTGGAGTGCAGTGGTGCGATCTCGGCTCACTGCAAGCTCCGCCTCCCGGGTTCACGCCATTCTCCTGCCTCAGCCTCTCCGAGTAGCTGGGACTACAGGTGCCCGCCACCACGTCCAGCTAATTTTTTGTATTTTTAGTAGATACGGGGTTTCACCGCGGTCTCGATCTCCTGACCTCGTGATCCGCCCGTCTCGGCCTTCCAAAGTGCTGGGATTACAAGCGTGAGCCACCGCGCCCAGCTGGCCTTATTGCATATTTCAATGTGCATTTGTTTTAGATGCTGTTTTCCTTACTTGAGGTTTTCTTGCACACCTCACCCATTTAACACATGTTTACCTGCTCCTCAAGATTTAACTCAGTTTTCATCTCCACCTTGAAACTTCCTCTGAATTCTTAAGCCCAGAATGACCAGTTTATCAGAAATGGCTTTAAATCTGTCCACCTGCGTTGATCTTCCCAGCAATAGCCCGAGTCCATGTTGCCAACATTTCTTACCTAGACCACTGTAAAACTCCTTAATTGGATACACTGTTCACACACTGTCTCCTCTCATTCCAATATATCTATTTTTTTCCTGAAGTTATCTTTTCAAACTGTGTCACCCATCCTGCATCCATATTCTAATGGCCTTTCAGATAAAGATCTATGTCATTAACATAGGCTATATCCCTTGGTTCCTGATAAACTTACTGGGTTCAGTTGCTCTAGGCTTAACACATTTTGTGCTCAGTCACACTGGCTTTCCTTCTTTGACTCTTCCCTGTCCTCTTCTCTCTTGTTTACCCCAAGACACTCCACAGACCATTTCTTCTCCCTGTAACTACTCCACCTCTGCCAGGTTTACTCTTCTGCATCCTTCAAATTCAGAACTCACTGAATATAAAAATAAAGTCAACAACCTCCAAGTCATATACTAACTTTTGGCCAAATACTAAAGCCTGTGGTAGCACTGAATTTTTTTTCTAATGTGCGCTAGATTAATCATTACTTTGAGTAAACTTCTCAATATTTAAGACAAATAACTGAGTATTGGCAGCTTTCTTCCTCCCTGGATGGATTTAGAGACCAGAGCTCTTACCACTCAAAGTACATTGCCCAATTGCCCAATTCCCTATTGTCCATGCCTACACACCTAGGGCGTGTTGCCTACCACCATAAGACCATCGAATATGCTCTCTTACCTTGGGACCTTGACATTCCTCCCATTAGGTAGATCCATTTCATTGATCACAGGCAGAGTTATGTGACTGCTTTGACCAATTGAGTATGGTGGAAGTGAAAGTGATGTTCTGTGACATTAAATCAATCAAACATCTCTCTTTATTAGCTTCAAAACATGGCCTCAGCACACAAGTAAATGACACACAATTTCCTCTTGCTCTTTTAGGATGCTCACTCTTGGAATCCAGTTGTCATTGCTATGAACAGGCCAATAGAGGTGTTATATAGAGAGGCCACAATAGGAGTTCCAGCTTTCGGTCCAGCTTAGGTCCCTGCTAATAGTCGGCATCAGCTGCCACATTTATAAGTAAGAATACTACCAAGTGATTCCAGCCTTGAGCCATTGAGCAACCTACTATCATAATGGGGCAGAGATAAGCAAATGAGCTCTGCCTGAATTTATGAGCATAATTAGATGGTGGTTTTACATCAATCATTTTTGGACAGGTTTTTTATGTAACAAATAGTAATTGGAGCAACACCTTAATTTTAATGGTGATCCTTGAATACACTGCCCTCTTTCAAACAGATAAAATCCACAAGACATCTAAGGAGCACATCATTGACCCAAAGAAATGTCTGCTTCCAGCATTGTACACTCCTTTAAAATACATGTATATATATGTATATATGTGTGTGTGTATATATATATATGTGTATATATATATACATATATATGCATTATATATATATTCCTTTTTCTCATCTATAGAGTATTTGCTATGTAGCTGCTATTAGTAGAGACCTAAGGCCAAGGTCCATTTTGAAAGCCCTGGCAGGGTCATGCTGGGGTCCAGGAAAGGGAAGCATGGATTTGATATCTTAAGGAAGCTTAGATTTAGAGAGGAAAGCTAATTCTGTTGTGGCATTTTCTTTCCTTTTCTTCCATTTACCATAAAATGATTTATCTTTAAATTCAGCTTTTTGTTAGTTAAGTAACTACAGTCAGCCTGCTTAGAAGTTTCAGAGAGAATTATTAGCTAATATTCAGGCTAGGATTAGAATGTTTATTTGTCTGGAATAGTGTTTCTTACATAAACTCCTCTGAAACTTGCAACCGAGATGGACAGACAGACTTCACCTGATTAAAGATCCAGAGACTCTGTTTTCTGACTTCCTTCTTAAAGACATGTTTAAGATTATCCTGTTCCTTTTCTTTGCTTTTGCACACAGCTACCACCTTGGTTTAAGTCTTACTTATGCTTCCTCTCCAGGATACCAGAAACAAACAAATAAAAAAAACAAATGGGTTCCAGGCTTTACCCACCTCATTCCACTCTGCCATATGATGTAATTCAAAGTCATTAATAAAATAACTAGAATATTAGGAGTAAGAATACCTGAGGTAAAGTCCTGATTTTGCCCCTTATAAGGTAGATAACTTAGATTAATTCCTTAACTACACTGAGCCTAAGCTTTATTATTTGTAATAAAGGGTTAAAATAGTGCCAACCTATAGAGTTGTTGAGAGGATTATATAAACCAATGCATGTAAATCACTTAAAAAATACCTGACATGCAGTAAGAAGGGACTAGTTATATAGTAAAACTAAGATGCGTGGAGGTCAAGCAATGAGAATATAAGAGGGGCATTTGTAAAAGAGTAAGAATTAGATCAATATACATAAAGCACCTGCTTTAATCCAGGAATTATGCTAGAAATATTTAAAAAATTGTATATTACCCTATCCATTAAGGTTTGAAAGTTTCAATCCTAAGAGACAGAGTCAATGGTGGACATGCAGAAGTTGCTGGGAAAGATGACTTTAGGTTTGAACATTTTGACTTGAGGTCTGATTGATTCATCTACATAGAATTGTGAAGAATTGAAGATTTCCTATTACTGATTGCTGGAGTCTCCCTGCTTCTTGTCACTGGAAAATTAACTGTTTATTTAACTATTAAGTATGCATTGCATTAATTAAAAAATTATGTTGTTCTGTGCTTGATTCTTGTTTTGCTTTTCAGACTAGATCGAGAATGCCTTGAGGACTATGCTTTCTTTGTTGCATCTGCTATATAAGCTTTTTATAAACAATTATTTTGTAAATATTTGTGTCAAGAAAAGTTTTCCAAAGTTTAGAATTAAAGCAAAAAGAAAAGAATCTGTTGTTTCAACATCATACTGGGGCATCATTTAAAAGGCTCACACAGGACTATTTAATTCTCTTGGAGAACGCAGCTGTATTTAGCTTTGCTTTAATTAAAGCCCAAACATTTTGAAGTAATATATTTACTTACAACTTCCATATAAATAGAAAAGGCAATTTCAAAGATTATTACCTTTGAGGACATTAACCAATTTTGTACCTAATCTAGCAATTTTACTCCTAACACTCATTTCGTAAAATGCTTATAATACTTAGTTTATCAAATCCCTTTGGAGCCAGCTATATGAGATTATTGGTTTCCTCATTAATAAGGTAGGAAATCTTTGGCATTTATTCATCCTATATTTTCATTGAAGTGATTTTTTTAATTTTTGAAAACTATATTCTGAATCTTGTTAAGCATGTGTGAACCAAGAGTTAGAAATTTATTGTGGATCACTGAATATAGCCAAATACTTATGACTCTAATTGTCCCTATTAGCACATTTTTAGATGTATCCCGTGATATTTGAATTATAGAATTTTCATTATTCATATGCAAATATATTCTATTTTTCATTTTGATTTATTCAATAAATCTGTGGGTTTAAGAGCACATTTTTAGGTTTCTGAACATGTGATAATTTTCGAGTTATTTTTTATTATTAATATTTAACTAAACTGCATTGTGGTCAGAGAGTCAACTCTGCATGATGTGCATTATTTTAATTTTGACGAGACTGGCTTTATGGCCCAGGATATGTTTTAATTTTAGAATTATTTCATGTATACATAAAATGTAGTCTATAGTTACAGAGTATAAATTTAAATTGCATCTATATTTTAAACTTGAAAGTAATTACTATTATTGTTTTCTGCAGTAAATATTTAGTACAAGTTACTAGTTTGCTTGTTCTTGCATTTCCAACACTTTGCTTGGGATGATTTTTCTTTTGTCTAAAGAATACTCTTTAGTATTTCTTCTAGTGCAATTCTAATGATCATTTTTATTTTTGCTTTTTAGTTTTTTTCCCCTTGTTTTAATTTTCTTTATTCCAGAAAAATAAGTTTTGCTGGATTAAGAACTTTAAGTTGGAAATTGTTTCAGTCTTTAATGGCATTTCATTATATTTTGCCCTCTGCATTTTCTGTGTTGAGTTCAGTTGACAGTTTAATTGGCATTGTTTGGAAAGTGTTTTTCTTGTTTCCTAATGGTTCTAATATTTTTATTTGTTTTTAGTTATTGACAATTAAAATTCAATGAGCTTGGGTATGAATTTATATTTTGTTAGGATTTTTAGAGCATTTTTTTGTGTGGCTTATTGACTTCCATTAGTCTTAGAAATTACAGCTACTATAATCCTTAATTATTACTTTTGCTTCTTTATCTCTCTCTCTCTCCTTTTCTTATGGGATTCTAAGCACGAATAAGTAAGACTTTCTTACTGTATTCTCTATTTATTTTGTACTATAATTTTGATCTTGTTTCTCTCTATTCTTTTTTTTAGGTATTATCTTCTAGTTCACCGATTATTCCCTTCAGCTACTTCTAATGTGTTGTTAAACTCATTCACCAAGTTTCTGTTTTAGGTCATTGCATTTGTATGTTCCAGGATTTCAATTTTTTGGTTGCATTTTCATTTCTCTGAAAAAAATTCTCTACCTTCTTCATGATAGAAACAGACATTTTAAAGGCCATGACTAACTATTCTAATATGTGGAGACTTGGAAGATATTTTATATAGTGTTTATTTTAGGATTTTTTTATGAATATAAAAGGTTTTCATCCTATTTTTAAACATCCAAGTGAGTGTTATTATTGTTTATTATATGTTGAAGATGGCAAGAGGAAAACCATTTGCAGATATATTTGAGACTTGGAATGATGTGTTTTGTTCCAAAGATGATTTACCTTTGTTCCTGCTAGGCACTTGGAGGCGCTAGAAATTTAGAGTCTTCTCCCACTTGGGGAGGAAATGTGTATGAAGCTGGGCTGCAGGCTTCACCAGGCTTTCTATTTTCTGGGTTCACCCTTATTGCTCTAATGCTGCTATTCTCAAAAGAAGGTTTATCACCATCCTTGAAGTGCTTGGATATCAATATTTATACCCCTAGCATTTCTGGAATATTGAAAGTGCTCACGTACCTCCCAGGTTCCACCTTCTGGATTCGACACACTCTCCCATTGGAAAAGCAGCCACAAATGCTAAAATAAAATTCCTAAGCCACCTCCATTCTCCCCTGGTAACAGGTTAGGAATTTCTCATGATCTTGTTAGCTCTCAGCTGCTACACACACACACACACACACACACACACACACACACACACACACAGCATTTCTAGTTTCTAGTTGTAGTTGGAATATTGGCCTGAATTACTTAGTCTACTCTCACCAGAAAATAAAATCTCCCCTCCTCACTTTCACACATAGCTCTTATCTGATCAATTGAACTTTTTAAAAATCAGAAACTGAATACTAATGTCTTTAAAGATCCGAAGTAAGTATCACAAAGTGTACATACTCGTTTCTTTCATTCATAGTAGATTAACATAGGACTGTGATTCAAAGATTATTTACTGTAATATTAAACATCTGTATCAAATTTTCAGTCTGATTTTCTAGTCCATGAAACATTACAACAATAAATTCTATCGGGGTAGGAATAGGAAGTAGAGTGACTTTGCTGGAGGTAAGCGTTCTAACTGCAGCCCAAGTAATAGTTGTCAAGGCAGAGTTAGTCAAAATGTGAAATAGCAGATAAATTCAAAAGAATATAGCAGTGAAAGGAAAAACAGTCCTGCCTACCTCAATACCATCTAAGAGCATTAATATGTAGTAATGAATATTTATAATGATGGCTTCATGCCCTGTATAAAAATACCAAATGTTGCCTAGTGAGCTCTACCTTTAAAAGGTATTGAGGTTTGTGATATATTTTAGTGTGAATTTCTTTATTAATTTTAAGCTTAGATTGGCAAATTTCAATTGTATTTTTTATGAGCAGCACTTTTTATGATTGCCACTGCAAGAGTTTTCTTTTTCCTGCCAAATTACCTTCCTAAATGGCCAATAGTAACTAATCTTTTAAATCCATGTTTCTGTATTGATTGTAAAAAATTATCCTCTATTTTCTGTATGAATATATCTTAAATCTTTAACTATTCTTCAACTTGGAATACACTCTTCAAGGCCATTTTTTACTTCATACCAAATAGCACTGAGCTGTTTTCAGTACAGAAAGAAGAAACGAAATATCGCTGGTACAGCAAATTTCTTTTTTGCTGAGTCTTATCCATTTTGGCCAGTGGTACATATTGGAGTCTTTAAATTATGACTTTTCTCTTTATATAACTATGATGTATAATAAATTGAACATCAAGCTGTGTGGACAGACTTTATTTATCTATTTACTTTGATCACTAAACTAAACCAATCTAGTACCTTATCTGACTTCAGCTTAATTCCCAGAAAACTGAATATATTTCCAAAGAGACTGGAATTTGGCCAAGAAACACTCTTTGATCTGTTCTACCAAGCAAATTATATACAATTATAGATAAAAATGTAAAAGAGAAAAAAAGAAGAACAATATTTGCAAGTCCAGCATATTTTGCTAACACAGACCACTAGTCATCCATGCCTCAAGGAGTTGGCCTTAGCAGTGGTGTGTCACCTTTTCTTCCTATTAAAAAAGGTCATTTTTTATTGTGATTGTCTAGAAACTGTTGCTGGAAATAATAGTGTGTAATATAACTGTAGATACCTTGAAAAGACCCTTAAGATTTATATCTTTCTCTTATATTTTATTGAGTATAGAAACACTAGTATCTGAGAAACTTAAATGAGCCTACTCTTCTAGTTAAAAAGCTAAGTGTTTAAAAAAGGCTATTAAATATATCTAACCCTCATTCCCAA
Source organism: Symphalangus syndactylus (assembly GCF_028878055.3). Lineage (NCBI taxonomy): Eukaryota > Metazoa > Chordata > Mammalia > Primates > Hylobatidae > Symphalangus > Symphalangus syndactylus. Next base: position 45,488,390 of record NC_072423.2, read on the forward strand.
TACCTAAATACTACATATTATCTTAAGACTCAAGTGCATTTGAAGTCAGAAAGGTAGACAACTTCAAAATGTCTACTATGAGAAATGACTGAGAATTCCTCTTGTTCTTCAATGCCCAGGTGTCAAAGATGCTAGTCATTCTACAATGTGCATGACAGTCACTCTTAGAAAAAAAACAATGGAATAAACCCAGATGATGGAACATTGTTTCTGAAAAAAAAAATAATTTAGGAGGAAGAAAATTCTAGAAATTTACAGCAAGGAATCTATAGAGGAAAAGTGTGAATATCAAAATATCTTGAACACTCAAGAAACAGAGCAAGGGCCCTGAGTTTCTGGAGGTTTAAAGATTGAGAAAACTTAAAGAGATATGAACCTTGTGGGTGAAGACATTGAAGATAATTCATCCCAGGCTGGTTTTGCTTCCTGGAAATTGAAAAGAGACTAACAAATTGGGATTCAAAAAGTTTTTCTGCCATACAACAAAATTAAAGTGAGAGATTTTGTGAAATCTAAATAGAATTAATACTGACAACAGCTCTGAAAGTGCACTAAACTGTAGTTTTGGATAAACTCTTGGGGAAATTAGTGGCTACAGATAATTAGGTGTTTTCTCCTAATGTCACTAATTTATTCTATGGTCCCTCAAACAGGATATCCTTATGCTGAGGCATTGAATCTGGTTCCTGGAACTCCTAGCATCAGAATTCTATATGAAATTCAGGGTCTTGTAATCTAGGGAACATCTCTTCCGGCAATAGCAGACCAGATTATTTTGAACTATGATTCTTACTGAGGACAATTAGAGATACTGAACAAAATATTAAAAGTAGAAGTATAAGAAAACTTTAAAGAACATCCAAGATAGTAACAATTTGGGGAGCCAATATCTTGGAGAAAGTAACACCCAGAAAGATGAACTCAGTTTTTAGTCTTGCTTTTCTCCTCTAGCCATTTCCTTATTCCGAAAGCTACAGTGAGTGGACAAGGAAGCTGAACGGTATTTTCTGCAGGTTTGCAGTGACAAAAATTGTAATTCAGCCACTTCCATGGTGTCATTTTTGAAAATAATATGTCATATTATTTTCTGACTATTTGATTGTTTTCAGTTGAATTGAAATTATGTAAAATTGTGCAGTTTCAGAAAGTTTCTTCTTGTTTAATCCTGTATTAAGAAATAGCAGAGAGAGCCAAACTGTTTCCTTATAAACTCCCACACTACAACCTCTTTCTGAGACTGAGCAAGCCTATTTCTGCTAATGTTTTCACTCTTCTATTGTTAACTAGTTTTTTTCTTCACTTGATTTCCACTGTAATTAATGGGAACTAACATCTGACCTAATACTCTCACAATATTCCTAAATTTCTTAATTAAATTTCAGTAAATGTTAAGCTAATGGAGGCCTGTGATTTTTGTAGTAGTGTTTCCTTTAATGGGCCTGGTGACTTGTACAAGGCTGAGTACCACATAAGTCATCAATAAATCTTTATTTAATTTTTAATTATTTGACCCTATACAACTTATTGTCTATGCCATTTATTCCAGCATAGGATCACATAGTTGCTTAAATTTTCTATTCAACCCACGTTTCTTGAACTCCTACTGCATTCCAGGCACTGTGCCATGATCTGGATGTACAAAACACAAAAGAGAAACAGCCTTCAAAAAGCTCATAGCCTAGGGAAGAAAGAAAACATACAAATATCACCTAGGCATACTTAAATTACTTAAATTACCCTGAAGCAAATGAATATAAAAATGCCCATAATATATAGTAAGGTAGTTCTTTTAGAAACAGAACATTAAAATTAGAAAATGGAAAACATTTGTGGCAGACGCATGGTATTTATAATAGATGCAAACAGCAAAAATTATCAAATCATCAAAATCATGTTATTTTGAATATGCTGTTCTTTAAATTGTTTAAAAAGTTTGAACATTATGGAACCTAGAATTAGTGTTTACCCCCACCCGCCACCCTCAAAATACTGACAGTAAACATTTAAAATAAATGTTTTGTGGGTAGCAAAGTGTAAGGTTTGGAACACAGAGCTGAGAAATATTTGACACAATTTACATGGGCTTACAATTTTTTAGGAGAAATACAGATACTTATTTGGAAATGGCATACTGCATCCCCAGCCCTTCCACTGTCTTACTTCTGAATTCCCCACCCTTCACATGCACTTTAGAATAGTCATCACTATTGAGTCTCTAGAAGTTGTTTGAACAGGACATTCTCCCATGTCACATAATTTTGCGTCTTCTTTTGTGTAGAATCTTTTTCCCTCATCTTCATTCCACTCTCAGTCCCCTCTCTCAGCTCACTCCACATTATCAGTCAAAACTCAGTATCTCCAGGAATTTTTTCTTCATTCACCCATACTGGACACATATCTAATAGTTTCCTTTGTTTGGATGATAGAGAGTGGATGACAGTGTGCTAAAAGATAAACCTAGAAGGACAGGAAGCACCTGGATGATGAATAACTTTTTAAGTCATTTTGAGCAATGGGAAGACATTAGTTTTAAGCAAAGAGTGGACATTCTAGTTCATTGATTTCCACCTTCCTGTTACGTTATCCTGATCAAATTCATATTTGCCTAAAATGCTAGTGAGAATATTTTGAGGGCTGAAATTCAAAGCCTATTTAAATTATGTTCAATTACACAATCTTATTGCTAATCCCTCTTATGAGTTTTAATCTCACATTTATATTTGTTTGTGGGCAATTTCTTGTTAAATATTTTTCACATAAAAATAGGCTCATGTAATGTAAGCTTTTTAGCAATGTCTTTTTATGACCTCATTTCAGTTAAAAGTGATTTTCTATCTCTACTATTCTAAAATTAATTTTTGTTGTTGTTGAAGTGTAGAAAAATTGTGAGCTAAGAAGTAGCAAACCTACCTAGAAGTATTGTCTTGCTATCCAGGCAAATTGTTTAGACTTTCTGAACCTCACTATTATTATCTACATAGTGAAAAATTGAAATAAAAGACATACCATGGCTACTTTCAGTGCAATTTTTTTTTATTTTTTAATTACCATTTCTTCAACACCCTCATTCAATCCTCTTAGCTGTTTTGTATCAGTCCAAGGAATATCGAATACACTGTTGTTTTTTCATTCTCATTGCTACTGGTCCCTGCCTACAACTTACCATGATTCTACCCTCTGTTAAAATTAACACTGTTATTATCACATCTTTGAGCAATTACACAAGGCTCTACACTGGATTATCTTAGCCTCTGTCTTCTTAGTCTCTGTCTATTTCAAACCAGGTGTATAACTTACATTACTGCTCTTGTCAAGAGGTTTCCCTTGCTCATAGAATAAAATTAAGACCTACAAATTAGGATCCAAATCTTTCTCAGGTGCCTTGTTCTCCATAATTTCCTAATGTTTCTATATCAACCTCTGGTCCAACCCCAAGGAAAACCAAAGGCTCTTACTTTTTATACAACTATTACTTCCCTCTCAATGCAACATTTTTCTTTCCATTCCTTAAAGGGTAATCCCTAAATCTCTGGGGAAGTCCTCACTGATGAACTCCATCCAGGAAAGCTACTTGTATCCCTTGAACACTTATGGTAGAGTTTCTATTTTCCCCAGCCCTATATTGTTTTGTTAACCTACAGGAAAAAAAATCATATCTAGTATGATCTCCAAATACATAACACTGACAATTAGGGTTTTGAGAGTTAAAACAAGGCAAAATAAGGAGTCAACAATTAATGTCGCAACAGCTCCCAAATACACTCCGTGCTATAGACTACAACACTGTTGATTTTGTTTACAGAATACACTTAATGTATTACCCTATTGTTATGATGGGGAAGATGCTGTTAATCCTATTATTTAAAAACAAAACAAAACTGTGCTTCAGAGATTTTATGTGGCTTGCCTAAGGATTTACAGCTGGAAAAGTAGAGCCAATGCTTGGACAGATCTCCTGACATGTAAGTTCAGGACTTTCATGGTAATCAGTCAATACGTGCATCAAATAACTTGCCATTTTGTAGGCAAGTAATTTTTGAGGTCAGAGAATATACCTTAATCATTATATGCCAGACTTTATCAACAATGTTTGTTGTAATGTCAACAAATATTTCACTAGCTCTTTGTTAGAATTCTTTGTCTTATATTAGTGCAACTTCCCTGAGTTCCAATGCTTTTTTTAAATGACCAGAATTATAAAGCTGAAACCATGATATCACTTGTCTCAAACATCTCATTACCTTCTTCCTTCCAGCCACACTTTACCTGTGGAATTTCTTTCTGAAAAAGCTGATATTAGCTAGTTATGTTGGAAAGGAACTGAACTTCCATCACATAAAGTATTAATTGCTGATTAGGCTTATAGTGTTTCAGTTTTCAGGGAAATTTCCAATTTAACTAGAAACAGTCCTGTAACCTGAAGGGACCAATTTCTAGTGGAATTATACCAGATAATTTGGTGAAGAGAGAGGAGAGATGTTTATGAGTGAGAATTCCTTTAAACCACATTCATGGTGATTGCCTAGTTGGCCTCAATCTAAAGTTAGATTTGGTTTCAATGTAATTTTTTCTTCCCTGTTTGCTAACAATTGTCTCTACGTTGCGCACAAAGATAAAGTAGTTGGAATTTCAGAAGCTTTCTGAAAGAGACAGGCTGGTTATATTCTTAGATGGTTTAGGACATTATTGCATAATTTCATTTCAGCAGAAGCAGTCAGTAAATATCCACTAATTCAACATTTGCAGAGGAAGACAGAATACTTTCCCTTTGTTCAACTTTGCCTGCTACCAGAGCATCATTCTTTTTCTTTCTTTATTGCCCTCTCTTAAAATATATAGCTATTTGGGAATGGTTGAATGTATATTTGTAAACAGATGTAGGTAGAGAGTGTCCACGCGTTAAATAGAGCTTATGAATTATTTACATATAAATACAAATGAGTTTATTAGATCTCTTTATTACAGCAAGTTTTGAGGAAGCAGTTACAAAGCACCAGAACAGGCAGAAGGGAGTGGTTTAATGAAATAGAATAAAGAATTTAGGAAGGGAGATAAAATGAGAAATGCTAGAACAGAATCTTTGCTTTAGCCTCGAGCTGGCAAAATTTCACCACTGACAAAACAAAATGGTGCCATGAAACCATGAAATCAAGAGGGTGACCCAGACAAATCTTCTTGTCAAATGGTATGTTTTTCCTGTTCAATACATCATCTCTGGTTCTTTATTTTTTCTGAAATAAATTCTCTCAGAGAAAACACACATTCTAGAAAATAAAATGTTCAAGCTACAAAATGACATCTCAATTACTTGCACATTCAATCATTCTTACAAGTAAAACAAAATTGATCAATAATGTTTGCTGTAGTGTGCCCCATTAAGCAGCTTTTCTTCCTACTATATCTCCATAAAGCTTTCTATTCTCAGAAGGACAAGGATTGAAAGAATAACAACAAATATATCATGAAGAAGAAAAGTATATGGTGTGTTAGATCTGTTTATGCTAATCCTAATTTATCTCATCCGAAGTGAGTAAGATGGGATTCTGAAAGCATCCACTTCTCATTCATGAACTTGCTTCCTACTCTAGAAGTTGTCTTTCCTGAGATGCATTTGTAAAAAAAACCATAGTTATTGACCTGCTATCTCAGATGTTCAGTTTGCTCTTGATTTCTATGGCCTTATTAAATTAATTTTGACTTGTCATCTTGACAGTTTCTTAATCTATATAATTTAAAGTTTCCTCTTCCCTCACCCCTCCCTCCGTAATACATTTTGCTACAGTTTTAGCTATGGTTTTACATATGTATCAGGAAATAAATTTAAACTACCTACCTAAGCAAACCAAAAATAATGTTATTATCCTTTCCCTTTTTTCTTCCCTTTGCCATTCATATTCAAACATATTCTTTCATACAATTGCAAACAGACAACAGTAATAGCAATGGATAATCTTTTAATTGATTTGTGTAACTGGTGAATGAGAAGAGGAAATAGTATTATCTATCATATATTTATTCTCATTTCATCATTATCTTTTGGTTCTTTCTCTCTTCTGCTCTCTTTCTCATCCCCCTTGGGACTACAGACTTCTAAAGCCACTGATGCCGGTGCCAGATCTGTAATATGTACTCAAGAAATGATTGTTGAATCAAGGAATAAACTATATTCTATAACACCCCATCTTCTCCATCGGCACTGGTTTACAACCATTATTAGCCTTTTTCTACATCTTAAAAATTTGTTAAGCTCTGTGACAACATGGTGTTCAATATGATTTATATTTATTGGGCACCAATTATGTGCCAGGTACTAAGCATAATTAATAAAACAATTAATAATCTTGGTTATTTTGGTGCTTTCATTCCAGCGAGAAAAGAGAGCAAATAATTAAAATTAACAAGTACAATACACTGTATGTACATTGAATATAAATGTAGAGGAGAAAAGCAGGGGAAATCAATAGGGATATTGAAAGGGGCTTCAATTTAGAGATAGTCAGTGAAATCCTCACTAACAAGGTACTATTTGCAAAATGGCTTGAAGTAGATGAAGAAATGACCTATGTCTGTAATGAGGGATACACCAAACTCAAAGGCGCCTGGAACATTCAAGGAAAACCAAAAGCACTGGCGTGGCTGGAGTAAAGAAAGAAAACGAGAATGTAGTTGATGACTGGATCATGCCATTATGGTTCTCTTGGTGACAAAGCCTGTATTGGTCTGCTTGGGCTGCCATAACAAAATACCCTAACCTGTCTTAAACAGTTCTGGAGGCTGGGAAGTTTAAGATCGTGGTGCTGGCAGATTCACTTCCTGGTGTGGGCTCTCTTCCTGGTTTGCAGATGGCCTCCTTCTCACTATGTCCTCACATGATGGAGAGATTGAGAGAGAGCTTATTGGTGTTTATTCTTACCAGACTACCAGTTGTTTTGTACCAGGACCTTACTCTTTGAACTCATTTAACTTTAATAACCTCCTTATAGACTTTGTCTCTAAATGTAATCAAATTGGCTGTTAGAGCTTCAGTATATAAATTTGGTGGTGGGGGGGTGTGCACAATTTAGTCCATAGAAAAGCTCTAAGGAGCAATGAAAGGCCACTCAGAGGAGTACTATCCCCTTGAAGTTTTCTGTGCACTGGGCAAATAGCTATTGAATTGCACCTGTTACTCCAAAGACCAAGAGGCCGGAGGGCACTTGGTGTCTGCCCTCAGTAATTTGTAAGGAGTTATTTGTACACCTGCATATTCACTCATGAATCTTCTACCCTCTGTTACTTATTTCAATATCTGTATTGCCCTATTCAAGATGTACTTGGGTATATCTTGATCCTCCCTGTGAAAGAACATGTAAAGGAGAGAAATACCATTTTCTCACCCATTTCAAGGGTCATATAATAAGACAGATTAACAAGAGAAAAGCATACCAAATTAATTTAAACAAATTTTTACATGACATGGGAGACTTAGAAATAAAGACCAAAAAACCCAGGAAAAACTTCATAGAATTTAAATATAAAAATACGAACAGTGGACAGTTGTGTAGAAGTATAACGGGGCAAAAAGGACATGATTTAATGCTAATTACCTGGGAGTGATGGGGTGTGTCAGAAAGGTTTGTCTGTTCAGATATTTCCTGTCCTCCAGATGGAGGTCAAGATCCATCCGACCTATGATCTACTTTAAGCGAGGTTAGTCAGATAACTCCTTTATGGCTAGCTCTCACACAGAAAGCCAGAGGAAGGTCAGATTGACCTTCTTGTTTCTACCATTTTTTTAATTGTCAATTTGCCCATATTTGAGAGTATTATATTCTGAGCCCCCAACATGCACAATCTTTAAGAATCATCTTTGATACTTTTCCTAACCACAGTCCCTGGATCAAGGCTGAGGTCATTGTGGAAAGTCAATAAATATCTTTACTACAGAGATATTTAATTTTTTAAATTTTTCATTAGGAAAGCTTTCATAGCCATGGTATAGTAAAATATTCATAAAATATAATTAGAGCTCTAAATGTGTTTTAAATCTCATATATGCATATTCATATGTGTATTTGTGTGCACTTATAATGCAACAACAGCTATGACAGAAGCAAACATTTATATATAAGATCATTTTGCTGTCCAAGATATTATGGTGATCATCCCAAAATTGTGTTTTCCCAAGGATAAGTTTGGATAAATAAAAACGCTCCATGAATATTCAGCTGTGCTTTTGGATTGAGATTTCTACTGTTCTGAATAAATTCCAAGAGCATTTCTACATTTAAGGTTCTATTACTTCTTGAAAGGCTAGCTCACTGTAGAAAAGAGAGTTTGATTTGCTGATGCTTTTAAGGCAGGTTGTGAGCTCAGTCAAAGACATCAACTAGAGAAATAGTTGTGTCATAGGTATGTTTTATGACTTTGAGCATTTCTACACAGTTAAAACTTTTTACTTATAAAATATAAGATAATCATTCTTACCAATTTTGCAATCAGTTAAATATAGCATGGATACATAAATACATTTTATCATTTATAAATTACATATCATTTACTAGATTTCAAATATGAAATATTTTTGGAAAACCCAATAATGAAATTATCAAACTGGCTCTCAAAACAAAATTATAATAAATGTTTATTAACATAAGCAAAGATATTGCTTATGAATGCAGGCAATATATTTGTATTCTATTCCTATCACAGTCCAGTTTAGTGACTTTGGGAAAATCATTTCTCTGTTTCCTTGAAATGTTTATTTGGAAAGAAAATGAAAACTGATTAACATGTAATATGTTTATGTAATAATGTAATATGATTAACATATTAACATGATGATGTTTTGGGGAAGATTCAATATTATAATGTAATGTAATAATAATGTATATTATTTTTCAATAATATAATATAATGCCTTCCTTAAAAGCACTGGCAAATCAAACTCTTTTCTACAGTGAGCTAATCTCTCAAGAAGTAATGTTAGTAAGCTGAACAACACTATTCAAAACTAAGGTAGCTTTTAAACCATCTAAAGTAGAAACCTTACCTTTAATAACTTTGAAAAAGTTTCTCCTCTTACTTTGGGAAAGATAGATAATTCAAATCTGTGATTTAAATATAGATCATGAACATGAAAGGCTGCATATACTAGAATACGAGAGGTTCAAATTGCTCTTTCTCTCTTTCAAAATTGGCTACTGGTAGAGGAAGTCATCATGCATCAAAAAATTTTACCTAAACTTTCCTGTTTTAGTTTTGGAATGTCCCTTGGGCATGATGATTGGGACCAGACAGACATCTGGAATTACCCATTATCCTGGCTATGATTTGGCATCTCCTAGGATGGTCCATATTAACATATTCCTGGATAGCAGAAGTTATCATACGCCTTCATAGCATAACTTGTGCATTTTGGAAAGCATTTCTGAGAACAGATTTTTTTGACAATGAACACGCCAAAGGCTTGACATGAAAAGTACTTATGCCTAATATCTGTCATTCTCTCTCTGCCAGTTCATCTTTCCTGGGCTGGCCCTCTGCCACACTGGCACCTGAAATGCAGCAAACAATGTGGCTGGATGCTGAAGGTGTGACCGTAATTTGCTGTTATCTTCCAAGCAATTACCATATGGTGCACAATTCAGCTCTTCATCTCCCTGTTTGTTGAGAGAATAATAACAATGACAATAATTCTATTTAATAATGTATTTTATCTTTATGGCCTATTTCATTCCCATATTTCTGTGCCTTTGAATAAATTGATGCAGGGAACCTTAGGTAACATTAAAGTTTAGTCACCTCTGCAGAGTAGGAGGCTATTGTATATAAAACAATTCTAAAGCAGGCTTGATGAAGGAATGAAGGGGATTAGCATATTGAAACAGGATTAGGGAGAATTTTTTTTTAGAAATTGCCAAGTGAAGCATGCCTTTATACAAAGCAGGCCCCATGTTCATGTTTCTGCTTTTCAATATCATTCCTAATAAATATTCTGTGACGTGTTGTATAGACTTCTGTATTTATTTTAGAGGAAACTTCTGCAAAAAGTACAATGCTCTCCTAACTATGCCTTGGGTTTTCTACTAGGCCATTATGAGAGCTTCTATAATGCTATCATAAATATTTCTTGGGTTTTCTGCTAGGCCTCAGATTCAAGTTATGTGACTGTTGATTTTACAAAACTGAACCACACTTTTCACAGAATTACAAACTAGAAGATTACTGTTTTAAACTTTATAAGGAATTGGGTAAAAACTGAGATATGTTTTAAAGTTTATTCACCCAATCAACATTTACTGAATAATATTGTGTAAAAGATTCAATGTTTGCCTAAGTTTTAGTCCCGGAAAACAAGGTCTTTGCATCACCATAATGAAGACTGAAAATTAAATCAAAGGTTGTGATCCAGGATGAGAGGGCCTATGGTAGTGCGTGTAGTAAATTTGGGTATCTGTGAAGTCTTTCTGGAGAAGATGCTCACTGTGCTTTACTTTATAGGGGGAGGTAGAATTAGTTTTATAAAAGAGAAGAATGTTTATCATGTCAGAAAACATGCACATAGTTATGGAGGCCTAACCTCCACTACATAGTCAGGAAACTAAAAAACACAGATGAGACTAATGTAGTATTTGTTGTTAAATATATCATCCCTTTTTATTTTCAAAATAACCCTATCAAATGGAAAACATAGGCATTCTTTTTCCCGTTTTATGGAAGAGGGCATGACTCTTCCACAGTTCAACTTAGATCACTAAGTTACTTGCCCAAATTAAATTATTATGACAAAAACATACAGCCTTGAGATTTTTCATTTTGTACTCTGTATCATGCACTACCTTGTGCTAATTCACATTCCATGAGAAAGATGGGCTATAATAAAGAGACACAGGATGATAAATTCATAAAATGGGAAGAGACTTTTGAGAAATCTCCAGAAGAGAATATGCAGCCGCTCTCCTTATTGCAATCTACCGAGAATTTCTTCCTGGCCCCATAGCCACTGTTTATTTTTATTTTTCTATTTACTGCATAAAATTAATCACTGAAACCTTTCACATATTTAAGTACTAAATAGCCTTTTCTTCCAAGTGATACAAATATAACATTGAATATAATTTCAAAAATTATTGTTGGATAACTTCCGTGTACAAGATATATTGGAGTTCCTAACAAAGTATATGGAAGGTTACAAATATGAGTGTAGAACTTTCAATTCCTGTAGTGGACAGCAATTCAGTAAGGAATACTGACTGGAGAAGCTCTAAGTGGAGATAGAACAGGTACAAACAGCATAAATGTACACTGGGAATTTCAAAAAAAAATTCTAAATTCATTGTGAGGTTACGTGGAAGATTTATTAGAGGAAGGAGAGTTGGACTGAAATCTAGAGAAAACCATAATTTCAACAGATGTTATAGGATCAAAGACGTTGCAGAGAAAGGGACCAAAAAAACCTAGGACACATTTTATAAATAGAGTAATGAAGTGAGAATGTTAATATGGTGAAAGACACAACTGGAAAGCTTAGAAACTATAGAGAAATTTATATTGCAGGTAATTATTAGGAATTAAAAATTGTAGTTGTGTTAATATTGATTTATTTTCCTCTGAATATATAGACTATTTATATGTATTTGTAGGTCGATCTAAGATATAATGATATAGATAAATGATATAATTATCCATAGTCATAAATATGAAACATCAAAAGCATTTTAATCTCAATTTCATCATTTATAGATGAAAAAAACTGATGTCTGAAAAATTATGATGCTTATACAAAGTTATGAAGATAATTAGCAACAAAAACAGGCTATAAAACAAGTGTGAATTATCAAGCCTCTAGGATGGCATTGTGCACACACACAAAAAATGTCTTTAAAATGGCATAGAAGAGCTTCCTAATCTATTCGGAATTTACAGTTCTGGTTTCATTTCCGTCAGCATACTCCATTCTTACTTGTATTCTCAAGTAAGCTCCCAGCTTGTTTTTCAAACCTTAAAGCCATTGCAAATGCTGGTCTTTCTTCCAGAAAGTTCTTCTTTAGTATGGATATTCGCATATATCTACCCAATTCTTTGAGGAAAAAGAACTGTGATATGAAGACAACCCTGACCCTAACTTCAACTTCACACAATGACATGGGGTTGTGATAGGTAAACCTTGAACTGGGTGATATCTGGATATTACCATGAGATTTATTTATTTATGTAGTTATAATTCATAACCTGCTTACTTCCAGAAAGGATTTGAGTCAGCTAGCTAAAAGTTAAAATACTCAGAAAAATCCTATTTTGAAGTTCTTTGATGTGAAAATTATACTGCACGAGTTGGCATGCCGAGAGTTTCTCCTCTGATTTCTGCCTCCATGTCTGATCCATTTCAGCAGTGCAATTGCTTGATGATTTTTTTTTTTTTTAAGGAAATTTAACTGAAGAACTCACACTCTCAGAAATGCTTTGATTTTACTTTGGTTTGTGCTCAGGGCAAAGGTTTTGGCTCTGCCTTTCTCATCCCACAATTGTGAATTCACTTTAAATAAAACTCAAAAGGAAATCAATGTCCAGTGTCTTGGCTGAAAAATAAATGAAAACAAACATACAGGATGAAGTAAACATCCAGGCTTCTGTAACTAAACTCAATAATAAAAAAAAAAAATGTGATAAACCTAGAGGACTCTATTTCTGTCTGTTTGGAAATGCCCAAGGGCTAATAATTAGCGAGCTAGGATATTCTTCCTCTTCATTGCTGGTCCTAACATTTTGTGCATGAGGTAGGAGATCTTAAATTTTTCTATAAGCATTTACCTGCCTATTGGTTGTTTTCTGATACCTTAAAACTCTCTCTTCATACTCCTCCCTCCCTTCCTTTCTCCTTCCTTACTCTTGAATTTGGGTTAAGGTTATTGAAAGGCCCTCTTGATGTAACATACTGTTACAGTGATGGGACTTACAGTGCATTATAATGAAGCAAATTAAAACATAGATCAATTTTCATACTAAATTCTGTAACAATTTAGTTATTTAACTAAAAATGTATCTTTTTGTGTGTGAAGTCTTAAGCAAAAAGCACAGTTTTCAGGTGCATCCAAAAGCTGCAATAAGGCCGGGCGCGGTGGCTCACGCTTGTAATCCCAGCACTTTGGGAGGCCGAGGCGGGCGGATCACGAGGTCAGGAGATCGAGACCACGGTGAAACCCCGTCTCTACTAAAAATACAAAAAATTAGCCGGGCGTGGTGGCGGGCGCCTGTAGTCCCAGCTACTCGGAGAGGCTGAGGCAGGAGAATGGCGTGAACCCGGGAGGCGGAGCTTGCAGTGAGCCGAGATCGCACCACTGCACTCCAGCCTGGGTTACAGAGCGAGACTCTGTCTCAAAAAAAAAAAAAAAAAAACAAAAGCTGCAATAATAAGTAAGTAATCTGTGGCTATTGTATTAAAAAAATAACATCAGATGCAAAGAAGAGCTTAAGAATGATCCCTTCTAACATGCTCACAAGGGCAATAAAACTAACCAACCTCAGTTGAAAAATTAAAGATCACTTTGGAATTTTAAAGCTTGTCAAAGGAAAAGGTGAGAACTCCATAAAATATCAAAGAGAAAGATATAAGAGCAAGAGAAGAAAGCCCAGAAGACTGAAAGGAGCCTTGAAAGAATCACTTGAATCTGAACCTGATTTGAAATAAGGAATCCTGCTAATTATTCTTTGTTTCTTGATTTCTGGGTTTTTGTTTGTTTGTTTTATTTTTTTGAGACGGAGTCTCGCTCTGTCCCCAGGCTGGAGTGCAGTGGCACAATCTCGGCTCACTGCAGCCCCTGCCTTCCAGGTTCAAGCAATTCTCTTGCCTCAGCCTCCTGAGTAGCTGGGACTACAGGCACGCACCACCACGCCCAGCTAATTTTTGTATTTTTAGTAGAGATGGTGTTTCACCATGTTGGCCAGGATGGTCTCAATCTCTTGACCTCGTGATCTGCCCGCCTTGGCCTCCCAAAGTGCTAGGATTATAGGCATGAGTCTCTGTGCCTGGCCGATTTCTGTGTTTGTTTGTTTTAAATATAAAAATACTGTTCTTAGTTCCTGCCTAATTTAATGACACACTCTGTCCTTCCCTGGGACAAGCATTGGGTTCTAATTCACTTCCAAATGTCCAGGCCAGACTAGCAAAACTATGCCATTACTGAATAAAAACTATGCCTTTAAATTTTCACTTATTCAACAATTTGTTTCATACAGGTTTGTATATTCACAGCGTTTCCTCTTCCAACTTCTAAGAAATCTGAAAGAACAAATAGGAAATGCTTAGAAAAGCTATGTTGGTTTAGATGAGAAATAATCAGGAGGATTAAAAGGCCTTGGACTGGAATAAAAAATAAATAAGGGACTTAGATGAAGTAGATTGTGACAATGTGTTAGGAGAAAGATGAAAAGGGTTTTGGAGCATTTTATAAACTCAAAGAATTTAACTCCCTTTGATGTGCCTTTAAGAGACTTCCACAAAAATTTACATTGTATTTTGGTATTTTTTGGAAGTCATATTTTGTGTTTTATTGCTGTATCATCATATAGGTCTAATAACACTGAGGAGATGATACACAGTTCCTGCCATCATGAAATTTGAGGTGCAAATGGTAAGGACCACCCCCACCACAATAATGACAAAGTGCCATTAAATTTACACTTATCTCAGTGAATATTTTCTGTGACTTCTCTTATTATCATCTAGACTTGTACAGAGAGTCCTTGACTTACAACAGTTTGGTTTGTGATTTGGGGGATTTACAATGGCCATACAATCATTCCATTTTTCCTTTTCAGTACAGTATTCAATAAATTACATGAGATATGTAACACTACTATAAAATAGGCTTTGTGTTAGATGATTTTGCTCAACTGTTGGCTGACGTAAGTGGTCCTAAGCACTTTTAAGGAAGGCAAGGCTAAGCTATGATGTTTTGGAGGTTAGATGTATTAAATGCATTTTCAACTTATGTTGGGTTTATCAGGTTGTAACCCCATTATAAACAGAGGAACATCTGTGTTGTCTTTAAGGCTTTTGCCAGTCTGAGGGAACTGTTCATGGACAGGGTTAGGGAGGGTGAGTCCTCTCTATCCTCATCACACTTTGCCCTGTATCGTGTCTGTATTTTGTGAAGATAGAACTACTTGAAAATTTGAAGACAGATCATATTGGTTTCAACTTTTTAATTTTTATATTTACTTCCAGGCTTAAAACACTCACTTTAGTGCATGATATTAATTATTACTTAGATTTGTCCACAGCTATTAAGTAAATTATCTATAGTATTAGAAAATCAGTTAATACATAAAAATATAAAGAATTACTCTTCCTGGTCATGTACCATGGATTTTACAAACTATGACTGTTACATTAGCCATGACCTGATTCTCAACAATCATGGTTTCAATCAAATGTCATGTGCTTCCTAACGTTTGCTAATTGATAGTGATAACTGACTAGACTAGAGCACTTAGTATTTGCCAAGCCTCAGTATGAGTATTTTCAATATATTAACATATTGAATCCTGCCAGAAATCCCTAAGGCAGGTGCCATTATTACCACCATTTACAGATGAGAAAACTAAGGCAAAGAAAGCCTAATTAATGTGCATGTAGCCTTACTGCAAATGGAATAACCAGGATTCAAAACCAGTTTTGTGGCTTGTAATTGGTTTTTATGATTAAATCCACTTCCATATTAATGCATCTGTTGAACTTAGGATCATCATCACTTCTATTCTAAGGGGCCAAGCAGTGAGTTGGATTGACACATGCTAATATGTTTAAGGAGAAACTTGGTGATGTCTAGTTCCTTTGTCCCAGACACTTCTCTGCTCTTTATATTTCAACAATGGCCTCGTAGAGGTCATTCATATTAGATTCAGAATTGGTAAGAGTACCTTCATGTAATTTCCTCATTTGAATCCTCCTAATAATCAGCTAGTGAGATGAGTACCATTTCCCCTTTGTACCAGCAATCTGGCCCAAATATCAAAAAGCTTACATTATCTGCTGGGCCACAGAGCTGGTCTGTGCTATAGTCCAGAATCAGACCACATTGAATATATATATATATATATATATATATATATATATATATATATATAGGCTTTTTCCACACTATTATATTGACTCTTCTGACTCCATAGCCTTCAAGAATGTACAGTCCAGAAAATATCCTAATGAAAACCTATTACAAGACAAGAATAATAATAAAATGTGAAGCAAATGTTATGGGGGAAATTTAACTGCTTTCACCTTGTAGAGCCCCAAATATTCATCCTCAAAATTAGGAACAGTCTCAAGTTTGACCATGGGTTTTGTTACTGTTTTTTTCATAAAGGAATTTTGATACAATAATGAATTGAATTATAAATTATTTCAGTGATTGACTGACTCAAATTATAAAGTAATGTTGTGATAATGAGTTGCTAGGACTGAGAAAAAAATATTTACCAAGGACATCAAAGGCAAAATGTGTAGGCCCGGCTTCTAAAATATAAGCAACTTTCCTCAGCTGAAAAGACAGGCAAACATTGAATTATAGAACCTTCTTCTATGACACACCTCTAACAGAACAAAGAAGATTTTCAACTAAGAACATAATCTTGATCCTAAAGAGAGATAAGACTTTTTCCATTCTTCATTATTTGAGTAACTTATGAAATATGTATTTTTATCTGTTTAGCAATTTTGAGAAATAGAGATCATAATAAATTCTACCACCTTTGCCAACACCGCACATCACTGTATTTTGGTTCTGGAAATCAAGAAATTAAACTTATCCCTATAATGTCAAAATTGGTAAACTTAACAAAACTTGAGATATGAAAGATATGTTACATTTCATACTCAGATTGAACTAAAGCAAATATGAAATTAAATTAATTCTCTATTTGCTTTTGAGGGTATGTGTGTACGTCTGTATGGCTACAAAAATAACAATGTAATTCAATTTGTGGTTTAGCATTTTCAAGTGATTTTCTTTGATTGATAGAAACACACACATATGTATATGAAAGATATTTTGTATAAATAAGGGCAAAGGAAAATCATATTAACTGAGGCGGGCAAATGCATTTAAGCACTTATGATACAAGTAAAAATTAAATAAATGATTTCTTGTAAGAAACAGGTCTACACACTAACAGACATCGTAACTCTCTTATTAATTATTGACTGATTTATCCCACAGTCAGACTGATGTTGTGATTTAATGTTCTGAGTAAGTGAGGAAGAAACATAGATTCAAGTGATCATTTTAGAATGTGTAGTAGTTTGAATCAGAGATTTACTTTTGGGATTGAAAGACAGAATGGGTTAGAGATAGGGTGAGAGTAATACAACTTAAAATAAATAAAGAGAGTAAGAAAAGATAGAAAAGTGTAGTATGTTAAATCTGCATAGTAGAAACTGCTGGGCAATTTCGCTTAAAGAATCAGATGTTGTATCAACAATACCCAAAGACACTGAGTAACTGACAAATCTCCACTTCATCTCGTATTGGGTTCCTGACTTCAAAAGCAATTTTACATTGGCTAAATGCAACTTGATATAAGAATATAAAAACGACGAAAGCTGCTATTTGGAGTTTCAACAATAAAGGAGCAGAAAGATAATTCCATAGATTGATTTTCTCTAATCTATCTTCATGCTAAACAAAAGCTACATTCACCTGCTCTTCTATGTGACTATGTTGTGGCTATGTGTATGTGGACTCTGCCATCTCTCTCTGTCTCTATCCCTCTCTTGTGGCCTCTCTCTATTATTAATTACACTTAAATTTTATTCCAAGATCTTGCTTTTCAACCACTTAAATATTTCATTCTGATTAGACTGAAAAATTCAGTGCAAGATTTGTGTGTGTGTATGTGTCCATGTTGACATGGGTATATGTGTGTACATGTGTGCCCTGAAAGGGGGTAGCGTGGGTAAAACTGATGACAAAGATGGATGGAGAAGTGTAAAAAAAAAAAAAAAAAAAGAAAGAAAAAGAGAATAGGATAAATAGCCTCTGTTGCCAGGATATAGATAGAAACAGTCTTTCAGGTCTTCTGTAACATTTCAAGCAGCCCTGTGGGGGGATGAAAAGGTGGAACTCAAACTGTTGGGAAAGGAATTTGGAGGAAATGGTGTCATCACCAAAGGCATCTTTACCAGGCTCCCTCCTGCGCCCTGAGCTGCAACTAATGACCTCCCCAACTTTGGCATCACAAAGGATTGTTAGATTAACCATTTTGATGTCATTGATAAGCAAATTCACTATGATACTGGCTTAATCTGATTTTTAACACCCACCTTATTTAATCAACCAGTGTTTTAGCTGTAATGACTGTTAACTCACATTAAAATTGCTAAACCAGCATAAATGGTCAAATTTCTCCAAATGATTTGAAAGAGGTTGTGGGTAACTCAATGTGACAAATTTGTGCTACAGCTGAGCCTTGTTAAAGAGGTGAGAGCATTTTTACCTTACTCAATTTATAAGAATCTATTAAAATTAATTTTTTGGTGAGTGAAACTTCTTTATGAAGCTAATCGCAGGGTTCAGGAAAAATACCCAGGTTTGGGGTTAATGACTTTAGATCAGGCTACTTCCAGAAACGCTGGAGAAGTGGAGTGTTATTAGTCCATTTTCACACTGCTATAAAGAAATACCTGAAATAAAAAGAAAATAAATATCTGAAACTGAGTAATTTATAAAGGAAAGGGGTTTTATTGGCTCATGGTTCCACAGGCTCTACAGGAAGCATGGCTGGGGAGGCCTCAGGAAACTTACAATCATGGCAGAAAGTGAAGGGGAAGCAGTCACATCTTACATGGCTGGAGCAGGAGGAAGAGAGAGAATGGGGAGTTGCTATACACTTTTAAACTATCAGATCTCCTGAGAACTCACTCACAGTCATGAGAAAAGCCACCCCCATGATCCATTCACCTCGCACCAGGCCCCTCATCCAAATTGGGGATTACAATTCAACATGAGATTTGGGTGGAGACACAAAAATCCAAGCCATATCATGGAGTTATAAACCATAAAAATTGAAGAGAAAATTTACTTGGGCTATACACTATTTACAAATAACAAAGTCATTTTTCAGGAATTCATGATATGGACTTCAATAGGAAATTTCTTTTATTCAAACATAGAAGGATGGTTTGTGGGCTCACATAGGAACTTATTTCAGAAGGGCCTTACATATGGTTTAAAGTTTTGCTGTTGCCATCTTAAAATTGTTAATTTTTGAACAAGGGACTATATAATTTTATTTTGTACTGGGCCCTTCAAGTTTTATAACTATGTTTGCAGGGCTGGGTGGGGTGGGGGGAGAGGGTGCTACTGGAATTATAGAAAAAGGGGATCTAGATATTGAAGCTATGTTTGATTTCTAATTATAATTTCATAAACAATAGAATCAGCTCAAAATCTATACCATTCCCTCCCAGGACTAACAACTTATGTATGCATATAAATGTAAGGAATCTCTGGGCTCACTTTGCTATGGTCTTCTGATCCTTGTGAAGCGGGAAAAACAAAACAAAAATTCTGAGTGTATGATTTCGTTAAAATCTTCATCCTAAACTTTATACAGTAGCGGTTTATATAGTAGCAGATTGTTTGGCAGAATACCAGAGATAAAGTTATACAACCTGGACAGTTCACATTCACTTTCCTTGTACCTAGCAGGGAAACTGGTTATTGCATTTTCCAGAAGATTGAATTGTTATAATCACATTACGTGTTATAATAATATTCAAATAGCTCCCAGTGTTTGGCGGACACTTATCTGTATATTCTCAAGGGTTTCTTTTTTTTTTTTTTCTGTCTCAGAACACTTTAGTTAGCCAAATGCGGGAATATTAGAGAGTCCTTGGAAAGGGCAGTTTCTTGATCTATTAGACACATGAGGATATCATTAAATTAAGATAACAAATGGAAAGACTGTCCTCATATTTATGACCCTAAGAAAAACCACTTTCATTGTCAACTGAGGTTACATTTTTATCAAATTAGGAGAGGTTAATTATTAACATTTTTCTCAGAGGTTAAGGGCAAAACTAGAATATGACTTTTTAAGTACAAGAGTTGGAATTTACTTTTTTCGTTATCTGAAGATAAACAGAGCTTTTCTAAAAATAAAATCAAAACAAACAAACGAAAACTCAGTTTTATTCTATTGATTTTATTTCTGAAGCATCTCTTGATCATTTCACTACTTTTTACTACAACTGTCATCATCTTAGTATAAGCCAGAGTCATATCTAACCTAAGCTCCTGGCTAAAACTGATGTCTTTTGCCCTCCGTGTGACTTCACTCCAAGTTATTTTTTTACATTGTAGCCAATAGGATCCTCCTAAGCCACAAATCTGATGAAATTACTTTTCTAGTAAAGACAGGGTTCGAATGGCTTCCTGCTTTTCTTGTAATAAAGTTCAAACTCCCTAGTTCTGTTTCTATCACTGTCTAACACAGATCTCATTTTTTATTAGTATTTTCAAATTCTATTTTCCTGACTGAAGGGAAAATTTTTTTCTAAAACCTTTAGAGCCACTGGTTTTACATTGTGGAACCAAAAACCAAAATTTCTTGTTTTATGGGGTTTGTACTTTAGTGATTAGCATATTAATATCATAAGAGAATTAATATGATACTGTTCGGTAGTCCTTAGTGCTATGACAAAAACTACAGCAATCAATATATAAGACGCTGATGTCAGTAAAATGATGAATTAGGACATTCACAGCAAGACTGGAAGAGAGACCATTTTTTCCAATTCACAGAAACCAACCCAAGGATATAAGGATTACAAAAGATCAGGCAAACGTGACATCACCAAAGTAAACTAATAAAACTCTAGTAATCAATTCTAAAGAAATAGAAATTCATAGACTGCCTTACAAATAATTCAAAATGATAAGCTCAAAGTAGCTCAATGCACAACAAGAGAACAGAGAACGACAACTAAACTAAATCAAGAAAACAATATATGAACAAAATTTGATGTTCAATAAAGATATAGAAACTGAAATAAAGAACCAAATGAATGTCAAGGAGATGAAGAATATAATAAATGAACTGAGAAACTAAATAGAGATACTTCAACAGTAGTTGTATTTTAAAGGAGGAAAAATAATCAATGAACTCAAAGATAGTTGATTTGAAATTATTCATTTAGAGGAATAAAAACAGAAAAGATTGAAAAAGATGAAGAAAGCCTATGTTACTTATGAGACACTAAAAAATAAACCAACGTATGCATTGTAGGAGTTCAAGAAGGAGAAGAGGAGGAAGACACAGAAGACATGTTGTATAAACCATGTCTGAAAACCTTTAAAACCTAGGGAGGGAAATAAACATTCAGATTTCTGAGATATAAAGGTTGCCAAATACCTTCCAGGCAAAAATATCTACACTAAAATACATTATAAATAAATTATCAGAAGCCCAAGAAAATAAAAGATATTGATGGCACCAAGAGAAAAGTGACATGTTACATACAAGATAACTTTCCTGAGACTATCAGTGAATTTCTCAGCAAATACTTTTCAGGCCTAAAAACATTTGGATAATATATTCAAAGTACTGAAAGAAAACAAAACAAAATAAAACTCTCAACCAATAATACTATCCTAGTTTGTTTGTTTGCTATAAAGGAGTACCTGAGGCTGGGTAATTTATACAGAAAAGTATAATTTGGCTTTTATTTGGCTCATGGTTCTATAGGCTGTACAAGAGCATGGCATCAGCATTCATCTTATTGGCTTCTGGGGAGGGCTTCATGCTGCTTCCACTCATGGTAGCAGGTGAAGAAGGGTCAGCATTTCACTGCAAGAAAGAAAGAGAAGGAAGTGCCAGGTTCTTTTCAATGACCAGTTCTTGAGGGATCTAAGAGTAAGAACTCTCTCTCATAAGAACACATCATCCTACCAGGCCCAACTTCCAACATTAGAGAACAAATTTTAACATGAGACTCAGCAGGACCACCCAAACCATATACAAATTATAGCAAATATTTTACATAACAAAATTGTCCTTTAAGAAGAAATGAGAGAAAAAGAGGCTAAAGCAAACAAAAACTGGGATTATTTTAGCACTAGATCTGCCTTATAAGAACTAAAAGTAATTTTTCAAGGTAAAGCAAAAAGATTGTAAACAACAACATGGAAGAATATAAAAGTATAAATCTCATTTCTGAAGGTAAATGTAAAGACAAACAAAAATATTGTTATACTGTAATGATGGCATGCAAATATTATACATTAATTAATAAATTAAATGAAAAAAGTAGTAATTGTAATCAATATAGAAAGAAGTAAAATCTGATCTTAATTATATAAAGTGTGTGTTTTTTGCATGTGTGTGTTTAGAGGTAAAGTGTATAGTTTCTTTAAACAATTGAAGATAAGTTGTTATCAGCTTAAAATAGGCTGCTGTAACTATAAAATTGTTCTATGCATACAATGATACACACACACGTATACATGACATATGGTAGTTACACAAAAGATTAAAGAGAAATAAATTAAATCATACTACTACAAAAAATTGCCACAGATAAGAGAATAAGAGAGAAACATGGGAATTGCAAAACAAATATAAAACAATTAGCAAAATTGCAATATTAAGGTCAATCCTATCAATAATTATCTTAGATATAGATCAAGTAAACTCCTCAATCAAAAGACATAAAGTGGACAAAGTAGATATTTTTAAAAGGAGCCAAGCAGAAATTTTGCTGTTAAAAACATAAATACCGAACTAGAATATTCCATAGAAAGCTTTAACAACAGACTCAATAAAACTGAAGAAAAAATCAATGAGCTCAAAGATTAATTATTTGAAATTATCCAGTCTGAGGCACAACAATAACAACAAAGGGGTGAAGAAAGTCAGTGGTCTATGTGAAACCATCAAGCAAACCAATTTACACATTATGCTATTTCTAGAAGTACCAACAAAGAGAGAGGAGAATAAAGCTTATTGAAAGAAAAAAAAGTGACAGAAAACTTCCCAAATCTGACGAAGGAAATTACTAGATCCATGAAGCTCAAATAAGTGTAAGTAGAGGCTATATACACAGAACTTTTCTGAAACACAATATAAACAAATTCTCAAAAGTTAAATACAAAGAGAATTTCGAAAGCAGCAAGAGAAAAGCAAGTGAACACATACAAGGAAAACTCCATAGGACTATCAGCAGATTTCTCAGCAGAAACCTTGTAGGTGAGGAGAGACTGGGATAATATATTCAAAGTTCTGAAAGAAAAGGAAAAAAAAACACTACCACCCAAGAAAACTATAGCTGTCAAAAATATCTTTCAGAAACAAAGGCAAGATAAGCACTTTCACTTTCCCAGGTAAGCAAAACTGTGAAAGTTCAAGACCACTAGACTTGCCTTACAAGAAATACTAATGAAAGTTCTTCCAGTTGGTAAACAAGGCCACTTACAACATGTAACATGGGAAAGTGTAGAATTCACTGTAAAGGTAAGAATATAGTATAGTTCAGAACACTATAATACTGTAATGGTGGTGGTTAAATCATTTTTGCTTTGGCATAAAAGTTAAAAGACAAAAGTGTTAAAAATAAGTATAGGTACAAAAATTTGGTAATGGACACATATATGTAAAAGATGTATATTGGGATATATACAACATAAAACATGGATGAGAAGAAATTAAATATAGGATTTTTGTATATGGTTGAAGTTAACTTGTTATCACCTTAAAATAGATTGTTATAAGATATTTTATATAAGCCTCATGTAATCAAAAAGGACAAGCCTATAGTAGATACACAAAAGGCAAAAATAAATAAATCAAACATAGCACTGCAAAAATATCAAGGTCCTTCCTTAGTGGAGTAGGCAGCACATCAGTCTCATAATCAAAGCATAGCACTGCAAAAATATAAAATCCTAAATTAGGACAGCAAGCAAGAAATAATGGAACAAATGTACTACAAAACCATCAGAAAAAAATTAACAAAATGGCAGTAATGCGTTCTAACATATCAATAATTACTTTAAATGTAAGTGGATTTAATTTTCAATTAAAAGACAGAGTGAATGGATTAAAGAAACAAGATCTATCTATATGCTGTCTACAAGAGATTCACTTTAGCTTTAAAAAAATACGTAGTCTAAAAGTGAAGGTATAAATAAAGATATTCCATGCAAATGATAATGAAAAGACAGTAACAGTGGACATCATATCAAAAATTGTCACAAAAGATAATTAAGGTCATCATGTAATGATAAAGGAGCCAATTCATGGAGATGACATAATACTTGTAAATATATATGCACTGAAGTTTGGAACACCTAAGTGTAATTCAAATATTAATAGAACAAAAGGGAAAAGTAGACAGCAATGCAAAGTCCCCTTAGTTAGGGACTATGATACCCTGCTTTCGACAATGGATACATTATTTAGACAAAAATTCCTGTAGTAGAAAACACGAGAAGAAACTGAGAGAGAAACCTAAAGGAAATTTTATGTGGTTGCAGCAGTGTGAACACAGGCAAGATGGGTTAAGAAATGTTGCTGGAAATGAGATCATGCAGACAATTGTAAGACATGGGAAGAACTTTATGTTTTAGTCTTAAGTACGATGGGAAACTACTGAAGTCGAAGTGGAATCATCACATTACCTTATTAGGTTTTGGAAAGTGCATCTGGGTTACCTCAGGAGAATACACTGTAGGGGAAATAGTGGCATCAGAAAGTCCAGCTGGGAATTAGGAGTTCATTTGCATAGTCCAGGAAAGAGATTCATACAGTTTGAGCAAGCTGAGGGTAATTTGATTTGTGACAGAATTCAATGATAGATTTTAAGTGTAGTAAAGCCAGGCATCATGGGTACCCACAAGGGTTTTACCCAGTAAGTAGGTAAATGACTGTAGTATTTACTGAAGAAGACATCAAGGAAGGAAAAGATATTTGTGAGCTATGGAAGGAGGTCCTATACAGTTTACTTTTAACATAGAAAGTTTCATATATTTTGGTAGAGATTTTTAGATGCTCCACAAGCCCATTCCTGCTAGAGAAATACAGGAACACCACATTATTCTGCCTTATTTATATCTTGTTTGGAACTCTAAAATGTGGGAAGAAGTGATATAAGGCACTTCTGAGCTGTCTATCTCTGTATCTCTCTGTGTCTTTGTCTCTTTTCTGAATATCTACCAGTAAAATCGTTGACATAGTATTGACACACAGTGGAAGGGGTCCTCTTGGAGGAGAGTTACTCAGAAAGGCCACCTTTATTAAATTTTATTACTCAGAGTCAATAACCAGACAGAAACCACAAAGTAATATGAAGAAGAAAGATATAAGAATTATTAAGTAAAACAGAGTAACAAGCGTTTGGCTAGAAAAACTTATGAGAATTTTAAGGAATAGAAGAATAGCAAAATACAAGGGGTAGCCTCTATCTTTAGGACTGAAAGAACACTTAAGAAGAAACTGTCACCCCAGGACTGAGATTCTTAACTTATGGAGCTGGTCCTGCCCTTGACGCATTGAATGTAAAATTCGCTGTAGTGACACCCTAGTACAGCTTGATGAAATGCCCACTATCTGGATCTTGCTAGAAATTTAGCCTCTAAGGTATCAAGAGGGGCAAAATACCTCATTTGAGGCACTTTGCTATTAAACTACTTAAGGGGATTGATGGCCCCAGGTGGGTGGGTGCTGATAGCTACTATTCACATCCATAGCCATATCCTGAAGAAGGCTTCCACATGCAGGAGACAACACTGAAGAAGGTATAGGTACGGCAGGAGACTGACAAGAAAGTGCATTGAAGCCCTCAAATTAGTGCCTTCTATAATGTCTCCCTCATGCCTACTGCTGACAAAGCTTAGCACCATATGAACTAGCAAAGTAAAGATATTTGAATAACTCAGTTTTAATTTTTACAGATCTGGAAATTAAAGGTCAAGTTAGAACTGAAAGAGGATAAATTGATCGCTGTAAAATTACTCTGTCTTCTGTCTTGCTTGATTTCATAAAAGTTAACTATATATTTTGTTTTGTTCCTCTAGAGGTTTTTTTTTTCTCCCTGAGACTGTCTTCAATATATTCATTAGTTTTTATTTATCTGAATAAGATATGCTTTGATGCTTTTTATTTTGTTTGTTTTGTTTTGTTTTTTGAGTCTGGGATAATATTCATTCTGTTTGGTGTTCTCTGAGCTACCAAGACCTATGATTTGGTGTCAATGGCTGATTTTGAAAATTTATCAGTTATTACATCTTCAAATGTGTTTTCTAACCTATTCTCTCTCTTTTCTTCTTGAACTCTAGTAATGTGAATTGAGGTTTTGGTAACTTCCTGTAACTCTTATATGCTCTTTTTTCTTTTTAATTTTTCTTTTCTTTTTCTCATTTGTGTTTCAATTAGAATAATTTCTGTAGACCGATCTTCAAGTTAGTTGATTCTTTCCTCAGATATATTATGTCTAGTGATGATCCCATAGAAGACATTTTCTGTGGTAGAGTTTTCCCAGTCCAGCACTTCCATTTTTTTTCTCATACATCTTATCTCTTCTATTGAAATTATCTCTCTGATTTACATGTGTTACATCATTTCCGCTAAATCCCTTAGCATATTAGTAATAATTACTTTAAATTTCCATCAGCCAGGTATGATAGCTCATGGCTGTAATCCCAACAACTTGGGAGACTGAGGCAGGAGGATCTCTTGAGGTCAGTGGTAAGATACTAGCCTGGGCAGCATAGTGTGACCCCACCTGTAAAACAATAATAATTAAAAAAAAAAACAGTCAAGAATGGGGGCACATGCCTGTACTTGCAGCTGTTTGGGAGGCTGAGGCAGGAGGATTGCTTGAGCTGAAGAGTTCAAGGCTACAGTGAACCATATTTTGTCACAATGGCTCTTGCCTATCATCCTAGCTCTTTGGAGGCTGAGGTGGGAAGACTGCTTAAAACAAGTTCAAGACCAGCTTGGACAATATAGTGAGACATTGTCTCTACAAAAAAATTTAAAAATTAGCCAGGTGTGGTGGTGCACACCTGTAATTCCCAGCTACTTGAGAGGCTGAAGCTGAGGAGAGAGGATTGCTTGAACCCAGGAGATCAAGGCTGCACTAAGCCATGGTCATGCCATGCACTCCAGCCAGTCAACAGAGCAATAACCTGTCTCTTTAATTTAAAATCAAACATTTTTTAAATTAAAATAAATAAACAACTTTTTAGTCAGGTAGTTTCAACATCTTAGTGATATCCACTAATAACTATTTTATCTTTTCTGAATATCTTTTTCATTTCTTGCCATTTCTATGCTGTGTGTGTGTGTGTGTGTGTGTGTGTTGGAAAGTTGAACATGTTATGTAAAGCACTGGAGACTGTGGTAAAATGATTTTTATGCTTGAAAATGGGCACAACCTCTACGGGTATTTTGAGGTAGGCTTTGAGTTAGTCTAGATAGGAATTGGGCTGGGTTTGAGATTTGTTGCTGCCTTTGTTCTCCTTTGTATTGACGTCTCCATGACAATTTCAATTAGACTAGGTATTGGTTTATCAGAACAATGTCTTTTCAGTTTTGAATGTTAGGTCTTTCTTTTGTACTATGCCACAGAGTGGGTCCCCTTGTTCACTCTTTTTTCTGTATCATCTCTCTTGTATCAGTATTCTGCTATCACTTGCTTTTGAAACTTGTTAGCTTGGTGGGAGAGGGAGTGTTTTTTTCTTTTTTCTTGATTACTCTATCAGGGAAACACTCCTTCCCATTGATTTTGCTGGTGTGGCTCTCAGTTTTCCTGCCCTTCCTTCAACCGTAGTTTTTGGTCCCACTTACTGCTGTCCCCCTCCCTTACTTACAATTGTCCCCACTTACAATTGTTTTCCCCCACCTTTGTTTTCTTTTTATCTCCCAAATACAATGATTTTTTAAACAACATCCTAAAGGTAGCAGAATGTATAATCCGTTTTCTTACAGTTTAAGGCTGTTAGTCCATAGTAGAAGTAGGGGAGAAGAACCCAGGCAGAATTTCTTACCCCTCCTTCAAGGCTGATATTCCCTTATTTGAGTTCTACACCACAATGGTTTTTTTTTTTTAAGAATTTTTATAAACTTTCTCTCTAGTGAAATTTGTGGCAAGAGGATATGGACCCTCCAATTTCTTTGGCTCTCAGGGGTTTCATACTGTCATGGAGACTCACACTTGGCCTTCACCAAACTGTCAGCTCTTCCAGCTGAACTCTTGACTGGTGTCTATTCCGTCTGCCCAGCTTGAAAACATGCTGACATCACTGCTGTCCCTGAAGACATCAATTCTTTTTAGATTTTGAGACCATTGTTTGCTCCCTGACTTTCTTTCTCCAAAGGAATAAGAAAAATGGTTGATCTTTGAAGTTAGTCTGGTGTTTGTTCTTTGAAAGAATTAGAGCAATCAGCAATCCTTCTTGCATTTCTAATGCATGGTTCAGAAGCTCTTAATTCCTTATGGCAGATTTTAAAATAAATACTAAATACATACTTATGAACATGGATAGGATTGATCTCTAAATATTATTAAGCAAACAATACATTTGCTGAATGACGTATATATTATACTGAAAATTATATTATTTAGAAAACACACAGAGCAGTATGAGATAGTGCTTATGTATATATTCATATTTTAAAAGTATAAAAATAGACTGGAAATGTACACAGCAATGTTATGATAGTGATTACCCCCCGGGGAGAAGATAATTAAATAAATTTCAACCTTACCTGCAATGTTCTATTTCTTTTATAAAAAATAATTACTTTATTTTTTATAAACTATTACTTTAATGTTTGACTAGCATGTCAACCGAAGTATCCTCAAGGCCAAAAGCATCATATATTCCCTATGATGTGCCAGTATGAGCTTAATTAGTGACTCAGTTATGGCAGCCATTCTGAAGGCAGACAATAGACAGTTATCTTTAATACTCTTTAGTGTTGCAGTTATTTCAAATTTATACATTATAGACCATATGTGAATTTCATATATTTTATTTTCTCCACCACTACATCAATGTCATGTGCTTTTGGGGGGTGCATTTTTCCCACTTCGAAGCAGACCTGACGAACACTTGGAGAGACCCTATTCCTCTAGAGAGTGTTCTACATAAATGCTTTCATAAGAAATTACTAACCCTATCTTAATTCTAACTGCATATAAATATCTTACATTTATTAAATCAATGATTAAATACATTACATTTATTCATCTCCTAACATGAGGGGTCACTGCATAAACCTCTTCAATTGATGTGATAAGGAAGAGTGACATGCCCGATATTTACTCACTGCCAGCAGCCTATATTATTATATTATTTAGAAAACACACAGATCAATATGAGATAGTGCTTATGTATATTAGTGCTATATTCTTGCTGGGAAGATAAAGGCTACACAATTGTAGTAGACAAAATCACTATGTTGGGAGAAAGTATGTTGGAAGAACTATATGCCCATATGTGTGTGTATATATATATATATATATATATATATATATATATACACACACACACATAACATTAATCAGTAAGTAGTAAAAGTATCACCATTTTAGTCTACGACAAGTTCCAGATAATCATAAGTGGGAAACATGTGATCAGGCAAAGCTATTAGAAGGTCTTCAAAAGATTAAATATGGCACCAGTAGACATTCCCAGGATATCTTCAAAGGAAAGCTATGAAGCCTTTCTTCATTATTATCTTCAATTACTCTCTTTCAGCAGCATATAGTTAAAGATATTTAGGGAGTGGTTAACAATTAAGAAAGTAAGCAATTGTTGGTAGGAAACTTTAAAAACTAACTTACGTATCATTTTATTTGTGTCTAAAGTGTATTAAAATGAAATTACTATAGTATAAAAATGTAAATTATTAAAATTTAATAAAATAATCATTAGTCTTTTCATATAAGTTAGACACATTTAGTGATTGATTTACACTGAATACTCTCCCCTTGAAGTGGTACAAAAGGCAGTGCATAGTTGTGGCTATAATAAATTAAACAAATTAGTGTAAACTATTTTGAATGTTTTTAAAATAACTCAAGTAACTGTGAAAATAACTCTGCTTTTCTCTGTGACATGAAGCAGATATCAAAGGCTTAGGAATTGAGAGAATGAACTAAGTCAATGAAGGAAAGTCAAAACAACCTGGGTTTCTTAACTTTTAGTAAAAAACAAGACACAAAGAGGGGCACATTTATATCACTAAAGGCTTTGCTATCTTTTTTCTGTTGTCCTTTCTTATCCAGGACTATACAGGTGCCAAGAGGATTTAGATATCCACTTTTATACTCTTTAAATATCTCATTCTAGAACTTAATCTTTATTATCACCATCATGCCCCCCAAATAATAGCAGTAAGTACAAAGAAAAAATAAAGAAAATTCTGCAAAAATCCATTTGCCTCTCTTTGCTGAGCTCCTAGTAGGACATTTGTATTCAGCCCATCCATGTTCCCTCTTAACTCTCTTCCATGCAGGAGTGCCCGCTATGCCCCTGTGCCCAAGGGACAGGAAATGAAGTGCTGAAATGGAAGATACTTCACATCTCAGATGAGTCTGATGTCATTATTACTAGAAAACATAAGCAATAAAAATCAAATATGAATAATCTCAACTTTTTTCCACAAGCCTCCCTCGCCCTCTGCCTACAGAGACTTAGTCCAACATGCTTCCACCAGTTCCTGCCTCAAATATGCCAGTGCTGACAGTGACAAGTCCTTATGCTAGGCCCTGCTGTAAGGGGTCAACTCCCAACTACAGTAAAGACCATTAATATATCACAAGCTTTTGAATTTCCTGAAGAGCAAAGAATAAAATGTAATTAGAGAATCATTTTACAGTGATCCTGAAACCCATACTACATTCCATGGAGGAAATACACAATTAGGTGGAAGTAAAAGAAAAAGAGAAGAAATAAGACAAACTTATTGTTCCCTAAATACAATAAACTGACAACAAAAAACTAAGTGTGTTTAGACAATTCAATTGATTGTCTTTGATATAATGAGAAGATTTCTAACTGACCATAGTAGAATAAATCTCCTTTCTCAAGTGACCAAGTAAGTCAAAAGGAAGGATATTTCATGATCAGCATAAAGTTATTGTTGTTGAACAGTATAGATAAAAGATAATTTAGGGCCAATTAAGTATTACATCTTCATCCTTGTCTCAGTCAGGTAAAAAGTGATGAGATATCATCTTGGATTTACATTATAATTATGTTTGTAGGAGATGTGATATGGATAACAGCTTTGATGACTCCCAATAAAATTATTACTTGGATTTGTCACATTAGTAATTAAAATGTTTTTCTATCAAAATCAGAACCTTCACTTCCTATCAAGATGGAGTAATTGGGACCAAATTTACACTCCCACCTGAAATAACAAAACTGAAAAAAAAAGAAAAAGAAATCACAGTTCTCAAGGTATTAGATATTAGGTGATGAAAGGCTGTGATCTTTAACGGATGAGGGAAAAAGTTGAGTTCTGTAATTACTTCAGTTTACTGCCTAAGAAAAAGAATGTCTAGGCTGCAGTGCAAGCAGGAAGAACACAGGCAGTGACTAACTCTCCCCCTGAATTGAGGAAACAGACTGGAGAATCCAAAGACGCCAACTTAAGGGGTGGCCTGCCCCTCCACACCTGTGGGTGTTTCTCATCGGGTGGGATGAGAGACTGAGAAAACAAAGAGACTCAGAGACAAAGTATAGAGAAAGAAAAGTGGGCCCAGGATACCTGCGCCCAGCATATGGAGGACCCACGCCGGCATGCGTCTCTGAGTTCCCTCAGTATTTATTGATCATTATCTCTACCATCTTGGAGAGGGGGATGTGGCAGGACAATAGGGTAATAGTGGGGAGAGGGTCAGCAGGAAAACATGTGAACAAATGTCTCCGTATCATAAACAAGGTAAAGAAAACGTGCTTTGCTTTCATGTGCACATACATAAACATCTCAATGCATTAAAGAGCTGTATTGCCACCAGCATGTCTCACCTCCAGCCCTAAGGTGGTTTTCTTTACTAATCCTCCTCAGCACAGACCATTTACAGATGTCTGCCTGGGGGACAGTCA
Organism: Symphalangus syndactylus; assembly: GCF_028878055.3. Classification (NCBI taxonomy): domain Eukaryota; kingdom Metazoa; phylum Chordata; class Mammalia; order Primates; family Hylobatidae; genus Symphalangus; species Symphalangus syndactylus. Next base: position 45,520,489 of record NC_072423.2, read on the forward strand.
GGTCTTTCCCTTCCCACAAAGCCATATCTCAGGCTATCACACGGGGAGAAACCTTGGACAAATACCTGGCTTTCCTAGGCAGAGGTCCCTGCAGCCTTCCGCAGTGTTTTGTGTCCATGGGTACTTGAGATTAGGGAGTGGTGATGACTTTTAACAAGCATGCTGCCTTCAAGCACTTGTTTAACAAAGCTCATCCTGCATAGCCCTAAATCCATTAAACCTTGAGTCGACACAACACTTGTTTCTGTGAGCACAGGGTTGGGGGTAGTGTTACAGATGAACAGCATCTCAAGGCAGAAGAATTTTTCTTAGTACAGAACAAAATGGAGTCTCTTATGTCTACTTCTTTCTACATAGACACAATAACAGTCTGATCTCTCTTTCTTTTCCCCACAGCCAACATGGCTAGAGTTTGAAGGGCAGAGAGGAGAAAGCTTAACAGAGAGAGAAATCAGAACATCTGAAGAGAATTCTTTCTGATTATTCAACAGAGTCCTGGTCACAGCATATGTGTAAGGAAATTACAGGAAGTCAGAGAAAAGACAAAATGGAAAAGCCATCCAGGCACACACAGAGCTGGCCATAGTGTCTGCAAGAGTGGAAAATGTCACAAATCATGAGACCTCTAGAGTAGTAAGAGGGTCTTGTCACAAAAGTGGGGAATAATAAGCCCATAGGAAATCCTCCTCTGGTCTTGCCCAACACAGCTTTAAAAAGTATGACCAAAAAGAATCACACTGTTCAAATAATTACATCACCCATAAAAATTTATATTTACAAAAGTATAAAAATATCCACACCCAACAGGGTAATGTCATGATGCCTAACATTTAATAAAAAAAAATTACTGGGCTTGCAAATAAGCAGTAAAATATAATCCATAGGAAAAAATAGATTCATCAAAACCGAGCCAAAAATTAAACAGGTAACAGAACTTGTGGACAATAACATTAAAAAAATTATAATTCTATTCCATATGTTCAAAAAGCTAGAGGAAAAATTGAGCATACAAAGTAGAGACATGGAAAGTACAAAAAGACATAAATTGAGCCTAAAAAATACAATGACTGTTATAAAATGTACAATGGATGGGATTACTCAGAAGATTAAATGAGGCAGAAAAAATGGTAAATTTAAAGACATAGCAATAGAAATTATGCAAAGTAAAAGGAAAAGAGTTTAAAAAGAAACTGAAAAAAAAAAATAAGTCCAGCAGCAGTGAGCAGCGGAAGAACTTCAAGTTGCCAGTTAGTAAGGATATAGGGAATTTGAATAACATTGTCAATCAACCTGACATAATTGAGGTTTATAGAACACTTTACCCAAACAGCAGACTTCTTTTCATGAGCACATGCAACATTTACTAAAAGAATCTGGTTTTTTTTGCATAAAATAATAATCAATTAAAAAAAATTCAACTTATACAAAGTATATTCTCAGGTCACAATACAATAAAATTAGGAATAACAGAAAGATAATGGAAATACGTTAAGCGATTGAAAACTAAAGTACACATTTATAAACAACTTAAGAATCAAAAGTAAAATCAAAAGGAAAAATAGAATATTTTGAAATTATAAGAAGCAAAATCTCAACATGTCAAGTTTGAAGAATGTAACTAAAGGGACTTATAGGGAAATTTTTAGCAATAAGTAGCTATGTTAGAAAAGAAAAATGTCTCAAAGGAATAACTTCAATTGCTACCTTAAAAACTGGAAAAAGCAAATAAAGACCCAAACAAGCAGATAAAGACAAAATTATAAAAATCACAAGGGAAATCAATAAGCCAGAAAAAAAGAACAGTTGAATAAATCAATATAACAATAGATTGTTCTTTGAGATGATAAATGAAACTGATAAAACTTAGCTAGATTGATTAAGAAAAAAAGAGTAGATACAAATTGCCAATATTAGATATGGAAGAATAAAGATTATAAAAGATTGTGTAGACATTAAAATGATAATAACAGAATTTTGTGACCAGCTTTCTTCTAATATATTCAACAACTTGAAAAAAAGGTACAAATTTCTTGATAGGCACAAACTAGCTACACTTAGCTGAAGAAAATAACGTTATATCTTTTAAATAAATAAATTTGTAGTTGAAAACTTTCCCACAAAGAAAATTCCAGGCATAAATGATTTTTAAGGAAATTCTGTCGAACACTGTAAATGTAAGAGAAATATTTTATGTATTTCTTTTATGTAAATGTAAAGGAAAGAAAGAATGAAAATGTAAAAGAAAGAAAATGTAAAAGAAAATATTTACATTTTCCAAAATGTCTCCAAATAATTGAAAAGGAGAGAATATTTCCAAACTCATTTTATAGAGCCAGATTACCCTGACACAAAAACTAGACAAAAACAGTGTAAAACAACTAATACTGTGGCTGACTGCCATTACTACTAAAGACCGTCATCACAGGACTGAACGAAGGGACTGAGAGCTGACAGTATGCTGGCAGTCCTCACAGCCCTCGCTTGCTCTCGGCGCCTCCTCTGCCTGGGCCCCAACTTTGGCGGCGCTTGAGGAGCCCTTCAGCCCACCGCTGCACTGTGGGAGCCCCCTTCTGGGCTGGCCAAGGCGGGAGCCGGCTCCCTCAGCTTGCAGGGAGGTGTGGAGGGAGAGGGGCAAGCGGGAACCGGGGCTGCACGCACGTTTTTGGGCCAGCTGGAGTTCTGGGTGGGCATGGGCTTGGCGGGCCCCTCACTCAGAGCAGCTGGCTGGCCCTGCCGGCCCCAGGCAATGAGGGGCTTAGCACCCAGGCCAGCGGCTGCAGAGGGTGTACTGGGTCCCCCAGCAGTGCCAGCCCACCGGCGCTGAGCTCAATTTCTCACTGGGCCTTAGCTGCCTTCCCACAGGGCAGGGCTCGGGACCTGCAGACCGCCATGCCTGAGCCTCCCACCCCCTCCATGGGCTCCTGTGCAGCCGGAGCCTCCCCCATGAGTGCCACCCCCTGCTCCACGGAGCCCAGTCCCATCCACCACCCAAGGGCTGAGGAGTGCGAGCGCATGGCGTGAGACTGGCAGGCAGCTCCACCTGCAGCCCCAGTGTGGGATCCACTGGGTGAAGCCAGCTGGGCTCCTGAGTCTGGTGGACATGTGGAGAACCTTTATGTCTAGCTCAGGGATTGTAAATACACCAATCAGCACCCTGTGTCTAGCTCAGGGTCTGTGAATGCACCAATTGACACTCTGCATCTAGCTACTCTGGTGGGGCCTTGGAGAACCTTTATGTCTAGCTGAAGGATTGTAAATACACCAATCGGCACTCTGTATCTAGCTCAGGGTTTGTAAACACACCAATCAGCACCCTGTGTCTAGCTCGAGGTGAGTGCACCAATCGACACTGTATCTAGCTGCTCTGGTGGGGCCTTGGAAAACCTTTATGTCTAGCTCAGGGATTGTAAATACACCAATTGGCACTCTGTATCTAGCTCAAGGTTTGTAAACACACCAATCAGCACCCTGTGTCTAGCTCAAGGTTTGTGAATGCACCAGTCGACACTCTGCATCTAGCTGCTCTGGTGGGGCCTTGGAGAACCTTTGTGTGGATACTCTGTATCTAACTGATCTGATGGGGACGTGGAGAACCTTTATGTCTAGCTCAGGGATTGTAAACGAACCAGTTAGCGCCCTGTCAAAAGAGACCACTCGGCTCTACCAATCAGCAGGACATGGGTGGGGCCAGATAAGATAATAAAAGCAGGCTGCCAGAGCCAGCAGTGGCAACCCGCTCGGATCCCCTTCCCCACTGTGGAAGCTTTGTTCTTTCGCTCTTTGCAATAAATCTTGCTACTGCTCACTCTTTGGGTCCACACTGCTTTTATGAGCTGTAACACTCACCGCGAAGGTCTGCAGCTTCACTCCTGAGCCAGCGAGACCACGAGCCCACCAGAAGGAAGAAACTCCGAACACGTCCGAACATCAGAAGGAACAAACTCAAGACGCGCCAGCTTAAGAGTTATAACACTCACCACGAGGGTCCGCGGCTTCATTCTTGAAGTCAGTGAGACCAAGAACCCACTAATTCCGGACACAGGACCAAGGTAGAAATGAGACAAAAGTAACTATTTTAAGAAAAGGCAACATGGGGAGAAAAAGAGAGTTCCCTGCTTCTAGGGAGCAAAGGCCTTCCCTGAGCTTCTACAGGTGTTTATTGGGTAACAAGAGCAGGGAGGAGGAGGTAGCAATTGGCCAGCTGCTTAATTGATCACAGGTTTATATTGTTACTGACAGATTTCAATTATGGCTAATCATAAGAAACACTTGCGCCTGGATCCTGACTGCCCTTAGCCTTCCATCTGGGTGGCATATGCAATTTGTCAGTTTGCCAATATTCTGCATTTATGAGACACAGATTGCTGTTTACTCATATAGACTCCAGTGGTATACTGAGTTGATCAAGACCATGATTCTTTCGGGCTCCAACATAATATCTCTTATGAAAACACATAATTATTTTAAACAAAATATTTGCAATTCTAATCTAACAATAAATTAGAAGGATAATACATCACAAGCAATTGGTACTTATAACAAGATTTTGAGACTGTTTTATCATTCAAAAATAAATCAATGTGATTTATTGTATTAACAGACTAAAAAGGAAAAAACAGGTGATAATATCAACAGACACATAAAAAGCTTTTGATAAATTCTACCATGCATTTGTAGTAAACGTTCTCATCAAACTAGCACCAGAAGGAAACTTCCTCAGCTTGATAAAGTGTATCAGAGAGAAGACATACATCTCATTTTTTATGGTGAAAGATCACTTTATTCTCTAAGATCAAGAACAAGACAAACACGCCTGCTTTATTTCTATTTAGCATTGTAATGGAGGTTCTTGTCAGAAAGAATACAAGAAATATATATATATATTCAATCATCTAGATTACAAAACAATAATTAAAACTGCCTTATTTTCAGATTACATAATCATCTACATAAAAATTCCTGTTGAATCTACTTAAAGAAAACTCCACTAGAACTAATATGTGAGTTTAATAATATTGCAAGATTCAAGAGCAATATACAAAGACGAGTGATTATCTGTATACTAGAAAGAAACACTCAGAAATAAAATTTAAAATAATATTCACAATAGCATGAAATGTGAAATATTTAGTAATATATCTTATAAAAGATACTATACACTGAAAAAAATAAAATATTGCCAAGAAAAACTAAGAAGACCTAAAACAGGACAGATGTATCACATTCATTTTTGAAAGATTTAATATTATCAAACTGTCAATTATCCTGAACTTGTTTTATAGATTTAATACAATCTACATTATATTTCCAGCAACTACTGGTAGACATTTCCAACCTGATTCTGAAATTCATATGAAAACATAAATGTCTTAAAATAACAACAACAACAACAAAACTGAAAAAGAAGACAAAAGCTGGCTAGACTTAACTATCTGCTTACAAGATCTATTATAAAAGTTCGGCAACCAAGAGAGTGTAGTATTAACATTAAGACTGACAAATATAATATGTGAGAGAAGATACAAGGGAAAAAAGATTGACAAGTTGATAAATAAAACAGATTTAGATCCACACGTGATCAATTGATTTTCAACAAACAATAATAAATTTAATAAAGAATATTCCTTTTCACAAAATGGTGCTGAGACAATTGGATGTTTATATGTAAAAAATAGAAAAAGAATTTTTTTAATTCAAAATATAACATAGATTTAAATATAAAAATTTCAACTATAAAACTTCTGGAAGAAAACTCAGAAGAAAACCTGAGGAAACTTTGTGACATAGGCAAAAATATTTTAGAAGGAAAAAGTACTTAAAAAGATAGTATCTGAACTTCATCAAAATTTGGAATTACAGCTTTTTGAAATACATCGCGAAGAGAATGGAAAAAAAAACAAAAAATAGATCAAAAGTCTAAAATAGATTGTGATTTGTAAATCACATGTCTGATAGAGGAGTTGTATCCAAAGTATATTTAAAAGCACTCAAAATTCAATAATAAGAAACAAACAACCTGATTAACCCAGAATTATTTCTCTAGCTAAAGATCCTTAATTGCAGCTGAAAAGTTCCTTTTGCCATATAAGGCAACATATTTATAGGTACCAGGGACTAGAACATGAAGATCTTGTGATGCCATTGTTCAGCTGACCACAAGCAATAACTTATAAGGAATTTGTAAAGTCGAATATTTCATCTGTAATATAATGTGCTAAAAGTCCACCAAGTAGTGCTGTCAATGTTCTAAATGAACCACTTCATAAACTAAGTATTTTATACTTAATCAAAATATCAACAAAATATATGGTTTTAAAAATATTTTTTCAGACATGTAAGAAGTGGGTATATTTATTTTTTATATACTTGCTTAAAAATGATGTTTGAAGAAAAATGTAAAAGATATACAAGAAAGCAGGTAACATAGAAATTCCAAAATATGGACTACGCCAAGGGTGTAATAAGGGAACATCCTGTAAAACTGAATATATTCCTAAAATGTAATTGGTACACAGTACAACAGAAAGTCAGAGAGCTAGAGAGGATGGTATTAGGAAAGAGGTGTGCTTCATCCATAGTTAGTATGCTTGGAGGATGGACGATCTCAGGAATCTAATAGAGAATATTGACCCTAATATTTTAGAATGAGAGCATCAAAACTAATGCTCTATGTATCAACACAACTAATCAACTTGAGCCATAACTATGTAGACATGTATATTTATACACACAAGAGAATCCATATTCCTTTCAAATGTTTATGTATCAGTCACTAAAATGGTGGGCCATCAGCCTATAAAGGAAGTCTCAATAAGTTCAAACTGTTAATATCACACATAATATGTGTGAATAAACTTCAAAAAAGTTCATGAAAAAATAGAATTAAAAAATAAAAATATAAAATAAACTATTTCTCAACGTAAGTTTCATCAAGTTCTAGACACTTTTATAAGCAATGATATCAGCCATTTAGTTCATTCTTAAAGAACTGAGGGTCCTAGAAATGTAACAATGTCAGTACATATTTTTTACATTATTAACTAAAGAAAAGTGGGTGTCTTTAAAAGATTCTTTAAGATTAGGAAAGAAAAAGAAGTTAGAAGGAGCCAAAAATCAGCACCATATTGTGGCTGTCTAATGATTTCCCGTTGAAACTCTCATAAAATTGCCCTGCTGGTGAAAAGAATGCGCAGAAACATTGTCATGGTGGTGAAAAACCCTCTGATAAATCTTTCCTGGGAATTTTTCTGCTACAGCTTTGGCTAACATTCTCAAACCATTCTTATAATAGCAGATGTGATTGTTCTTTGGCCCTCCAGAAAGTCAAGAAGCAAAATGCCCTGAATGTCCCCAAAAAACTATTTCCATTACCTTTGCTCTGGCAAGTTCAATTTTGCTTTGACTGGACTACTTCCACCTGTTGGTAACCATTGATTTGGTTGTGGTTTGTCTTCAGGATTGTACCTATAAAGCCATGTTTCATCTTCTCTTGCAACTCTTTGAAGAATCCTTCAGGATCTTGATCCCTCTTTTTGAAAATTTCCATAGAAAGCTCTGCTCTTGTTGGCAGTTGATCTGTGTGTAACAGTTTTGGAACTAATCAAATGGAAACTTCGCTCAACTTCACTTGTTCAGTCAGAATTGTATAAGCTGAACCAATTTAAAAGTCTATAGTGTTGGCTGTTGTTTCTGCTGTTACTCACTGGTCCTCTCTAATTAGGAAACAAACAAGATTAACTTTTTTCTCTTCAGTTGATGTGGATGGTCTGCCACTGAAGACTTGTCTTTTCTTCAAACAAGTTATCCATTGTAAATTGCTGATTTCTTTGGGGGCATTATCTTTATAAACTTTAATAAGGCATTAGTGATTTCATCATTCTTCCACCCAAGGTACACAATGAATTTGATAGTCTTGCTTCAGTTTTAGCAGAATTCATGTTGCTCTTTCCAAAGTAATGGCATATTCTTCTTAGATCCTATTCAGGTATGTCACAACAAGTTAGTTTGAGTTTACTTTGGTGCAAAAAATTTTGAAATCTATGCATAGTTTTTTTAATAATATGAATTTTCTATACACTTTCTGAAGACTCCTCATATTTTAAACATAATCCTACAGAGTGAAAAGCTAGTAGCTAAAAATAGCTAAACAAATTTCATACGCTGAAGAAATTAAGTAGCATATAATTAAATATTGCATGGTTAAAAATAAAATAATAGAAAAATTCAGAAACACATAGAAATAAATATTAATGTAATACAACCTGTCAGAATTTGTAAAATGCAGCAGAATATTTATTTATTTATTTATTTTTATTTTTGTTTTTAAGATGGAGTCTCGCCCTGTCGCCCAGGCTGCAATGCAATGGCGTGATCTCGTCTCATTGCAGCAGTTGCCTCCTGGGTTCAAATGATCCTCCTGCTTCAGTCTCCAGAGTAGCTGGGATTACAGGTATGCACCACCACGCCCAGGTATTTTTTGTATTTTTAGTAGAGATGGGGTTTCACCATGTTGGCCAGGCTGCTCTCAAACTCCTGACTGCGTGATCTGCCCACCTCGACCTGCCAAAGTGCTGGGATTACAGGTGTAAGCCACTGCACCCGTCCAGAATCTTTATTTAGATTAAAAAAAAAACAAATGGGACATGAATCAAAATAGTTAGACATTCAACTCCAATACTGGAAAAATAATAATTATATTAACTCATACAATGAAAATAATAAAAATAATAAAAAATGTAAAGACATAAATCAACAAAATAAAAAAACAAAAAATGTGGAAAAACTTACAAAATAGAATGCTACTTTTATGAAAATGTTAACAAGATTGAAAGAACTTAGAAGTTTTGAAAGACTGAAAGAATGAAAAAGTAGGCCAAAAATACAAATAAAGAAAATACAAAAATAGTGAAATAGTTACACACATGTCAGAGACAAAAATAAGAGGTCTGTTATTAAAATGTGTGTGCCTTTACATTTGAAAACCTAAAAGAAATGCATAAATTCCTAGAATAATATAAAATATCCAGTTTGATAAAATAATTAGTGAAAACACTATCAAATAAATAAAAATCTTAGTGAAAACCCTCTCTTCATGCTAAAATTCAGGCACAGCTGACTGCTATCAAATTTTAAGTAACAGATTATTTCTAATATACATTGTTCTAGGATGTAATCAGAGTAAATTGCCTAGCTTATTTGTGAAGTCAATATAATTCCTGTTTATAATATGTAGATAGACTCAGTATAACAAAACATAAAATAAAAACACAGGCTACTTCTATGTATAAAGAAAACAAAAATTATACTAAACAAAAGAACCCTAAAGCACATTAAAATTATATTCCATAATCAAACTTGATTTATGCAAAGATACAAGGATGATCCAATAAATAAAACATAATATAATTTGTCTTTATAGTAGAATAAAATATTTAAAAGTTATATGTTTATCTCATAAGCGTCAAAGAAGCTTTTGATAAAGTTTCATATCTCCCAGTAGTAACAAACATTGTCAGGATTCAGATCTTAGCTTTGAAATACCATTCTACAATTAATGGAATGAAGAATTCTTGAAGAAAAGGCAGATTCTAAAGCTGAAACAGAGAAAATAGAAGATGGGCTAGGAATAGCTTGTTAGCTGGAAAGTTATTTTATTTATGAAAATAAATAAATAAATAAATAAATATTGGGTCTGACATGTCAAAATAACCCAGGAACCAACCTGAAAGAACTCCCACTGGCTAAATTTCAGTTTGAAGCAATAACAAGCCACAGGAAACGCCTTTGCATTGCATTATAACCCTAAGTATAAATTAATTCTACATGAAACCATGCTGATATAATTAAATGATTAAATTAATGAATGATGAAGAGACGAGTCTTCCTAACAAATGAACTTCAAATGATCTATGTCGATATTTGCCTCTCCAGGAGGTGGAACTTCATCCTCCCTATCCCCTTCGGGTGTGAAAAAGGTTTGATGTATTCTTTCCATAGAACAGAGTATTAAAAGCAGCGGAGGAGAAAGGAGAGGCTTACTTTTCAGTGCAGAGACCTGGCAACAAAATCTTAAGCAAGTGGCGGAGGTTAACATTAGTAGTGATGGCATGTGATTATTATATACTGCCTGATGCGATGTAATGGGAACGGCACTTCACCTCTGTCAGATTCTTTCTAGAAACACATAACTTCAGTCTAATCATGAAAAAATAAATCAGACAGATCCAAATGGAGGAAAATTCTATAAATTATCTGACGAGTACCCCTCAAAATTGTCAAAGGCATGAAAAACAAAGAATAACATTAAAATTATCACCAACAAGAGGAGACTAAGAAGACACAGCAACTAAATGTAATGTAGCACCTGCACTGGGTGGTGGAACAGAAAAAGGACATTAGTGGAAAATTGGTGACACTTGAATAAAACTTGGAATTTAGAAACCATAATGCATAGTGATTCTTAGTTTTGACAAAATGTACCATAATAATTCAGATCATAAATTAAAAGAATATTTGGGAACTCTCTGTACTATCTTTGCAACTTTTGTGTAAGCCTAAAGTTATTCCAAATAAAAAATTTATTTAAAAATAAAGCAAAGCAGCAATAAAATTCATGAGCTGTACTTCTGTGACCTGCACATTTTTCTAAATGTATATTATTTTTCAATTAAGCATCTATTTATAATTTATAAAGCAACTTTTTCAAAGAGAAATAGTCATGAATGCCTTCATTTGGCAAGGATTCTATATCACAAATGAATAGCAAAATATTGAAAGAATATTAGATTTACTCTCTTAAGATGAGGAACAATATAGAGATAATATAATAATATAGAGATAATGCTATTACTACTGTTGTTAAACATAATAGACTAACCAGAACTCAGCATACAAAATGTATTTTCTATAATAGTACCATGATTTATCAAGTACTTAACAATTTATCCTAATCAAAAATATATAATAATTTTGATGGAAAAAAATTCAATATTGCAATATAAAGCAGATAATAAAAAATTGATTCCACATGCTTGGGTTAGATGTTTTAATTTTTTTCTTTTTTTTTTTTTTTTTTTTTGAGACAGAGTCTCACTCTGTCACCTAGGCTGGAGTGCAGTGGCGTGATCTTGCCTCACTGCAACCTCCACCTCCTGGGGTCAAGCAATTCTCCTGCCTCAGCCTCCCAAGTAGCTGGGACTACAGGTGCGCGCCACCACACCTGGCTAATTTTTTTGTATTTTAGTAGAGATGGGGTTTCACCATGTTGCCCAGGCTGGTCGCGAACTCCTGAGCTCAGACAATCCGCCTGCCTCAGACTCCAAGATGATTTCATTTTTTAAAGATACTAGTTCTAACATATTATGCATGTATTAAAAGCAATACCAGTCAAAAGTTAAGTTGAATTTTTGGAAGGAGCTTGAAAAATTTATTCTGAAATTTATATGGAAGTATAAAGTCAACGTTGAAAAAGTGTGAATTGGGATGGGGAGACTCCCTGTCAGAAATGATGACATTGTCTAATAGGCTACTGTATCAAAAATTTAAAAATGATGACATACTATGGTGATATAATGATATAAACTAATGTTGTATTAGCACAAAAACAGACAAATAGACTAATGGGGACACAGAACAGAGTTTAGAGACAGACAACTTAAATACGGTGAGTTTGAAAATTTAATGCATAATAAAACTGATGCTTAAATCAGTGAGGAAAATAAAAGATGTTTCTATGCTTTTCAATATAGAGATAAATAAATTTATATATCCAAAAAGACATTTACAAATGGACCCTCAAATGATTAAAAGTTAAAACTGTTAAATCAATGGGAGCAGATATAAGAAAACATCTTTATAATCTTGTGGTTAAATATTTACTTAGAAATTCCCAAATCATAAGCTGTAAAATTAAAAATTTGGATTTTTACCAAACAGAAAATACCATTGACAAAGTTTAGAAATGCATAACAAATTGGGAGGAGATATTTTTGACTTCTGAAAATGACAAATATCTAATATCTTGAATATGAAAGATTTCCTGAAAATAAGTAAGAAAAAGACAATAACTACAATCGAGAAATGGGCAGAGGATGCAGGCGCTCTGAAAAAAGGAGGCCCAATTTCCAGCAGCATATGAAGAAATGCTCAAATTCATTAATAACTAGAGAAATGAAATTGAAATACCACTTTGCATCTATGTACAGATATTAGATTTGACAATGTCAAGTGTGTCCAGAGATGAGGTGATATAAGTGTGTAAGTGTACACAGGCCTAATTGTTCTTGACGGCATTCTGAAAGATGTTCATTGATTGGCCAGTCTATGAGCTAGCAGTTTACCATTTAGATATATATTCCAAAGGAATTTTCGCCATGTTTCAAAAGGGAGCATGTAAGCAGATGCTTACCACATTATTGTTGTGTGTAGTAGTGGAAGTTTGGAATGCATCCATGACCTGCAGAGTGACCAGGTCAAACATGGTGGATACACTCCATGGAGAACTCTGCAGTTTGATGCAAGGAACTAGAAATTCACAAAGCAGCATGAATGCTGGTGACATAAGTAACAGATTGACATCTATAGAAAAGTGTAATATACACAAATTTAAAACTTATATTCATGGCCAGGCGTGGTGGCTCATGCCTGTATTCCCAGCACTTTGGGAGGCCGAGGCGGGTGGATCATGAGGTCAGGAGATCCAGACCATCCTGGCTAACATGGTGAAACCCCATCTCTAATAAAAATACAAAGAAAAAAAAAAATTAGCCAGGCGTGGTGACGGGCGCCTGTAGTCCCAGCTACTCAGGAGGCTGAGGTAGGAGAATGGCGTGAACCCAGGAGGCGGAGCTTGCAGTGAGCCAAGATTGCGCCACTGCACTCCAGCCTGGGCAACAAAGCGAGACTCCATCTCAAAAAAAAAAAAAAAAAAAATCAACAATGCACTTTTTGCAAGAAAATTTACCAAAAAAAAAAAAAAAAAAAAGGTGTACATCATATATTTAAGTGAATGCCCTTAGGGAAAAGAATGGTAGGAGGCAATGCTAATAACAGAAAAAGTAAACTTAAAAAATCTATATATGAGGGAGGAAAAGGTCAGTGAAGAGAGCAGCTTCCTTTAAGAGTTCGGTTTTATAGTTAGTAGTCGATCCTTCCCCATTTTACTACAATACACAACAATGCTTGTGTTACTTTGACTCCCATGGAACGGTGTGATGGTTAATGAGATATCATGCTATGTATTTACTTCCTTCATCCTTAAATCCTTGAAAACCCCTGACTCACTTCAGGAGTCATGATGCAGCTCTTCATTAAGCAGTTTAAGAAAGAAGGAACTTTTAATTAGGTGGTTCGATAAAAATTCTAACTAATAATGGATTATGTAAGATTTCTGCTCTGCAATAATTTCTACTACTAAGTGAATCCTTTGAGATTAGCTCTTTCTGATAGCCTAATAAATAAATGCATGTATCAGAGAGGCTGTGTGGGGGGGCATTATTCCTTTTATCCACTCCTCTAATTCGTTTACCCAAATGTGACAACGAGATGAACAGTTTTGCAAAAGCTTGACAAGTGCTGATTTATCTCCCTTTGATATTATTTTATGAACATAACATGCATTTTCCTATCTTTCTGTTTGTGAAAGTTAAAAATTACTAATTAGATTTGCTATTCTGGTTGGATCCACTGGAATGATCTTTCATATAATGTTTATTAATTTTTATGAAGGAGATATGTGCTTATTATAGAGAACTTGGTATATATATATATATAAGAGATATAACTTGGACAGTCATAAATGAGAGTCAGAAAATGTTTCCTTAATTTTTTCTAATAGATCTAATCTTGTTCTTTAGTAGGCAACATATTCTAATCTATTGCAGGGTATTCATTCTGCCCCAGAAATACTTTTGTCAGCAAAACCTAAATATCCCAATCATGGACAAGTTCAAAATTTAGTCACTTTGGTTTAAGTACCATGCTCCGTCTTCAGAATGTATCTACCCCACTCCCACCCTCATCTCAAATCTTGAATATTTTCTTTTCTGCACTTTCCCTTGTGTGTTGTTAGGTTGGCTTGCCCACCATAGACTTAGTCATTTTCTTTCACAGTAAGTGTCATAATCCATATTCTTCTTGTCCCACTACCTGTATGCCATGTATTTGACTGCTTTCTCCACATTACACATAAATGTGCAAAACCCTGTAGTTGTGTAATATCACTTAATAAGTAGTAAAGTTTTTTTTCATTACATTCTTCTTTCCAAGGCATCCTTATCCATTTATTCTTACACACATATTTTATAATCACTTTGTTAATTTTCAAAATAATCCTGCTTGAATTATTATTGAAATTGCATTATACTTTTAAATTCTTTAGAGAGAATTGGCATTTTTACAATATTGTGTTTAAAATTTATTTAGGATACGTTTATATCCATCAGAAAAGTTAGCAATGTTTAGATAACTTCCAATTGACTACTTGTTAACTTTTTTCTTAGCTATGTTTTTTTTTGTACACTTGCAAATATAATTTTATTATATTTTAGAATTGGTTATTGTAATTTATATAAATTTAATAATTTTTATATATTTTCTGTATTTGTCTACCTAATTATGCTATTTCAATAGTTCTGTTTTCAACAGATATTCTAGCTTTATTGAAAAATAATTGTTATCATCTAAAATTTGTTATTTTTTTCTCTTCAATTATTACCCACTAGCATTTTTCTTGTCATATCTGTTAGAATTTTCAAAACAAAGGAGACAAATAGCTTGATCCTAAACATTAATGTAATTGGCTCTAGAAATTTATAATTATATACACTGTTGGCTGTTAGGTTTAAGTGGTGGTTCTGAAGTCTATTATATTATAGAATTATTAGCGGTATCTGATTTTAATTTCTCCGAAGGCTGCGGAATCTCTGGGGATTTGAGGGGAGCTGTGGGTATATGAAAAGCAAATTCAGGGAATGGAAAATACATATATAATCCTTTTTTCATTAGAATGAAGCTCTGGTCAAATCTGTGCTTTAGAAAGTTTAGTAAACTGCCAAGAGGAAATGTTTGGGTTGGTGACTAAGAATGGTTTGACAGATAAACAATGAAGCCGACTAGACCAACACAAAGCATGCATTGGCTATGGAAAGATAAAACGTAAATATATATTAAAGATTGACTATGGGTCATACATTATAGTAAACAACATAACTGTCATCAAATATTTAAAAGGTAAGTGTTGGTGTTTTTTTCTTATCAATTTCTCCTCTGTTCGTCTGACCTCTCTCTGTTTTTTCACTCTCTGTCTCTCTAACACACACACACACACACACACACACACACACACACTCCTGAGAGATAGATCCTATTCTTTTTTTAGGAAACCGAGACAAGAACACATACAGTAAGTAGTACAAGTTACCTAGTATTAACATTGGCACTAGGATTAGAGACTTTATTGTTTTAGTGTAAGATAAGATTCCTGACACTGCGCCACATTTGATTTATATGATAACTGAAATACAAATACAGTACTATGGAGCTGTGTAGGAGAAAGAGAAGAATTTCAGCTGAAGAAATTCAAGAACACTTCCTGTGTACAGTTTAGGATGATTTTAACAGTAGATAATAGTGGAAACAAAGGATTTTTCTTTTTTTTCATTTTAATTTTTGCATTCTATTAACATACCTTAGATCAAGGAAGCAAGATTGTATTTGAGAAGTCCACATGGCATGTGTAAAATCTGATAAACCTATCCTGATGAGTACCATAGATATCTGTAACCTCGCTGCCCTTCCCTTATACATTTCTTTTATATATATATATATATACACTTTTATTATACTGTAAGTTCTAGGGTACCTGTGCACAACGTGCAGGTTTGTTACATATGTATACATGTGCCGTGTTGGTGTGCTGCACCCATTAACTTGTCATTTACATTAGGTATATCTCCTAATGCTATCCCTCCCTCCTCCCCCCACCCCACAACAGACCCTGGTGTGTGATGTTCCCCTTCCTGTGTCCAAGTGTTGTCATTGTTCAATTCCCACCTATGAGTGAGAACATGTGGTGTTTGGTTTTTTTGTCCTTGAGATAGTTGGCTGAGAATGATGGTTTCCAGCTTCATCCATGTCCCTACAAAGGACATGAACTCATCCTTTTTTATGGCTGTATAGTATTCCATGGTGTATATGTGCCACATTTTCTTAATCCAGTATGTCATTGTTGGACATTTGGGTTGGTTCCAAGTCTTTGCTATTGTGAATAGTGCTGCAATAAAACACTTAGGCTGATTTGTTTCAAATGCTGTTATGCTCAGTAGTAATCCTGATATAATTGTTTAGCAAATTCAAGACATTTACTGCTGTGAATGTGAGTCTGTGGGGGTAAATATATGTATGTGTATGTGTGTATATATATGTATATATAAATGTATTTTGTATTCATAACCTCAGATTGTATAGATATTAGATTATTTCATTATATATGTATAAATTTGTGCATGTATTCACACATTATGTTTGTAGATATAAAGTAATATATATTGTCTGGATTTACTGTCAGTTTTAATTATTGAATACCCATTTTAGGTCTAAATAAAATCTTAGAAACAGTCTCTAAGGCCACATGCTGTGCATATTGTGCCTGTCCCTTTTCTGATGTGTGTGTGTGTGTGTGTGTGGTGTATATGTGTCAAATGAGTGGAGTGATAATAGAGAATTGTGGAGGAATATAAGCTGCATGAATAGAAAGGAAACATACAGGAATATGGTTGCATTTCTTCAATTATTTTAGCTGGTGGCACAACATATAGATTATTTAATTTTAAATGACAATGTTCGAAAGCAACATGAACTAATATTGGTGCATAGAAAGGGTTTCTTTGGTTATTGGATGGGTATAAAATTTCCCATATAAGTAGTTTAAGGAATGTGGCATTTTATACTTAGAGAATATGAGAACCAGGGAGATGGCACAGCTGTCCTTAAACATTTAAAATATTGTCATGTAGCAGAGAAAAAAACATGGATTCTGTTTCATCAAGCAAGTAAAAGCCAAATGATGGGAGTTACAGTGGAAAAGAGTTTAAGGCTATAACCACTTTGTTTTTCTGGAGAAAAAAATTCATCTTAGCAGGCAGTGAGTTTCTTGTTATCAGAGGTATTCAAGCTGAATTATGACAATAACATGTGGATCAATTACAGAGGGGATTCAATATCTCAGTGGAGGATGGGATTAGGTAATCTATGTTTTAGTTCATTTTGTGTTGTTGTAACCGAATACCTGAGACTGGATAATTTATAAAGAAAAGAGGTGTATTTAGCTCACAGTTCTATTGTCCAGAAAGTTAAAAATTGGGCAGCTGCATCTGGCAGCTTTTGGTGAAGTTCTCATGCTGTCTTAAAATGGAAAGGGAGCCACATGTGCAAAAAGAACAAAACACTAGAAGCAACCTCGATATAACAACCTACTCTTATGGGAATTAACTCATTCCTATGAGAACTAAACAGAGCTGCAAAATAATAATGATGATGATAAATAAAAGACATTAACCTAACTTAACGAGGGAATCACTTTTTAAAGCCTCCTCCTCCAAGCGCCATCACATTGGAGACCAAGCCTCAACATGAGTTTCCATGGGAACAAACCATATCCAAACTATAATAATTTGTGATACATTCTGATGCTGCATCTATCATTATATTAAAAATCCACACACAAATCAGTTTTCTATTTTCTTTGATGATAATTTCACTCATGTTCAGCACCAATTCAAACCTCAAGGCTTTTGCAATCAGAACCAATACCCTTTTCAACATTCAAGGGTTTTCTCCTTTTTTTTAAAAAAAAAAAAATCCCTTTGGCTAACATAACTTCCTGTTTTGAAGAAGGAGGAAAAAAGCCCAAAGGTACCATACACATCAAAAGGCTCTTGAAATTTAACATTTTGATGAGTTAAGAAGTAAAGCAGTAAGAAATAACTATGGATTAAATGTCTCTTAAAAAAATAGGCATTAAAAATTGATGGAACAGCACCTGGCAAACCTCACTGAGGATTTTGCCAAGTCCCCAGTATTTGAAATATTCTTTGTTACACTTGACAAAGTCAACCCCGCTGAGTGTCTCAAAAGATATTGCCACTATAGGTTGGCAAAGCAACCCATAAATACACAGTCCAAGTTTTCAAACAGTTTCTTTAGTTCAGAAAAAAAATACAGCCAAATTCCTTCTAAGTGAATGAGGGCTTCTGGACATCTTCCAGTTGGGGAAAATAAATTTGGAAAAACACAGCTATTGAAAATAACATCCCTGATATAATTATTGTCCTTCTAATCAACGAAAACCTCATACTTCAATTTTATATAGTGTATTATTGTGTACCTATTGAGTTTTGATTTTATTGTTGTTTTATCCCAAGGGAATATATTTCTTTATATGTATTACTCTTCTACAATCACAACATTACTGTTGTGACATTAACTTGCTCCCTTCTTGGCTGATTATCTTCTTTTATCTCTCTTTTCTGGAACCTTATATGCCCTCCTCTCCCCATGAACTGACCTCTCTCCTTTAATCCACCTTATCTCAGCCCAGAGGTGAACTCATTTTTATATCAATCTTTCCCGTTTTCTGTTGCCTGGACCACCAGCATAAGGATTGGATCCTCAGCAACCTCACTATACTAAGAAGTGAATTCTTTTTATTCTGATAAACATTAATATTTCTGTGTTTAAGCTACTGTTAATTTGAGTGTTGGGTTATACACAGCCAAATTTCCTTCTAATTGACATATCAATGGGAACAGAAGTTAGGCTTCAAATGAGCCCAATTTATCCATCAAACTCATCCCAAGTAACTTCTGCTCCAGAAAACATTAATTGGTCCCCTCAAACAAGTAACATTTTCTTTTCTCTGTTCTCTCATGTCATTTCACTCAAATGACATTGACAGTAGTGCTGTGATTATTGGATTATTAATATTTGTCTCTTTCCCTTACTTATTCTATGAGAATGGTGTATCCAGAGAACAAAGAAAGTGCCAGAGGGTCTGGAATGTAGCAGGCAATCAATATATGCTGAATTAATTTATGAATAGAAAGTTCCAGGAAGGTAGGCAAGCAACTGATCCGCAATAAAAAATGTGGCAGTAAGTAATGTGGCTCAGAATGCTGGCAAGACAGTGTCAGTGATTAGGACAAGGATCTGTGAGGAAGGACCAGATGGGGATTACCAAGGCAGCACCTGAGCAAGGTATTAATAGAAAGAGTTGGACCAGGCATTGAGGCTGACACATGGATGGGCACCTGGTCAGAGAACCAAGTTATCAGTACATTATGGCAGTTGGTGCCAAAGGTTATAGAGGATTGACGCAGCCTAAGTTAGGGATTCTCTAATACCTTATAGGGTTAGAGATGCACTGTCAAATACAGTAGTCCCTAGCCATATGGGGCTATTGAGCACTTGAAATGTGGCTAGTCTATATTGAAATGTGCTGTGAGTAAATTACACAAAAGATTTTTTTGAAGATATGATACAAAATGTAGCTTATTAATAGTTTAATATTGATTACATGTTGAACTATATGTGAGTAAGAGAATAGTAAACTTAATTTTACCTTTTAAAATCTTTTTAATAACATGGCTACTAGAAAATATAAATGTGTACATATGGCTTGTATTTGCGGCTAGAGTTATATTTTTATTGGACAGTACTGCCTTAGATTAAAAATATGTTGGTCTCAGATGAGAGAATGTTGGAATGTTGTTGACACAAAAGAAAAGCATTAAAGATAAGAAGCACCAAAACATTTTCTTAGGATTTTGGTCTCTGCCTGCCCTAACCTCACTCAGTTCGCAGCAATGATAAAATGATAACAAAAGACTACTTTGCCCATTCCCTAAATCGTTAGAAAGTAGCATTTGTCTTTATGTTTCTAAGACATTGGGGTACTTCAGAATGCTTACCTAACTGCTTTTCAGTTTTATTCTATACACATGCTTCATTTGATGTCATATATCCTATGACATCAATTAAAATCCAGATCAGTCTAGATTAATGCTACAAATATGCTTCCATTCCCACTTCTACGTGAAGACAAAACTCTACTAATCAATTAACACCTTTTTTCCCCACTGTGAAAGAATATGTTTCAAAGTCCTTTTTCAACCCAGCACTCCAAGAATGTTACAATATTTTAGAGTAGAAATACAAGAGTAAACCTTTTTGCCATTCCTGAGACATGTATTGAATGTCCCCAAATCTGCATCCCTACCTTAGATCTCTTTCCTGAGCTCCATAGGCAGAATGCAAAATTAATGTTGAAAGTTAATTCAGTCTTGCTCCTCTCCCTCCAACTCCCTCCTTTTATGTTTCCTCTCTTGCCACCATGAATGGGACCACCTGCTGTATATTTCTTGGGGAGGGGCCTTGGACTGACCCAGTTCTCCCTTATTTCTCACTTATAGTTCTCAAGAATAACTAGAATGTGTTGGGAATGCAACATCCTGAGATTGAGAGAGACTGTCCTGAAAAGGCTGCACTCTGTTCCAGGGCTCCTCTAGAAACAATGTGTTGTTCTACCCTTGAGCCCAGTGGTCACATTATCCTGGGGCATAAAACCTGGAGAGGAGCTGCTCTTTGTGGTCCCTTAGATAGGTAAGTGAGTTATGTGCAAATGAGATATCATCCACCATGGGCAGCTTTCCTGAGCCCTAGAGGATCAGCTCACAGTGAGTGCTACACATTTGTTGTCCCCTGCTATCTATCTGCAGGTAATCAATCTGCTGCATGTAACTTGTGTGTGTGGCTGTCTTGTTTCACCAGACTCAGTTAAGTTGGGAACTGGCGTACAGTGAACCTACTTCCCACCATATCCTTTCAGTTATTAATGCACATCTCAACATTACCCTTGACTTGTCTTTTTCCCTCACCCCAACCTGTAATCAATTATAAATTCTTGCCAGATCCACTTTCTAAGTATATACTTAGTTGTTCAAATACTATTGATTGCTACTCAAATTCAGGGTTCTATGATTGCTTGCACAGGTTACTGAAGTGAACTCAACTTTTGGTCATTTTCAGTTCATCTCCAATTTTGAAGACAGAGTGATCTTTCTAAAACTCATTGTTCTAATTTTTGTTCTGGAAAATATTTCCGCTGACCTTAGAATAAAGTCCAACTCCATTATAATGCTTATAAGTGTCTCAAGATAACTCTCCATGTTTTTAATCTACCTTCCCATCCTCTTCCAACTCTATGCTTCAGTCAGGGACTTCCAATATTTTGTGCACACCTTAGCTTCCACCTACTAATTCCTCCTTATATTTTTGATGTACAGTTTATATTTTATAAAACTCTTTGGGGATCTATATGCTCTTCATTACTTCATTCAATAAATATATTTTGAGCATATATTATCTGCCTGTATATTATGCTGGTGAACAATAATGCTACTATTCCTACACACACACAACTATTAATCCATTGGAAAGACAGTCATCAATGATTACACAAATAGCTACCTAAATATTATAATAACTACAAGATAAAATGTAATTATTAAACATTCTTTACATCTACTCACCTTGGAGCAGATGTTTTTTTTCTTGGAGGGGAAAAAAATAACACACATACTCACATTTATATGGCCTTCTGTAAATATATAAAGCCAACATCATCAGGCAACTTATTGCATGGAGAAAAAGTATAACTGGATCTTGAGTGTGTGTACACATGTGTGTTGCTAAAATGACCACTGATTTTGGCATACAAAGCTCAAGAGAAGAGATGAAACAATTTTCCTAAGGTACCAAGACACTTATGGGAAAAATATAACTAGAATTCAACTTCTCCTCTTTAGCAGTTAAAATTCAAGAAACTTGTCAGAGTTGACTGAATGAATCTGGCTGGATGTTCACTAGCAAAGAAAGATCTTTTAATGTAAGTAAGTCACAGTGAGGATAACAGAATACCAGCTGTTGACCTGGCCACTAAGTAAGGACTTAGAACTCAAGAGGCAGAACTAATATGAAAAATATATACCTGAAACTTGAAGCTTCCAGGTGGTCAGTCTTATATTCATAAAAACTGGGCTTTGGAGGACATGAGTGTAATCTTTTAGCACAAGTATGGGCTAAAATTCATCTGGATTGAAGGGGCATAACCATAGTCCCTTGTGTAGTATAGTTTTATTTTTCTTTTACCTAACTTCCAATGAAATTAAGCCTTATTTTTATTAGCAATTGAAATATCCCTTTTGTGAGTAGATTGTTCAAGTCTAATGCCCATTTTTCTATTGGGTTGTCTTCTGTTTTTATTGCCTTCCTAAGGCCTTGTTTTTATGTTTGGAATTACCTACTGTAAAATCTGAGGGTAAAGAAATATAAGGTGTTACAAGAAAAAGTAAAGAGGCAACTTCTATAAATTTCATCAGTTTTTACACAGCCAATTATAACTATGCACATTAGCTACTATTCTGAAATTTTCCTAAAACATTGTTCCTCAGTGACAAAAAGGGTTTTACTTACTTCTTCATGCATAACTAAACTTTTTTGTATATAATTTTCTTACTAGCAGTTTAATGATTCTGTTTTCCCTCTAGTCACTCTTGGACAGAAAGTGACGATCAGAGGCTGGGAATACTTCTTAACCCTCAGTATCACTTTTTATGTTGTTGTTGTTCACTTGCATCTTCAGTTAAACATTAGAGATCCTAGTTAGGTCTGGTGCATAAAATTAGTTGATTACTAATTCAGAACTACAAATTACATAAAAATCATTGATTTACTGTGTTAAGCAAATTTATGGAACTTTATGCTCTGGTATATAAAAGTAATCAGACAAAAAGTCAGAGAGAGAAAAGGAGAATTATATAGGCTGCAATCACAAGGTAGTTGTGTGCTTGAACCATTCATTTCACTTTCCTGGCCAATGCCTTCATATTAAAAATAATGATTCTCTCCCTTCATAGTTTGAGAATGAGTTAATATATCATATAGAAAAATATTTTAATGAAAGTGACATTAAATTTTTAGGTGGCATTGTTAATCTGACAAATAATTTGTAGGTTTACTGAATGTTGCAACTAGAATATATGTTAGCAGTAGACTATTTTAAAGATGAGTAAATTAAAGTTTAAATTAAATCAGTCATCCAAAGTCTTATTGCTAGTTTCTGAATTGAAAATCTTGTCTTTTTTTTTACCTGTAATTTACAAATGTTGAATTGCAACTATGTCCCCACAACCTAAAGCACCACATGAAACTATTTGTTATTCCCTACTGCAGTTTGCACACAGAAAACTGAAGGGAAAAAACATAGTCAAAAATATTTAAGTTGGTAAAGCTTCCGTTTTGTGGAAAATATGAACTATTTAAATATCAACCAACAAAATTATAAATAAAATACAGTTATTTTATTCATTACTCCAGGTCCAAGAAAGAAAAAAATTATTGAGAGGAAAAATAAGAAAAGACCAAGAGAGAAAGAGTTTTCTCTATATTTGTTTGAGTGTCCAGAAGTTATTTCCATAACATAAGAACATTGAGTTGTATAAGATCTTGGAGGTTCTCCAATCTATTACTTCTATTTTATGGATGAGTCAAGCAAGGCACTGAAAAATAAAGATATGTTTCTGAATCATACCTTTAAGGGAGGAGCCCTGAAACTTCCTAAATTGTAGCCAATGTTCTTCTTTGTGAGGAAGAGACATTGAGTTAGAGAGCTGAAAGAGGAGAACCCTGCTTTGGAATACACTGGAGTGAGACTAGTAGCTGTGAGGCAGCACTACAGTCATCATGGTACCATCTTCTGAGATATCATGAAGTGCCTGATTATATGAGTCAACAGTTAGATTCTTAGGAAACACGATATGGAAGACACCAAAGCAATTTAGTAATTAATTGAGGCATAGAAGTCAAAAAATAAAAGAGTAAAGTTTTGTCCCACTTTTAGAGGTAGGACACACAAAAGCAAACGACACCAATGACTGATGAAAAGATTAGCACAGGTGGGAATAACCCAGTGATTTAGTTAGCAAGGAAAAATTAGATCAAGTGATAATTAACTCAGTGAATCCATACAAATAAAAAGATAAAAGAAGAATCATAATTTTTCTAAAAACTCAGAATGAATCTTCTCAACAATATGATACATAATACCAATGTTCAACTGTAAAGAGTTTGATAAAAAATAATTAATAGCTACAGAGTAATAGCAACAGTGGCAAGAATACTTAAGACAGAGAGAGTTTTATTTAATAGAAAAATAATTTATGTAAATATTGTGAATTCTAGAGAACTCCTACCAGTGGAATACATACTGAGACTTCCATCTCTCAAAATGACCCCCATGACCATCAGCAAGGCTGAAAAAGGACAAGGTAAATAGGGACAAAGTTGAAAATGTCTATGTTCACCCATGGTAATCCCTAAGTGAGAAAGAGGAATTACATGGGAACTGATCCTGTGATACATATGTTCCCATCAATAGCATGCAGAACTATTTTGTTATTTACATATGTGTTTATTCGACTTTTAAGTAGCTAGAATATTGCCTTAGTTTTTTGTACGTTTGTTTTTGACTTTGCCTTTTGGTCCAGCCCCTTCAGTTTACGTTTCTGAGTTAAAATGTTCCATTCAAAATGTGATGAAGTTATCATGTATTGGCTATCTGTATGTCTGCCGAGACACAAATTATGTGAATCTGGCTCTAAAATTAATATCCAAAATGGTCACCTGTTTTCAATATTACAAAGTAGTTTCCCCCCCAGCCCTTTTCCCTAAAACACAGCTCTCAATGGGTGAGTCAAGTCTTATATTAGTAAATTACAATCATCTCTTAATGTGATATAAATCTTTTGGTTTTGAAATACCATTTTAAAGTTGTCATTAAAGCATGATAGATTACTAGTTCTTAAGACATTTAATGACTCAGTGTGAAATTGACCCAGTTGCCAGTTTGATAAGGGAGCAACCTATTTATATCTCCTTAATGAACATTAAATGTCTTTCTGGAGTGATGAAGTATGGTTTAGTAATACAAGAGGTCTGAACATGGCAAAGGAAACTGGACATTCCTGTAAGGTTCACCCTCTCTTCTGGGCCCCCACAGTGCACTATATGTGCCACAAGAGGGGCCAAGTGCCTTGGCTGTCTCTGCTGGGAAGCTTAGCATGTTCCAGAGAACCAGTTAAGTAACCCTAATTTTAATTAAGTTACACCAGACTTCCATCACTAGAATTTGAAACCTAGGCAATATTTTAAAATATTTTATTTCCCTTACCGCTGTATCCAATAAGCCATTAAGTGCCATTCATGCTACTGCCATAATGTCACTCCTTTTTTTCCTTTTCTTTTAATTACCACCACCCCTGTCACAATGCAGAAATTTAGCTCTTCCTCATACCATTACTGCAATCTTCCTTCTAACTGATCTATGTCATTCATGCCTCTCCCAAGTCCCATTAGTTTTAAATAAAGCAGAATGGTAAATGTAACATGTGATATTGATCAATTAATCCTTTTTTAAAGGCTTAACATTAACTCTTCATTGTCTGAACAGTAAAATTTAATATCTTGAGATGACCGACTCTATACTTATCTAGCCTTATTTTTCTTCATTCCTCACTTACTCCAAGATCCAGGCCAGTTTTTCTAACTTTTTGTTGTTGTTGCTTAAACATGCATGAGAAATAGGCAACTCTCATTTATAATGGTGGCTCACCAAGGTAATGATACACTAACAGAGAGGGAAAGGGCAAATAAGATCAGATCACAAATTCCAGAGGGGTGTATCCTCTCTATCCATCTTGCAGGTCCCTTTTTTCTTTTCCTCCTACCCTTCTCACTTTCTTCAAGATTTCTCTATTCCTTCAGCCTACAATGACCATCCCTCTACTTTCATTCATCCAAATTGAGACTCGCCTTAAATTTCTTATTAAATGACAAAATAGAAAATCTCAAATTAAAATAACAAAAATATAATTTTACAAATTGTGTTATAAATAATATTATTTAAAATTTTAGTAGAGACTACTGTGATAGAGACAAACTAGATTTTGTTCATCAAAATCTGTTCTCTATTTTGGGACCCATCTAGGTGCCATTTCCCAGCTTTTCTAGCAATTAGGCTTAACCAGATCTCTCACAAAGAATGTAAACAGATAATGCTATGTGCTACTTCCAGATCTATAAAACCTTTCAATGAGTTCCTCTCTGTGTGCTTTTTCTGTGCTCTTTCTCCTCTGCCAGTTAATAGAGGAAGATGACAATGGCAGAATTAGCAGATGGAAAGAGCTTGGAGTGGTGATGGGGGTTTTTTAATAGGGTTTTCAGAGAAACAAACAAGTAAGATTTGACAATATATGCACACACAAACATACACACACGTATGTAATATGTATACATAAACACAAAAAATGCAAAAAAGAAATTTATTTCAAGGAATTGATTTATGCAATCATAGAGGCTGGTGTGTCTGAAATTTGTAGGGCAGGCCAGCAGGCTGAAACCTGAGGCCAGAGCAGATGCTGCACTCTTGAGGCAGAATTTCTTCTTCCTCAGAGAAGTCTCAATTCTGCCCTGATTGTCTTTAACTGATTGGGTGAAGCCTGCCCGCATAGTGGAGGATAAACTTCTTTCTTTAGTCAATTGATTGCAAATGTTAATAATATGTACAAAGTATCTTCATAGCAGCACCTTGATTAATGCTTGGTTGTATAACCGGGCACCATAGCCCAGCCAAATCGATGCATAAAACTAACCATCACAGGGTCTGTACATGACAGTGGAAGTGAGCTCCCTTAGCAATCTGGCATTCACATAGAAATGTTATGTAAGCATGAACTAAAAGCTTATTGTTTTAAGCCATTGGAATTTTGAAAGTTGTTACCTTAACCAAACCGATCCCAAATAACATGCAAAATATTGCTAGATAGAGATCTTTCCAGTCCTGCTTCAAAGAATAGATAAAAGTAGCTTGTAATTAACCATTACATGGTGATATGCTAGTAAATTTTACTCTGAGGTTCAAGTTGGCTTATTATCTTTAGCAAGTTAATCATTTGCTAAAATGTGGATGATGCTTTAATTTGCCCAAGATTAACACATTTTTCATGGTACTATTTAAAGGTGAACATTCACCAAGCTTTATTTTGGATTATCACCTCTTTGAAATTAGTGGAGTGAATTTTACTGAGGTTTTAAAAATGTTGTGATTTTGGATTAAATGTTTCCAGAAGGGAGATAGCTATTAGCTTGGCTAAACTTGATGTAGTTCTCAAGCAGTTATAGGGGCAAAGATGCAGTGTTCACATGATTTTAGGATGTAAACCTCAAAATTGCAAAGGCAATTGCTTGCTTGATTTGGTTGATATTCAGCCAAAATCTATGAGCTCATATTCACAGGTATTAACTGTATTTACTACTACCAGGATGAAATTCAAATCATTCAGTGTGTAGCCCTAATAATAATCCTATATGACTAGGGGCTGCTTCTTCAACATTATTTCCACCTAATTTATAATCAAGATGTTCAATTAATAATTTCAGTGCTTTACGCAGTGTTAAGTCAGCTGAAAAATATGTGATTTTTCCACTTTTCATTTTTTCACAATGCTGAGGAATGCATAATAACCTGACAAAATGGAGATGCCAGGAAAGCAACGATTACTAACAGACTAATGAGAAAAGCAAAGGATTTTAAGAGAAAAGCTGAAAAGTTGATGGAGTTCTGTAAAAATGTGAAGGCACAAAACTATTGCAAACATAAGGCAGCCATGTCTACAACACTGTTTTAGTTATTAAACATTCCTTTGGAAAGGAAAATTGATTTAGAAAGAGGGTAAATCGTCACTTCTTTGGATGCCTTTTACATGGAATCAGCTAGGGATCTGCTGAATTTGCTTGGATTTGCTAATTTTTATTTTGAATATTATTATTTCTCCATTCCCCACCTCTAGTGTTATTTTCTATGCTTTTAAGCTAATCAATTGAAAAATATTAACTAGGTTAATTCAATTCTTCATTAATTTGACTAATAGTTATGTAAAACTTTTCTTTCAGTGCTAAAAGGATGAAAAAAGATATAGTAAGTCATGCAGTAATAATTACCATTTATTGAGTCACCATGATAGGTGCTTTACATGCATTATTTTATTGAATTCTCACAATCATAAGATTCTATAAAAGAGGAGATTCAGAAAAGTCAAATTCAAGCTGCATTTTAAATCTAAGTAGATTGGAGAACTTACTTTGTAAATGGAGATAACAGCTGTTACTGGGAACTGTGACTAGTTTAGTTTGACTCAAGGTGCAAGCAGCGTAGATTTGTAAAAGGAAAACCTAGAAAAGAACTTGAGAGCTGTATTCCACATATGCTTCTACAATAAACCCATACACAGAAGCATTTGGCTCAAAAAAAGAAAAAAGTACAATGACCACGTTGTAGGTATTTTAACAACTGAATCATTTGAGCCAAAGCGATATAGAGTTGACACTTTAGCATTTAAGGGAGAGTGAATAAAATAGGACTTATTTAAATATTCACGATTTATATCATGTTAGGAATATTTCCCCACTTAGCTAGTGTAACTGCTCAGGGTCCTTGAGTGAATGAAACCTAGCACAGTGAGGCAACTCCCTTGAGGGAATTATTCACATCATAGCGGGCCTCAATGAAGCACTATTTGTGGGTGGGCACCTGGAGCCGGAGTAAGTGTGGGAGGGGTCTGGAGAGTGCTACATTGAGGGTGTTGGGAACATGGGAGAGGAGTGGTTATTACAGGATAAAAGTCATTGGAAAAAAGAAGCATGGCATAACAAATTTACCCAGTCACAATTTACCCATCCAGGCTTTGTTCTGTTTTCTTGTATACATCAAGGTCTGTGTTAGGTAACATGGGGTACCTTAAAATGGCGCCGTACCTTGAGATGGGGCCGGTTCTGCGTTCTTCTCCCCTCCTTGACCGGGCACTGTCTGAACCCGCCAAAGGAGGGCCAGTCAGAAAGAAGCATCTCCCGCCTTCCCTTGGGCCCGCCCCTAGCCCAAGCCACGTAGGCCCAAGGGATATAAAACCCAGCACACCAGCAGCCCTCTCTCTCTTCTCTTCCTTCTCCTTGCGTGGTGCCGCTGGATACCTCCAATAGAGATCTCTTGACCGTGACCGGTGTAGTTTGGTCTCCGCCCGGCCCCTTTCACTGGTGCCGTGACTCGGACCGGGACTCCCCACTTCCTCTCAGTGGGACCCCGATCCTTTTCGGGCTCAGTCCAGACCCTGGCCTGTCCTCGCCCATTTTCCTGTTCACTGAGCTCTTCGCCCACAATCAGCCTCATCTCGGTAAGTTTTCCCCTCTGGGGCCTACCTCTCGGGCAAATCGCCAGACCCTAGCCGCTCCCGTGACGGACACATTTTGCCTGACGCCCCTACGGCAGTGGCAGGCCCCTATCATTCACTTCTGCCTCGGCCTGCAGGGAATGGAGTTTTCTCCCTCTCCTCCTCACGCCTCCGACCTGGGTCCCTTCCCCTTCTCGCTCCGAAAATCCTGGTACCACGTAACCCATGGCCCTTGGCCTTACAGAGGCCCATCAGTTCTTTCGTTTTGGTGACGACCGGCTCGAAGGTTCTGACTCGCAACACAGCCATCGGCTAATAGGGGACGCCCTGTTCAGACAGCCGCCGTATACATATACCCCTTCCTCTCTCACCATGGGAGGCTCTGCATCCCTGCCGGCCAACTAGACCCCACCGTGTGAGGGTGGGCCCCCTGCCTTCGG
Organism: Symphalangus syndactylus; assembly: GCF_028878055.3. Classification (NCBI taxonomy): domain Eukaryota; kingdom Metazoa; phylum Chordata; class Mammalia; order Primates; family Hylobatidae; genus Symphalangus; species Symphalangus syndactylus. Next base: position 45,550,262 of record NC_072423.2, read on the forward strand.
GCCCTGGCTGCAGCCTACCTACTACTTCAAGAGTCAAAGAAATTAGCATTTAGGGCAGCTGTTGTCATTACCTTCCCCCATCAACTCAAGGAAATCCTGACCTACAAAAGTCTACAAACCCTTCCCCCTTGCCGCGTACTGTCTCTCCTAGTTTCGTTCCTGCATGATTCCGCTGTAACTTTCCAAACATGTGCACCCCTCAATCCCGCCACCCTCCTGCCTGTATCTCCTTAAACATGAACCCACAAACCCCTCTAAAGCCAGGCACGCCCATACCCCACAACCCTCTCAAAGTCTGCATTTCTAAAACACCCTCCCTTCCTACTATTCCTAAGGCGTAAGCTGCCGCCCTCATGCCTGCTCCGAGCCCGCTCTTCTGGCTCTCTGCCTCTTACATCTTCTTCATATATTATGTCACCAAAACAATGCCTCATCTCCAGCAATTCACATCACCGACCCAGCCAATGCAATCTGGGGCCAGGTAGCCACAGGGGAAATATACCCAAGCACTTATCCAGCAGAAACTATAACCATCACCCTTACCCTAAAGCTGACTCCCAACAGGTTCTAGCAGAAATTAACACAACACCTCTGAGGTCCCTACTTCCTATTGTTTCTTATGCGCAAACATCAACAAACCCCCTCTTGCTGCAGTTCCACTATCTAGCTCTGTAAACACAAGCAACTCCTCCTCCCCCTGAGCACCAGCTTTGTAATCTCCCATGTCCCCCTCCTTGCCAACCTCAGACAACACCAGCTAACACCCCCCCATCGAATCTCTCTAACAACCTCTCTCATAGGTATAGGACTAGGAGCCACCTCTTTAGGATACAGCGTATCCCAATTTTCAGATTTCCAAACCCAGATGCAGACGGCCATTGAGGAAACGGCTCAGTCTCTAGCCGCCCTCCAGCGACAAATCACATCTCTAGCTGGTGTCACCCTTCAAAACCGCTGCGCCATCGACCTACTCACAGCCGAAAAAGGTGGTACTTGCATCTTCTTACAGGAGAAATGTTGTTATTACATTAATGAGTCCCAAGTAATCGAAACTAGCATTAAAACCTACATCAGATAAAACATAAACTAATGAATGCTAGCACTACTCCCTCCCTTTGGGAAACCCTCAAAACCCCCCTCTTAGCTTGGCTCCTTCCCTTTTTAGGCCCCCTAATGGGTATCCTCGCTTTCTGCGCATTACTCCCCTGCCTCATTCCATACCTAACCAAACATTTAACCAGCTTCTCCTCAGAAACTACCAACTTTTAGCCACCAGCAAGGATGGGACAGATTCCACAGACGGGCTTACAACCTGCTACAACAAGCCAGTCATGACAACCGCCAACCGATTCCACAAATTTCTCAATGATCTCCAGGCCGACAGCTGGCTCATTGCCAACCCATCCCTGCCCCTCAACTGGCTCACGGCACTGGAGGATCTATACCTACAAGGAACATTACCCCATGCACAACCCTGACAGTTCTCCCTGTGCCTCCTCCCCACAGCGCCCCCACTCAGCAGGAAGCAGCCAGATGAATCATGACGCCCATTTTCCCCCATTTAAGAAAACAAAAAGGGAGGAATGTTAGGTAACATGGGGTAGCTTAAAATGGCGCCGTACCTTGAGATGGGGCCGGTTCTGCGTTCTTCTCCGCTCCTTGACCGGGCACTGTCTGAACCCGCCAAAGGAGGGCCAATCAGAAAGAAGCATCTCCTGCCTTCCCTTGGGCCCGCCCCTAGCCCAAGCCACGTAGGCCCAAGGGATATAAAACCCAGCACACCAGCAGCCCTCTCTCTCTTCTCTTCCTTCTCCTTGCGTGGTGCCGCTGGATACCTCCAATAGAGATCTCTTGACCGTGACCGGTGTAGTTTGGTCTCCGCCCGGCCCCTTTCATTGGTGCCGTGACTCGGACCGGGACTCCCCACTTCCTCTCAGTGGGACCCCGATCCTTTTCGGGCTCAGTCCAGACCCTGGCCTATCCTCGCCCATTTTCCTGTTCACTGAGCTCTTCGCCCACAATCAGCCTCATCTCGGTAAGTTTTCCCCTCTGGGGCCTACCTCTCAGGCAAATCGCCAGACCCTAGCCGCTCCCGTGATGGACACATTTTGCCCGACGCCCCTACGGCAGTGGCAGGCCCCTATCATTCACTTCTGCCTCGGCCTGCAGGGAATGGAGTTTTCTCCCTCTCCTCCTCACGCCTCCGACCTGGGTCCGTTCCCCTTCTCGCTCCGAAAATACTGGTACCAGGTAACCCATGGCCCTTGGCCTTACAGAGGCCCATCAGTTCTTTCGTTTTGGTGACGACCGGCTCGAAGGTTCTGACTCGCAACACAGCCATCGGCTAATAGGGGACGCCCTGTTCAGCCAGCCGCCGTATACATATACCCCTTCCTCTGTCACCATGGGAGGCTCTGCATCCCTGCCGGCCAACTAGACCCCACCGTGTGAGGGTGGGCCCCCTGCCTTCGGGCCCTGGCTGCAGCCTACCTACTACTTCAAGAGTCAAAGAAATTAGCATTTAGGGCAGCTGTTGTCATTACCTCCCCCCATCAACTCAAGGAAATCCTGACCTACAAAAGTCTACAAACCCTTCCCCCTTGCCGCGTACTGTCTCTCCTAGTTTCGTTCCTGCATGATTCCGCTGTAACTTTCCAAACATGTGCGCCCCTCAATCCCGCCACCCTCCTGCCTGTATCTCCTTAAACACGAACCCACAAACCCCTCTAAAGCCAGGCACGCCCATACCCCACAACCCTCTCAAAGTTTGCATTTCTAAAACACCCTCCCTTCCTACTATTCCTAAGGCGTAAGCTGCCACCCTCATGCCTGCTCCGAGCCCGCTCTTCTGGCTCTCTGCCTCTTACATCTTCTTCATGTATTATGTAACCAAAACAATGCCTCATCTCCGCCAATTCACATCACCGACCCAGCCAATGCAATCTGGGGCCAGGTAGCCACAGGGGAAATATACCCAAGCACTTATCCAGCAGAAACTATAACCATCACCCTTACCCTAAAGCTGACTCCCAACAGGTTCTAGCAGAAATTAACACAACACCTCTGAGGTCCCTACTTCCTATTGTTTCTTATGCGCAAACATCAACAAACCCCCTCTTGCTGCAGTTCCACTATCTAGCTCTGTAAACACAAGCAACTCCTCCTCCCCCTGAGCACCAGCTTTGTAATCTCCCATGTCCCCCTCCTTGCCAACCTCAGACAACACCAGCTAACACCCCCCATCGAATCTCTCTAACAACCTCTCTCATAGGTATAGGACTAGGAGCCACCTCTTTAGGATACAGCGTATCCCAATTTTCAGATTTCCAAACCCAGATGCAGACGGCCATTGAGGAAACGGCTCAGTCTCTAGCCGCCCTCCAGCGACAAATCACATCTCTAGCTGGTGTCACCCTTCAAAACCGCTGCGCCATCGACCTACTCACAGCCGAAAAAGGTTGTACTTGCATCTTCTTACAGGAGAAATGTTGTTATTACATTAATGAGTCCCAAGTAATCGAAACTAGCATTAAAACCTACATCAGATAAAACATAAACTAATGAATGCTTAGCACTACTCCCTCCCTTTGGGAAACCCTCAAAACCCCCTCTTAGCTTGGCTCCTTCCCTTTTTAGGCCCCCTAATGGGTATCCTCGCTTTCTGTGCATTACTCCCCTGCCTCATTCCATACCTAACCAAACATTTAACCAGCTTCTTCTCAGAAACTACCAACTTTTAGCCACCAGCGAGGACGGGACAGATTCCACAGACGGGCTCACAACCTGCTAACACAAGCCAGTCATGACAACCGCCAACCGATTCCACAAATTTCTCAATGATCTCCGGGCCGACAGCTGGCTCATTGCCAACCCATCCCTGCCCCTCAACTGGCTCACGGCACTGGAGGATCTATACTTACAAGGAACATTACCCCATGCACAACCCTGACAGTTCTCCCTGTGCCTCCTCCCCACAGCGCCCCCACTCAGCAGGAAGCAGCCAGATGAATCATGACGCCCATTTTCCCCCATTTAAGAAAACAAAAAGGGAGGAATGTTAGGTAACATGGGGTAGCTTAAAATGGCGCCGCACCTTGAGATGGGGCCGGTTCTGCGTTCTTCTCCGCTCCTTGACCGGGCACTGTCTGAAGCCGCCAAAGGAGGGCCAATCAGAAAGAAGCATCTCCCGCCTTCCCTTGGGCCCGCCCCAGCACAATCCACGTAGGCCCAAGGGATATAAAACCCAGCACACCAGCAGCCCTCTCTCTTTTCTCTTCCTTGTCCTTGCGTGGTGCCTCTGGATACCTCCAATAGAGATCTCTTGATCGCGACCGGTGTAGTTTGGTCTTTGCCCGGCCCCTTTCAGTCTGTATGAGAAGGAGGCCCCACTTAAAAAAGAGGACTAAATTAGAAAGAGTATGTTTGGTATTTCACAGCTCAGCTCTAGGCTTACCTAGGAGATTCAGAAATGATTTTGTTCTTCCCGATCTAGGCTTAGAGCAGTGTTACATTAAATAAACTGCTTCCGAGGAATAGCCGCCACTTGAACAATAGCAAGCTTAACAGAAAAATAAGAGAATTAGACATGATCATCAGAGTGAAAGGTTTCTTTTTCTTCTTATTATTCTTTTTTATTTACTTTTACTTTTTTTTTTCCTAGAGGGAGAATTGTTAGAACTCTATTGTTCAGAGAAGTGATGTATCCAGATAGAAGAATATTTTGGAGAGCATTTAGCAAAACGGTCCATTGACTTTCACATTGAAAAAAACTTTATATTTATAAATGAGGGAACTGAAGCTCAGGGAAGCTTAGTTATGTGTCTAAGGTGACAGAAAATTAGTAACAGTTATTTTCAAACAAATACCCGACTATGCCACACTGCCTCTAAAATAAGTCTAGGAAGAGAATTTTTTTTCTAAAGATAACGAGAGCAATTTGATGATTCTACATTAAAGATATGAAATTTTCTGTTGATGCAGCATCAACCTTGTACATGATTGGCTCTTACTGATGAAGCAGGAAGTTCATGATGGAAATTAATTCCCTTGATATCTGAGAAGCCAGAAACTCCTTGAAAGGTAAAACAAGAGATAACGCTGACTCTGTTGAATATATTCCAATGCCTACTGTACTGAAATAAGTTTAAACCTTTGACTGAACAAGGGATTTTAAGGTTTTTCTTTATTAAAAAGAAAATATTTTTTTAATAGACATCTTCAGAGGTGGAAATTACTGTTTATGTAAATTTAGTTGAACTATTTAGAATTTGTTACTGAAGGGTTGTCTTAACCATTTCCAAGGTTAGGCAAAAACAATATTTTTCCTCAAATATTAATAATTTATAGTTTGCAACAGACTGCCCAGAAAGACAGGTATATATAAGGTACAATTTGAGGGGTGCCAAATGTTTGCAGTGTTCTCATATCTCCTCCGTAACAATGTCACCAATGCTTGAGATTAAATCTCTGTACATTTCCACTTTGGATCTCAGTGTTTAGTCTCCCTGAGTTCATTTTTGAAATGCAAATACCTTCTGTGAGTTAATACCTTGAGCTCTTATCAGTGGAAAAATCCCCTGGAATTACTTACGAGTGAACTGGGAGCATGGGAGCACATAGACACCTAAGAGTAAAAAAAAAAGAAAAAAAAGGAAAGAAGAACAGCAAAGGTAGGAAGGAATATAGTGAAAGCTGGGAGCTGGGACTGTCAAAAGTAAACCTTCAGGGCAGCATAATTTTGCCTGAAGCTCATTCTGACCTCAGAAAGGACAATAGAGGTTGGTAGGTGTATCAGAGGGTTACAATGTGTTCACAATTGTTCTAAGTAACACTGAACATCAGAAGTGCTTTAAATTAACTTTTTCCCCTACAAAATATTTGATAATTGCTTATGTGATAAATGCCTTGACGTACTGAGTAATTATTCAAAATCTTTTTGCATTTAGAATAATGACTTTCAAAGTACTTCCCATCTTGTGTCAGTCAGATACACTTTGTTCATCACTGTAGGGGTATTAAGTATTGAATATGTAAAAATCATAGGAAAGTGGTGACGCTTTGAAATTTAAGAAACCCAGTCTTAGTATCTAATGACTAAGGCAGAAGGATAGATGTCTTGAACGTCAAGTGAGATTCTATATCTTTCTTAGTGTGTGTGTGTGTGTGTGTGTGCGTGTGTGTATATACACACACGCACACACATATATGTATGTATATATATCCATGATGACTTTTGAGAGCTCCAGAAAAGTAGAAGCATGTCAAGGCAAGCAGAATGATTAATGAGGCTCTCACATTTTGCTGTATGCTCCATTGCACTCTGAGGTCTGGCTTTTGCCCTATCACTCTAATGATGCTGCTCTTACAAAGATCACTGATGACTTCTTAGTCACCAAATACCTGTCACCTGATACTGCTTTTGTCTCAGGCATTTATAGCCCCAATTACCTTACACTTCTGTAAACTCTCTTCTTGGCTCTAATGGCAGAAATGTATTCTGAGATACTTTCATTTCTGTTGCTTCCTGTTTCATCTCCTCTTCCCCTTTCTGACTTTTACATATGGCTTTGTTCACAACATTTTGGTCCTGAGTCTTCCACTCTTATGAAAAATCATAAAGTCTTAATATTAAATTTTAGCTTAGGAAGGTATTATTTTATAAATGCCACTGAGGTCAGAAAGAAGTGACTTTCCGAAAGTGATAGAAGGATAATTTTCAGTTGGCCAGGTACCACCCAAACTCATCATTTCAACCACTGCACTTATAATGACAGGTAATTCCAAAACTCTGTCTTCTCACAGGACCTCCTTTCCAAGCACATCCATACAGTTTCCACCTCAGAAGTCCTAAAACAATCTTAAAATTAAGATATTCTGAAATTTATTTTCTTGCCCCAATCTTCCTTCAAAATTCACAATTTCAGTTAATATAATAAGTCTTTTCATAATTCTCAATCAGACTCAGCCACTGGAATTTCTTTTGTTTTCCACATGTATAATAGTTACTGAATTAATTCAATACTTGATTCATAAGGTCTTTTGCAGCAGTATTTTCCACATTGGCAGAATACTAGTTCCAGCCCTTCTATTATTGTGTCTAGATCAATTTTGAGACAAATATTTCTTGGATATCTAAAACTAATGATCGTAGTTCTAGCTGTTATGGGAAATTAACTGCTCTATAGACAGATCTCACCCTCTAGGGAGCTTATAGTCTAATCAACTGTGATGGGTATTTGATTGCCCCTTCTGCCTACTCTTCTCTCTAATATATGTTGCCTAGTAATTATTGTTTATTTGATCAATACACCATTTGAATTATGCTTTAAACCCCTTCAATATTTATCTGTTTTAGAAAGATTAATGCCTATTTATTTGGGTTTTGAAGACTTCTACAGTTTCTTCCCAACATACTTCTCTAATGTTATCACTTCTTTTTCTTTCTATAACATCTGCATTGTCATTAAACTTTGCTATTCTTTGTCCCTCAGATGTGCTGCATGGAATTTTTTTCTCCAAAATTATGGCTAGTAGCTCACCTTTGCTGTCCTATATCTAAAACTCATGCCTTTTCCATGGAGCCCCACCTCACTACTTTGTACCACCTTGAACTTTTTCCCAGTGAGTCTTCCTTGCCCAGTCCCCATGCCTGACCACCAAAACTGAGCCTTCTTTTTTGTTATTTCTTTAACAAGCCACCATTTAAAATAAGCTTGTCCAATCCAGAGCCCATGGGCCACATGAGGCCCAGGATGGCTTTGAATGTGGCCCAACACAAATTCATAAACTTTCTTAAAAATTACAAATTTTTTGTGATTTTTTTAAAGCTCATCAGATATCCTTCGTGTTAGTGTATTTTATGTGTGGCCCAAAACAATTCTTTCATTGTGGCCTAGAGAAGCCAAAAGTTTGGACACCCTGATTTTATAAATCTATATGTTTTAATTATTTACCTCATTTATGTTATATCTCCCTATTAGGATGTGAGCTCTAGAAGGGTAGGGCAAGGATATTTTTCCATTTTGCTCACTGCAAATCATCTATGCCTGGAATGGCTTTTATCACATACCAGACATTCAATAAATTATTTTAGAATAAATAAATGGATGAATTAATTTGATCTTTCAGATCTTTGATTTTATAATCTGAAAAATGAAGACAATAGTTAGAAACAAAATTATTTTTGCAAAGAACATAAAATCTGAAGAGATTCACCCATAAAAGATATTATCTCATTTATTAATTTTACTTGTTGTATATGTAATGTAGGGATACCTTCACTGTGGAATTAATCACCTATCATTAAGTTAAAATGGACTCTAACTGGCCAACATTTATTACCTAGTACCTTGTCTATAGAATCTTAAAGAGAAAATACTAGGAATAAAATATCTCTCAAATTGGAGGATCAAGGGTTAGCTTAGGTTAGGAAGTTTCAATTTGTGTGTGTGTGTGTGTGCTTGCGTGTGTTTCTTTTTTTTCCCAGAATTGACCCCCTAGGGAGACTGTCTAGAGTTTTTTTTCTATTGGTCTCCCTCATGAAATTTTAATATCACAGGTATACTATATGCCTGTTTTTGTTTTGCAGCCCTTTGAAGGCCACTAACTATTGTGATGTCTAAGAATTTTTTCTGGCTCCCTCTCCCCCAAGAAATAGTTTTTGATGCTTGGGAAAGATATTACCTATACTGAGAATGTATGTCTTATTTAGTACAACAAATAGATTAACAAAGTCTCTGTTTGGCCTATGTATTTAGCCCAGATTAGAATGCATGGGCTTTTACTGGCATGAACACCTTTTAAAAGCAAGACAAAGAGTAATTTTAAAAATAGAGCTTCAATGCCTAAATAACAAAGCAAACAGGCCCTTTAATTTGGCTACTTTTCTATTTTAATATTTTTAAAGTAAAACAAATAAATGAGCATAAGTCAGCTCCTGTGTTTATCAATGACTCCATGCTGTTGCCCAGTGTATCTCATACTTGAGTGAGACTCATAATCACATAGACATTTTGTGAACAAACAGATTTCTGGGCTGCACTCCCTGAGTTCTTGATTTGCTAGGTCTAAATTGGGGCCCCAAAACTTGAATTTTTCACAGGTTTCCAACTGATGCTGATACTACTTAAATCACACTTTGAGAACTGGTGCTGTACTTAATGGTGACCAGAAAAAAAAAAGTTACTAAATATTATGTTTAGAATGTTCTCCTGTTACAACAACTAAGCTATTTTTCAGGATTCAAATGGATTACTGAAAGTCATGACCAGATCTCTTCCTTGAAGACACTCAACCATTATGCTAATGATTACACAGTGCATATAGCAGATCAGAGGTCACAATGGAGTCTGGTGCCTCCCAGCTCAGTGACTTCATAAGTAAAAGACTGCCTTCTGGTGGAATCTCAGGCCAAGAAGTTATTTCTGGAGATCTTGCATTTTTATTTCAAAGATAGCAACTTCTTTTGTACATGTAATTGCTATTCTGTTTCCCTTTACTTCCTAACGTGAACTAATTATTATTTCTCAAAGAAGATTTAGAGGAGTCTAAACCAGGATTCTAACTGCTTTGTTTTTTGAATCCTAGAAATGAAAACAAATGATTATAGATCAAAGTTGTTTGACTAACCTTGATATAGCCACAAAGAAACTAGAAAAGGAAATGAATTTTAAGTTGAGAGATGTAGAGAAACACATAAAGTGAGTCACACACTTTTTTTTTTTTGTTTTTTCCAGTTGGATTCTGTCTGTGCTGAATGGGGCAAAGTCCACACTAAATTTACCTACTCTAAATTCAGTCAGTTGGAGGGTGAGTGCATGATATCATGATATAAATACAATTCTTTTCAAGGTAGAACCAAAAAGAGAGGAGGATTAGTCTTGAAGTTAAAATAGAAATATTTTCAAAGTCCAAACACATTTCCAAAGAATACAAAAAAAAAAATCAGTTCCTATTTGATACTTAACGAGTGCTGTACAACTCAGTGTATCTCAAACTGTGCCTTTGTGTCTAAAACAGCCAGGCTACAAATTAGCACTGACTTGCCTTTATTAGGCACAGGGGTACTTAGCTCAGACTAGAATGCATGGTCTTTTACCTGCATGAACACCTTTAAGAAGCAAGACAAAGTGAAAATTTTAAAATAGAGCTTCAAAGCCTAAATAACAAAGCAAACAGAAAGCCCATTTGATTTGGCCACTTCTCTATCTTAAGGATCGTGCTATTGATCCATTGCACATAGATTAACTCTGATGCACTACTACTCATTGTCTGAGATAATCTTGTATTTGCTTGCACTCCACTCCACCTGGCTTCTTGGATAAGAATGGCCAGGAAATGAGGGAGGCTGTGGCAAAGCCCTGGATAAAAACAGACACTGCTCTTTGTTTCTCATACCTCACTGTCTTCTCAGCTTTTCCTCCCTCTGCCTTTCATTTCTATGTTTGCCAAAGAAAAGCATTAATAGAGTAGAAGTTTTAGATCTGAAGCTGGTTTCACTGGCATTGATATTTTTTTCCAACCTATTCTCAGCTAAGTGGCAGGTCACTGGGAGACTGTCTATATGCTAAGTTGCTCTTTTGCTAAAGGCTTTTCTTGGTGGGGAGGGGGAGGATTATTATTTTTCCACTGCTGAAAAGCAGACATTTTATGTGTCCTTATTTTAGAAACCCTTTAAAGCTGTCTGTTCCCATCTTGAGATTGAACAACAATTTAAAACGACCAGAAAAATGAGTCACATTCTGAATGTATAAAGCAAGTGTGCTTCATTGTATGCACCAATCTTTAGGCTATTTCCAATCTGGCCCTTCTTGTGCCTAGAATGGGCATCACTTCACAGCATGTTTAGGAGGAAGATTTATTATTACTTTTAATACATTTTACTAATCTTTAACATGTTAATACCATATCATTCTATCTGATGTGTAGTTAGGCAATCTCATCAGTAAACCCTGCATCTCCTTAGTACTACAGTTTTTGCATGTCTTAAGTAAGTAGTTAGCTATGTGAGCAAATACACACAATTATGTTCACATTTTACAGCAATTGCAACACCTACAGAAGCTAAAAATTGGAGATTTTTTTTTATTCCCAATTACTCATTGTTCAGGAAGCAACCATGACAAGACCTGCCGGCCCTCTTGGGGGTTGTCTGGAACGTTCCTCTATGTGGAAGCTTGGTGCCCAGCTATCGTATAGCTTCAGATTCTTTTTCCTTATTAGGAGAAAACTTTCTTCTGCTCTGGGAAGGTCTTGAACGTCCATGGTGTTCTTAAGCATGTAAGTCACATGGCATCTCGCCAGCCTCATTGGTATATCTGTCCCCTTAAGGAGAGATGGGGTCATTTTCCTACAGCACAAGAAGCATGCAAGAAGTCCATCACTTTGTGCTGGTTATCAGCAGGGACCTGTTAGCCATGGGAAACTGGTTCAACTACAGATTCTGATCTTGCTGAAATCTTTTTGTGTGTGAGTAAAGCATTTTTCAGACCAGTGCCTTGTGGATTGTCTTCCTTGGTGACTGTGAACGTGCAGCATATGCAGTGGACTGAGGTCTCTGGGATCCTCCTTCTAGTGATTGATTGGTCTTTGCCATCCTTCATGCAGTAGGAGTGCTAACTTGGGACTGGTAGCTGGATCGTTGTGTCCAACACTTGTTAGGTGGAATTTCACAATTTTCAATACAGTTGCCCCCTCTTAACTATAGAGTATACGTTCCAAGACCCCCACTGGATGCCTGGAACCACGGATAGTACTGAACCTGACTGCCTTCAGTTGGGACACATTTTTATTCATATCTTCCACCCACAAATTTAATCCCTCTTCCATCTTCACTAAGCATTTGTCATGCGCTGTGGCTGAAATTTTTGTAGTTTGAGGTGTAACTGGCACTAATTTATTTTTCCTTCACAATTTCACAAGTATAAGATTTGTTGTTATTGTAGATCTTAGCAACCTCACTATACTGCTTTCTTTTTTTTCTTTATTCAGTTGATATTTTCATCTTTTCATTTAAAGGAAGCACTTTACAGCCTCTCTTTGGTTTATCTGAATTGCTGCCATTCCTAGTCTTGTGCTTTGGGGCCATTATTAAATAAAATAAGGGTTACTTGAACACAAGCACTGTGATACCACAACAGTGTATCTGATCACAGAGAAGGCTACTTAGTAACTAATAGGCATGTAGCACAGACTGCATGGATACACTGGACAAAGGGACGATTCATGTCCCATGTGGGAAAGGCAGGACTGTACAGATTTCATCATGCTACTCAGAGCAGCAAACAATTAAAAGCTTACAAATAGTTTATTTCTGGAATTGTCCATTTAATATTTTTGAACTGCAGTTTACCATGGGTAACTGAAGCCATGGAAAGCAAAACTGCAGATAATGGGTAACTACTATAATCTAAGGCAAGCTTTTAGTGTTTGTCATTGTACAATACTTAACAGCACCAGACTTCTGTCCCCTACATTTTCCAAATGTCATACCCTAATTCTTCCATCAGACTAGTTGAGTTAAACTGTATCTTCTCACCCACCTATTTGAAAAAAGCAGATTTTTCTTCTCATTGAAGATCATATTTTTAAAAATTTTGGATGGAAAAAAATGTTTTCTTCAATATGTCTTTCTTTTGGTGTGCCTAGATGTGTTTTTCTGTCATATAAATCATCTATATCTATGAATAAATATTATATATGCATGGATTAATACATTTATATCAATAAATAGATACATATAGGTGATATGCATTCTTAGGTATCATATATACACACATATAAACAAACGTGTATGTAGAATACGTTGTATGGATCTATATTTGCACTTTTTCTATTTTTTTCTAATTTTTAAATAATTGGAATATTGTGCTGAATTACTTTCAGTTTTTAGAGGGATATTTCAAACTAAAGTTTAGTCAAGTCAATAGTGGCCCTAACTTGTAGTTTCAGCTTGAGATTTGTAAATATCTTCAACTTTGTGAACTTACCTAACATCTATTCCATTCACAGAATTATAAATCAAGAATCACTATTATCTGGGGATAATAAAACATTAAATTCAAATAGGAATATTTTGCACCTCAAACTAAGACCCTGAGTTAAAGGCAGATCCCCCATCGTCTTAATCCCTGCCTCCCCCAGACCTCTTTCACTCCATTCTGGACCACAGGCAAAGCCTTCTAACTGGTCTCCAGGATCTTCAAAGTGTAGTATTTGCTCTGACTACTCTTCTAGTTATCCTTATTATGATTATGTTTTGTCACATTGCCACTCTATGTAAAAGTTGTGCTTGCTTCTCAGTATTTGAGGAAAAGTGAAAATACCTCAGTATGTCATACACAGTAACTTTAAAAACTGGGTTCACATTTTCCCAGGCCAATCTGTTCCACTCTGTTTTTTGCATTCCCTCTTTAGACCACATAGTAATGTTTACTTTTCCACCGAGAATGCTAGACTTTCACGTCTCCCTGCCTAGTCACGTCTGTTTAAGAGTAAAATTCTGCCACATTTTCTCCTTCTCCAGACTAGATGTCACCTTCTTTGTGAGCATCCCGTTTTCGTAATTGTATACATTTTCCATTCATTTTCTCAGTCCATATACATTAGGGTCTTTTCTTAACCTAGAGGTACAGTAGTAGAAAAGACAAATTTCATGCCAACAAGGGGCTTCTACTCTTGTTAGAGAAGACAGGAGATAAATTCAAATAGTGATAAGAAAAAAGGAGCGTGTAGAGCAACTAGGATGGTGTTGGCTACCTGAGATCAGCTAAAAGGGTCTTTACCAAAGGTAATGCCTAATCCAAGGGTGATTCAAATTAGAGTTAGGAGAATGAGGCAAACATGCAGAGATCCAGTGGAAGAACAATTTTAGGTCAGGAAGGAGACAGTAAATGAAAAGATCCTAACATATTTGTTTTAGGAACAAAAAGAAAGCCTGATGGAGAACAGAAAATAAGGAAATAGATGATCCAGTGACATAGGAGGGCATTTTCTAGATCATGTGGGACATTATGTACTGTATAGTCTATAAAAGAAATACGTTTGTTTTATTCTAATTGAAATAGTAAGTTAATGGAGAGTTTTAAGTGTGTGTATATGTTGGTGGGGCTGGGTGGATAGCGGAGGAGCTGATATATTCAGTTACATAATTTGAAACAATTATTCTGGCTTGCGTAAAATCAGTGGAGAATGGAGTATGAAAAAAGCAAGAGTAACTGTATGGGAAGCCCTTTTAGTAGTCCAGATAGCAGGTAGCAGCAGCTTGGATTAGAGTTATAATAATTTAGATGGTAAGAAGTGAACAGATTCTAAATGTATTCTGGGAGGATTGATAAGACGTTGATGGATAGGTGAGAGAAAGACTCCAATAATGATTCTTAGCAGGAGGCTGGATGGCAGGGCCACATCCTGAGTTAAGGAATACTGACAGGTTAAAAAAATAGCTTAGGAGTAAAATTTAAGAATTGGGAATGAGATACATTGATGTTGTTATGTTCCTATATATCCAAAATGAGATATCGTGTAGTTTACAAGTTTGAAGCTCAAAGAAACAATTGAGCTGGAAATATATTCTTGAGGATTCAAGATTATGGAAATAATATTTACATTTATAAGGTTAGATTACTTCACTGAGGGATAAACTATGGATGAGAAGAAAGACAAAACCTAAGCCAGGATGTTCTAAGATTTAGGTTTTGAGCAAAAAAAAGGAGGCAGAAATTTGGACAGGTAAAATATAACTTCTGACATAGGAGAAAAAATCATATAGCATCTAATAAGCTTACGAAAAAATGTTTTTAAGAAGGACAGAATGCTCATCTATGTCAAATGCAAACACAAGTTTATTTTGATGTGGACAGATTATCACATGAACATGTCTCAAGGAGGGAGTCATTTGTGATCTTGCAAAGGGCTATGTGTAGAGTGGTGCAGAGTTAGTCAAATGACAGCAAGTTGAGGAAAAAATGAGAGGTGACAAAATGGAAACCATGAGTACTGAAAACACTTTAATATTTTTCCTTTTAAGGGAAACAGAGATATGGAGTAGAGAAGAAGAGAATTACATCAAAGGAGGATTTTACAACACAGATCATATTAAACTATGGCTTTATAATTAATGAAAAGATCTTCTGTTAGCATAGTAACAGGTAATTTGGGTAAGACGAGCAAGGAAATAATTTTTAGTCGATGTTTGGCCTCTAGTAGTAGGACAGCGATAAAGCTTCATGGCCCATCTGGAAGGGTTGGCTTTAGATAGAGGCAGGAACATTTGCTTCATTATAACAAAGGAGAAAGGAAAACAATCTGGGCGGAGATGCATGTAAGAGGACTGGCCTCTTGATGGATAGATGAGGCCATTTATTCTTTGTCTATTTTCTTAATGAAAAACAAGATGTCATGAGCCGTGAGTGATAGATTAAAGAGTAAAATCTGGATGTTTGAGAAGAAAGCAGAATGTATAAAATAGTTTTCCATAGCAAAAAAGAATTAACTGAAAAGATGTAGTAAGATTATCTTCATATGTTCATAAATTTAAAGTATATCAATCAGTAGAGTTATGTGATCTTCTTTAATCATATTCAAATTCTCAGGTATACACACAGAGTAAGCAGTTAGACTTAACAAGGATTGGACTTTTTAAAGGTGGGCACCTCCTTCTTTGAAGTTGCCTTGAAAGGCCAAAGAAAATATTTATTTTATGTGTAAAGCAAAAGCAAAATAAATCAAAATATGCAAACACAAAGCCTCAGCAATTTACTAATAACTAAGAATGAATACATGAGTGAATGAATATTTATCCTTAGATTTTAGAAATTAAAGGAGAGGAACATATATTTTAATGCATTTATTTTATGGCTAAAATAACTGAAACCTAGAAGACAAATTACTCAAGATTATATGGCTTATTAGTGCATGAAATGAGACTAGATTCAGATACTAAGACCGATATATTTTTTAGGAGAAATTTCTTAAATACATGGTCAGTGCTTAAATTTCAACATCATCAAAAATAGATAAAGGGGCAAGAATAGAGTTTGAGTCAAAATTTTAATACTGTTAATAAGACAGATCTCATCTTGCAAACTTGGAGCAAAGCACAAGCTTTTTCCCAATCTTTTGAAACATCGCAATCCTACTGTATTCCTGCCTAACTCCTTGTTTATTTGCAAAGCAAAAATTGTGTTGAGATATCATATAAGTCTGTGATTGCTCTAAGTAAACTGTAGGCTAGGGAATCTAAAAAATTGAATCAAAATGTTATTTTCACAATGGGATATGAAAAACCCTGGCCATATGCAGCTGCTCGTGGAAGTGGGGCAGAAATGAAGCACATCAACAAAACATGACTACAATTTGAGGGCCACACTAAAAACAGTTTATGCTGTCATGACCTAAGGGATTTTATCAGTGGAAGGAGAAAGCTAGTAGAGAATGGGTGTGGGGGGTGCAAATTCTTCTTAAAATTCTTAATTTTCCCCCATCCCATGATGTTTGCCGTTGTTATTTTACTTGTCAATATCAGAGTATCCACTTGCATCATAATAAGCTGCAAACTCCTAGTTCACAATTCTATTTCCAATGGTTACACTCAAGTCTTAGTCTTAGTTCATTTTTCAGTTTGAATGATGTGTAAATTAACTTCACTCTTTCCCCATTGCTCCTCAGCTAAAGAGTTCTAGAGTGTCTTCTACCCTCTGGAATTTAAAGGGTTACTCATTTATCATCAATAAACATTGTATAGTTTAGTCTCCTTTTTACATGTTATGTTTTCTTACTGAGTAATAATTTAGGTGGCTCCTGAATCAGAAAAAAATGGTAAAAAATAAATCAAATGAAGACAGACTAAGAGGCAGAGCAATTTAAATGACCTTCGTTTCCCATTTTCTTTTGCTTTTTCTGTGGTATAAATTCTACCTTAGAGTTTCTAGTGAGTGCATGAACGTGCTGTATGTCCACTTGTGTGTATATATGTGTATGTGTATGTTGAAAAGGAGAAGGACAGTGGCATATTAGTTCTATAGTTAACCATGGCAATGAAGTTACACTGGCAAAATAAAGAAATTTAGGCACAATAATGTCAAGAAATGTTATTTTTGAATGTCTTTAATAGAAAATATGTGTGTCTGTTGGATTCAGACATTTGGGGACCCGGGAGGTGGTAAATTCTGGATCTAGAACTCCTTCTGCTTTCTTAAGCTTTCTTTTCTGTAAAAGGTTAATATATTATCTATTTCCAGGTATGTCCACCATAGTCAAGGGTAAATAAATGTTGATTCCTTTTCTATTCCCTGTACCTTAGAGATGCTATATTATACAATCAGGTGTTTTATTAAGTTGAATAATATGGATGTATTCATAAATCATGGCACTGAAAAAAATACAAAAGATGTGTGGTATTAAACCTATCCCTAAAATACTTAAAATTTAACTGAAAAAAGTAAGATATTCATAGAAATAATAATTGCGATTGTTTCAAATAATAGATGTTCCAAATACCTAATTAGCATTTCAAACACTTCATCTAAAATGGTAAGATTTTTATGCAAGATTGATAAAAATAAGGATTAAATTATACTTACAAATTCTAAGAGTAGGAGGGTGTTGTAGTGACTATTTAGTTTAACCTCGTATTTTAAAGTGAGGAGGTCAAGACTCAGAAAATGATGTTATTTGTCCAAGGTGTCATTAATATCAGAGCAATTAAACAAAGCAAGCATAGAAGTAGGATCTATAGAAGTAATGTCGCCACATTAGATTCAGTGGAAGAGTATGTGTTTCGAGTCTGTTTAACTCAAATATGTCCTTTTGGCCCAAGGAAAATTGCCTTTCAGACTTAGTCCATTTGATTGTAACATGAACATTAAAACAATTTGAACAATACAAAGTAATATGGTTTTGGTGTTGTATGAGAGAAAATAATTTATCTTCAAAGCTACCTAATAAGATATATAAGCAGCCGTCACCCCTTCAGCTGTGATAGTCCATAGACACAAAGGTTCAAAGACAACTATAAGGAGCTTCAAAAGCAACTTCCAAATTGATGATTGCTTTAAACCAGAAGGGGCACAGTGTTTAACATCAAAGTTTGGCATTGTGTGGCTGCTGTTAATCAAAACCTCTTTGGAAAAAGGATGAAAAGTAGAAACATTAGAAGATCTACAAAATAGGTGTCCTAGTTATCAAGATGAGTTAGAAGCCAACTTCTATATTTTTAGGGATGGCAGAAGCTAATCTTATGTGCTACTAAGGAAGAAACAAGTTAAGAATAAGCATTTTCCAGTAACATCATTTGTGTTTCTTTGAAACTTCATGGAAGTCATATTTTTCCCTAATGATTCCTACATTGGTGAGTTATTTCTCTTCCTGGCTTCTACCCCTGATTGCCATACCCTGATAAAATAGAGACTCCCATTTGTAGTCCAGTAAAACATATATAGGTAAAATAGGAGGCATTCTTACTCAAAATGGTACATAATAGACATATATACCTCATAACATGTAAACTGAAATTGGCAAGAAATATTAACAGATTCCAAGTGGACTAGAAAAGTTAAAATGAATTAATTGTTGACAATGAAATCTAGGAAAGTTGCAATATTTCCTGTCTTTAACAGCTATATCAGGCAGCTCCTCGTATATATACATATATATATATACACACACACACATACACACATATACGTATACATATATCTACTTCTATTTATAATCAAATACTATGCCAAATCCAATATTCAGGTATTATCCAAGCATATGTTTTAGGACTATTTTCAAACACAGAATGCTTAGTTGAATAAGCTCTGACTCTCATCTGGGATAGCACCATCTTCTTTCTGAAGCTCTTACATGGTGCTTAAGTACAATTTAGTACTTAAATATATAGTATCTTATAATCACTTGTTATTGAACCCCTGGGGTTAATCCTGTCACTTTAACTGGATTTTAAGCTTCTTAATGACAGAGCTTATGTTCTATTTTCCTTCTTATTTTGTGTCCTTCACAGTGACCTGTTTGGGCCTTGGAGATATGGCAGGGGCCTGAGGAGCACCCTATGCTCTCAATTAAATAAATAGTCTAGCTTATACCTCTTTAATCCAAAAAGAGAGAGTCAACTGATGTTTTAAAGAATAGAAGGCCCTTAAAACATACTATAAATAGCAACAGAAAAGTATTTTAAAAAGACACAAAACAAAATAACATACCCTCTTACTTTATCAATGGCCTGTAGTATGTCAGAGGGTGGGGTGGAATTTGGCAACACTCTTCTTACCTTGCCCACAGACATATCTGGTGACTCTTCTGAGTTTATGCACTCGTCTTTGTATAATTCTTAATATTCTAAATGAATTGTATGTTTCCACATTGAAGGTGCATTACTGTTATAGTCCATAATCTGCCCACATAGTCATAAATATAATGGTCACTTACTATTTACTTCCTTCTAGAATAACTCCAAGTTACACGAGAAAAGATTTAGTTTTACATGAGAATTATTTCATCTCCACAAGTCAGCACATAACAAAATCCCCACTAAGTCTTCTGATTGCACCTAGAAAACATGAAGAGTGCTTCCATGAAAGAGAGCCCTTAAACTTGTCAGGTCTTATAGCTGGAAAGTATTTTGGGGCACTGGGTGGCCTGGAAATGAAATATGACTTGAGCAAGGACACATAGTCAATTCTTCAAAATCTCATGGGTTTATTAGCAATTGTGTAGTATCAGTTGGCTTACCTTCAGACAATGGGAATAATTTTTTGCCTGTCAGGGAGACATTTGACAATGTCTGGGATATTATTGTTTCACAACTTGTGGGGAGATTTCTACTGGCAGCTAGTGACTAGAAGCAGGGATGTTCATAACTGCCCTGCAATACATATAAAGGGGCCCCACAAGAAATAGTAAGACCCCATACATCAACAGTGTTAAGATGAAAAACACTACCCTGGAGAAAAAAACAAAAAAGCAGAAGCAAAAACAAAATTCTATGGTTCATATAATATTTCTCTCTTGACAAACTTTTGTCCATCTTTATTCTCTGCCTATGGCCACGTGTGTGTCCATTGCCAAGTCTAGGAAACTCCTATTGCCTTAGAATTCATTCCCACACTTCTTAAGTCTGGGGGAGTGGTGAATAGGGATGGGATTTACTGCCAGGAAGAGCAAGATTGTCATGAAAGTATCCAAATTCTATTATCTAAAGCACATTCAAAGATGCCAAAGATTCTATTCATCACTATGCTATTCCTTGGAATCATAGGTACGGAGCCAATCCAGTCTAGAAAACCACTTTAGGGATATTAGGGATTTTTGCTAGTTACATGTAACACTCATAAAATCTAAAGCTTGTGTGGGAACTTCGCCTACCCTGCTCAGGCTTCCCTCTGACCTATTCAATTTTCTAAGCCTTTGTATATTCAGCCTCCGTATCATGTCAGTGTTGTTGATTGCTGAGGATACTATTTGAACCTAAGTAAGAATTCTGTACTCTCACCAAGACTAACATCTGACAGATCATGAACCAAATCTTGATCTCTGAAGATAGTCACACTCGGGGGTCCAATGTAAATGTATATGTTTTATCCCTACATGATATCAGTACAGTTAGGTCCTGTATCTGTGTTTACATTTGTAACAGGAATTGAAGATTCAAGATAAAAATCTGGATGCTGTGTTTTAATCCACATAAGCATTGAAAAGTTGGTCATTCTGCCCCCAAAACTCTGCTCTTTTTATCCTTCTTCCCTGTCTCTCTTAGGTACACTAATGTTCTTTATTTTCTCTAAAATTGAGCTTGCCTTTAGTGAAGGATCTCTCATGGGGTATTGATACATTCGTATTAACATAATTTGAGTTGTTGTTTTTCCTAAGGATATATGTGTTTTGAGTGATGAGCATGAAGCATTAGGAAGCAGAGAGAAAGGCAATTTTTGTGTCAGTTGACAGCTCACCTTGACTATAGACTTAGTTAACAAGTCATCTGGGATAGAGGTTAATTTTAGGAAAACTGTAGAAGAGAAGTTTTCATAAATATGGTAAGGCCAGATTTTGAAAATTTGTGGATTTTAGACAGAGGAAATAAAACTTTGAAGGGAAGTGGGAGGAGCATGACTAGGTAAGCATGTCCTGAAGTTGAATGAAGTGTTAGATGACAAGTTGAATTGGATGAGAAAGAGATTATAGGCAGAACAATCATGTAGTAAGATATTTCTGTCTGTTCTTTATTGTATTCTGTATTTTCTCCAAAAGTCCTTTCTGTCTTTCATCCTTTTATAACTCCTTCTCTTAAATGTCCTAGATTTCTAGAGCTGTAATGTGAAGTATATACTCAGTGAGGATTGTTTGATTGGCTTATCTCTTGTTTCACCTTCGTTTCAACATTAAGCTTCCTAACAAAAACAAAAAAAAAAGAACAGCTACATTTACATAAGGAAACCCTGGACGATTCTGAGACATTTTAATTGAGTCATCTCTCCAAATTATTGCTGTCATCAGTAAATATGAAACAAGTGACCAGAATCCAAATTCACATGTCTGTTCTGGAAGTCAACAGTCACAGCTAGTACAAGGAAGAAGAAGGGGAAGTGGAAATGAGAAAAAATATGACTTTGAACTTCAGTTTTACTCACATCATCAGATAAGATCCCACACAACCTTATTTCTTTAATACTTTGATCCTTTTTCACTCAATACTCAGTCACTCTAAATGAAATTTTCCTTTCTCATATGGCATTCAACCTTTAATCCTTTCTTCTCTAACTCTTTAGTAGCAGACTTGATATTTCAGATATTTCTTATCAGTTTTTTTATCCTTAATAAAAAGGAGGCACTTTAACAGAAAGTAAGTGTTTAAAAATAAAGAGAAATAAAAGGGATATGGTAAACAAAATGCAATTTCTGCTAACGGCATATATTTCTATTAATCAGATGAAAAAGTAAGTGATAAAGTATTGCAAACATGTAAAAAGAAAATTCAAATATTTTTTTTCTTCATGCTTCCAGTTCTTTATAGTACATTACATCAGCTAATGGCAATTTGTATAATTTGTGTAATGACATAAATTGCCACAAACTCTCACTTGGTGAAGTGCTGTCGGAGTCATAAATCAGGACTCAGAGAATTAGCTTTGGGAAGCAAAGTCTATCAGCCTTAGGGTGAAAGAGGAATGGGTCAGAGTGGCAATCACTCAGTGAGCAACGTGCAGAGTTGGGGAGGAAAATGAATGGAATGGTGTGAGGAAAGCGTGACTGAGCTAGACCTTGATGAGCTAATCCTCCACATCAAATGGAATAATGCTTCATGGCTACATGTTGTTTTGCTCAACTTCTAAAATTACATTCCTTGACTTATGATTACTTCTCTGCAGGGGTCTAAGGACAATTTTGAGAATAAATCTCAAATCCTTTCAGGGACTTTCCAATACAGGGTATCTAATTTTAAATGAAAAAAAGAATACACAGACACAAACACACTTTTTTCCTTCCATCAGGTGTTGTCTTTCTTGTGCTGATGCACCTTGCCAGCAAGGGCCATGTTTATAGTTCTAGTCAATTACAGAATTTGGCCTTCTTCAGGTACACATGGTAATTTGCATGTGGGCATGTGGTACACTTACACTTAAAAATACTAGAACAAATATTTTTAAATTTTTTATGTCTTTCAGAATCTCTCTTTCTCTCTATCTCTCT
Source organism: Symphalangus syndactylus (assembly GCF_028878055.3). NCBI lineage: Eukaryota > Metazoa > Chordata > Mammalia > Primates > Hylobatidae > Symphalangus > Symphalangus syndactylus. The sequence continues at coordinate 45,572,948 of NC_072423.2, forward strand.
CACTTCCTTTCTCCCTCCCCGTCCCCCAGAAATTTCTGTCTGTCTCTCTCTCTCTCTCTCTCTCACACACACACACACCATGAAATTTTTATTGAGTGTGGAATTCTAGAAATTTAACATCTGTACAGTGCTTTAATGAATATGTGTTCTTAAAGGTAAGGTTAAAAAATATTATTTCTGTAGAAGATTTTTCCATATAAACTGTTACCACCTTCCTCACTCTGTGTGTGTGTGTGTGTGTGTGTGTGTATGTGTAAAGAGCTCTCAAGAATTTGAGATTTTACCCTACTGTCAAGGTAACATTTAGCCTGGCACAGTTTCAGGGATGCTAGGAGAAGATATGAGACTTCTGGGTCAGACACAGAGGACTTTATTACTTAAGAGAGTAGCAGTAGCCAGACTGCATCAGTTCCATGAGCCTTGATTTCCACAACATGACATAGAACCAGATAATACAAAGAGGACTAAGTGAGTTACATTACAAGGGAAGAACCCTACGCATAAAAATCCAAATGTTTTTAATAGGCAATATACATACCTTCCATTTGTTTCAGAAGGAGACACTATTTTCATCTTCCAAGACTGCAAGCAAACCTGCTCTTGGCTCTAGAAGGAGGCAAAAATCTTTATCTTTCGGGGCAATTCTGTACATAAGCACACTTCAAAGGAAAATCCAAAACAAAGTTAGTCAGTGCCTCTGCTCACAAGAAGTAAAGAAGCGTGAGACACTCATGGAAAACTGTCTCTCAAAACTTTGTAAGCAGAGAAAGGCTGTAACAAATCCAATGACTTTGACTCCCCTTGGGATCTGAATCTATGTTCTCTTTCTCCTGGAGAAATATTTCTCACCTCCCATTGCCCCCATTCTTGGAACTAATGAACTTGAGCTACCTAGAGAGTGGAAAACGAAACAATACATTAACTTTGGTCTTTTAGCATTGGCAGAGGGTCTAAAGCAATAATCCTTGACATTTATCTCTTTACCTTTTATTGTCTAACCACTTTGTGAAATTATCTAGTTAGTTAATCTTCCTAACACCTTTGTGAGTGAGGTTAAATGATGCAGTTTCTAAAATAGATATATACAAATTATAACTTGATAGGCCTAGTGATATGGGTTTGCACTATAATTGTTCTTGGTGTTTGATGGGATTATGGCCATTTTATGGGCCACTGCTTGTAGTTTCTTCTACATGTCATCTGTTTTTATGGTCTAGCATCTGAAGGAAACAGTCCAAAAAGACTCAGTGAAAACACTATCCCTTCTAAGTATCTTATAGCACATAATCTTATCTATCTTATAACACATACTCATTTAAACATTTTTGTTTGTTTCTTACTATAACTGGCTTCGGTTATAATGCTAATTCTAGAAATAGTAATCTGAACAAATATTATAAAAGCTTAAGATTATATAAGAACTTGAAAGTTCATGTGGGTAAGTTTTCTATCTTTAATGAGTGAATTCTTCAGAACTGATATTTCTTATTTTTTTCTAATATTTATTCTTTTCAAATAAAAGGACAGATTAATTAGCTTTTTTGTAAGAGAGGTAATAATACAATTTATGTTTAACATTGTTAATACAACCTGATGTTCTCCAGACTTTACAAGATTTTTAGTACAAAAGAGTCACAGTATCTCAAAATTTCACAGGCTTACGGGTTTTTCATGTTTTACTTTTCACTGATGAATGTGTAAAAACTAAAACAAGAGGGCACATTGCATGCACTATAAATATTTGCTGAGTGACTGATTGTGTAAGCTTTTAACTTTCTACCAAGTCTCTCCACTATGCCAGCCACGTTTACCTAGAAACCCATATATGTAAAAAGAGTCCACCATAATGAGTGACGTTTTTTGGTCAAGCATTATCATTGTTTTCTTCTGTTTCCACTTTACATACTTGCTGCTTTCAGGAATTCATGTAGACATCCCAGACCTCTCATGTGTCCAGGCACATGCTGTGCTCTGTACAGAACAAGGAAGACAAAAGGTTTTTTTCCCCTACACAATAATATATCTTGCTACTTGTTGGCTCCAGAAAAATTATTTGAATCTTTGTCACATAAATATTTGTGAGTTCAATTTTTCAGCTCTAGTCTAAAAGTATACTCTCCAAAGCCTTAGTTCTCATTCCTACAGTCAAAATAACAAAAGGACTACTCACTGACCATTTACACCATCTCTTCTCCCTTCTCTCTGTCTTGCTGTTTCCACACAAAACTGTCCCCATTCAGTTTGTCTGTCGTACCCATATACAAATTAACTTTTGCTTTAGGGACCCTAGTTCCTCATATTCAGTCACATCTGAATCTTTGTTTAGTAGTCACCTATGTTTTGGACAAAGCATTTATTTCAACTATGCAATGGTCAAAATCTCTCTGAAGACATTTTTCCGAATCTCAAGAAAAGGACACTATTTAGTTTTCTGATGTACATCTAAATTTTCATAATTTATCAGGTCTGACATGGACTGTTGTTGATTATGGCACATAACGCAATCATTTTTCCATTCTCTCTTCTTTTAATAAGACATCTTACAACCTCCTTTTTAGAAAAAATTATGTTAAAATCTCATGTTTTCCAGTAGAATCTGGATGACTGAATCTACACAGCACTTATTTTATTTCCTTTCAACTCAGTGATCATATTATCTGTTTTATGTCGATTTTCAAAAAATTCATATCCATTTTTTCATATTTGCAGTTTCTTTCCCTCTTCCAAATCCATGCAAATGATCATAAATGTGATCAGTCTCATCCTCTAAACACAGATTACTGTGAAAAAAAAAAGCATGTTTCCTAAGAAATAAAAGTTCAGCCTGTTTTTGACACAAGTGTCAAGATGAACCAAGAATTGCCCTTGCGACAGATAATTAGGGAAAACTGTCAAGCCTGCAGCTTAATCCTGTGTACATCTGCTCAAAGTCAGCTCTGAAAACTGTGGGATCTAGGAAGACAATCTTTTGTAATTAGCCAAGGCCACTATAATCCATAAAAACATCTGATCAAATTGATTTCCAGTCCATCAGTGGTATCTGTCAGCAGCAACCTTACCGATCATCCCGAAGCTGTGACTACCTCATGTAAACCTCTAAGGTCATTTAAAAGTTCCTTTGCCTTGTAAATATAAAATCATTTTCACTTTTTGACAGGTTGCCTTTTCATGTAGGGTGGTAGGAAAAAGAAGAAGTAAGAAAAAAATGTAATGTCAAAATAATTCACAAACCATTAACATCGGGAAGGCAGAAATCCACAATTCACAAATGCCTATTGTAAGATCAGTATTCTGCTAAGGAGTAGCCAACAATATGCAGAGTTTGTGAAGAGAGAAAATTGCACCATCTCTGCTTCTGAACTTGAGGTCTTGACTTTGTTCTTCTGGTGTGTATGCTGAATATTCCACGCATGTCTGTCTCGCAACTTGGATGTGCTGCTTCCATCTTCCTGTCCCACCCTTGCTATTCTCTCCAGACTCTAATCTCTCATCATTCTCAAATACAAGAGCTAAAAGAATCTTCCTCCATCTCAATTTTGAAAAATGGATTGAGTCATGTCACTTGTCGGCCTCTCTCTTGCCTGCCATGTCCATTATAATCCTTTTCCAAGCCTGGTGTCCTATGCAGTTAATTTCTTTCCCCACGACCACAAATATTTCCTCCCTTAGGTAAAATTATCCTCACTCATTTCCAAATTCTGGTCTCTAATAAATTTAATACATTCCTTACCTCTGGATATCAATTGGACAAACTCTTATCCCTCAGTGTGTGTGTTTATTTATCAAAATGGTCTAACTGTTGCCTTTTCCCAGTCTCTCCACAGCTCCTCTGTGCTGGTCTCTAGTTCTTGTAACTCTCTTATCTTAGACTCTGTGCGAAGGCATTTTTCTGCTCTCTTCATTTTCTCTTTTCTGAGACGCCACTTAAGACCATCTCCTAAGTGAAGCATATTCCACAAAACTTCAGTCCTTAATTTCCTGTTTTTCTTTCTGCATCATCCCCATGACATTTTCTTCTTCCTCTCAGTTGATGATACTCATTTTTGTGTCTCCAGCAGCTCAAACATGTGTCCCCAGCATTCAGATGCCTAAAGACACCTCCACTTAAAAAAAATCTTGTATTTGTGCAAATCTCACCATTTTCAAAACCGAATTAATCTTGTGCCCACAATTAGATTATTTTTTCACATTAATTTTTTTCAATCAGGGAATCGTCCCTGGCTGGTTTCCTTCTCTTGTCTACATTCAATTTGTCACCAAGTCATCTCATTTCTTGCTTCAGATTTTGTCATTGTCATATAATCAAAATTGCACCTCTTTTTTTAAACCATCAACCTAGTAAAGATTACCATCCTCCTCCTCAAATTAAGAACAGTTCTGTTAGATTTCTTTATTGAGATATAATTCACATACCATAAAATTCAATATTTAAAAGAGAAATATTTTGTGGTTTTCAGTATATCCATAAAGTTGTACAACCATCGCCACTACCTAGAAGCACTACTGTAGGACATTTTTGTCACCCCCGTAAGAAACCTCATACTGATTGGTAGTCATTCCTCATTCTCTTCCCTCTCTTCCCATTCTTTAGCCTCTCATAACCACTAATCAATAATTCTGTCTCTAAGGACTTGCCTATTTTTGATATTTTGTGTCAGTGGAATCATACAGTATATGGCCTTTTGTGTCTGGCTTCTTCCACTTAGCATAACGTTTTCAAGGGTCACAAATATTGTAACATGCATCGCTACTTCATTTATTTTTATTGCTAATATTCCACAGTACGGATATACCACCTTTTGTCTGTCCATTCATCACTTGATGGACATTTGGGTTGTTACCAGTTCTTGGCTATTCTAAGAAAATATATCACTTACAGTAACCAGTAAAAAGACATGAAGATGTATATTATAAAAGTGTGAAAGTGGAGATGGAGAGAAGTGTGTAGACTTAGCATCCACTTTTGAGAGTAGAATTAACAAATTTGTTGGTGGATTGAATAAGAGGGATGAGAGAGAGAAAGTAATCAAAGATCGATTCATAAACATGGGTTCTATGGCCCTCCTTTCCTAGATATTTTACTTAATGACAAAGAAAAACTTGTGCCTATGAAGGAAGTCTGGAGTAAGTCCAAAATTTTCATATATATGTGCGTGTGTGTATGTATATATGAAGGTCCACTGAATATTTCTATGTGAATGTCAAATGCTACAGAACTAATGCTAAACTTGTAATTATGCCTCCTAAAAGATACCCTTTCTGAATGTGGCTTTTGTCTTAGTTGTATATTTCACCATTCACCCCTGTCACACGTACTGACAACTGAAGATGCTTGGCCTTTATCCTATATCTACTCAGGCCCCTAACCCTGCTGTTGTCACAATCAGTCATCATGTGCTACCGATTTCACCACTGAACTGCTGTGTATGATCCACTTCACTCATCCGCTTGCCCTCATTTCTATTATTTTTTTACATATACTCAAGTCTTTGACATATCTCTCTGCCTCTGGATTTGTACTCTTAAATTTACCATCAACACAACTTCCATCATTATCTAGGTAAAACGTAATTCTGACCCGTCTTGATACTTAGAAATTTTCAGTGATTTCCCATAGCCCAACCTGGATCCTGGGTTAGTACTCTCTGCTTCCCTAAATAAACTGCATGATGCTATAATACAATATGGTACATATAGCACCTTGTATGTACAATCTGTGTTGTAATGATCTCTTCATATATTGTCTCCTTTTTTCTTTTCCTTAGATAAAAATAGAAATTCTTGGCTAGTACTTAGAAGCTGACTCACTACAGGTCTCAATTAATGCTATTGAAATGAATATATTGTACAGATTAGGTTAGACTGGTATAAAATAGATTTTCAAAAACATTATTCCTACTCCAAACAAAAATTAAAATAATAAAACTGTCTGTGGTCCTGGAGAAAGATACTTCATGTAGAGATTGAACATCTGAAATCCAGTACCATGAATGTCATCCTAATAATACCCATTGGACTGTTGTACAGCACAAAATTATAATACAGACAATTAGAAATATTTAACAATTTAGTACTTAAAGTGAAAATGTTTACATTTTTAAAATCTTCATAGTGGATACAAGAATGTAAAAACAAGGAAAAATATTTTTATTGTGAATTGTCTGCTCCAACAAGAAATATATATATATACACAAAAGCATATATAATACTGCTAGGAGAAATATGTATTTAATAGAGTTCCAAATCACCTTTCAAGGAAGCAAGCAACCTTTCCAAAGACAAATTAACCCCCAGTCATTCAGAAACCTGGCTATTACATTATAATTAGTGTATTATTTAATTGCTTTCAGGCTGGAGTTAAACACTGCCAGCCTCAAGGCTTATGGATTCAAGGCTATGAGATTTTTCTGAGTATGGAAAACATTTAGGAAATAGCAGAGTTTCCCATGCAAAGTGCAGTAAAATACAGCAAAAGCCTAAAAGATTCAGTGCTTAAAATTTAGACTGATTTTGTGGTTCTTTTCAGTTTTGGGACTTTATAGTCTTGTTCCTTTGGGTTAAGGTGTTACTTGCTTTTCATATTCCAGGACTGGGTATTTATAAACATCCTAACATCCACCAAATTCTTCCTTTATCTCCAAATTAGTGTGATGTATGCTAGATAAGAATACTAATATTCATATCTCCACCTCTACTACTCTACCAAGACTCTATTAATTTATGCTAGCACCTTTAAGATTTGATCAAATCCTACCTGCCTCAGGAAGCCCTTTTTAATGAATTTGATCATCTTTCTAATTATCATGCCCCTTTCTGTTCTCTGTAGATTTGAATTTTTGGTTTCTCTTTTATCTGTTTGTATCTGTTTGAACTTATATTATGACTTTTCTCCCATTATTTCTTCCAGACTCTAAATGTGAGATTTGTGATATCCTGGACATGGCTGCTATGGACCCCATCTTTGAGTTCATCTGCAGTGAGGCTTGACAAGTCTCATCACACTGAGAGTTTCCCATTTCTTTTTTCTCAGCTCTTTAGGAATTTTTTGGTACTCCAGGAGCTTGCTTAACCACAGGTAGTCATAATCTGGAAGTACAGGGAAATAGTCAGAAGTAATCAGTATAAACATGACCCAGTGATTCAGAAGCATTATTCAGTTTCTCAGAAGGCCTCCTGGAGTACTGAACCTCAGTTAATTTGCTTATCAATGTGCGTTTTTAAATATTATTTCTTTCCTTGTTATTCTCACTAACTTTCTTATCTGTGATTCTTGAAGTCAACTCCCATGTGAACTAGCTGTCCTTAATTCCTTGCCATAAAATCAATTTTTGAGTGAATCTAATTTAAGACAGGAACTGTCCCACAAGTCCTTGTTGAATGAAACAGCAGAGTGCTGTAAGTGACTCAGAGTCCACATAAATACCAAAGATCTATGTCAGAACCAAGGAAGTCTGGCAGTCATATTGAAATGGAGGCTACATTTTTTTAGAGTTGTCCCACCTTCTTGTTCTGAATTTTATTCCCTGCTTTCAGAAACTCTTTTTCAGAGCCCTGGTGTTATCATACTTATTCCACATTTCTGGCCCCTCGAGGCTGTTCTTTACCTAACTTCTCTCATGGAAAAACTTCCAAAGTTTCTAATTTCTTCTTTATAATTTCCTTCCCTCAAAAATGTCTTATGGTACAATTCATTTTCTCCCAGATTTACTCTTTATAAACACATCCATGTCCAGATGCAAGACATAGTGTGTTATCTCTTCAGAGTAATTTGTCCTTTCATAGAGGTCTTTGAAAGATTCATTGCCATACCATAGACTTGAATTAACATACAAACATAAATTCTAATTGAGGAAATTCCAGTCACTCTGTTGCAGTAGTAGAAGAAATAATTATTAGAAAGAAGGGATACATTTTGCATTATACCTAACATATAGTGGCTTATTCTAACTGCTTACTGGTCTGGATTTGTTATAGACAACATTCTGTTTATTTTTACATCTTCATTATGGTAGAAACAGAAATTTTCTCCAAATATGACTAAGTTCTACTCTTTGTTTCCTTTGCTGCCCTTCATTGTAGGTGTGGAGCAAGACTGGTTGAGGTGCAGGATGGAATAAAGCAGCAGGACAGAGTTAACAAGTTTAATATTCTTTCTACATTTTGGAGTTATAGTTCCCACTCAGTAAGTGGCAAGTATAATTGTTCAACCCAAGTGCAGGAATTGATACATTTTAACTGCTGAAAATTTTGGATGCTTGTGCTTTTTCACCATTATAATTTGCAAATTCAGTTATGATTGCAGATTCATAAGATTCTTCAAATTTTCATGAAGATGTTTATGTAAGCATACTTTAATACAAATTTGAACTTTAGTTTAAAAGTTTCTTCGCATCTTTTTTGTCATTAAAGTTATTGGAATTTCCTATGAGACTCTCTAGAAAGACATGCAATTACCTTCCACTTTAAATGTATAATATAAATACTTATAATTAATCTATTAGTTGTACCTGACTATAAATGTAGAGTATTTGAATTTTTTAGTACCTCACTTGTGAGCTAGTTTTATGGGTCAGTGTGAAACGACAGATTTGTGGCCCCATTTTACCACTTGCTACATCATACCATAACCAATATTCCCAATAAAACAATTAATCAATATTCTGTTCTTGTCAACATCTAGATTAAAACATTTCAGCATGATGATGCACTCTCTCCTACTATTTGACATTGATCATAAGTCACAACTCTTGGGTATAATCACTCAATCCATTATGAAGATAACCAATTGAACACTTACTCAACTCAAAATGGCTTAATTTTATCTATAAATATATTTCTTTAGAGTACCATTTTAATACCCTCTTTTAGAAGATGATCTGATTTAATATTGGGCTTATCCCTTTATGGTTGATAGATTTACCTCTACCCTAGGGATTTGTCATTATTTATGATTTCTTAAAACTAATCAGCTTTGAAAATTTCTTAAAAACTTCACATGATATCTCAGAATCTAATTTTCTGACTTGGGCAGTTTGAGAGAATTAAAAGAGCCAGGAAACTGGAGGAATAGAGGGTATGTGTCAGACACTTTGCTAAGAAATTTATACCATGTTGTTTAACTTTTATAATTCCCAGGGTGTTGTTGTGTTTCCCAGAGGAAGAAGCTACAGATCCATGTTTCAGTAATCTGTATAAATTAACACTGGTAGGAAGGACTAAACGTGTGGCTGTCTCATCCAAGTCTGTGCTTTAACATTGAAGTAGTTAGCCTTTTAATGCTGGAAATCAGTTCTCTCTTTCTATGTCTGAGATCTCTCTCTGTCTTTGTCTCTCTCTCTCTCTGTCTGTATATATATATATATATATATATATGTGTGTGCATATAGATCTTTTCAGTTATCTGAGTTGAGAAAGAGCATAAATTTTACTTTTTATTATTTATTAATACAACATCACTGGCCTCAAGGATTTAAACTAAGCAATCTCTTGCATGATTTGGCAAGAGGAAAACATACACAGTTTTTTAAAAGTAAGTTTATTTTTAAATAAATTTTAAAATGGGAAGGACATACATATCTCTCCCATATCTATTTATTTCTGTTTGTTTTTCACTAGTGTTTTTCTCAAATCTTGATTTAATCTGGGCATCAATCTTCCAGGCACAACTCACAGATCTAAGACATGTTTTTATGTTTGTTCTCTGCTATAGTCTTGTCCTTTTGTCTAAGCTAGCTCTCTCTTATCCAAGCTAATTTCAAAGTCCTCATACATTGACATTAGTGTCTTCAATTATTTTAATTATATTTAAAAGAGATTAGGCTGGGTGTGGTGGCTCATGCCTGTAATCCCAGCACTTTGGAAGGCCGAGGTGGGCTCATCACTTGAGGTCGGGAGTTTGAGACTGCCCGGCCAACATGGTGAAACCCCGTCTCTACTAAAAATTTGAAAATTAGCCGGGCATGATGGCCCACCCCTGTAACCCCAGCTACTCTGGGGGTTGAGGCGAGAGAATCGCTTGAACCCAGGATGCGGAGATTGCAGTGAGCCGAGATCTTGCCACTGCACCCCAGCCTGGGCGATAGAGCGAGAGACTCCTTCTCAAAAACAAAACAAAACAAAAAAACAAATTAACTGTTCAGTTGATATTCAGTAAACTACACATATTTAAACTGCAAGTTTCATAAGTTTTGATACACATAAGCACCTGTAAAACCATCACTGCACTTAAGATAATGAACCTCAAACTTTTCCTCATGCCCCTTTGTAATTCATCCCTCCCACAGTTTCCTCCCTCTGTATCCCAGGCAAAGGCTGATATGTTTCCTGTCGCTATAAATTAATTTTCATTTTCTAGAATTTTATACAAATAGTATTATACAATGTGTACTTTTTGGTTTTGTTTTTTATACCCAGCATTATCATTTTGAAAGCCATTCATTTGATCTTATATATCAATAATTCATTTATTTTTACAATTATCATTTCATTGTATGAATATACCACAACTTTTTTATCCATTTACTGTTAATGGACATTTGTATTGTTGCCCATTTTGGGGCTGATGCACATAAAGCCGCTATGATTACTCATATCTGAATTGCATGGCCATATGCTTTTATTTTTCTTGAGTCAATATCTAGGAGTAGAATTGCTAGGCCATATAGTAGACGTATATTTTAATTTTTAAGAAACAGACAAGCTGTTTCCAAATGAGTTATACCACTTTATGTTCTGCCAGTAGTGCATAAGAGCTTTGGTTTTTCTACATCTTAGCCACTTGGCTACCTTTATATGTGTTTATTTGACATCCATGTATCTTCTTTTATCATGTAAAATTAACTGCTCTTTTGCATATTTTCAAAAATTGGGATGTTTTCTTTAAGTTTTGGGAATTCTTTACTTACTTTTGATACAAGTCCATTATTAGTTATATAAATTACAAATATTTTCTCTGTTTGTGGCTAATCTGATTGTCATTACCTTTTGAAGAAAAGTTCCATAGCCTGGAAACTGTCTCACAGAAGTGAGCTGGGACAATTGTAGGGCTCACCTCATTTAGTTGCTCTCTCTTAGGCATGCCTTTGTGCTTAACAGCCAGCGTCTTGGAAACCAGTAATTCATATACTTTTTCTGTTCCTTTGGTTGGTTCAGTTGGAAGTTTAAATCCAATTCCTGTTTCTCCTCCTTGGGTGAAAGTGGGAGTTTTTGGAGATTTCTTTCTTTTCTACTTCATTAGGAGGATTGACAAGTACATTTTCAGAATTTAATCTCTCTGAAGCACCTAATACTTTGCAATGTGTCATTCTTTTTAGTTTTGATTTTTTTTTTTTTATGTTACCCAGTTGAAACCTCACCTCTAACTTAGAGCAAGACCAGAAGTCCAAAGTCACATTATGATCCAGGTGATATTTTTCTCTCTTCCCAACAACCACAAAGCACCTTAAGTGTATTGCTCAAATTCTGAAGGATTTGACACAATTGGCCTCTCCTAAAATGATATATTTTTCTCTACCTATCTATGTCTAAGACTCTGAATAATTCAGACTTTTTAAAAAAATCAGACTTCTCTTTCTACAAAAATATCTCTTCCTAAGTTTATTTCATTGAGACCATCTGTATTAGTCCATTCTCACCCTGCTATAAAGACACACCTGAGACTGGGTAATTTATAGAGAAGAGAGGCTTAATTGGCTCACAGTTCCACAGGAGATTCAGGAGGCATGGCTGAGGAGGCCTCAAGAAATTTACAATCATGGTGGAAAGTGAAGGGGAAGCAAGAACAATCTTCATATGGTGCATCAGGAGAGAGAGCGAAGGGAGAAGTGCTACACACTTTCCAACAACCAGATTGCATGAGAACTCACTCACTATCATGAGAACAACAAGGGGGAAATCTGCCCCCATGATCGAATCACCTCCCACCAGGCCCATTCTCCAATACTGAAAATCACAATTCAACATGAGATTTGGGTGGGGACACGGAGCCAAACCATATCACCATCTCTATGTAGCTACTCTGAAACTATTTCTCTCCATTTCCTCTCTCCCCGAGAATTAGATTTGCATATCTAAATGCCACTTCAACCTCTCCATTTGGCTATCTAATAGACATTTCAATTCAATCAAAATACTTCATCCTCAGCACTGCTCTTTTCTCTCATCATCTGCGCCATCAATCAGCAAAACTTTGGGGCTTCGCCTTGAAAATAAATCAACAATCTGACCATTTCTCTCTTTCTCACAAAGTCCAATTTTATCCTAAGCCACCACCAACTGTCACTAGGATTACTGTAACTACTTCCCTACTTGTCTTTCTTTTTCTATCTTTACGCACCCTTGTACTTATACAATAGCCTTTCGGCTTTCACTTTTGCCCTGTGTAATACATTTGACTCATAATAGCCAAAGTTTCCATTCAAAACATTGGTTCGCAGCTGCTTTGACTATGGTATTTAATAGCTTCTTGTTACACATTCTTGGAATAGAATTCAACAGCCTTACTTGGCTCATAAGACTGTGCTTGTTCTGGCCTGCCTCCTTCTCTAACTTGCTCAGTAATCTATAGCCTTACAAGCCCTTTTCTTTCTTATCAATGAGCCGAGCTCTTTCTTTTCTCAGTAACTTGGTGTCAGTTGATTTCTGCTCTTCCTCCCTGTGTTCACAAGCCTTCCCCATTCTTGCCATTTAACTCTTTATTCATGTCACTTCCTTAAAGCGAACTATACTGATTCCTTTAGCTAAAGTAGACCCACTCACACTGCAATCCTGGCATCCACCACTCTCTTGCCTGCTTTGATTTTCCTTCTAGCACTTAGCACTATTTAAAATTATCTCAACTATAATTATTTATGTCTTTATTGACTGTTCCCCCCCAAAAATGAGGAAAAATCTTTCTCTTTTTTCTTTGCATAGCCAGTGCTTAAAATATTGCCTGACTCAATAAAACTTGTCAACTAGAATAATGAATGCATAATATTTTCTTACTTTCTTTAATCTATTTACTAAATTCTAAAGTATATCATTGATCATCATTATACTTCTCACTTTACTACTCTTTGGAGACATGCCTCCTTCCTCCTGGTGTTTCTGTCATTTTCTTTTCCTTTCAATGTTTAGATAAGGAGTAAATTTATTGCAAAGATGTCTCTAATTCTTGACCCTATTGTCTGAACCTGCCCTTTTCCATTTGGCTTTGTAGTTCCTTCCACCACGATATAGTTTTTGTTTCCCTGTGCTTTTAATCTGATCTGAAATTATATGGTTTTGGCCAACAGAAGGCAGCAGAAGTGACACTGCCGGTTCTGAGCAAAAGAATAAAGATGCCTTGTGTGCTTTCACTCTTCCTGTCTCAAATTTTGTCCTTGCCATGTAAGCAGGACTGGGCTAGCCTGCTGGAAGGTGAGAAATCCAAGAGAGAATCTAGTTCTTCCGCTGAGCCACCTTGAGCCAGCACAGAGCCAACTGACTGTCAGACAAATGTGTTCATTCAAAATTAAGAGAAATGCTTAACTGACCCACAAATGATGACAGATAAATGAATGAGCCAACTAACCACGCCCAGGAAAATCACCCATCCCACTCATAGATTTGTAAGCACTAAATAATGCTTATTGTTGTACACCATTGAGTTTTGGGGAGGTGTTACTTAGCAATAGCTAATTGATACATTCTTATTTTCACTTCTTCTTTCTTGTTAAAATTAAGAGTCAAACAGTAATTCATCTATAAGCAGGTTGGTGGATTTCTATATAAGGTTATACTTTTTGAATGTACAAGTTTTTAACAAATTGTACATAGTTTTGTATGATTACCATGCCTTGTGTAGTTTCTTCATACATTTCATGGTAGTAGGAACTGACATATTGTTCACCGCTTGTAACATTAAGGATATTTGACAATTTTTGTAAAAGGAATCAACAATGTAACTAATAGATATGTGTTCATAGGCCTCTCCTTAATTATTTTTATGAATAACCACTCATATTTTAATGGCATATGTGATGCTTTTCAGTGCGTGTAATTTGAAATTTTTTACTGTCTGAATTTACTTATTTTAAAATGTTTATTAGCTACATTTCGTGTATCAGGCACAGGGATTAGCACTGGGCTTCATCAATGAACAATACAAACAGAGTACTAGCCCTCAGGAAATTTAGAGTGGATTACAGAAAATAGGTTTATAGTAGGTTATAATAGATAGATTTTAAATATATGTGAAGAGAGTTCTTCTAAGAACACATATCTCTTTATTTTCCTGCATAATTTTTTCCCTTATGGTATGCTATTGCATATGTTAATTTAAACAAAATTCTATTGTTTTCTAAATACAATGGTTGGTAGTACTTTTAGATTATCTTATTTTATTCACCTCAGTTTTATATTCCAATATGATATATCCTTCTGCCCATTTGTTCACAAATTTAACTTTACCACCAAAAAAGAAAAAAAAAAAAAAGCTTATGCTGAACTGTGTGCTAAATGCTGTCAGACTATGCTGGCAGATAAACTGGCCTTTCCCCTCAATAATAAATGCCCAGTTTTCATCATATGCATGTATTATTTCTGCCTTGAGCCACCTTGAGCTGCAACCAGGAATTCCAGAAAAGACAAGGTGGAGTAATCTCAGGCAATCATGATCACGAAATATCCTGCCTGTGTGTGAGTGTTCTGGGGAGAAGGCTGGGGATGGCAAGTGGGAATGCTTTTCCTACCCATAGTCTTTTTGCAGCATCTGGGCCAAGACAGCAGTTTTACTTCTTCCCGTTAGAGAATTTCACTGACCAACTCTGGCAAACCCTGGTGCTCCGGAGCTGCTAAGAAGGGAACATTATTAATTATTGCTAGTGCCACAAGAGAATACTGTCATAGAGAAAGAATCTGGAAGGATAAGCTGAATAAGGATAACTTGGGAACAGAGCGATGACTGAAATCCTTTTCGACCTTGACATTCAGAGCAGAAAAATCCTCCTAAACTCAGTTTGACTCAATTGTTGAGCATTCCAAGGTGACTTCTCTAACAGTGCATCTGGCTTTAATCTCAGGGGAAGTAAAATGAGCACAAATCCTTTTCTTATTGTCTTGAAATCCTACTGATACATTGGCATTTATCAAAAGTGGATTGGAACTTCCTTTATTTAAGAAATGAGAGGAAATATGATGTGAGGCTTTCCTATACACTTAGAAATCTATGTGCTCTATTAAAAAAATCAAGGACCTGATATTAGAATTGGTCTCTTTTCTTATAAAGTAACTTCTACCTAGGTCCACTTGCATGGGATGCCTTATTACCTCAATAGTAATTTTTATAAGCTTATAGTTCTTGCTTTAACATGCAAATAAAAGCTGTATAAAGTTTTGTTGTTGTTGTTGTTGAGGGATCTTAATTTGGAGTTACAGAATTAAGATAAGTTCTACATTCCAGGATATTTATGGGATAAAAATGCAATGGTTGCTTTTTTGATAATAACTTCTCCTTTCTTCACCTTTGATTTCTATCCAAACATAATTTATTTTCCTTCCTTCCTTCCTTCCTTCCTTCCTTCCATTCTTCCTTCCTGTCTTTCTTTCTCTCTTCTTTTCTTTCTTTCTTTCTTTCTTTTCTTTCTTTCTTTCTTTCTTTCTTTCTTTCTTTCTTTCTTTCTTTCTTTCCTTTCTTTCTTTTCTTTCTTTCTCTTTCTCTCTCCATTTCTTTCTTTCTTTCTCTCTCTCTCCCTCTTCCTTCCTTCCTTCCTTCCTTCCTTCCTTCCTTCCTTCCTTCCTTTCTTCTCCTCTGGCTCTATTTCTTTCTTAGTATACATCAAACTCTGTGCTAAGTATCAGCAGAGTAAACTAATTAGACCTAAGTGTTGTCTACATTCTTTTGTAGTTGATAATTTTGTGAGAAATTTAGCTTTATCAGGCCTAGTGATTCCTATCAAATCAGGCTTAGTGATTCCTATCATACTGCACAAGGATCTACTATTTATGCTGATGACTAGTTATGTTGAAGACACCACAACAATATAGGGGAAGCAATGACTAGCTTATTGTAAAGAGGAAATTTTGTGAAAAAATACTTTTTTGTGTGTCTTTTTGGATTTTAAATTTTTCAAGTTGATTTCTCATGCGCTTTCTTTTATCAACCCAGCAGTGCTCTGAATAGCCGGGATGTTCTGATAAATTTGCATTGTCATTACAGCTAAGCTGGATCTACCTTTCCCATATTTTCCTTCCCTGTGTATTTCTGGATTAGCATGGAACCTGGGCAGTAGCCATCTTCCTTTAACCATCAGAAGGCTTGTGCAGAAACTCCAGTACTGTTTCAGAACATAAAAGTCCCTAATCTGTTGGCCCACCTTCCTGGTATGGGGAAAAAAACAGGTCCACTGCTCTGTCAATGTCTGCCAGATCCTGTTTTATCTTTTCTGACTCCTAGGTCCAGTAAATATTTAGCTCCATGAAAAAGGGCACCAGTTTCTCCTGCAAGTAACCAGCATCATCAAACTTGAAGACTTGGAGGTTGCAGTGAGACATCAACTTAGGGTTTACTGTATCTTGTGGCTCTCAATTTGTTTCTTACTTTCCATTATTTTATATTTTTGCTTCTTAAGTGCTGACATCAGGCCCCAGAATCACAGGCACAAGCATCAGGCTTACATAGACTGTTTGTTGAACTTTCACAATTGCAAAGCTGAATTTGTATACTAAACTCGTCACTCCATAACAATCATAGTAGCTCTGCTTCTCTGACTGAATCTTAACCTACAGAGATAGACACCCCCTTATATTTCAAGAATGCATTTCAAGATCTAAAGTGGATAATGAAACTATAAATATTACCCTAACCTATATACACTATGTTTTTTTTCTTATTAAGTTGAGAATTTTTACATTTTCACTTAAATGAAGTACTTCATACTTTCTCTTTGGCATGTTGAAATGGCCAGTATCACTACTCCTTTATCTTGGAGTCATTAGTAAGCAAAATAAGGGTAACTTGAAAACAAGTACTGCAATAATATGACAGTCAATCTGTTAACCAAGATGGCTACTAAATGATTATTGGGAGGGTAACTATTAAGTGACTAAGGAGGAGGAAGTAACTGTACTGTGGATACGCTGGACAGAGGAGTGATTCACTTTCTGAGAGGGAAGGAGCAAGAAAGCATGATTTCACGCTACTCAAAATGGTGTGCAATTTAAAACTTATGAATTATTTCTGGAATTTTTTATTTTATATTTTCGGCCAGCAATTGACTGAAGGTAACTAAAACTATAGTAAGCAAAGCCACAAATAAGGAGTGAACTACTAAATTATTAGGCTACATTTACAGATGAGGAAATGGAGTCTCAGGGAAAATTACATAGATAGTAAATGACAGACACAGACATAACCCAGGTTGATGTAAATCCACCCACTGTAATAATTTAATGAACTAAGAGATTGGAGTGGGATGGAATAAACTGAGAAATTTGCTATAGGTGTTGAAGTCATTATCTGTGCTCCAAAAAGTAGAATGAGAGGTCATTTACATAAAGAAGAAGAGTTGGATCATGAATCAAGTTCATGGTTTAGAGCTTTCATGTTTCGTGTATCTGGAAAATTGTCTTTTCTTCTCTTGGGTTACTGTTACCATTCTTGCTTTCCAATAACCATATTGTCGAAGTTACATCTAGCATCTAGCAGGTCTTTCATTTCCACTGCCTACCAGAAAATCTTTGTTGCATTATCTTCTTAGAAACTGCTCCACCCTCTATACTTACTTTTGGCTTAGATCCATGATTGTTAAATGTATAGCTTATCTTAATTTTAGATCACCACTTTGGACATAACATTCAAGATTAGATAATTTTATTAGATAAGCAAAACTAAGACATTGACTATACAATTCCTGTATTGAATGTTGGTAGGCAGACTTTCTAATGGAACATCTCATCCTTATTTCAAGTAGATCATGTAGAGACAAAAGAAGATTCATTAAAGAAGACAAAAAAGAAAAGTGAATCTTTAAAGTTAGAGCCTTGACTTTTCAATGTATTTCCTGTTAAATTTTATCTCATATCATTGGCACTGGATAATAAATGATTCTGAACACATTATTACAGTTTGACATAAAATTTAGGATTGCTGCTTTAATTTCTCACCTTATACTATTTTTAAAGTAATTATTATAAATATTAAAAAGCACTGAACGGTAACCAGTGTCTCTCACAAGAAAAAAAAAATACCAAATGTATTATTCAGAGTTTGGTAATGTAATTTTATAATGAGTAACCTCTTACCTTAATTATAGAACAGAAATATATGGAATACGAGTTTAAGATTGAGAGGAATGTCTCTTGGTTGGACAATATGCCTTCCTGAAGACAAATTTTATGATGAGCAAATGATTGGCATTTGAAGGACAACTAGATGTAAGATCTGCACTCATTCACTTGACAAACGTTTGCCATCATGTTCTGTATTGGGAATGTTCTAGGTCCTGGCATATAGTGATAGGTCTTAGGTGGTCCCTTTTCCTTGCCCATAAAATAGGAGAGGACTAACAAAACACCTGTGTTGTGCAGTGTATACAGATTTTGATTTGAGATACACACAGAAAAAGTGAAGACCCCAAAGAAAGTCCAATCTACACTCTTCAAATGGGCTGGGGAAGGTAAATTGGGATAAAGTTGTGCTGGATCACGTTCAAGAGAGAAGTCAGTCTACAAAACAAAAGAGAGATAACTGGAAGTCATTCAGTGTGCTTAGAACAGAAGAGTGCATAAGGAAGAAAATCAGAATGTGATTTAAAGAAGTGGGTAAGAGCCCAAACATGATTTATTTTTTGTTTGTTTATTTATTTATTTATTTATTGAGACAGAGTATAGCTCTGTCGCCCAGGCTGGAGTGCAGTGACGCGATCTTGGCTCACTGCAACCTCCGCCTCCCAGGTTCAAGCCATTCCCCTGCCTCAGCCTCCTGAGTAGCTGGAACTATAGTCACACGCCACCAAACCTAACTAATTTTTGTATTTTTAGTAGAAACGGAGTTTCACCAAGTTGGCCGGGCTGGTCCTCAAGTGATCCACCCACCTCAGCCTCCCAAAGTGCTAGGATTATAGGCGTGAGACACCACACCAGGAAGATTTATTTTTTAAAGTAGCCACTTTACAGTACTGTATTAGAAAGGTAAGTGGTAGAAGAGCAGTCTATCTGATTCTCAAATTAATAAGATTCTTTTCTTAATTTTATTTTTACTGAATATACCAGAATGTATCACTAAAAATGATTGCAGTATATTCTCATGAAATACATTTTGTTTCTTGAAAAGAACAAAATCATCATCCTCATTTTTTTAATTCAAAACATCAGGTTTATTTTGTCTTTTGATTCACTTTGTCTTGAACCTAAGATCCTAATTTCAAAAAGAGTGATACATTTCCAATATTTAAGAAATTATTATGCTTTTATAAGCAGATTCCTAGCCTCAGTCTCCTCAGAATCTAATGCCAAAAGTATTATAGTGGCATATGAATTCTAACAGTGGGAGGTGGTTCCTGAACTGCACACTTGGCAAGATATTCTTGGTGAATAAGAGCTCATATTCCTAGTTATTGCCACAAGCCAGTGCTAATTGAGATCCAAGTTACATGAAGCAGATCAGATGGGAGTTGGAACATCCATCAAAAAAGAAGAAAATGAGGCCCATATCTCAAAGGACTCTACCATTCTGGTGGTATGGGTTGTAGGGAAGCATACTAAATAGTAAGGGTCTCTGGTGCACATTGTTAATTGCAAAAAAAAAAAAGAAGTTTTACAGTCCATTCCATGTCAGTGGCAGTAGAGTAAGTGCACAGTACATCATTTCTGATTCATTTTTCATCAATGAGGATTTAGGCAGCAGACACAGCATATATCTCTTCAAATGTAAGTACTAATGCATACTTCCCTGCACCCGAATACACACACACACACACACACACACACTCACAACAATGAACCGCAGTCTATATGAATTATGCAATTTTGATGGTAGAAACGACAGTACAATAGCATTTAAACCTTTGCCAAAATACCTGTGGTTAGAAACAAGAATGTCTTTTAAGAAACCAAATGTGCCTTTCAGATAGTCTCCAAGTCTCCTAGCTTTTTTGCCCTGTTACAAGCCAGGGAGAGAAAGAGAGAGATAGAAAGAATTTTGTGTCCCCCCGCCCCCCGCTTTTCTGTTTGACCTTGTGTAGTTGCAGAAGTTAAATGGAGCACAGGTTGGAAACATCCATTGTTCTCATCCCAGCTGCTCTGAGCTCATAGAGCACATTGTCAGTGAAATGGAAAAGAAATTAGCAGCTCATTTTGTGCAAAGTGAACTTTCTTTTTTTGTCTTATTCATGCTTGATAGGCACACTCACTTTGATAAATCAGTTCTTATGCCTTATTGCCATGCAAGAACTGGAAGTAAGACATGTCAACAGCACTGCTTCTCTTAGAACTAATCAAGTTTTTTCACTGCCAAGATAGTGGTTAACTTTTATTCAGATATGTTTTTGCAGGGATCAAGTTGAGACAGCAATTAGGATGATAATGGAGGACGTATCACTCAAATGCCCCAAACAACTAGACACTGAAAGAGTTATGTCCTATATACGATAACAGTGACTGCGATAATGGGCTTATCTGTATGCTATCAGGAGGAGGCTATACCTCATTGCACACTTCCAGACTCTTTTCACATAGAGTTGAATTAGCAGTGAAGAATGGGTTCAAATGGATTCAAAGAATTAGTCATTTTTGGGACCTTTATCAGGAACTTAACTTGGTTGTGCTTTCTGCCAGCCCCCAAAAAAGAAAGAAAGTCAGCGGGAGCCAGCTGAATGTGCAGATGTGGCATCATTGGAGCATCTAGAGATGAAGGCAGACTCAGTATGTGCTGAGTAGCCAGCAGTTCCAGGACACTAAAGGCTGTTTTAAGGTCATAGAAATCACTGTCGGAATTCAGTACCTTGGCAATAGCAAATATTCAGGGAAAATTGGTGCTCAAAAAAGACTGAAGGTCAGCATTTCTAAGAAAAAAAAATGTTTTCAGTGAGTATGTTTCTTTATAAATTTGCACTTCATGAACAGTGCCTTGGAAAAGGTGACCTCCTCTGTCAATTCTATACAAGGCCACTATTCTTAATCACTCTCTTCTGGGTCTCAAAGTACACAGCCTTTAAATGATAAGAAAAGATAAGTTTCATTCAGGTATGCCAAAATCTGTTTGGGGCTCATTGGCAAGAAAGTCAGTGTTTGAGAGTGAAATTAATGGTGCATTAGTTTGTATGGCTCCAGAACCTGAGAGAGCTGGGTATCATTTATATTATTTCTGCTTTATTGTATGTCAGTTGGGGTAAACCTGTATAAGAGTTCATTCATTATCAAAAACATCATAACTAACATTTGTATCCATTAAAATTGCATTTAGATGCATTTAAGGAGACCCAAATAGAAAACATAGAGATAGTTCTTAACACTATGTCACCTCAGATCCAAGCTCCTTATACCTTTATACCTTACATTCCTTACCACTCAGTTTTTTCCTATTTTCAAACTCATAAGATAATTGATGGTGTCCCAGCCCTCAGCTTCAGATTTTAGCCAGAAAGCAGGAAAAATAGGAAACAATATTTATATATACTTTTAAAGCACCTAAGTTGAAGTTTACAGCTTCTGAATGTATCTTATTAGCCATAATTTTGTCACATTTGTCAATAAAGGAGGTGAGGAAGTGCAATCTTTTTACGAGGGCACATAGCTACTTCAATAAAATAAGGATTCTTGACAGATTGGTGGTTGATTAATCAAGTCACAGATTTTGTCATATTATGCATTAAAAAATGATTAAGCCTTAAACCAAACAAAAATGTGTTTCTTGCTGAGAACTTATAATCTCACAAAGTGTTAACAATCTTATAAATTGTTGATGGAAATATTCACCACAGTAAACAAATAAATATAGAAAAACGTATGTAATGTAAATAAAAACATAAAATATCAGCAACAAGGCTGACATTGAATAATAGTTTATATTCTAGTGCCTAGAATATTTCTCGGCACACAGTAAGTGATAAACAAATATTTACTGAATAGTTATATTACAACAAGTATTTATGTATCAACTGTAGAATACTTACAAAATGCCAGTAGTAATGCTGAGGACTTATTTTTTAAACTTTATTTTTAACTCTTATTTTAGGTTCAGGGGTACGTGTGAAGGTTTGTTACATAGGTAAACTCGTGTCAAAGGGGTTTTTTATACAGATCATTTCAGCACACAGGTATTAGGCCCAGTACCCAATAGTTCTCTTTTCTGTTCCTCTCCTTCCTTCCACCCTCCACCCTCAAGTAGACGCTTGTGTCTGTTGTTTCCTTCTTTGTGTCCATAAGTTTGTTCACATCATATAGATTCCATTTTTAAGTGAATACACGTGGTATTTGGTTTTCTGTTCCTGAATTAGTTTGCTAAGGATAATAGCCTCCAGCTCCATCCATGTTCCTACAAAAGACATGATCTCACCTTTTTTTAATGGTTGCATAGTATTCCATGGTGTATATCTACCACATTTTCTTTATCCAATCAGTCATTGATGGGTATTTAGATTGATTACATATTTTTGCTTCTGTGAATAGTTCAGCAATGAACATTCATATGCATGTGTCTTTATGGTAGAATGATTTATATTTCTCTGGTGTATACCTGTAATGGGATTGCTAGGTTGAATGGTAGTTCTGCTTTTAGCTCTTTGAGGAGTTTCTATACTGTTTTCCATAATGGTTGAATTAATTTACACTCCTACCAACACTGTATAGGTGTTCCCTTTTCTCTACAACCTCGCCAGCATCTGTCATTTTTGACTTTTTAATAATCGCCATTCTGACTGCTGTGGGATGGTATCTCATTGTGGTTTTGATTCGCATTTCTCTCATTATCACTGATATTAAGCTTTTTTTTCATACGATTGTTGGCTGCATGTATGTCTTCTTTTGAAAAGTGTCTGTTCATGTCCTTTGCCCCCTTTTAATGGGGTTGTTTGTTTTTCTTTTGTAAATTTATTTAAATTGGATATTAGACCTGTATCAGAAGCATAATTTCTAAGTATTTTCTCCCATTATGTAGATTATTTGTTTACTCTGCTAATAACTTCTTTTGTTGTGCAGAAGCTCCCAGGTTTAATTACATCCCACTTGTCAGTTTTTGCTTTTGTTGTGATTGCTTTTGATGTCTTTATCTTGGAATCTTTGCCTGCTCCCATGTCCAGGATGGTATTGCCTAGGTTGTTTTGCAGGATTTTTACAGGTTTTGGTTTTACATTTCAATTCTTATCCATATTGAGTTAATTTTTTTTTATGCAGTATAGGGAAAGGGTCCAGCTTCAATCTTTGGCATATGAGCAGCCAGTTCTCCCAGCACCATTTATTGAATAGGGAGTCTTTTCCCCACTGCTTGCCTTTGACAACTTTCTCAAAGAACAGATAGATGGTCATGGATGTCAGCGTTATTTTTGGGCTCTCCATTCTGTTCTGTCGGTCTATGTGCCTGTTTTTGTACCAGCACCATGCTATTTTAGTTACTATAACCTTGTAGTATAGTTTGAAGTATGGTAATGTGATGCCTCCAGCTTTGTTCTTTTTGCTTAGGATTGTCTTGGCTGTTTGGGCTGTTTTTTGGTTCCATTTGAATCTTAAAATAATTTTTTCTAGTTCTGTGAAGAATGTTATTGGTAGTTTGATAGGAACAGCCTTGAATCTGTAAATTGTCTTGGGCAGTATGGCCTTTTTAATGATACTGATTCTTCCTATCCATGAGCATGGATGTTTTTCCTTTTGTTTGTATCTTCTCTGATTACTTTGAGCAGGGTTTTTTAATTCTCATTGTAGAGATTTTTCACCTGCCTGGTTTCTGATTTGGCTCTCAGCTTGGCTTTGTTGGTGTATAGGAATGCTAGTAATTTTTTTTTTTTTGAGCTAGAGTCTTGCTGTAGCCCAGGCTGGAGTGCAGTGGTGCGATCTCGGCTCACTGCAGGCTCTGCCCCCAGGGTTCATGCCATTCTCCTGCCTCAGCCTCCCAAGTAGCTGGCACCACAGGCACCTGCCACCTCGCCTGGCTAATTTTTTTGTATTTTTAGTAGAGACGGGGTTTCACTGTGTTAGCCAGGATGGTCTCAATCTCCTAACCTCATGATCCGCCCGCCTCGGCCTCCCAAAGTGCTGGGATTACAGGTGTGAGCCACCGAATGCTAGTAATTTTTGTACATTGATTTGTTTTATTCTGAAACTTTGCTGAAGTTGTTTATCAGCTGAAGGAGCTTTTGGGCTGAGACTATGTGGTTTTCTAGATATCAATTTATGTCATCTGCAAACAGATAGTTTAACTTCCTCTCTTCCAATTTGGATGCCCTTTATTTATTTCTCTTGCTTTATTGCTCTGGCTAGGACTTCTGATACAATATTGAATAGAAGTAGTGAGAGAGAACATCCTTGTCTTGTGCAGTTTTTTAAGCGGAAATGTTTCAAGCTTTTCCCATTTAGTATATTGTTGGTTGTGGGTTTGTCATAGATGGCTCTTACTATTTTTAGGTATGTTTCCTCAATACCTAGCTTATTAACAATTTTTAACATGAAGGGGTGTTGAGTTTTATCTAAAACCTTGTTTTGTATCTATTGAGATAATCGTGTGGTTCTTGTCTTTAGTTCTGTTTGTGTGGTGAATCACATTTATTGATTTGAGTATGTTGAACACCAACCTTGCAAAGGTTGGTTCCTTTGGAAGGCTGGGATGAAGCTTACTTGATCATGGTGGATTACATTTTTAATGTGGCTTGATTCAGTTTGCAAGTATTTTGTTGAGGACTTTTGCATCAAAGTTCATCAAGGAAATTGGTCAGAAGTTTTCTCTTTTTGTTGTGCCTCTGTCACATTTTGGTATCAAGATTATGGTAACTTCACAGAATGAGTTGGGAAGGAGTCCCTCCTGCTCAATATTTTGGAATAATTTCTGTAGGAATGGTACCCAATTTTCTTTGTACATCTAGTAGAATTTGGCTGTGAACCCATCAAGTCCTGTGCTTTTTTTTTATTGTTGTTGGTAGGCTGTTTATTACTGATTTAATTTTGAATATCATTATTGGTCTGTTCAGAGAATCAATTTCTTCCTTGTTTATTCTTGGAAGGGTGTATATGTCCAGCAATTTATCTATCTCTTCTAGGTTCTCTAGTTTCTGTGCATAGAGGTGTTTGTAGTCATTTCTGATGGTTATTTTTATTTCTGTGGGGTTGGTGGTAACATTCCATTTATCATATCTAATTTTGTTTATTTAAATCTTCTCTTTTTCTTCATTAGTCTAGCTAGTGGCCTAGCTATATTATTAATATTTTCAAAAACAAACTCCTTGATTTTTTGACCTTTTGAATAGTTTTTTTTCATCTCTATTTCTTTCAGTTCAGTTCAGATTTCAGTTATTTCTTGTCTTCTGCTAGCTTTGGGGTTGATTTGTTCTTGCTTCTCTAATTCTTTCAGTTGTGATGTTAGGTTGTTAATTTGAGACAGTTCTAACTACCTGATGTGAGAATTTAGTGCTATGAATTTCCATTTTGAGACTGCCTTAGCTGTGTCCCGGAGACTCTGGTATGCTGTATCCTTGGTCTCATTAGTTCTAAAGAACTTTTTTATTTTTGCATCAGTTTCATGATTTATCCAGAAGTCATTCAGGAACATGGTGTTTAATATTCATGTAATTGCATGGTTTTGAGCTGTTTTCTTAATCTTCTATTTTTACTGCACTGTGGTCCAAGAGTGTGTTTTGTATTAGAAACCAGGCCACACAGCATCAGGTGAGTGGTGGGTGAGCGAACAAAGCTTCATCTGTATTTACAGCTGCTTCCCAACACTCACACTACTGCCTGAGCTCCACCTCCTGTCAGATCAGTGGTAGCATTAGTCTGTCATAGGAGGGCAAACTATATTGTGAACTGCACATGCAAGGGATCTAGGTTACATACTCCTTATGAGAATTTAATACCTGATAGTCTGTCACTGTCTCCCAGCACCCCCAGATGAGATTATCTAGTTGCAGGAAAACAAACTCAGGGCTTCCACTGATTCTACATTACAGTGGGTTGTATAATAATTTCATCATATATTATAATGTAATAATAATAGAAATAAAGTGCACAATACACAATAAATGTAATGAACATGAATCATCCCAAAACCATTCCCCTCACTCTGGTCCATGGAAAAATTGTCTTCCACTAAACAGATCCATGGTGCCACAAAGGTTGGGGCCCCTGGTCTATCAGATTCATTTGGTCCAAAGTTCAGTTCAGGTCCTGAATATCTTTGCTATTTTCCTGCCTTGATGATCTGTCTAATACTGTTAGTAGAATGTTGAACTCTCTCGTTATTACTGTGTGGGAGTCTATGTCTCTTTGTAGGTCTTTAAGAACTTGCTTTATGAATCTAGGTGCTCCTGTGTTGGGTGCATACATATTTAGAATAGTTATGTCTTCTTGTTGAACTGAACTCTTTACAATTATGTAATGCCCATCATTGTCCTTTCTAATTTTTGTTGATTTTGAAGTCAGTTTTGTCTGAAATTAGTATTGTTTTTTATCCAGCTTGCCACTTTGTGCATTTTAAGTGGGGGTAGTTAGCCTGTCTACATTAAAGATTAGTATTGATATGTGTGGATTTGATTCTGTCATTGTGTTGTTAGCTGGCTTTTATGTTGGCTTGTTTGTGTGGTTGCTTTATAGTGACAATGGTCTGTGTGTTTAAGTGTGTTATTTTATTGTCTGGTAGCAGTCTTTTCTATATTTAGTACTCCTTTCAAGAACTTTTGTAAGGCAGGTCTAGTGGTAACAAAATGTCAAAATTTGCTTTCCTGAAAAGGATCTAATTTCTCCTTCACCTAGAGAGCTCAGTTTGGCTGATATGAAATTCTTGCTTAAAGATTTTTTTTAAGAATGTTTAATATAGACCACTAATCTCTTCTGGTGTGTAGGGTTTTAGTCGAGAGTTCCACTGTTAGCTTGATGGGGTCCCTTTGTAGGTCATCTGCCCTTTCTTTCTAGCTGCCTTTAACATTCTTTCTTTCATTTTGATCTTGAAAAATCTGAAAATTATGTGTCTTGGGAATGATCATTTTGTGCAGAATCTGGCAGAAGTTCTCTGTATTTCCTGAATTTGACTATTGGCCTCTCTAGCAAGATTGGGGAAGTTTTCATGGATGATATCCTGAAATATGTTTTCCAAGTTGTTTGCTTTCTCCTCCTCTTTTTCAGTGATGCCAGTGATTTGTAGATTTGGGCTTTTTACATGATCCCATATGGCTCAGAGGCTTTGTTCATTCCTTTTTATTTTTTATTTTTTTTTGCTTTATTTTTTGTCTGACTGCCTTATTTCAGAGAATCAATCATCCACTTCTGAAATTCTTTCTTCAGCTTGGCTTAGTCTGCTGTTAATACTTGTGATTACATTGTGAAAACTTCAATTTTGTTATTTAGCTCTGTCAGACCCATTAGGTTATTTTTGATACTGGTTATTTTGTCCTTCAGCTGCTGTATTGCTTTATTATAATTCTTAGTTTCCCTGGATTGGATTTTGCCATCCTCCTGAATCTTGATGATCTTCATTCCAATCCATATTCTGAATTATATTTTTGTTATTTCAACCAGTTCAGCCTGGTAAAGGACTCTTGTTGGAGAACTGGTGTGGTTGTTTGGAGGACATATGACACTTTGGCTTTTTGAGTTACCAAAGTTCTTGCATTGATTCTTTCTCATCTCTGCATGTGGATGTTCCTTTAAGAAGTATAGACTGAATAAAGTCAGTAGACTTCTGGATATGTTCACTGGACTGAGGGTTTGTGCAGGGTATTTGGAGCTGACTTCCTGTCTCTGGTTTCACAGGGGGTATATTAGCAAGGTGCTTTGGTTGTTGAAGCTTTGAGATGTGATCTAGTAGGTGGCACTGAGGCTTATTGGTCAGTTGGTAGACTCTTGCTTGACTGCATGGCTCCCCTACGTTTCCTCATAGTTGCAGCTGTGTTCCCTCTCAATGATCTGAATGTATGGGTTTGTCCTTTCCTTGAGTTGCTGGCCATAGATCACAGCTTGGCACTCCTGGGCTGCCCACTGCAGCTCTGGGGCAATCTCTGTGTTTATGTTCTTACTCCAACTTGGAGGCAGCTGAGGTAGGGACCTTAGAAGTGGTTGTGGCTAATGGTTTTTTGTTTGTCTCCTGGGGGCTCCATCCCAGAGAGATGTAGGTCAGCAATCACTCAGTGTAATCAGCTGAGGATAGAGTGTCTGTGCTGTGGACTCAAGCCTAGGATCCCCTGTCCAGCAAAGCTCAGTGTGAAGTCTGTGAGACCCATGAGAGACAGACTGGCTCCCTTTCCTTGGGTCAACTGCAGCTAGTTTGAGGACTTAGTTGGGAAGTCCTGCTCAGTGAGGAGGATTAAGATCAGGGAATTGCTTTTTATAAAAGCAGTCTGGCCATGTTTTTGTAGAGCAGTTGTGCTATGCTGGAGGATCCCTTCTGCTCCCAGTCAGCTTGGACTCTCCAAAGCCCAAAGGCTGGACTGGCTAAGTCACCCAAACAGCAAAGATGGTGGCCCTTCCTTCCCACTGGGATTTCCATCTCAGGGAGGTGCAATACCACTACTGGTGGCTGGCTGGAATTTCAGGCCAGTGGGTCTTATCCTATGAGGTGCTCTGGAACTGCCCATCAATCAATGAGTGGATAAAGAAACTGTGGCATATTTATATAATGGAATACTACTCAGCCATAAAAAGGAATGAATTAATGTCATTTTCAGTGACCTGGATGAGATTGGAGACTATTATTCTAAGTGAAGTAACTCAGGAATGAAAAACCAAACATCATATTGTTCTCACTGATATGTGGGAGCTAAGCTATGAGGATGCAAAGGCATAAGAATGATACAATGGACTTTGGGCACTTTGGGGGGAAGAGTTGTGGGGGGGAGGGATACAATACTACAAATATGGTGCAGTGTACACTGCTCAGGTGATGGGTGCACAGAAATCTCACAAATCACCTCTAAAGAACTTATTCATGTAACCAAATGTCACCTCTACTCCAATAATTTATGGAAAAATTAAAAAGTAATTAAAAATAACAAATATGATACCTGAAAGGATACAACATATTGATAAGAGAATAGATAGTGTTCTCACCCCCTAAGTATGTGAGGTATCACACACAAAATATTTGATTTTCCCATTTCATAATATCAAAACATCATGTTGTATGCCATAAATATATATAATTTTTATCAATTAAAATATAATTTTATTTAAAAAAGAGCACTAAATCCATCTTTTGGGGGAACAAACCACATCAGAATTCTGTTTCCAACTCTTCATGATTCTTTACAGTCAGTTCTCTTGCCCTTTCTTTATTCCTGTCCCAAACATATAGAATCAAAAGACAGACAATTTGGGGAGAAATCTA
Source organism: Symphalangus syndactylus (assembly GCF_028878055.3). Classification (NCBI taxonomy): domain Eukaryota; kingdom Metazoa; phylum Chordata; class Mammalia; order Primates; family Hylobatidae; genus Symphalangus; species Symphalangus syndactylus. Next base: position 45,602,424 of record NC_072423.2, read on the forward strand.
AGCTGTTGAAAAAATAAATAAATAAATAAATAAAAATTGAAAAAAAACATCTAAACAGACATATCTAAAAAGAAGACATATAAACAGACAACAAATACATTAAAAATGCCCAACATCAGTAATCACCACAACATCACTGTGGTGTTGAAGTGCAAATCAACACCATAATGTGATATCATCTAACCCAATTAGAATGACTATGATGAAAAGGGTACAAAATAACAAATTCTAGTAAGAATGCTGAAAAAAAGTAAGTCTTATACACTGTTGGTAGGGATGTAAATTAGTAGAGCCATTATAGAAATATTATGAATGTTTCTAAAAAATTAAAAATAGATTTACCATGTGGCCCAGCAATTCTGCTTTTGGGTATTTATCCAAAGAAAAGAAGATTATTATGTTGAAGAGATAGCTGCATCCCCATATTTAATTGC